>NC_137706.1:5349896-5986970 GCF_964034855.1 Anser brachyrhynchus | reverse complement strand
TAGGGCCTTTTTAATATATGTTTACATCCAGCTATTCATGCTTGAAAATTTTGATAGCTGTGTACATGGAAATAGCAGTATGTGCATGACTTATGTTAGAAGGACCAACACTTAACATGAAAGTACAACTGAGTTGTGATGAGAGTCAGTTCTTCCAGTTCTCCTTGGCTGCATGTGCTAGTGATACCTTCCAACCTGGAAAGCACCGTAGTAAAGAACTGGCCTTGCAGTCAGAGGTGCTGGATTGGAAGGGCCTCTGGAGGTGGGCCTCTAGTCAGCCTTCCTCTGCAGAGCTGTCAGCGTTAGATCAGGTTAGCTGCAGGTTTGCCTGGTTGTGTCTTGAAAGCCACTGAAGATGGAGAATCAGCGTCCGTGGGTAACCTGTTCCAGTGCTGCATGTTTCTGCAGATGTCCAGCTCAAACTACCCAAGATACAGTGTCTAGCTGCTGCCCGTTTTGTCATCTGGCAAGACTGGGAAGAGTCTGTAACTACCTTCCTGGTAGCTGTAGGCAGCTGGTAGGTCACACTGCAGTGTCATTGTTGCACAGCTGAATGAGCACAGTTTTTTCAGGCACTCTTTGGAAGCTGTTTTTTAGGACCGTGATCATCTTGGTAGCTGACCATTGGGCCCTCTGCAGCTTTTCCTCACCCCTCTTGTTCGGGGGCACAATCTCCAGTCAACTCTTGTAGAAAAAATAGTTGTCAGCTCTGTTCTTTTCCTCAAAAAAAAAAAAGATTATGCTCATTTTGGAGCTAGGTATGAAAACCTCCTGAGTGGAAAAAATGAACTGGATAGAATTATGCTTAAACATTATATGAAGGTTTTCTAGGGTGTTCAGTGTTGAGAAACTGCAGAGCTCAGCATTTCTGTTGTGATCAAAGAGTTGTGCAGGCTATAATTTAACTATAATCATGTCTGAAGTAGTTCTGACTCTCAAGGTTTTCAAATGAGAGTCTTTTTCACTTGTTAGCTTTAAAATGAAGGGAAAGTGAAGTTAACAGTTAGTATTACAATCTGTGCTCAGTAAAGCAAGAGACCTTTAGCCTGCACGTTAGTCCTCTATGAATCATAAATAGCTTCCTTAGTCAAACCTTGCATAAATACTGTCAGGTGTACAAATCAGAACAGGGAGATTTCTCTCTACCTAGATGTAATCCTGGTAATACAAAGAAGTGTCATTCTATAAATGAAACACACTTGGGTCAAAGTGAAATATCTACCAACTACAATATACACTTCAAACTATGGGGGTATTTGTGCATCTAACTTATTCAGTGTGAGAGGCTAGCAAGTGTTCTGTTTAGAGCCATAGTTAAAAAAAAAAAAAAAGGAGAAAAAAAGCAGAACATCATTATTTTTAAAATGAGCTTTAAATATGTGGAAGAATCACAAGGAGAACAAAGATACTAACTTCACACGATCAAGTAATTTGTTTCGAGCACAGTTGCTTGAATATAATGGAAATACTCATCAGTATTCAGTTACATAAGTTGGTGTTGGCAAAGAGAATGTAATCTGTTTCTAAGGAAGTAACTGGGTTTGCAGAACAGGGCCAAAGGGAGAATAACCCCTACTAATTAGGCTGCCTTACTAGAACAGAGAGTATTCCCGTTTTGGTAGTAAGTGAAACTATGAATCCAAGTTTAAAAGCAGTCAGACTTCAGATGTGGACAATCTATTTTATTTGATTACATAAATATATACATGACGTGTGGGTAATATTGGTAGAATGTTCATTTTTTTTGCCACGTTAAAGCAGAAATGAAGTGGAAAAACATCAGATTTTGAGGTGAATTAATTTATTTGGGGGTAAGCTATGAAGATGCGTAAAAATCAGTTCTATTAGAAACATACCTTCAACATTAGCTGCAGACTATACATGCTAAAAAACACTCCCAACATTAATCAGTCAAGTAAATATTTCCTCTCTTGTTTTTAATGGATATTTGGGAAACAGGAGTTAAGGAATACTAATGGGGATGGAAACTCACATTCCTTATCATTTAGCAGTTGGATTCCATTTTGTATCAAAAATAAAGCTGTAGAGCCTCCAAAGGAAGGAAAGCTAGATGGGTGTGGGAGGAAGTGGAGGATGGGGAAGCACGGGTAAGCAAGTTGGGGAAGTCTTAAGTTAGACAATGTGAAAGAAGAAGCATTTCACCGTCCTTAAAGGAAAAGGAATAACTTTGTTCCAAAAAGCACAACAAACAGGTCAAACTGAAAAATCCTGCTGACTTCTAGCCACTGCAATACTTGACATTAAACTAAGAAATTAAAACGTATGAATAGGTGAAGCTTTAGATCTTATGACTGTTAAGTGATGGAAAGTGTGCTGCCTTACCAGGCAAATGAGTCTTGGCAGTGTACCAGAATGGCACACACCCTATAATCTCCTGTTTCATAAATATATCTCTATTTTTGCAGTCCCTTTCTCTTCTAGAACTCCCTCAACTCTTTTCCTTCAGGAAACTTTTTAAAATGAGTATGAGATCTGTTTCAGAA
This sequence comes from Anser brachyrhynchus, assembly GCF_964034855.1. Taxonomy (NCBI): domain Eukaryota; kingdom Metazoa; phylum Chordata; class Aves; order Anseriformes; family Anatidae; genus Anser; species Anser brachyrhynchus. Next base: position 5,984,466 of record NC_137706.1, on the reverse strand, counting down.
ACACATGCTTAATCAAAACACAAGGAAAATTATCTCAAATCTTGTTTCCTGTGCAATTAATTCTAGTCTTCTAACACGTCATAACACTTGGGATGGAGTGGAACATTTTTTTCCTAACTGTTACAAGGAATAATATAAAACTGAGAGTTTTGAACAAAGGGTCCTGACCCTTTCTAATATGTTCTTTATTACTCCCCAAAACTTCTATATTACCTTGTTCTGATTGTTTGTATTGATCTCAGAATGTAATATCTCAAGACACTGGGAATGCATGAGAAAATATTATATTTTTATGGTCTTTGGAGAGAGATAAAGCTCTTTTTATTTTTTACAACTAAGCTCATTTAATGGTATTTAAAAAGCAGCTAATAATAATGCTCCTAGCTAATAGCTAGGAGAATGTTCATGATAGCTAGGGCTGAAAGTCTTGTTATCTGAAAGCTTATTGTTCCAAGACGACTTGCTACCTGGAAAGATTAAAAATTCTGTCCACGGGACTTGATCTGGTCTTGGTTGCATAAATTCAGAATAGGAATTGCAGTAGTGAGGAAGAATAGTATGCTTCCAGCAAGTTCATAACGCAGTCTGTTGCAAGGAAGATGAAATGCAGGGTTCAGCTAATTTAGCACATCTTAAATACGAGTGCTCAAAATGATTTTTTCCAAAGAGCGCTAGCAATATTTTGAAGTTCTTGTCCTTGGTAAAATTCCTGTTGAAAAAGAGAAGAGCTTGCCCTGCAAGTATCATCTGTGTTCTGCAGAAAGGCATTGTGCAGGGAACACTGACATAGGGAAATGGCCTTTGTACTATGAAATAGTTAAACCCATTGTGTTTACTGTTTTTTTATAAATGAACTTTCCAACAAGCAGCCTATTCTCTTGGTGCCTGAGCCTAGATATCTTCAGCTTTACATGATTGTAAATTGGCAAAAATACCAAACATTTTTCAGTTTGATATGAGAACATTTCCTGTAAAACATGTTTGTTTTCCTATTTAAAAGCTTCTGCTTATGGTGATAATCTGCTGAGATCTGGGGAATTTGCTTGTCTTTTGATACTTGCTGACAATAAAACTACTATATGAATTTAGTGAGGAATAAAAGGAAAATCAGTATGTCTTTAATGTTGTTTAGTATATATTACCAGAATTTTTCCAAAGTGTAAAATGAAGACAGCAGTATAAGTACTATTTTTTTTTTTAATAATAGAAACTGGGGTCCTGAACCTGTACTGTAATCTTCAGGTGGACTTCTTCACCCATGTGGCACTGGTACTTTGAGCTATATCTGTTCTGTGGAACACCCAGAAACACTTCTCGGCATCTGGGTTCAAGAGCACTGCTATGGTCTCGTGTTGTGAACCAGATCCTAATGCATACCATTTCCCAAACAATTTTACCCCTCTTAACATGCCACACATGCACATTCTCAAGTAAATGAAAGAGATTTTAGATGCTGCCTTTAAAAATAGTTTTACTGTATTTCCATTGTGCTATTTGGCAGCACAATGGCATCCTTCAATGTCTTGCAGTTCATCCTCAAGCCTTGAGACTTGATTAGCATAGCAAAAGGCTTTCATCCTTCATGCCCATAAATGTAGATCGGGAGTAGCTCTATTAACATCAATTACTCTAATGAAAAGTTAATGAGAAAAATGGAAGTCAAAATGTGTATGTATGCAGATTTGCATTTTGCTTCACTGCCACTGACAGACAAAAGCAGTCTGTTAGAAAATGACAAGTATTATGGAATAGCTGTTATCCTATTATGGTTCTTCAGCTTTTCAAACCTCAAGATGTGTTAAAATTTGTGTGGCTTTTAGTTACTTCATGATAGTTACAACCAGTTTTTACCAAATTGTGGAAATCAGCTTATAAATGTTCATTTGAAAAGTCATGCTCATCCATTTCCCTGTAACACTTTTACTGTTTCTTTCTCAGGAGTCTTCTATATCTATATCAGTCTACCCTGTCTTCTATATTGTATTGCAGTTCCATGGTAGCACTGAAAGAAAAGTCAAAGCAACTGTTCTTCTAAGACTTGATGGGAATTTGTTGTTGGGAACTTTGTGAAAAAACGTTTTCAGCTCAAGTTAGTCTGTAGTCATTACTGGTTTTATAAATAGCAGAAAATGTCCCCCTCAAAAGTCAGAGTAAATAAAATTCAGTGAAGGTTCCATAATGCTACATACGTGTTACATACATGCTAGGAAAAATGCAGTGGATTTCTCCATGCAGGACTTAGCATGAATGCACTCTAAGTTTTTTCCGTGGCTAAGAGTTTCCTAAGACTATTGCAAAGAATGTGAAGTTTAGACAAGACTCTTCCTGATGCCCCGGGTTAATCTCTACTGTTCTGAGGATGCATCTTTTATTTGAAATCTCTGCTGAAATTCTCTTCCTTGGGCAGGGCTTGTGACTCAGCCTAGTCGAACCTGATGACTGCATCGGATTGCCAGAGACAGTGCTGGAGCTTGCTAAACCCGCAGGCATCTAGAAGTGATGGGTGGATTTCTTTTGTGAATGAAAATGATTCATCTGAGACTGAACCTATATGGGCTAGGCCAAAACTTATTAAAACAGACATCTTGGTGATGTTTCAGTTAGCTATTTCAGTTCTCAAGATCAGCTGGGGAAGGGAGTGATTGCTGGCATGTTTAATTAGCGGTAGAGTCCCCACACTTGATAAATGGGCCTACTGTAAAAATTCAGGTTCTATTGAAAATGGAGATTGATGGAGAATCTTCAGCCTTTCACTCAGCTGACAAACTGCAAGCGGCTAACATCAAGAAAATATCTCCCACTATTTGCAAGTAGCTTAGGGAAGAAGCTGCTTTTAATTACCAAACAATTTGCTTTTTACTTACATTCATCAATGCCTTTCATAATTTGGGAATACAACTTAATGAGATGCAGGACTGACATAGGTCCTGGAAGTCTCCAGCATGCAACCTCTGTTTTTCCTTTCAAATCAAATATGGAAATTGAACATTAGAAACTGTTTTTAGCTTTTGCTCTGCAAAGTTAATACTGCCATAATCATGAGCAATAAATGTTATGTATATAAATAATACTAATAAACGTTTCTTTCCTAGGTGTGCCTTGCAATAGCTCATTATTCTCAGCCAACTGATCTTCAGCTTCTCTTTGCATTTGAGTATGTTGGAGAAATATATCACAATCCAGGTAAGTATGAAAATACCTTATTTTCTTCTATTCCACAATGTGTAAGTTTAGTAAGTCTTCTATCCAGAAACAATAGCAAAAAGCTTTTTAGGCTTTCTCTGGGGGCAAGTAAATTGGCTTGTCCTGCAGCCAACCTCTTACTTTTGGACTTAAGTCAGTTGTTGTGATACACTTTAAAGACCAAAATCAAAAGCAGTATCTCTACTCTGAAACAAAACTGCCAATGTCAGCATGAGTACTCGTATTTCTCCATTCACACTTTGATCCTCCTATCGGTGTATTGGTCTGTAGCGGTACTGTAGGTACCTAGCTAATCTCCCATCAAGCAGGCTTGTTTACCTGCCCTTCTTTTGGGAATAAGTTTCTCTTCTGGTGGTATTGCAGGAGCATTTGTGCAGCTTGGGACTCCATACCTCCTTTCCTAGAGGCTTACTAGGCAGTTCTTCCCACTCAAAACCTCCACCACCCCTGCTGAGTTGGAGCACACCCTCTCTGCTCAAGGCCAATCTCCAACTGAACCCTGTCAGTTAGGTAAGCCTGAAAAAGATGCCTTTGGAACTTGATTTCTAGTGTAATGCTGTGCGGTCACTGCTTAGTGTTCCCCAGCCAATACACAGCTGAAAACCGTCAGTTTTAGCATTACAAGCCTCCAAATAGCAGAAGTGCCATTGATGTAGATCTGTGGTACAGAAATATTTACTCAGGAGCTGGCATTAGAAATCATGGTTACAAAATTTGAATGTTGTGGAATTATGAGCTCAGACATTCAAATTTGTACAAAAATGTACATTTCTCATGCAGATGCCTACATGACTGCCTTATGCATGCACGAGAATAATGGTGCATGTGATTATGTTGCATACATAATTATACGTATAATATCTTACCTGGTAAGTCTTGGGTGGTAATTAAGGTCCATGTGTGTTAGTGTTACAAAGTACTAAGGAGGAAGCCAATTTGCAGATAAAATAGCCATAAAGTGGTAAAGTAGAGTGTGAACAAAATGTTGATCTGTCACGAAGTTGCCTTTACTATGTCCTTAAAATACTATTTGATATACGGAAAAAAAAATCTAGGGGAAGAATTATGCAAGGTGGGTAAAAAACATTGTTCTTCTGGAGCTGCAGGTCAGAATGGCAAAAGCTGGTTGTTCTGCTAGGCTGTAGTTGCTGGAGGAAAGAGCTTGAAATACTTTGGTGGTGGTTGTTACTGTTTTTAATTTAAGTTTCCACATAGTAAAGTTGAACCATGGTGTTTGTTGCATGGATCTCTGGCTTTGTCCTTACAGTTCCAGCACTGTGTTTTATAACTCTCTATTCCTGATAGTCCTGATAAAGTAGAAGTTGAAGTACTGTCATTGTGCTTCTTGGGGAATGTAATCAGCCTGCATTGCTCTGGTGTGTATGGACATTGTTTTTTCCCAGGATATGTTTGATAATTATATATCCTGCCATTAAACAGTAAAATTCTAACACTATCTTCTAGTAATGATATTTCTCTGGATACTAGGTACTTCAGTCTGAGTTCAGTATAGCTTTCTTCTGAAAAATATAGAAAGTAGTCTGAGTACTGAAGTTGGTAGATATTAGAAAGTAGAAAATACACAGTCACTGAGATGACAGTAGAGCCCTAACCCTCTGTTCTGCTCTGTCTGGACAGAATTTACATCTTTACTTACATCTTTACAACTCTTCCTAAAGATAGGAGCTTTCCTGGTGGAGATTACTGGGTTGAGTCCCAGTTTATTTCACCTTCATCTAAACGCTTACTCCCAAGTATCAAGAAACAAAATGCAATGTCCTTTGACACAGCTGACTGCCTCCTTGGCACCTAAAGAATGATCAACAAAGGGGATCTTCTGTATTACTGACAGAGCTTGTAATCTTCTTGGTCCCTAGCCACAAAATGGTAGGCCATTTTTTTTCCTGGATATAAATATACATGTGTACACAGACACACACACACAGGTCATCAGTTATTTTCCTTTCTGTTAATACAGCAGTAATTTATAAGGAAAAGCTGTTGAAATTACGTACCATTTGTTTTACTTTACTCAGAAAATAGTTAATTAAAGGGTAGCGTATAAAGGTTAGATGTTTTTAAAACACTGGTAAGGGGTATGTTGAAGAGAGAAGTCCTGTGACTGAAGATAACACTTGTTCCTGAGCGTTAGTATGTCCTGCTTTCTACAAAGCAGCACAACATACCAGCTTTACATTGCTTCTCTGTTGAAATTGCAGGAAAAAAGTACATTTGCATCTTCATGTATTGCCAAGCTGTCATTAAACCACAGATCTGTTTTAATACAAACATAGGCAATGTCAGTCCTGATGCTAATGGCTCGCTCTTGTAATTAGGAGTATTTTTCTTTCTTTTTCTTTTTTTAATGTGCATTGATGAATTTTCTTTTCCTAGCAAAGAAGGTGAACGGAGTAGACCCAGGAGGTGGTGGTGGTGGCAGCATCGGCAGTGCCAGTGGTCAGCAGACACCTTTGTTTGAAACTTACTCTGATTGGGATAGAGAAATCAAAAGGACAGGTGCATCAGAGTGGAGAGTTTGTTCAGTCAACGAAGGTTACATGATATCTACTTGGTAAGTTTCTGCTATCGTGCAAGTAAGCATAGAAGAAAACAAGACAATTTAACTGTCTTTTCCTGTCTTTTCTAACAAAGTCTCCATACTATCTGACTGTACACTTTAACTTCTAAATGTGCCACTCTCTGGTGAGGCCCCCGGTTGGAAGATCTTGCAAGTGTTGTCTCTAGAGGAAATGTCATATTTTGTGAATGTATGGCCCCTGTTGCTTCCTGTATTCCAGCATTTGTTGCTTTCATGCTTTTGTACTTCCCTCTGAAACATGCACGTTTGTAAACAAATACATTTGAGCTGTACAGATGACATGTAAGAGATGTACAGGACAACCAGTTAGCACTGTGGTATTAGGGTTTGGTGCATTATAGTTTAACAGAGCTGGTAAGACAGCATTGCAACAAGAGAAAAGCTGATAAAATACTTAGGGAAAAGTAACCTTTTCTACTGTATTTTTTCCCCAAGTCTCCCAGAATATTTTGTGGTCCCATCTTCCTTAGCAGACCAAGACCTTAAGCTATACTCCTACTCTTTCATTGGGAGACGAATGCCAGTAAGTATAGTTTTTATTCTGTTGCTGTTCGTAATCATCATACCATATTAATATTAAAGATATGTATGCCAATTAACACAGCTTTATGTGCAGCATTAAGGAAAAAAAAAAGAATAACACAAACCTGCTTTTTTTGTTGTTGTTTAATGTTTTTCCCATATTAGGTATGGTCCTGGAATCATCCTAATGGGAGTGCCCTTGTAAGAATGGCCAACATTAAAGATGTATTGCAGCAAAGAAAAATTGATCAAAGGTAAACAGTTGAAGCTATTCTTTTATCAGACATGGTATAGAGTAAGTGGCGATTATATGCAATATACAGCAGCATTTTGTAACTGAAAGGGTAGTTAATGTTGCAGTGCAATACCTTTTGAGAAACTGTCCTCTGATTACAGTTGTAGCACAATTTCTGTTCGAAGGTCTACTTCAGTTGGAATACTGAATAATTTTTCAAGTTTTAAGTGATGTTTATTATTTAGGTAGCTAGTCTTTCAGGTGACAGAATTTATTGATAAAAGGATTGGATGAGTATTGATGATACTGTGTTAAAACTTATGTTCGTGGGGAATTCCTTACCTGCTTCAGAGAAACACAGGAAAATTATTTCTTTATGGCATTTACAGTTTTATAGATTTAGTGCCACAATACACACAGAGTCTTTTTGTAGACCTTGCATTGTGTGTGTTAGGCTGGTGCTAGAAGTTTTATTTGAAACCCTGTCAGATTTCCTGGCTTTATATACTGCATATATGCTCTGTTTATTTAGCCCAGACAAATCTTTCTAAAAATTGTGGAAAATTAAAAATTGAACTGAGCTGTTTAACCTGTAACTCTGCCTGAGGTTTTCATTTCCCAGAAGCGTTCTGATGGTCCAGCCTTTCCATTTTTTGTTTTGTAACTTGCAGATACCAAAAATGTTTGAGCCACTAGCATTGCAGCAGGAGCAGTATTATCTTCTTAATGCTTTTTTTTTTTGAATGAAGGTACATGTTCTATGTGTTTTTAGTGTTTTGCAGTTACAGACTTTGCAATGATTTGTGAAAGGCTCTTTCCCCTCTCCAAAAATAAAGTGACTTTTTTTTAATTATTTTTAACAACATAGGATTTGTAATGCAATAACTCGAAGCCATCCTCTGAGAAGTGATGTTTTCAAATCTGATCTGGACAAGTGTCTTCCCAGCATCCAGGAAATCCAGGCGGCACATATCAAACTCAAACAGCTGTGTGTTAATGGTACGCTGAACTGTCTTTTCACGGTGGTTATTTTCTTGGAATACAACAATTCTAATGGATCTGGCTAACAGGCATAATTATTTGAAGTCATTTTGCAATGTTACTGCTTTCCTTGTTGCAGAGCCCTTTGAAGAAACAGAAGAGAAGTGGCTATCCTCACTGGAAAATACTCACTGGTTAGAGTATATCAGGTTTGTACCATTGGTAGAGTGATGGTTCATGAGATGTGAAAAACTTCCACTGGTGTAAGTAAGCAGTGAATCAGTTGAATGATTTGCCATTTTAATTAATGAACTAGGTAAATATAGCTATGACTGATTTTTTTCTTCTATAGCATGAACCTATAATATTAATTGTTGTATCACTTTCTATTCCCATCCAGATCATTTCTTAAGCATTCTGCTGAGCTTGTATATATGATGGAGTGTAAGCATGTTTCTGTAGTTCTACAAGGTAATACAACCATATAGCATGCAATAATTCTTTGCATTAATGACATAATGTAGATGAATAAATTTAGATAAAATCAACTGTAATTTCTATACATAACACCCATCCATTCTAAATATCTTAAGCATTTGAACAACTGAAAAAAAGATAATTTTATTATGTGTCTTGGCTGTAGTATCATACCATAGCATCAAAGGACTGTTTTCACTTCGAGTCTTTTTGTTTCTTTCTCTGGTAATGATACGATAGAGTCCAAACTTCAGGGTGAACTTTTGTACTGTCACGATTAGGCTAATATTCCTTGCATAAGCAATATCAGTTTTATTCAGAGATCCCATGTAGTAGCTGGTAGCATTTCACTAACATTGTTTGCTGTTCTATAAGAGCAAACATGTTAAAAAAAAAATACACTGAAAAACTTGCTGATACCTAGATCAGAAATTCTGTAATTTCTGTAATTTCAGCTCATATATGACACTTTCCCCATATTGGCTCACTAGCTTGCCAAAAACTGCTTCAGGGAAGAAAACATGTTAAAACTTTCCCAGCAACATGATCGCCCTCCTTCTTAGCATATCTTGTAAATACCAGGTTTTCCAGTGAGTATTTTAGTTCTTTTATCAATGCATTGCTGTGCTAGATACTGCAGCAGGAATCTTTACTATAGAATGAGTCTTGGTTGGTTGTTTTTTTTTGTATTTTTATCTACCTTTTTGTGAGAACAATTACAGCAATGAAAAGCACGTTATAAAAGAAATTCAATTATATATTTGTTTAATTTTAAATTGTTTAAAAGGAATTCAAAACTAAATGCAGTTGCCACTTTTTGTTGAGATTCTGTATCGTGTGTGTGTGTATATATATATAAATATACTGTATATATGTACATACATTTCTGTATGTTATTCACAGAGGAAGAGGGACGGGACCTGAGCTGTCTTGCTGCTTCTCTCATTCAAGTCATGCTGGATCCCTATTTTCGAACAATTGTTGGATTTCAAAGCTTGATACAGAAGGAATGGGTCATGGCAGGATACCAATTTTTGGATAGGTGTAACCACTTAAAAAGATCTGATAAAGAGGTAAAGTTAATGGTAATTGTATGTGATAAGAGTGTCTGGTCAATATCATCCTGAACATTTGTTCACACAGAAATCTTAAATTACAAATATTTTTCATACTTTCAAATCTCTGGAAGCTTATGTTAGAGAAAATGATTCTTTGTCCAGGGTAAAGATAAATATTATTTATCCATTGTAGCCACGTGAGAATCAATGACAACACACCAAGTGAAATCGGATATTGCTGGGATTTTACGTTGCTGCAGTGTTACACATGAAAAGGTCAAACTGTTGAAAATGTTAGCACACCCCATAGTTTAAATTAAAATTCAAGGCGCTTAGGCGTGTATTGGGAGGGGGCTATTTGTTGTTGTTGTTTTCTTTTCCAAGGGTATGTTTTCATCCATGTTTTTTTGGAATGCCAAGTCATAGCAATATGCAGTATTTTTCAAAGTATTGAGCTGATAGAGAAGCACTGGAGCTTTATGAATTACGATGCACGGCTGCCAAACAGATTAATAGAGGGCAGCACAGTACTTGATTTTCAGTATTTTCAGGTAATTTTACGGTTATTTGGGCTCTTCATTACAAAGGAGAGGCTTTTAATTGCAGTTGAAAAAATAGAGGGACCAAGGTTAGCAGTCTTTTTCAGGGACAAAGCCCGGGAGTAACAGAAAAACTATATCTCCAGAGAGTGGAGCCAACAGATGAACTGAGAACACTGAGTGGTAAGCAGGAAAAAGAAACAAAAGAAACTGAAGTATCAAGGGGGAAATAATGAGAAAGCAGACACCTTGACTCTAGGAAAAGGATATACAGAAGAATGAAACTGGCAAGAGGAAGTATTTTTAAAGTTTTGTATAAATTATAGTTTATACTTTTGCCATTCATGGGCCACCATGGAAATAGCAAGAAAGTGTATTGAGTAGTTAATGTGGCTGAATCATAAGCTCCAAGTATTTCTAACAAGAAGGAAGTATAGACATTGTGAAAATAAGGCCAAGTAGTAAGGAAGGTTCATACAAGGACTAATCTGGAAATTATGAGGGACATGCAAGATAACAGAAAGCATTTTTGCAGCTTTGTGAGTAAGAAAGAGAGCCCAGGAAAGAATTGATTGACTTCTTAAAGAGAAGAGGAAGCTGTGGAAAATTAACATTGAGAAAGTCAATTGACATAGTTGCTTGTGGAAGTGGCTGAATAGGAATACAGAAGATTATAGCTGCATAAAATCATAAAAAATACAGTCCTCCAAACAGTCCACCCTGCTGAGGAATGTACCAGAGATATGGCTAAATACCCTGAGGGGAGCACTAACTGCAAAGAAAACGGCATGACTTGGGAAAGGCTTTTACTAAATCTAATTCCCTGTTTCTTTTTCCAGTCCCCTTTGTTCTTGATGTTTCTTGACTGTGTTTGGCAGCTGCTAGAACAATACCCAGCAGCCTTTGAGTTTTCTGAAATGTACTTGACCATATTGTACGACAGTGCACGTATCTCATTGTTTGGCACTTTCCTCTTCAATTGTCCACACCAACGAGTAAAGGAAAGCACTGTGAGTATCAAGTGTTACATCTACTTTTCAATTAAGAGACTTCAGCTTGCTGTTCCGGAAACAACATCATCTAAACTAAATGGCATTCCTTTGTGTTTTTCAAAATGTATTTCAAAATACTCAGCTCCCCAGATTAATATGATCAGAACGTCCTTTCAGGTGAGCTTTGCATGCACAGTAACAGGATGTTCAAGAAAGCAGTCCATTGAATTTTTGTTTTTATTTTTTTCTAAAAAGCTTTGTTATTGTGCATTATTATTTGTACTCTAAGAAACAGATTTTTGTCTGGAATTGATAAAGCAGAATGATGTGCAATAAACAGAATTTCACATCTCAGGCAAACTTTGAAGTCTCTTGACAGAATTGTTTAAACAGTTGAAAAAGCTGGAAAAGAATGTGTAAAGTCCAAACAGTAACGCACAATGAAAGCTTATATCAAAATATTTAGTAAACTAACACCTGAATATATTTTTGAAAACTAGAGTTGATTACAACTCTGTGTAGAAAACTTTTAGTGGCCGATACAAGTACAAATGAGCAAATTTTGTTAAGCAGCTTCCCATTAAAGTTGTAGGTAGCAACCTTACAAAGAAGCAGAGCACAGAGACCATTAGTGTATTCTCAAAATAAAGAGTTTAGGGGTTTTAGAGTAAACAAACCAACAATTTAATATAATTGAAAAGTATTTTTGCTAAGTCAGCATTAGTCCCGTGTCTCCATTGCACTAATAAAAAGCAGGGTACAGCCATTTTCTCCAGCAGCAGACTGTCTTGCTGCCTTGTTGCTTTTATCTGTAACCCCCTTAGATTATGTCTCTGCTCTTCCTCACCTGATAATTATTCACTGTTTTATAGCTTAAATTTATGAATAAGCTTATTTTGTTTGATTTGTATTATACTTGAGTGTTACTTCTTGCAGGAATTTGCCATAAGCAAAAACATACAGCTGGGTGATGAGAAGGGCCTCAGATTTCCTTGTGTTTGGGACTGGTCTCTTCAGTTTACAAGCAGGGATCGCCTGCTCTTTCACAACCCCTTGTATATTGGGAAGAGCGCACCATGTGTACAAAATGGAGCAGTGAAAACCTTTAAACGCTCAAAGGTAACTATGGTGTTATCTGTCTGTGAATGAACTGTTTCTGCTTAAATATATGATGTTAATGCTTAAAAACGTAGAGTTATGTGGTGTTTTACACCCTTGCTTTAGCGATAGGAGTGTTCTCTTACCTTCACAGCCTAAAGAAAAATTACTAAAATGGATTTCTATAGATGCAAAGACTGCAATTGTTGAACCTTGCATTCCAGGGCATTCTTGGATATGCCTGAACTTGCTGCCGACAGCTCCGTTATTTCACCTGTGTTAAAGTGGTGACATGCCCCTTTCTCTTCCTTAGAGCTGTCAAAATTGTCAGTGAATACTGATTAATTCAATCATTCATTGCTCTAGAAAGTCTAGAAAACATAGGTATTTCTTTTTAAAGGCCTTAAGTAGCCACATTGTTTGCTCTGTGAGCCATGCAGTGGTGACTCATGAGTGTACAACTGTTTAAATGTCACATCAGTATCTGGATGAGGCACCACAGAAGCTTAAGGAAATCTGCTGTTGAAATGAGCATAAAGTTACCTGTATTTATTTTCTGCAGAAAAACTACAGCTCAACTTTGCGAGGTGTCCCCCCTGCATTAAAAAATGGAATCATCAGTGACCAGGAGTTCCTTCCAAGAAGAAACTCTCTGATACTAAAACTGAAACCAGACTTTCTACAGCAAACAGAGAGTCAGAGTAACAGTATGGAACAGTACTTCAGAGACTGGTTTACGAAGCCTGTTGATTTGCACGGTGTAATTTTACCCCATATCTCTGGAACACAAATAAAACTCTGGAAACTGTGCTACTTCCGCTGGGTTCCTGAGGCCCAGATTAATCATGGTGGCTTCATCACTGCTTTTCATAAAGTTTCTTTGCTGGCAGATGAAGTGGACATGTTAAACCGGAACCTCCGACAGTACAAAAGCAACTCTTCTTTGCAAGGTAACTGCTCAGAACTGGATCACAGCAGAATGTACTTCAGAGCAAATGGTTTAAACGACACCACTGGGGCCCCAGACTTTCTCTCCTCTTCTTTCCCGTTTTCACCTGTAGGGAACCTGTGCAGACGGAGCATTCTGGGAACACCTTTAAGTAAATTTTTAAGTGGTGCCAAAATCTGGCTATCCACTGAGACTCTTGCAAACGAAGACTAAGATGATGTGATGATTTAAAGGCTTGGGGAGAACATAGCGTATAATTTTGTCTTTTCTAATTTAACACTGCTAAATGCAGCATTGAAAGCTGTAATAATTTTATATACAACAATTTCGTAAGTTTTGCACAAATATTTAAAAGCAAAGCAAGTCGTGCTTCAAATCGCACAATTTTGTCTTCAGTAGTTCTCATCTACGTGTCTTGTTTGGTTTCTGGTTCCTAATTCATTCTATATTTTGGGGGTTTGGCTCACTATATACGATTGAGCATTTGTAATGAATGCTAATGCTAATTGAAAGGCTTGGTGTAGTCCATTATTGAGGGTTGTTTGAAATACCTGTTGTCCCAGATAGTGACTGAAGTGACTGTGTCAAACAGACTGACAAATCAAAGTAGTTAGATGCAGCGGACACAAACTGACAACTTAAATCTGGGAACAAACTACTTCATCACATTTCCTTTTCAGGAAGAATATGTACAAACATACATGTGTACTAATGTTCTGTGACCTGATCACCCTACATACGTGCATCCGTGGGGGGAGTGTTCCCTTTTCTTTCTCTCCCCAGAACACATCCATTAACAACCAGTCAGATTTGTGCTCTTTGTCATGAGCTTGACTTTAGGCTATAGGAATCAACTTCAGGACAATGCACTGTTAACCTTAAAACATTTACTGTACATATGGTATCATAGTAGCTTTAGAAGTGCCTTTAATCGGGAGGAAACAGTAGCAGGATTTACTCTGATGCAGCTACCCACCCATCCACCCCTGGCCTTTCTACAGTCGACTGTTCCGCTAAGTTCTGGTTCCATCTTCTGCCTTTCCCTCCCCATTTCTGGAATAACAGACGGCTGGCTTAGGAGACAGTAGTTTTTTTTTCCTCTCAAAGTTTAAGCTCATTTTTAAGTTTCAGAAGAGCCTCATTTTTTTCTTCAAGCACCGGAAATACTCACCATTATATCCCTGCACAGGTCTGGATCCCCGCCAACCCCTCTCATCGCTCTGTTTCAGGATGAAGTAGCTTTCAGCAGAATTCATACTTAAGCCCTGCAGGGTTCCAGAAATGAGGTTGTGCTCTTAGTGGCTAAATCAACAAGGGGTGCTGTTGCTGTTGTCACTTATAAACAGGGCTGGAAGAAGAGTGGTTAGCAGTGCCTTCTTTTTTTATGTACTCCTAGCACATGCGGACAGTGCAATGGACAAGCACAGCTTGAGGGAATTAAATCCAACAGCCTCCCTCTGCCTGATGCAGCAGCTTCCTCACTGCTCTTAAACCTTTTAAATGCCACTCACTGTCAGATGTGAAAAAACCCTCAAGTTTCTTAGGGAGAAAAATGAGTGTGAAGTGCCCTGGGGCGGAGGGGGATAGTGGTGTGTCATTCTCACAGGTTAAGGCATTGGTGGAGAACAAGAGAATGCTTCTGTTGAGTACCTTCTTTTAACAGTGAGTCTTCCTTTTATACTAACTGATTTCTGTGTAAAATGCAAAAGCTGTTAAACTGATGCCGAGCCTCTCTTCAGGCACAAACTCGCAAGTTAAGGCTCTGAAGGCCTTGTATGAAGCTATTCTCAGTTATGGAAAAAAAAGGGTTATGATGTTCGTACCCAGTATATTGTAGTGAAAAAAAAAAAAAGGCAGGGGAATAGGATTTGGAGCTGTTCATTTGTCTGTAAAACCAAACACTGGTCCTCAGCGCAGCCTGTATCACAATAATAAGGGTTTTGGATGTCTAAGATTGCTCATGTATTACAAGTGCCAACTTTGTGCTAGAAAGTCTGGTGCATACAGGACCGTATTTTCTGCAGGCTGAAAATTATCCAAACTGCAAAGCTGTTGAACACTGGGTATGCTGCGTTCTCACACTGTGTTTGGTCTGGTGGGGATAGGTGGGCAGTTTCATTTTAAAGGTTAGCTGATACAAGAGAGGAGAAAGAAAAGACTTCCTTTTTTTTAACTAACCAAACCCCCCAAAACCTGTTGTTATGCAAAGAAGCGGTGTGTGTGTGTGCACGCGTGTGCACACATGCATGTTATGACATAATGCCAGATTGTTTCTGGTCAACTGGTTGTGAGGAAAAAACGTGTATTCACCTCAATTGCCTAATTATGCTGCAAGATGGTTTGAGCATGTTATATGGTCCACAAACTAGTTCTGTTTATTTACGAGCTTGTTGGAGCAGTCAACTAACCTGTTCAATTCATTATTCAAATGTTTGTATTAGTTTGCTTTTGTATTTTTTTAAACTAGCTTACTGCTTTCCCTGGCCTGATACTTGACATAAAAGACTTCAACCTGTGTGCTTAGTGTATTTTGGTACCAGTTCTTCCTCTCTATTAAATTACAGTTTAAAATATGCTTTTTTTTTTCCTTAAAGGTAAAACTTTGTTTGGTTTAAAGGTACCAAAAATGTGTAAATAAATCACTCCACACAGGCAGCTGGTGGAATAAAAAAAAAATAACGTTAAGCTAGTACCCTTTAGGGAAAAATGGGTACTATATTTAAACAGGATTGACTTCTTTGTAAGGAGATTTCAGAAATTTTTACATTTCAGTTCTAAGATGTGTACAGATGCTGCAGATGGTTTTTGTACTTTATATTATATATATATATATATAGTGTGGGGGGGAGCATTAAAAATAATATGCCTTTAAAATAAAACCTTTCTAAATGCCTATTTGCCAAACAGACTTGAAAAGTAATTTCATGAAGTTCAAAAAGGGGAGTTAGGCAGACGAAGGCTGGGATGGTGATAAGCATGGGGAAGGAGCGGTGGGGACTCCCTTAATACATGGCTAAGGGGGCGCAGGGAGGAAGGCGGCCTATCCATGTGTCCCAAAAAATACAGACAAGGTTCTGCTTCCTTGCGTTTGCATGGGCCTTGCCCATGAACAAACTACTGTGTGTGTGTGCGCGCATGCATGCCTCTGAATGCTGTTTCTTCCCCTTAAGTTAAACAGATTTTGTTTGTTTTACTTTTTAAACACAGGTACTAGAAGTTAATTTTAAAATATTTCCCACTCTACACAGTTGCCTTATTGTCAGTAGGGACTGCTCTAAATGTCTTTAATAGCTTTCAGAAGCATTTTTGGGGTGTGAGTACTTATCTTTAACTTCTGTGTACAAAATACTGACATACAAGTGTATATATGTGTGTGTATATATGTACACGTTTTCAAATTATAATTCTGTTCACCGTTTCAACATAGTAAACTGTTAATGCCATTTTGATGCTACCAGAATTGAAAAACTACCAAGAAGCTCATCTTTTTTGTCTGTTTCTAAAAAAAATAATATGTGCACTATTTTGGCTGTTACTGGCTGTTATAATCATGATTTTTTTTGTTGTAACTACACTGTAAACCATGCAGGGGGAAAATACAAAATGCTGGTTGATATGGTTAACGTGTACCTCCAGTGTACCTCCAGTATCACTAATTACTGCTAGGTAGAGATTACTGTAGATTTAGTAATCATGGTGGTACAACTTTATTCCCCATTTACTGCCATGTATCAAAGAAATTCCTTTCATTCCTGTAATGCATTGAAAAGTGTGTGTTTGTGTGTATACAGATACCCAGGCCTGCACATGTGTTTAATGTGCACCTGCCTGCAATACCACTTTGCTATTAACTGCCTTGTATTTTTAATGAAGATGTAGCAAGTGGGGCAAAGGTTTTGGCTTACGCTCAGACAGAAAGAAACATTAAAACCAAAAAATTTCTAACCAACAGTTAAGCAAAGGATGAGATCTTAAATTTGCCTCCACCATAAGAGACAGAAATCTGTACCTCAAATTGCTCTAGGCAGTAGGTTTCTAATGCTGTTGCTGTGATGGCTTAGAGTTCACTATTTCAACTGAAACTAAAACCTTTGTGCCTGATAATGATTTACTGAGTAAAGTAGCAGTGCCAGGAAGATAATAAAATCCTGATGCTGAATTGTGAATGTGAAGTAAATTAGACTAAATAAAAGTTCATACCTTTCCACAGTGAACTTCAGGTGGCTTTCTTTCACTTCCTCTAATGAAACAAAAACGTGTGTTTGTTTTTTTTCCCCCAGGAAAAGCAGGGACACTGTGCTGTAAGAAAGATGATTAAGAAAAAAAAAAAAGTGCAGCTGATCTTAATTTCTCACTACATTCTATTAAGGTGTCTGCTATTTGTATGATAGACAGAATATCTGTTATCAGACAAACTTGGTCTGAGAATGAAGACTCCAGAGACAAGATGTTGGCTACATGTTAAAATTGAGACAGACCCACTGAATTTTTCATGTCTTAAAAAAATGACTTGGCTTTTGGTTCCATTTCAATTGACTCACTTATTTGTGAAGGAGCATACATGTCCATTTATGTAGGGCAAAACTCACTATAATGAGTGATGTGCAAATGAGTGCTGCAAGCTTGGCACATACCAACTCCTATCTACTACCAGAAACACTTCCCCTTTTTGCAGACAACGCATTGCAGATAACACATGTGTGAGGCACAAGGAACGATTAAGCAAGCTGTCCTTTCAGTTATAGCAGCAAATTAAAATAGCATTAAAAAAAAAAACCTATACCTTACTCTATGCCATCATTTTGACCATTTTTTTATATTAAAATGAGAAATTGAAATACAGAATACAAAGTAGGGACAAATGGAGACCCTTGCTGGTCCTGACATCCTGGAGAGGACGTGAGCGTGAAGCCTGCACAACATAATGAATGAACTCAGGCTACCAAGACAAAACGATCAGACCTTGATGCCCCACATTTTTTATTGTAGAGAGTGTTCTCATTGGTACAAATGTGACTGTAGCTGTTTGTTTGTCTTCACTGGGCAAAGATTACCTTCCACAGATTAAATTATGAATTGTGTATACAAGAGAGAGGCTATGTTCTTCTGAACACAAGTGACGTACATTAAATCATGAAGTTTTTTCAAACTATTTAGAATGTTTTGTGCTCCAAGAAGCCAGAGTTTAGAAGACAATATTTTAAATAAGCAGCAGCCAATAGTGTGTGTGTTGTGCCATTTCCTTTAAAACACCCAAGTTACCCGTGTGAGCAAGACATCTCTTGTCAACTGAGGCGTTTACTCTTAGCTCCAACTGCTTGCACATGACAAACTTCTACTGTGGCACCCAGCTTCTTCAGTTCACTCAGCCAGATTATCTGCTTGTGGGACAGGCGATCGTTGGGACCTTTCACTTCCACCAGCTAGAAAGAAATGATTGATTAACAGTGTGTCTTATGTGGAGGAACTGAAAAATCATTCATTCCAACAGACTAGTGGAAGAATTACTTTATGGCTGTTATTTGCAACATAAGTAATACAGATTTACACGACATATGACCAGTGGGCACTAAATGATTAACCCAGGTCCCTAACTGTAAGAATGAAATTTTATGTAGTAATCACCCACCAAAACACAGCCAGAGGAACTGGTGAATGAAGGGACCACATATTCAAAGCCCAATCATCTACAACCTTATCTGTCATTCACGTCTGGTAACACAGTGCCAGCTTATACTGACAACAACTGAAAATACATTACCTCAGCTGTTTTAGTGAACTGATTTCTGCTGTTCAGCTGTGGTTTATAAATGCATAACAAGATGCTCCAACAGCTATGTGCAATAGTCTTCTAGCAACTATTTCACTATGATGCAAGACACAAACCATGACTGTTTACTCAATTTTTGTAGTAGAGAGTTCTGTAGTTAGCTCATATATTCAAGTTTTTGTGTAAGTAAGCGGTGACTTTAGCACTCCTTTCCAACAACAGTCTGAATTCTGTATGGCTGCTTGAGTGCTTGCTAAACAATTGCCTTACAGTAAATTTAACCAAAAAGATCTATTCTATAACAATACCTAGCCACCTCTTGCTGGTTCTTACACCATTAAGACCACACCAAAATAAGTGATAAAATAACGGAAAAGCAATCAACCACTATTTGCTGCACACAATACCTTATAGTGATTACTGTGAGTACGCCACACAACCAGGTCAGGCAGTCCCCCTCTGCAATGGCGCAGATCTTTGGAAAGTCGCCTAAAAACACCACTCAGAAACATTCCTCCAAGGCAAGAGACAAGGCTCTGGAAGAGAAATTTAGGCAGTTGACCTTTTTAATTTCTTGCACAGGCATTTCTCAGTCCTCATAAGAATATTCCATGGCCAGTCTCAGTGTCTTATTTAGTCACAAGCAATGAGCAATTTAGATGTTATCTGCAGCAATTTCCCCTCTGTGTTCCCAACTACTGTTGCAGGAGAAGTGGCCATATCAGAAAAGGGTAACAGCACATGGGATTAGCGAGAAGTGTGCTGAAGTCCCCATGTAATTCCTCCCTCCCAGTGAGTCTGGACTCAGTGCCTCAGCACAAACTGTGAGCACACCATGACCCTGTGTGTGAGTTAACAGTGAGCCTGATGAAGCTGCGCACCCGCTCTGGACAGCAGTTATTTACCTGAACTTGCTGGAGGGAAACAAAACGTCCCCAGCTAACCAGTGCTGCTGCTTTTCCCTCCTGAGTAGTCCAGATGTCAGCAATCAACTTTGCCAGAGTCTCTGAGGAAGATGCATGAAGCTGCTGGAGTCTGGCCTCAATGACATCCCTCCTGTTCTCATAGAAGCTGTCAGTGTATAAATCCAGGGGGAACGTCTGTATGACAAGGTAAATACAGCTCTGAGGACCTGCCAGCAAAGCAGCGATTCCAAGAATGACAATGCCCTACTTTGTACTTTTCTTCATCTGAGCTACCAAGTCACTCAGACTGAGACAACTGAATGTAAACATATCCATTACATAAGCCCCTATTAAACAGGAAAAGAGCTGCATATATTTTAACAATTGATGTCAGTGCAGCAAACGCTGGCCACATCTTAGCCCATGCTGGGTTTTTTTGAACTCTGGTCAGAGGTTCCTTTAATTAGCAGAAAACAAAATAGTGCTCTCTAATGTGCCAAGCAGTAATGAGTTAGAATTTGTTATCAGGATCAAGACTGCTCAGCTACGGTGAAACAGTATAGGGGCAGGGGGAACAAAGCAGTGGTAAAACTGGGGAATATTAATCAAGCCGCCTAAAAGCGAAGAGACTTACGGAGATCTCTGAACCCATCACAGTATAAAAAGTCCTTATAGCTATTATTTGATTTTGAACATGGGTAAAAATGGCAGGCAAGTAGATGAGTGCCATTCTAGCTTTTCAAGATCAGATGCAGAGCACTTAGAGAATATCAAATTTCAGCCCTCCTTACACAAACTGCTGCCACAGCTAATTCCGGGAAATGCAGCGTAGGACTGTCTGTGTGAGCCTTCAGCTTTCATGCCTAAGGCTTACGATATCTTTGCTCTGTGTTAATAAGTAAAATCTCGCTAACAACAACAACTAATAAGCAAATGAGCTACAAATGTGCTTGTAATGAGCAAGCTCAAGAGCACATGCAAGGTGTGTTGTGTTTTTTTTAAAGAAAATAAAAAGAAATAATAATAAAGAAAGCCCTGCATGCCACACCTTTAAAATACAAGGAAATTTCTGCCTAAGGTAACTTATATCAATCTGTAACGTCATACAGTACAAATAATACATCTGCTTAGGGAGGAGGACCACACCAGCTGTTCTACCTCTTGGATAGGGTTCCAATTAGAAGCAACGATTAAGGTAGAAGAAAGATGTTGTAGGACTGTAAAAAGCCCAACATTTTTCTTCTTCTGAGATTATAGCTCTTTAGAGTTTTCTTAGCAAATGTCACTACATGATCAAGTTTTCTAGCTGGAATTATTAAAAGTGTTTGTAATTTGTAGTCTGTAAAGCATCTATATAAAAGCCACAAATTCACCTTTAATTATTAAGCTTCATGACAGAGCTGTTGGGGATGGAGGGTGTATTGTTGTTTGCTTGTTTATTAAAAAAAAAAAAAGGATTAGCCCAAAACATGAACATGTTCGGGCTGAGTGGATGGGGGTGGGGTGTAAATGAACTTGAGCTTTACAATGTGATTTCCCTTTAAAGGCTACTGAAAAGAAATTGGCTCTTTTTAACAGAGTGTGTCAGCTTCAAATGATGTGAACTATATACTATGAACTATGATGTGACCTATATACTATGGAATAGCAGTATTCCTACACTTAAATGACCCTTCAACCAGTGAGTTCAGATATTGGACATCTGCATTTAACCAGATGAATCCTACCCTACCTGACAGTCAATCCAGTCTTACATGGTTATTAGTTACTGAGGAGCCCATTAGCAACAAGCCCCATGTAACAGCATAAAATAAGCAATGCCAAAACCTTTCTGAAAAGTCCCTCAGAATAAAATGTGAATCCAATCCGGAATAAGATTGTTAACACAGCTACAAATCCTAGAGCAATATGGGTAAAGAAATTAACAAAAAAAAAAACTTTTAAAAGTACCTGATAGGAATTTCTGAAGACATCAGGTATGTCATCCATGTAAACAATATCCCACATTAGAATGCCATACAGTGTGATAAATGTTGACCCTTCGCCATGAATACCTTAAGAGCAAATACAAATATTTCAGTCATAAAAATGGAAACATCGTTGATTTCTACAGCAACTGCACATGAAGAGCTACTAAATCAGCATGATCCAAACCAGGAACATGCTATGTCTGGTTTATACGCAGCTGAAATTAGTATATATTAACATTGCAGCAAAAAGTTATAAATATTTTTTATTATTCAAACGGTTTGCTAATGCCTTCCATTCCAGGCTAGTTGCCTTCATTTACAGGATAAGATTAACTTACCATGCCCTGTTACAATAAGGCTTACTTTTCTAACGTTAACAATTTTTTAATACACTTTTTATAGGAACCCCATGCAGCAGGATAGGCCTAGGGAAGAGTGGCTGGAAACCTGCCTGGCAGAAAAGGACCTGGGGGTGCTGGTCGACAGCCAGATGAACATGAGCCAGTGGTGTGGCTGGGAAGGCCGGTGACATCCTGGCTTGCATCAAAAATAGTGTGGCCAGGAGGACTAGGGAATTGAAGTGATTGTTCCCTTGTATGTGGCACTGGTGAGACCACACCTCAAGTACTGCATTCAGTTTTGGGCCCCTCAATACACAAAAGATACTGAGTTGCTGGAATGCATTCAGAGACGAGCAACGAAGCTGGTGAGGGACTAGAAGGCAGGATTTATGAGGAGCAGCCACGGGAACTGGGGCTGCTTGGTCTGGAGAACAGGAGGCTGAGGAGAGGCCTCATCACTGTACAACTACCTGAAAGGAGGCTGCAGCCCATCTTTCTCATGCGACAAGTGTTAGGACGTGAGGAAATGGCCACAAGGTGCACCAGGGGAGGTTTTAGGTTGGCTATCAGGAAGAATTTCTTCATGGAAAGAATGGTGGTTAGGCACTGAACAGGCTGCCCAGGGAAGTGGTGGAGTCCCCATCCTTGGAGGTCCTTAAGAGATGTGTGGTTGTGGCACTTACGGACACGGTTCAGTGGTGGGCTTGGTAGTGTTATGTAATGGTTGGACTCAATCTTAAGTGTTTTTCTCCAACCTAAATGAGTCTATGATCACTTACATATAAAAATGTATGTATGTGGGTTGGCCCTGGCTTGTAGATATATATAGGATAGCAGGAAGGGGGAGAGAATCGAAGGGGAAAAGTGAGTGGGGAAAAAAAAAGAAAAACCTCATGGGCAGAGAAAAAGACAACTTTGTGTGACAGGGAAAACAAACATGATGCAAAAGCAATCAGGTACCACCAGCAGACTAGGGCCCTGCCAGTCTCCAAGTAACGACCTTTTAGACTAACAGCACTATTCAGCAATAGCTAAAATATTTGTGTATCATCATCAACACTGTTCTGGTCACCAATCTAAATCACAGCACCATATGAGCAGCAATGAAGAACTCCAGCCAGCTCCAATCACATCTAAAGGCCATCTGTGTGTGTGTACACATGTGCGTGTGTTTGAATATATATGTATATGTATATATACATTAAAAAAAAAAATAAATTTATTTTATATTACGTTATATAATGACATCTATTAATAAGGTATATAATACGTAATATAGCACAGTATGATGTAATAATAGACTACTTAAATAATTCTTATATATAACTACATTTTTACATATTTATTATATATAATTTCTGTATGCGTATGAATTAATATTTTATAAACGCTATACTATTTTACCATTTATTATATATCTATAAAATATGTGTACTACATATACATTGTATAACTTAGTTAACACGGATTATATATCACATATATTATGTGTTAAGCAATATCTTTTTTAGTATAATATTAATACCGCAGTATGGTAAAATAGAATGTATTATAGTATTTAGTATATAATATATATTATGTGATATTATATTTATTATATATGATTATATGTTGTATAGTGCAACATTTGTGTTATTATATATTATGTATAATATATGTATCATTTAAATGCATACTGTGAATATACCTACATATGTATATCTTGTCATATATGTATACATACAACATATATAATTTTAGATGTCATTTATATGAACATGTATATATATATGCTGAGTAAAAAAAGTTTTCATTATGTTCATATGTATGAACAAGCATTTTCAAAAGCAGTTGTTGAGTGTCTTGCTATGGTACATACTGTTCTCATGTTCATCTAGTACCAAAAATCACTGGACATCTATTTACCTTTCCTGTAAAGTAGGTATCTTCCTTAATGACACTCTCTTGAATGTCAGTGCTAGCATTTTGCCCCTAACAAATATATAGCTGTTCACTGATAAGAAAGCCAAAATAAGCATTTTTCTAAGGAGTGAAAGAAGAAACACTTTTTTTTTTCTTAATACATTTCAAAACTGCCTTTCGTACATGAAGGCAGCAAATAATTAAAGGCCAGGAAGAAGGTCAGCTGGAAAATACATATTAGAGCATTTTGCAAAAGGAAATAGAATCAGACTGAAAACTGGTCTATTTAATTAACTAAACTGCTTAGTAAACTGGTTATTTACTCCAATAGTTATCTTACTTTATTAAAAAAAAAGTTAACGTTACCCTGATCAAAACCATTCTGCCTGTAATGAGTTAAGGCAAGCTCCTCAACTGAGCACATGACTGTGGATACACTGAAGTCTTCGCCTCTTTCTTCGTCACCAACATCCTCCATTAGAAACACAGATTTTCCCAGTCCCGTTTGAGGACACATCTTTCCTTTGATTGTAACCTGAACACATTAAAACATCTAGTTACTTCCTAGTATCTCATTTAAAAAAAACTTTAGCCTAGATATCCAAAGCCCTCCTAAAAATACAGATCTTCTTTTCAGTTTTCTTAAACCAAAACCTGACTGCTTCCAAAAATCAAGTGAGTAAAATTTAGCTGGCAATTCCCTTGAAACCATCCTGTTAAAAGATTAATTTCTCAATGGCAAATCAGCTTTTCTAAACTGGCAAATTTTTCAGAAAAAAAAAAAATCTCATAAAAATGCTGAGCAGAATGGAATGTTAGTATTTCCATATACAAGACCAAGATGAAAGAATACAGACAACTGAACAGACAGATTCTGGCCTGAAAAAAGAAGGGCTGTAGGGAGGTATGCAGTGACAGGGCTGAGGGAGAACAAGGCTCTGCTCTGACTTTGCCCACATACAAATCTTTTTGTTGCAGGGAAAAGAATGTTTTTTTTTTTTAAAAAAAAAAAAAAGGCATTCCAATATGATGCAAGTGCACTATATTGCATAGTTTCACAGGGTATATTTAGAGTGCATAACTCCAAAAGATTGTAAAAGAAACCCTTGCATTTTCTTGTGCCATTAGTCTAATGCTCACATCATCCTACTATTTTTTCTTACACACAGAATGCCTGAAGACATCAGAGGCAATGCACAGACTTGCTCAGGCTCTTCTGACAGAAAAGTTCTGAGGGTGTTACTGGTATTAATTAATGGGGTTTAGATATAAACAGATTTGCACAAAAGGAGTTTGTACATGAGGTTTTTGTTGTAGAAACACATTTGTCTTCACTTTCCTAGAGCAGAAGTAAGACAGAGTTTGGTGAATAGCACATACTGACAGTTTCCCAGATTACTTCTTCTTGTCAAAATGATAAAGACTTCATGAGATTGTATATCTCAGAAGCTCCCGGCATCTTTACTTACATGAGTCACATCCTCCACAGTTATGACGGGCAGATCATGCAACAGGCATCTGAACTGCCTGCAGCTTGGTGAGTCTCTGATGCGAAGGGCCCGCTGGTAGAGAGAAAGACGATGCCCAGTGCGTACAAATGGGTCTGCCAGTCCATTTCTAATGCAGTCAATGGCCTAGCAAAGATCAAGATAACGAGCAGTGATTTAGAAAGACCTATGCAAATCTTTGTATTCTTACCAGGACTAACATATTTAAGGAGCACAAAAATGTGAATGCGAAAAGCCAGCACATAAACAGGGCTGCCTTCCTTATATGTGTAATGAAGTTCTAGCTATTATTTTGCATTGGAAGTCTTCTGGATTAAAATTTTGATTGCACTGGTACATTAAAAAGGAATTACTATCCATTCGTACTGATCAATATAAGACTGAGTGTAAAATCTACGTAAGTGACTAGAAAAAAGTTAGCTGTAAGGTAAATAAGCTTAATACTTTTAAGCCTGTTTCTTAATACTTAAATGGAAACAGAAGGACTACATCATTTGTACAAGAATGCACATGCAGAGCAACTTTTAGACCGATGCATGACTGCACTGAAGAAGATCCAGGGCTAATTGTAGAATTAAAAAAATAATAATTCAAATTACAGTTGTGACGTACTGTCTTTCTGTGACTTGGAACGGCATTTTGTCCTAATTTATAAATGACTGAGACTCTTCCTTTGTACAACTTCCAATTCAAAATCTAGAAATAGCCTTATGTCAAGCTACAAGATGCAGAAGAGACACTGCAGACACTAGACAGCCTATGGTATTATTTCCTATTAACAGAGTTACAGAATTAAATACAACAGAAAGTACAAGCATTTAATCCCAATTCTCAATAGCCTTGCTGAGGCAAGTAAGCAACAGCAAGAAAAAAAAAAGTTATTCTCAGCTAATTTTAAGTAACTCTACAACTGGTACTGTTCTTGGACTTAAATCATTTTTTTTCACCTCAATTTTTCTCAATTCACCTCACTGCCAAATTAGTCATATATCTCAGGTGTGTTTAATTACATTGGCTTTCTTTAATTATTAGATAAAAGTTGATTTTCAGTCTCCTTGTCCCACTTTGCTGTGACATAAATTGTCCTACAGTTTCATTTTCAGTCACTAACATTATTTCTGCTTTGTGTGTAACAGACAAGAAAAATGGACATAATCTTCCTGTATTTACAAATCCTCAGACAAACAGCTGATACAACTACCACCTCCTGTTTTGTTTCTTTATTCCAGATATGGCCTCTTCATGACTTGGGTTCAGAAGCATAAGCATTTACTGCACGTAACTTCTCTGCTTCTCAGATATCAGGCATATTTATAAGGAAGAACAGAAGAGGATGCTGCTGATTGGTAACTCTATACAATCCCTCAAGCCTCTTCTACACAACAAAAAAAGTAGGTCAACCAAGGACGAAGGTACACTCAATATGCAGAAATTATTATATTTCTTAGGAGAAAGTGGTTCCCCGACCTTGGGATTTCTACCAACATATGCATTTTTAGAAGAGCCTACCTAGATGTTCGTTTCATGAAATAATATGTATTTAAAAAAATGTTTTCAGACAATGCCTGCAGTGTTTCCAGCCATACAGCATGCAATTGTGATGATAGATACCTTCTTAGTGTTTTTCAAGTGCTGATGTAAATTCAGAGCGAGACGGTCCCACCATCGCCCTCTGCTGTCAGTACAATACACATCCTGAGACAAAAGATTCTGCAGCTCCTTCACCGCTTCCTGTAGGGACAGGGATGTATCTTTATTAACTGAGTTAGGAAACAAAGTTTAAGTTCCATTATATAAATTGCTTATAATTTTCCCTTCTAATTGATACCGTAAAAACTTTGCACAATTCAAACCCCATTTTTACTCCAGCACCATAAGTATTCAGTTGTCTGTGTATGTCTTAGGAACTCTAAGATAATAAGAGATAATTTTATGTAAGCTTAAAGCTTAGCTATAAAAATAAAATATTTTTGTCCTTTTTGTCTTCCTTGTTGTATATGAAAAAGGCCTGATTTTTACTTGTTCCTTTTCTGCAGAGGCAGTCTTTCTCAGAATAATATGTCTTTATCTAACATAAAAGTCAGAGGACTTTGGAGATCTTAGCTCCTCAGCTGAAGAGGCAGGAGATTTCACAAAGGACTTTTCTTCCAAGATTTCCACTTTTAAAGGCAAAAACCAAACTTGTGAAACAAAGATACCTTCAAATAATGATAGAGTCTCGTTAACAATATTATGGCATATTACACATGGCAAAGCATAAGCATAAATCAACACAATCTAAAAAAATTGGGTTTCCTTTAAAACCTTCTAAAACATACAGAAAAAAAAAAGACACTTTATACTTAAAAGTAATCTCTTAAGAGAACTGTAGCAAGTCATGGCAAACATCACCATTTTCCAGCCAGGTCAGAAATAAAAATGATACATAAAGCTACATTAAAAATGTTTTTCTGTTCACCTTACCACCTCACCTTACCTTGTACATGTGAAGTCTCTGCAAAATTTCAACACCTTGAGAAAGTATTCTTGTATATACCCAGCCAACTGTGAAACGTCGCAGGTACTCAGGTAGAACTCTGTGATAGCTGAAAGGTAAGAGCAGCTCAGGAGATTCATTTAATGATGGCAATTTAAATCCTTAAAAATTCTCTTACTGAGAATACTTAGAATCAAAGCATTTAAAACATGCAATGCCTCATATATGAATTGGGTTCTGCAAGTCAAGAACCCAAAGATAACCATATAGCTGAGGTAGCAATTGTAAGCTGCATTTGTGCAACATTATTTGGTTTCAAGAAATTGGTTGAAAGAAGATATTCAAGATATTGGTTTTCAAGAAAAGAATTAGGTTCTGCATCAGATGCAAAGCAGTAAATTACTACATCGTGTTTCCTTATTGCTAACTTGTTCTCATAAGTCAAACTTCAGAAACTCAGCTGAACAGAAGGAGAAGGCTGGAACAAGCATTTCCTGCCCTAAATGAAGATTAATGCCTTTGGGGTAGGCACCTCTATGTTTCAAAAAATTACTGAAATTTAAATAGGTTTTTTCCACTGCCTTCATGCTTTCCACAACCCTCCATGAACATTACTTTAAATCAGTTGCCATGACAATGAATATAATGCCAAACTTAACACTTTAACTTTCAGTGCATCATTAAACCAGAGAACAAAATAATTAACACAAAAAACAGTGAAGGATGCTTCAAAAACTGTACACATTACTTCAGTTCTCAGATCTTCAGTGGTGTTTCCTGAATGACACACAATTGGAATTTTCAACAGATGAATAACCCACTATGTTTTCCCATAACCTTTGCAACATTCTTTTGTTCACAGTGAATTTTAAATTCTGCTGATTGCTATTTGTCTAAAAGCCATAAAAACAAACTATGATGAGGGAAAAATAAGGCTCTTGTTCTCCTGCATTGGCATGTAGAACAGAAGTGTTTTAGTGCTTTATTCATGCCTACCAATTCATTCCCAAGGCTTTAGAAAAAAGGCTTTTTCACAGATACCACTTAAAAGCTAAACAAACAACCAGGAAGTTCAAAGCTTTCAAGAACATTAAAGTTTCTAAATTTATCAGGCTTGAATAATATCACAAGTCTATAAGCCTCTCTCAAAAGGAACAGTACCAAAAGTAAGACAATGCACTTATGAACACTGTGCTCGTTTCCAGTTTACTACCTCAAAGAGGGGTGATTTTTCAGTTCATTCCACGTTTCTTTCGCACACGTATAGAGATGATTAGCTTCTTCCAAGTTCCCATTTACCACTGCAGTGGCTATATCATTTGACAGATGAGCAGCAGTTGCATACCTACGGGAAAAACACGTAATCACTGCTTTAGGATCAAGAAGCATTTATAGTTAAAAGAAATCAATTCCTCCATACAGTACTTTCTAAAAACTCCCTTCCAGTCTCCAAAGACATAGAACCGTGCAGTCAACTTTATTCTTAATCTTGTAGGATCAGCAAAGTTTATACTAGCAGGATATATTACATTTAAAAGCATTTATAAACTGGAGAACATATTTTTGCTTTTGTTAGGTTCCACTCTAATAATCACAGCAATGTAAGAAGCAACTTTCATCAGCAGATGACCATCAAGCAAACGAATATGCTATTTTAGTTCAAAATAGAAGCCACTGTGAGTTACAAATCTTACTTGGACACAACACTGCATCTTAAATCACTGCAAAAGTGCACTTCTACCTATTCACATCTGTAGTTCTACATGATGAATATCTTATTTGCCTATACAAGTACTGTAGTAAAGCTTTTCTAGAAGAAAATAGATTTCCAAACTGCCAAAGCTTCCCGTACCTGATAAGATCTTCTCTGTCCTGGAAGATTTGTATTTTCCTATTTACAGTGTAACTGGGGAATACCATACGCCCCATGTTTACCATAAGGACTGTGGAGAGCTGACTTTGACCAGCACTACCAGCTTCTTCATCCTCTATTGACTCAGAAAGTGAAAATAGCAGCAGGATTCGAGAAAAGACAGCCCGAGGGCCTTTACAGACCCTGACAGATCTTCCAGCTAGATCCTTCGCCCTGTAAGGACAAATAAAATGATTATAAAATTATTTTTCCCATCAGTTATAAAATTCAAATATCATGAATGAAGCATGAGAATTTTTTCATTTTCACACCATTTGCTGCATAAACTTAATTTTCATAGAGTCATAGAACATCCCAAGTTGGAAGGGATCCACACGGATCATCAAGTCCAACTCCTGGCTCCACACAGGACCACCCAAAAATCACACTATAGGTCTGACAGCTGTGTCCAAACACTTCTTGAATTTTGGCAGGCTTGGTGCTATGATCACTTCCCTGGGGAGCCTATTCCAGTGCCCAGCCACTCTCTCAGATTTTCCCTGAAAGAAGCAGCTTGAGAAACCACATAATGCACATAATCTATCGTGAAAAGCCAAAGGATCGCATTAACTAACAAAAAGTGTAAGGACCATCCACAAGCAGAATAAATTGGAACTAACTGCCCTTTGGGTGCAACCACTCCTGTTGCTATGCCAGACAGGACTAACATGAAACAAGATGTAGTTAGCTGGTGGGGCAATATTTACAGATCACAGTTTGAAATCCTAGGTTTTGGGACTTCATCAAGCCCTTTCATACAAGACAAGATTTTTGCTACTTCTCCACAGAGCAGCAAAGATTTAAACAAGATATTCTCTGATCTTAGGGGGCAACTAATATTTCAGCTGTCAACTACAGAAAAGAGCAGTACGTTCCCGAAGTTTATATGGCTAATCAACTTTTTATACTTTAATTTACTAAATGCATTCCTCTCTTCTAAAGGCATGTTGAGTCTTTCAAAGCATAACTTACATTCACCTGCAAAACGTAACTATAGATTTAAACAGCTTAAGAGGTACCTTTTTAAAATCACTGTCCCAATACCAGCCTGACTCCTGCTGAAGACTGAACGTTGTTTTGCCAATCTCTGAAAATCATCCACAAGTTGCTGTTTCTGACTGTTCGGGTTTGGCAAGTGAAAGATCTTTGCTAATGTTTTTAGCTCAGGGGCTGAAAGCAAATCCAGCCCTTCACATAGGTCTTCCAGTTCAGATTCTAGAAGTAAAATAATCCACATACATTCATTATGTGCTATACGTACACATTCAATCAACAGTTCAAAGTATAGTACATTCATATAACCTAGTACTAATCTAATGATTCAGATTCTTCCAAGTATATTATTGATGCTAGCTGGTCCAGCTTGAAATTCATTATCTTCAAAGGTCCAGTCTGAAGGAATGGAATAATAAGAAGTAATCCCTTTGTAGCTTCAAAGAAAAAGCAAATACAGAGAAATTTTGCTGAGTTACAAGAACAGCTGCTCAAGAAAAACTTCTCTCTTCCTGATGACTGAAACTTCCCAAGGCAAAAAAAATGTACTGCCAGGGAGCAGCATGAGTGGGGGCTGCTCCACAGGGGGAAATGAGCCAGGAGTCACAGGTGAGCACAGCACAGGCAGTGTCTTCACCATCCCTGGTGCAGTCCCACTGTAAACAAAGAGAACAGGCAAATCAAAAGTCCTGATAACAGAGCCTACTGGCAGCCCTAGAAAAGGCAAGATGGTGAATCAGGTCCAGGGTCCATTTAAGAGATGAGCCAGACCTAGAGACAAGCCTACAGTTTAGGTCTGAGACCCATCCACAGTACATGGCCAGAGGCAAGATTGGAAACAACTGGCAGCTTTGGCTGGAGGTCCGTCTCCCAAACCATGCCAGGGACAGAGCTGAAGACAGGTTCACCTGGCAAGACAGCTCACAGGTCACGGCCTGAGATGGGGCTGATGAGGGCAAGTAAGGCTGACTGGTGCATCAGTGGCACTGACATTTATTCTGTTCTCCCTGTAACATACTTTGCTCCAACTGCTTCTGTTATTAATGTAACATAACACAGGACTCATCGACCCGAAGCCTGGAGTTATTCTGCTCCTCTAATTCTCTTCTCAATGTACAGACAAGAACGTAGTATATTAAATGCTAACATGCCCCAATACGTTTTATTTATAATACTTTTAATACTTCTTAATGCTGGCCATACCTGTCTGCAGAAATCTGGCTTCAACCAGTTCTTCAATTATTGGTGACAAATCCAAACTTATCTCTCCATACTCTATTTTGTTCACTTTTAACCAGTTCAGCTTGCGTTGAAAAAGTCTCACATATAACTTCTGCCCACCAACTGCAAATTTTATTTAAAACAATGAAAGAAAACAAAAACATTAAATTCTAAAACACGGTACTATGCATACTCACTACCTTACCTACAAAAATTACTGTGATGCAGATATCCTGTAAAACACATTTTAAATCTTCTTGTGTTCTATAGACAGACTTGGTAAAACAACAGAACCTACCTTTCAAAGTAATCATTGCTCATTAGAATCCTTAAGTTTTGTAGGTAATAGAAACTATTACCATGGATTTTGTAGGTAACAAACATTGCTGAAATTTTCTTTGGACACACCCTTTAAGAAATATTTTCTAGGTAATGACAACTTTATTTTATTTATAACTCTGCATAGTGTGACTTTAAATAGGTCTTTCTGCTTTCTTTAATACTTGAGCAATAAGCATTTGATGCTGAGGAAACAAAAGAAGCTGTAGTTTGGTGGAATGATTTCAGAATCACAGAACACTTCTCAGTGTAGTAGTCTTTGGATTCTGATTTTTACGAAAGATATAAAAACCTAATTTTAATAATATATTTATTGAAGACAAGAATAAAGCTCCTGTTGATTTGATTTTTGTCAGGGAAGACATCACTTAAAGTAACTTTAAAAAACACTTTTAAAATACTAGCAATGCTGAAATTTGACAAATAATAACTTATTAAATCTTAGCTGAAATTTGCCTAGCTATTCTTACTACATTCAGCACCCTTCTGAATAACTATCTCACCCCTCATTAACTTCTAATTTATTTATCTGTTTGGTGATTGGCAATGCTCTCCATCCACTTTTTGCTGCTTACCCACTTTTGAGAAAACTAGGCAGGAAGGAAGGACTACTTCCAATTTAATTCTTTTTAAAATATCATTCCTTTCTTAATACATAACTCATGGAAGAATCGCAGACTTTTATCAGAAAATAATGAAATACTGGAGAATACCTATGCTCAAGCTATTTACTTTATAGCATTAAGCATGTACTTTTTCTTGTTATAACTGAGAGGCAATACTTGCTTAGGTAGAAACTACTAATGTGGAATAGATATCTTATCTACCTGAACTTTTAAAGTATTCTGTCCAAGATTTCTTGAAGGTAAAGACATCCATCACTTGTCCAGAACTCATTATCTATTGACTTAATACTATACGACCACATCTCGTAGCTGAATCATTGTTTTTCCTACCCTGCAAAGAGAGAGTGTTTTATTTGTGACTGTAGCAGTCAGTGCAGACATGGATTTGTCAGCTCTGCTCTGCAATAACTTTTTTTCTGTATTCTGAACTCCTGTGAGAGATGAACCCTGAACTCATTGAAAGAGAAACAAGTGTACAAGTACTGATCAAGAGAAGGGGGTGTAGAAATAAGAAAGCTGTATCCTGATTTTTTCTTCTAGTATTGGTTGAAGTAGCTAAAGCCCACATCCACTAGCTACCTAACTGTAAGCTTATTCCCAGATCTCCTTTGAATGTAAATGAGCCAATAAAAACTTTTGTTGCTTTTATTGTTCTTTCTTTACATACGCCGATTTTAACTACCCCAACATAAGCAATGTATTATCAAGCTTTATGTCACTGTATATGCATTTAGGTGGAGAAGGCTAACTAATATTCTTACGGCTCTGAGTGCACCAAACGGCTCTACCAGGCAGACTGCAGGGAAGGGCTGTGGGAAGCATGACCAGGGCGTCCCCACCCACTCGGAGCCGTGCTGCTGCTCAGGCTGTTGGCCTGGGCTCTTGCCTGAGCCATGCACTGGTGTGCCGGCATCCAGCAGGCACCTCACTGGCTTGGCTTCCTGGCTTGACCATGTGCCTGCCCTGCTGTTGTGGGCTGGCCCCAAGTCCCGCCACCGCCACCGCTGCAGCACAGCTGGCCGGGGTTACTGACACCGGTCCCACTCAGCAGCGTGGGTCTGCGCCCCCAGGTGAGGAGGGGACACGGCACCTTGCCTGCCCCGCTGCCCGCTCAGGCTGCTGGCTCATCTTCCCTTGCAGAGCAGCTGCCCCCTGACAAATACAGACCTATGTTACAATCTTGTCTTACTTATGATAGACTCATAACTTGTATTAGCATTAGTTTTTGTATTTAGTGTTAGTGCATGTAATTAGTACAATATAATCTGTAAGACTTTAATTGTGATCACTGCAGAAAATGCCTAAGTTTAGAACTTAGGTTTCAGAATAGTTTCAGAACTATTATTTTGAGATCTATGTGTATAGCACAGGCCTCTTTATAACCCCATTCTGCAGAATTTCCATATGTATTAACCATAAAAAGCTTGGTATTAACTGATGGTCTTTTTTTGTGGATTGATGTTTAAACACAGAAGCAAGTTGATTTGAGATTCTAAAAAAAAAATTATTTTTCTAGTTAAGCTACAGAAATAACCACAATCGTATATTTTTAATTCTCTCCTTATTTCATGCAATCTCTACTATTTATTATTACTTTCCCTTAAAGCAGCATTAGGAAAATTTACCTACAAGAAGCTACTGGAGGGATACACCTCCTGAGAAAAAGGAGTTTCTTCCATGAAGCAGTTTAACAAGCTGAACTGCCCACTGGTATAGTACTCTTCACTTAAAACTATGTAAGTTCTCTCTACAAGAGACAGCATGAGAATGTAAAAATAGAAGGGTACCTGATAATTGGCAGAACTTAGTAATAATGTTCATATCTTGATCATCAAATAGTCTCACATCATCTTCATTCTCCAAGACTGCTCGCAACACCACTAAAAAATTCTGGAGGTAATATGGTTGACCAGGAGTGTTGGGAACAGAGATAACCTCATTTATTTTGTCTAAAATGTCACCAATGGAATTTTGAAACTCCACCTTTTGCACAGTTTCTGAAAAATTATGATTAATGTCATCCTTAAAGTGTTCATGAACTTCCACAGGAAGTACCTGTACATCACCCTTTTCAAAGCAATTTTGTGTACCACAGTTCACTTCCATTTTGGAAGACAGAATAAGTTGAGCGTGAAGCTGAGTCTTTACCTCCAAACTAGTGATCGGCTCTGCTGAAGTACAAATGGCTAAATGTGTTTCAAAATTATCAGGATTAAGCATTACACCTTCAGATCTACTTTCTGTTTTGGTGTTCCTTGTACCAAATGGTAATCTCTTGCTGTTAACAGCTGGTAGTGATACCTGAACAACATCCATAAGGTCTTCCCTACTACATTTGTTTATTTCTTCTTGAAATTCAGATTCCTTTCTTGAAGGATTTTGTTCCTCATGCTCTCCCTGAGCAAGCTCATTTTCTTTCTGAGAACTATGCCCAGAAAAAATCTCAGCATCAGCATCATCCAGTGTTGCAGCACTTTTGCACATCTTGTGAACAGCTGGAGGTGACGAGTCGATCTCTTTATATACTACCTGTTTTCCTCCCTGGATGCAACGTCTTCTGGACAGTTTAGATGACAAGCTTCCCAAAGAGACAATTTTAACTGTTTGATCCCTTGGTTCACTGTGAACGCTACAGTCTGAACTACTGTTGCTAAAATAAGGGCTAATATGTTGCGCCGCACTCCCTTCTGTTTTCAATGAACTGCTTTTGGAAGGACTTGGTCTTAGATTTGAGAGTTTTTTTGAGAAGTATGGGCTGGAATTATTGTCCACATTTGCACCCAGAGGACCTTCATTCTTTCCAGAGCTCAGTGTTGAATCAACAGCACCCAGCTCACCGTGGCTGCTTGGACACATGGCATCCATGTGCTCATTTATTCCATATCTTGGTACCATTTGCCCACACATGGGACAGGTAATTTTTGCAGGGGGAACATTGTTAAAAAATGAAATAATAGAGGAGGATTCTGAATGCAGAGATGGTGTTCCTTTAATTTCCACTTTCTTTGCTGTTTCTTTTTTTTTCTTCTTTTTACTCAGTGACAAACTTACTCGGGATCTTTTACTTTCTGAAGACCTAGCTTCTGACATTATGGAACTTCAGAGCATTTACATGGCACGGGCAACTTCAGTCAGGTCATACTTCCTTATCCTGCAGTACTTAAAAGGAAAAAGAGACTTCTCTCGGCTTTGCATTATCCATCTGCAATCCTCTGACATCCCTTTAAGACGAAAATAAACAAAAAGTTGCACGAAAGATTTTCTAAGATACCAAACGCAATGAAAATGAAAGGTAAAGGGAAAAAACCTGAACGCAAGCCCGTAGCCCAGTCAGCTCACGCCCCCCGTCCCTCAGCTGCCCGTAGGCCCGGTACTCCCGGTGCTGAGCTCCCCTCGCAGGCGCCACGCGGTGCCCACGCGTGTCAGACCGCGCCGCCCGCCCGGGCCCTTCTCCTCACGGCGCCGAGGCACGGCCCCCGCCGCCGCATCTCCCGGGCCCGCTCTGCCCTGCGGGCACGGCCCCGCCGCCCCCAGCCCCCCATCCGCTCCCCCGGCTTCCCTCACGTACCGGCACCGTCGCCGAGCCACCCCCGCCGCGCCCCGCCCGGCCCGGGAGCGCTGAGGGGCGCTGAGGGAGGCGGGCGCTAGGGCCCGGGGCCGCCCCGTGCAGGCCGCGCAGCGCAGCGCCGATGGCGGCGGCAGGCCTGGGGAGCCGAGCGCGGAGTCACGCCCAGCGGCCCCGTCCAAAGACAAAGCGGGTGGTAAAAGCAGACCTCTAACGGGGTAATTTAAAGCTTTCACAGCTCTGTTCAGTCACCAAAGAGGGGCATATACTTAAGTGCTTCTACCCTGAGAATAAAGCTCTAAGTTAAACAGCTCCTGCTTACTGAGTTACTGCTGGCTTACAGGCTGCTCTGCGCTCCCTGCGTTACGGCCCTCAGCTTTTCCCTGCTCTGAGGAACCTGTTCCTGGAGGAGTCCCACCGTGACACAGCCGAGGCAATGTTAAAAAAGGCAAGAAAATACGTTAAAGAAAGTAGATGTCTATCAAAGATGTATACCAACGCTAATTTAGGAAATATTAATCACTTCTTTGCTCTGTTTTTAAAGGGATGTCATCCTTCCAAGGCTGACGGAAGTTATAGTCAAGCTGTTCATGAAATCTCTTTACATCCCAAATAAGAGGGTTTAAGTTTGTAATCTTAGAACAAAAGCGTATTAAACTGTGTCCTTACACGAGAATTTGGAAATTTAAGTTTTAGTAAATGCATACTTCTGTGCTATATAAACAACTACGTAAAGAAGCTATGGGCTATAGTTTGAAGAACATACAGCCACATCGCACATTGCTTTATATACATGCGCTATGTCAAAAAAATGATCTTTTTAGAATTAGACAATCAAGGAATTCAATAGTAGGAAGAAAAAAATAAAATAGGGAATAACACCTGTATATCACCATAGAGGTTCACAGAACATTTTAATGATGTATAAAACCCAGCATTTATTCCAATGCAGCATTAAAATAGAAACATTTTACTATACACAAGACAGAGCATGTATTAAAACTTAAATTACAATTTAAGTTTATGGACAGAGACTTCTTTCTGCTTCTTTTGTTTCTTCTTTAATTTGTTTGCATCTTTGACTTGCATTTTCACTTGGTCTTGTAACTGAGAAAAGAAGGCTTGGGATGATTTCAAGGCCTTGTCTTTTCCTTCATCCTGTCAATGGAACCAATATTTGTTATAACACCGAGAAACACATAGACAGTACCACTATATTATTTATCATTTCTTTTAAAAGTCAAATATCATATGTAAAATACTAATTAATTTTCAGAGAGTCATCTCTTTTTAGCAGATTCTTTAGCCAGAATGGCATAAGATTATGCTTCCTTTCTAATTCTGATTTGGCATAGTAGGGAACTAAGGCATGTGAGCTTCAACTACAACTACATATTAAGCTACAATTACTGAGCTTACATTTTGTATTTTGTTTTTCTTTTGAAAAGGTAAACAGAAGTGGTTTAGAAGTAATGAAGTTATTTTCCTATTTATTTCCAATACACCAGAATTTCAGTCATTTAAAAAAAATTAGTTTATAAGGCATCACAGGTGGAATATAAATTTACTTTTTTATAGCATGCAAAGCACAAGATCAATCTGATGGGATTATAAAGAAAGCTCCACAAAACGTAAAAAAAGCCAACAGGCACATTATAGTTTGAAGTAAGTTCAGTTACTCAGAGCTTACAGAGACCTAAGTAGAAACCTCATCTTCAGTTATGCATGCAAGTAGTCAGTCCCATTTAGTCAAGTGGGGCAGTCCAAACACAGGAAATAAGAGACTGAATATACTTCCAGTATTTGCAGGAACATCACCTTCTGAACTTTGAAATAAAAAAGTAGTACCTAACACAAACAATCATTTGTTTTGTGAGTGTACTATTATACAAAGTAATTGTATCATACAGTTCATGTTTTTCCTTATCTAAAGATTATCTACACATCCAAAATTAATATTCTCATTTAGTATATCTCACCCTGAATAAGCTTCTGAAGGTTCCAACAACCAATTAGTCATGATTTATTCATTATAATTCAAGTAATAACATCTACATGAATATGCATTATAAAAAGGTGGTCACTACAGAGCACAACTCAGAGCTATGTTTTTTCAGGCTGCTCTCCTGACATCACATTCACAGGGTAATCAGCAAAATCAGGAGTAAAAAAAGACGTTCAACACTACTTTGCATTCAGTTCCATGCACAGATTAGACCGGTACTTCCAAAATTACAGCTCAAAAGAATGCAAGGAAAAAAAAGGGGGAGGAAAAAAAAAAGTACATCCTTTCCATGTCTACTTCCTACCTCTTCCTTTCCAGCAGTTGTATTTACCTTTTATATTTACTCAAATAAGGTATCAAGGTTTGTGTAGGCAAGCAGATACACTACTTGGTACAAGAATTTCTGAGGGGATGGTAGGAGGTGTAGTTATGCCTAGAGGGATAGGAGAGAAGCAAATCCTTTCCTCTAACTGTGTTAAACATTATCTACCCCTGGGATTTTAGAGCTCATCAGCTAAAGAAAATTAAGTTACACAAGACTACTCAAGACAGCATTACCTTGAGCAGAGTTGCTTTGCCTTCTTTTGTAAGTTTTTTCAATTTCGCTGCAGCAGCTTTTTTGCTGAGTTTTATGCCTTGCTCCGGTTTCGTCTTTTCAAGAAGCTTTTGACGTTTCTCTTTTTCCCTTAGCTTTATACGTTTACGAAGCTTTTTCTTTCTTCGCTCTCGTTTTTTGTCTGTGGAAGTCTTTTCTGCATCTGTTTTTACATCACCAGCTTTGTTCTTTTCCTAAAGAGAAAAAAAATATAAGCATGCAGAAGAAAACTCACTTTAGAGTATTCAAGGTTGTTGTAGTGTTTCCATTATTTCAGGTGTCTGACATGTTAAGGCATAGACTGAAAACGGTCAGAAGCTGGTTAGTAGTGTTTGTACAATTGACAGTCTATTGCTGTTTAACTTCCCCTTCCACCCAGCTATATATTGGCAAAAACAATTACCATCACAAGTCAAGAATAAAAACCATCCGTAAGTTAGTATCATGACCTAGCACGGTCTGATAAACTCTTCCCACTCCTTCCAGCTATTTAAGAGTTTTTAAAATGCTAGGCAAGGAGGTTCATGAGGTAAGTAACCTTGAGTGGATGGGGGAGCAGAATTCTCCTCCCACTGATCTGCCATCCAGTACACCCTTCTGTTATGAATATAGATCCTCGCTTTTTCTGTTTGTTTGTGTGTTATTTGGTTGGGTTTTGGTTTTTTTTTTTTTTTTTTACCTTGATCTCCTCTGGTGCTAAGAGAGCAGCATCACTAACAGCAACAGGTGCTACTTCTTCCATAGTGATAGCTGGCAGGTTTGAAACTATTTTCACTTCTGGCACAGGCTAGAAATAAAGAAATATTCAGGACTAAGTACACCATCTCAAAGGAATGGAGTTTACATGTAACTGAACACATTAAATATTTGGTTATATTTAGAGGCAGTTATAGCGCATTTAATACAAAAAAGTACAAGCTCAATGTTTACTCAAAATATACTAGGGAAATTGAAAGTCTCCAGTTTCAAAGAAAATAAAGAAAAAGAGTAACTTTGAAACTGAACTACTTACTGGTTTGGGTGTGAAGTGGAAATTACAAAGCGCATCCAGTTGCAGGAAGAGCGAATCCATCATTTCCTGAATTTCTTTGTGTTCAGGA
The DNA here is from genome assembly GCF_964034855.1 of Anser brachyrhynchus. Taxonomy (NCBI): domain Eukaryota; kingdom Metazoa; phylum Chordata; class Aves; order Anseriformes; family Anatidae; genus Anser; species Anser brachyrhynchus. The sequence goes on along the minus strand of NC_137706.1, from coordinate 5,944,584 downwards.
TTTTCTTCCTCTTCAGTTTTTTGCTGCATTAATAATGTAATGTTAGTGCAACACCACTCATAAAGCAATTTCACTTTAGCAAGACTGGTAACACAGTATGCAATTCAGAGCCATTCCACATGGCACATGAACACTCAGAGAAGTCTGAAGTACTTCCATAAAGCTTAAAGCAGTTAGTAGCATACAAGTTAATATATATGCTTATGTGATGCAAACTTCAAGGCATTGTTTGTGTTACCTGGTGAAGTTTCAAGTATTCTTGCTCATAGATCTCAGCAAGACTCAGTTTACTTTTTTCATGGTCCAAAGTGATACGCTTCTTGTATTCAAAGGCATCCTCTTTTGGTTTTTCTTTCGGTTCTACATCGTCCCATGCCTGAGAAAGTCATAAATTAACAACCAAATACAACTACAGACTAATATGTGTTAGTTGTTACAGCTTATTTAGAACATTACTTATCTGACATGTTAACTAACTAACACGTGTGGCTTCCCCAGGAACTCAGGAAGTTCACACTTTAATTTGAAGAAGTAATAGAAGACACATAGCTCAAGCTTCTGTGCTTATTTTCAGTGAATCAGGGCAAAAATAGTATAATCAATTACAAATGTGTAATTTCCTTAAATACTCTTCCAATATGTAATTTTATTTATTTATTTATTTAGCAAACAGTAAGCCTCAACAAATTGTGGGATACAAATCTTTTATCAGTGGCTTTTAAGAAAAATAAAGCACACGTGAGCTTTGGTTAGTATTTAGAATGCATAAAGAACTACGCAACTAGGATAACAGAAAAAAAGTGAGACTGGCATTATATTCCAGAGGAACTCCTTATAGTTTTATCTGTAAATAATCTTTAGTTTGACAAGCATCAAAACCTAGCTTATAACACACACTTAAAAAAAAAAATATATATGAATCTAAAGCTCCATTCATTAAGGCAAAATGAAACAGCCAGTTGCAGAAAACAATCAAGAAAACCTTATATCTCATATGTTAAGAGCTTAAACATTCTTAGAATGTGCCCTGTGAATAAAGTCAATGAACAAAACGGAGAAGAAGAAGCAAGATATTAACCTCATCCAATATTCTCTGTTTAATGATATCTTCAAGCTGAAAAGTAGTTTCTTCTGTGATCACAGGAGCTGAAAAGAAGAAGAAAAGATTAACGTTTCTCCAGCAAGAAACACTTTTTGCTCCGAGGAATCAAAAAGAAAGAAAAAAAAGAAAAACAAAGTAAAGCCTCAACAAATATGTAGTAGTTGAAAATTTTTCTTGAACTAGAGATTGATGAAGTCAAGCAAATAATGTTTTCTTCCACTACCTTGGAGAGAGATAAAAATGGGAAAGAGAATGATGCTACATATGGCTTGTAAGTGACTAAAACTGCTACTGGATTAATGAACTTGCAGGTAAGTTAAAATTGAACCAAGAAGACTATAGCTTCCTGTAATTTCCACAATGAAAACGCACAGCCTCAAAGACGTGCTGAGAAGTTTAACTAGTGTTTTTGTTACCATACCCTCAAGTCATGGGTGTTGTCATCATGCTCACAGGCAAAACAATCCAACTTGGTACGGGAATATTACTCTCAAGAAAGCCCTCCCTCAATACTTACCCATTCGGACTGCATGATCAAAGAGTATTGTTTCCTCCAAAAGGCTATTTTCCGGTCGCTTTTGTCCAGTCACTTCTCCTTTAAGCTGCCAAGGTTTCTCTTCTAACAACTCTTCTTCTAAACTTTTTATTTTTTCACTCATCTGAAAAAAAACAATTTCCTAAGAAGTTTAAAACCGTTCACAAGTAAACTCAAGGCAAGAAATGCATAGCCATTTCAGGTACTTCCAAATCCTCCCCATATAATGTGAAGATACGTAATTGCATACACACATCTGATAAACTACTTTATTTTTTATTAAGTAGTCTCTTCACATATGCCATGTACACAATTATTAAAAAACATTGGTCACTGTTTAAAAGTATTAGCAAAATGATAAAACAATTACCTTTTCCTGTCTCTTTTCAAAAGATGACTTTATTTCACCGGGATCAATGCCCTTCTCTAATTGCATGTCAGTACCATCTTCAGTTTCACTGTTGTCTGGCAATCTAAAAGTAACTTTTGAAGAGGCCTTTTTACCTCTCACATTTTCCATCATCTCATTAATATCCTCCACCCTGTAAAATTAAAATACAATTTAAAATGAAGTAAAGGTTAAAAAGCCACTAACATTTGTGCATGAAGATATTTCAGCCATTACAACTTCACCTGTTACAACTAACCCATAGTTAAGGACTGCAATAGACTTTCATTGAAGCCTAAAGGCAAAGACACTATGGAAACTTCTATACGTCAAAAAATAACCTTCAAAAGCTGAAGTTATGGCTATTAAATCATTTACTGAAATAAATCCAAATAAATGACACTAAGAAGGGAAGTAAATAAACTACTTTTTGACTACGATAACAATGCAATCCATGAACATACAACAGATAACAGAAAATGACAAACCGTGACTCAAGTGAACCTGGAATTCACAATTTATTTTCTACTTGAACAGTGCCACTCTTCAGTGTAAAATTATAAAGACATTTAACTGCAAATAATGCCAATACTTACTCAGACATGCTTTCTTCATTCTCCTTTTCAATAGCACTGTCTGCTTCCTCTTCCTGATCATCTTCAACACCATTAGCTACTAAGTCATCATTGTCATCAACAGGATCAAAGAAGTCTTTGTACGTCAGGTCTCTAGAACTTTTAATTGACTAAGAAGGTGACAGGGAAAACAAAAACCAAAAAAGCGGTTAGGATGACAGAAGTCTAAGAGCAGCCTGCCTCTGAAAGGCTAACATCTGGGGAATAGCATGACTTGTGCAATAGTAGTTCAGTTTACTGAAGCATTAACCTAGGGCAGAGCATCTCCGTAAAATTAACCTCTTTTACAAGTACTCAAGACATTCTGCCACTTAAATTCATTTCTAACTTCAACACGTACTAAAGTCAGAGAGCAATGAATTTTTCTGATTATTCACTGGTATGTGTACATGCTTCCTTATACCCTGGGCACAGTTCTTGCAAGCAAGAATCTCTGGCAACCTTAAATAAGAAAAGATTAATTTTTGAAACAAGTACTCAGCAACTTGCGAAATTTGAGTTACAAAGCCCTGTCCCTGGAAAAAGAAGTTGCCAAGCCCCCATTGCTCTGCATCAGTCACCTTAGTGATCCCTAATCATGAGACATCAATGTTGAGCAAAACAGCTTTCTTGTTAAGCTGGGTCACATATTCTGCAAGGTCACCTATTTCTTACAACATGACTACCAAGTCCTTAATTCATGCAGAAACCTAAAATCCATCTAAACAGAGACTGGAATAGGAAGACAGTGTGTACTTGTGCATTGGTGCATTTTGCTACCAGATACTTAACATCAAATATTAACAGCAATCATTAGTTTTCCAATCATTTTAACTTGGCAGTTTCTCCTGTGAGCTCAACAATTTATAGTAAACCTAAAAGGTATCAGATCTTGATTTAAAGAAAAAAGGAATTCAGATAGTTAGTTTACTGATCTTCTTACTTTGACTTTGGTTTCTTCAGGTTCCTCTTCCTCACCATCCGAGATGATGTCTTCAAAGTAATTGATATCATCTTCCTCCTCCTCCTCCCTCTCCCTATTTTCCTTCTCTGCGTGTTCTAAAAAAGCTTCCATCTCAGCAAGCTTGAAAAACTTGTCATCCACTACAGATTTTCTTCCTTTTTTTTTCAACGTTGTTTCCTTTGCTATTTTAGTTTGTTCTTCTAGTGCATCAATATCAAAGTCAACATCAGAATCCTCATCACTGTATTTCTGCGTTACAGTTTCTTTGGGTTTACTTTGCTTTTCTTTAGCTTTAGTTTCTTGTTTTGTAGAAACATTCTCCTGTTCAGTTTCTGCTTCCATTACGTCTTCCAATTCATTATCACTGCTAGCCTCTGCATCAGAGCCATCATCTTCCTGGTCTGAGACAAGGCAAAGATCTTTATCGTTGGCATCCCTTGCAATGGATTTCTTGAAGAAATCAAGAATTGCATTATTCTGGAGCTCTAGTTGTTGCCAAATCTGTTCTTCATCAAAATTTTCTATCACCAGCTCTTTTAGAGGACTCCCACGAACTATATTGCTTCCCAGAGCTTTATTTAAATCATATAGAGTCTTTGTTAACGCTCTGAACTCAGCAGCCAGCCCATCTTGTACACTAGGAGGAGAAAAAAGTTAAAGCTTTAAAAAGCACAACAGTCTTTTTTTCAGAGTTGGCTAGCTTTCATTCATTCACAGCTTCTACTAATGTAACCGCATGGTCACACTGTAGCTCTCTATCTGCTTAGTTATTTTGGTGCTACAGCGTAGCACCTTCCTAGCACCTTTCAACAATTACAGCTTTTGCCTAGCTTTCCACGTGCTTCAGTACTGCTACCGAACATTCCTAGAAGCAGAAGCATTACAATTTTTAAGCCTTTCAGCTTCACTACACTCACACATCCGAGATACCTAAACAATTATCTTCCTCAGCATTCACGCTTGGGTGTTCCCTCCAGCTGTGCCCCGGTCACCGGCCCCACAGCGCAGCCGGTACGCACGCAGACCCCGCTTTCCCAGCTCCCGAGGGCAGGCAGGCCTGCCGCCCACACCGCCCGCAGGAGGGCTCCGCGGCGCCGGTGGCCGGCCGGCAAGAGGCCCCCTGCCCTCCTCCCCTCCCGCAGCGCGGAGGCTGCCGGCGGTACCTCAGGAACTGCTCGGGCCGCGCGGCGGCAGCGCCCGCCACCCTCAGCGCGGCCTCCAGCCCGCTGCGCGCCGCCATCTTGCCCCGGCCGCGGCGCGTGCGGCCGCCAGCCCCGCCCCGAGGCCCGCGGCGGAGCGCTCCGGACAGCTCCCGCGGCGCGGCCCCGGCGTTCCGCGCACGGAGCGCTCCGCCCGCCCCAAGCAAAGGCCCGGCCGCGGCGCCTCGCGCCCCCACCTTCACGTCCCCGCCGCCATTTCCTCGCGGGCCGCTTGGTGGGGTGGGCTGGGGTGAGGTGAAGCTCGGCACCGCGTCCCGGTGCCGTGCCGCAGCCCCAGGCCGCCCCGGGCCGCCCCGCTCCGTGAGGGCGTTCCCCGCGGCCAGGCCCCGCCCGCCTGCGGCCGGGCGGCGGCTAGCGGCGAGATGGCGGCCTGCGGGCGGCGGGCGGCGGCCGGTAACGCGCGGCCGGGCGGGGGGTGCGGGACGGGGGGCGGCCCCGGGGCCCGGCGCTCCCGCTTCACGCCTAGGGTGCGGGGACAGCAGCGCGGGGCAGCCTGTCTGAACGCAGGGGTCAAACGCAGAGTGACCGCCCGGGCACCGCAGTCACCGGCGGCGCTGCGCCCTCTCCTAGCGGCGAGGGCACACCGAGCTCGCCGTGCCGAACCGCGCTGGCTGCAGGGACAGGTGACCGGGAGGCTCGGTGCTGTGCGGTGCTCAGTGGGATACGGGATGAAAACACCCCCGTGTAATTTCACTTTGAGGGAATAAACAGCTGCAACAAAAATGTGCCTCAGTTCTACAAACCAGAGCCCTTCTGATTCCCAAAAGCCACCTCCAGCACAAGTGAGAACAGGATGACCTGAGCCTTGTTGGCTGGCAGAGTTTCCAAGATGCTACCACCACCTTGAAGTTCCTGGGATTTGAGAACACACACACTATGCCCTTTTTCTCTTTGCTCCAGAGAGCTAATACGCAGCCCCTCTATGCCTCACTCCTTTTGCTGAGAACGCTGTCTCCATACTTGGGAGTTTTCTCAGCTTCAAACCAACCAGAGCAGTGACGAGGTTCTTCTCATTGTAACCCACAGCTCTACAACCCCTCCACTGAGAACATGACTGAATCCAGTAGGGTTTGGGCGCATTTATTTACCTAGATGTGTAAGTCAACAAACACTGCCCCACTGCAGCAACCAGCCTATGAATAAACATTAGGAGGGTGCCATTTTATTGGGTACTTCAGACTTCATGGTCATAACCTGCCCTGTAATAGAACGTAAGCCCCTACTGAGAGCTGTACGTGTTTAAACGCTGATGTGCACAATACCAGTGCTGAGTCAATTACCAACAGAATAAAAAACAAGTAGATACCTTAAAATATTCTTCAAATGAAGCTGAAGATGGTGATGTACATTCAGCAGTAACACTAAGGCTAGAAAGACAGCAATCATATATGAGAACAAGGTCTGATGAATCTTCTCTAAAGGACAAAATACCTAGAAAAATTCTGACTTGGTTGTCAGTGTGTGAAAAATTAGGTCTTTACAAAAACAAAACAACAAAAACAGTAGGGGCAAATGATGTATGTATACTAGGACTAGAAAAACTGCATGTGTGACTTTGGGCAGCATATGAAAGTTTTTCAAACAGGACAGATACTTGGACAGATAACTTCAGTCACAGTGTCCATTGGCTTCAAAAGAAAAAGAGAAGGTCTATTTTTTAGCATTGGAGAAAGTTCAGAATTATTTGAGTAATTCTGTAAGTTACTGGATGAATGTTTTTGTGATTAAAGAGTGTAACCACAACATTTACCTGAACAAAGGACTAGTTTTGTGATATATGCATAACTTGCAGTGTTTCTTTCCTGAAACATAAGCTTCAAGCATGAGCTTCAAACATGAGCTTCAATGTTTCAAGCTTGAAGCTGCTAAAAAGCTTTCTTTTTCATTTCAGGGTCATCTTTTGATTATTGAGTGTGCTACTTCTTAGCACAAAAATGAGACCAGAAACATGAAGATGAGTAAAGATTAGAATTACATTAATAGAATTAGAATTACAGTAACTATATAGTTACTAATCTATATAATGCCAGAAAAAAACCAAGTGTTTTTTGTTTATTCTCAGCCAATTCATACTGATATTTGTGTGTTTAAAATTAAAGCTCGATATGCATATGACTAGAGCTAGGATAAATTCACAAGTCTTCATAGATAAAAGTTTAAAAAAAAAAACCAAACTCTGTAGAGTTCTCTGTCCCTACATAATCACCAGAAAAATACAGAGTCCTACCACCTTCGGAGGAATAAATGGATAGAGACATAAAAAATACTGCCATATGAATATCTTTGACTTTACAAGAATCTTAGGATTATCCTTTACTTCTTCCCTCTTATCTTTCCTGGAAACACTGCCAAAAATCAAGTGTTTCTTGAGCAGAGCCCAACAGAATTAACTTTTTCTATTTCTTTTGCTATTGCTTCAGTAATAGCCAAGTGACAATCTATCTAATTTCTGTCAAATGTCAATTTACTTGAAAATAGACAAAATACAGAATAAATTATAATTACCATGTAATCTTTTGCCCTCTGTGAGGTACAGCAAGAATTACAGATGATTACAGGAGATATAAAGATGATTGAGAAAAATTTTGCCCATTCCCATCTGTAAAGATTGCTTGAAAATCTACATTACTAGCATTTCCACTCAATCACAGGATGTTAATATTTGGAAGCAGGGACAAAACAACAAAAGTGCTATAGAAAACATCAAAAATGTACGTGTAGTAAGCGCTCCTTTCAAAGTATTTTTCTCTTCTGGAAAATACTGACTTTCTCTAAGTGAAAGAGTTTCTCTTGCTTCTCCAAGAATTGGATCAGGCCTTAAGTATTAATGCCAGGAAACAGCTACTGATCTTGGGTAGATGGAAAAAAAATTCAACTTTTATTTTTTTAAATGCATTATTTACTCTGGTGATCTGGTCAAACTCTAGTTATTTATCCATACCTCTAATTATGCCAACTAGATACTGCATGTTTCTTGTTTTGTACATTATAGAGCATTGCAAAGTATTGCTTCCTCAGGCAACTGCTTTGTTCACCCGTGACACAGTTCCATTTAAATAGCAAGTGTATCTACTGAATAGATTCAGCAGAGACATTGGAAAAACAAGAATTTTTCTGCTGTGAAGTTGCTAGTGGATTTTTTTTTAATATGTAAAAAGCTTTGAAATACTCAGTTGCAATACTGTCACTATTACAGCCTAAAGGTAACAACAGTGAAAAAGAATTTTCCAGAACTTCTGGCTGTGATGAAAGTGATGACAGGATGTACTGTGTGAAAGGCTGGCAAGAAATACACCAGAGCAGTTACTTGGAGAAGTGAGCAGGTTTATGGAAGCACTTAATGTAGGCTGTTGATTTAATATTATCAAAAGATTTTGAGTACACTTACTTTCTTGGTAGTATTCAAAATTATGTGAATTTCATGTTGTAATTTTAAAGCTTACACATAAACACATGCATGTACATCTATCAGTACTGTATCATTCTTTGTGAAGAAAAATAAACTGACAGCTGTAGCCTTCCAGTTAAATGGTAGTTCCGTTTCCTACAGTCAAACCAGATGATTAATTACAGCTACTGCTAACCTTACAGGTATTACTAACTTTCCAGAGTACAAAGAGCCTGAAAAATGTAAGCGAAGTTATCCTAAGTGTGTTGGAAAGCATCCAAAATTTCAGTGCCTCCCTGGCACAATTGCTTAGCAAAATGGCACATTTGTGAATTTAAAGCTAAGAATGCATCAAAGACTTCCAGAATGCTGAGATGCCTCTAGCTTGGCCTTGAGGCATTCGGAACTCCGACATGGCCTAAAGCAAATCAGCATGAAATTCAAATGCTGCCTTTATCAATATACCCTTTCATTTAATTCTAACTGTGGTGCGAGACACAATTGATAAGACCGCAGTTCCCCCCCCCCCCCCCATCTTTCCAAATTGTACTACTTAGATAGATTCATTTTTATTTGTAATTATCCTATTTTTACTTTTTTTTCCTGACTTTTTAAAAATCAAGCAACTTTAGAACTATCTGTGAGCAGTGCAGAAATATGACAGATAGTGAGATAGTGCAAAGGTCAGAACTGTCTTGTCAGAGCAGTCTGTGAAGAGTTCAATAGACATCTAAGCAGTTTTTTATGGCCCCAAGTTTCTCCAAGACTTTTCCATCTTTTGTCGACATCTAGATGTTAGCCCTTGCCTTTGTGTCATATTGTCATCCAGTATTTTTTTCATTATCTTTTCATTTATGATGAGACAAATCGTAATCTTTCTCTTTTGTAAGTCAGGCTGAAGTCAGTGGCACTAGTTGCATTAAAAAAGGAAATACAATTTTAACCTTCTAAGGATAAGCTTCTAAAGTGTTATTGGTCAGTAGAATGTGGTATTATTCACAGTACTTAAAACTGAAATATTTCTAAGCATCTTGAAACAGACCAGTGAAACTAAGTATAAGACCTGTACAGCACATAAAAAATAAGAGAGGCTAAAGACTTAATTCTTCAGAGAAAAAATCAGAAATCAGTATTTAGCATCCCTTAAGCCTCAAACACAACATGACATTTCTTTCCTTGCTATAGTTCTGACAGCTAAGAGTTCAAGTCTTTTATCTTTCTCTTGGATCCTGCAATATCAGTTACTTCTGTCCTTGGTTTTGTTTGTTTGTTATAATTTCTATATGTATAGACATGTCCTTGTTTCTTTCTCTATTTTATAAGAAGCTTTGAAAAATTCTGAAGTAACATTTAAGTACGTTATGCAGTTGACTGTTATGTTTGGCCATGTATTCCAATTTTTAACAGACAGATATAAGCATTTACAACACTTTTTTTTACCTTCAGCTTTCCACACTAGTGTGCTTATGACACAGGAGTTACATAGGCCTCATTAAAAGGGGAAAGAGCAGATACTGATAATTTCTCAAAAGCATTATATCAGTGCTATTCATTTTTTTTCAGGGCTTCTTACCAGATTGCAGACTTCAACTCTTATGATACGAACTTTAGCATCATCGCATTCTTTTTCTCAAAACATTCCAAGCTCTTTGTGGAAACTGGGCCGACTTAATCATGTAGCAATTGCAGTGCCTGATTTGGAAAAAGCTCAGTCCTTGTATAAAGATGTGTTAGGAGCACAGGTGAGCGAGACTGTAGCTCTGCCTGAACATGGTGTCTACACTGTTTTTGTGGAGCTGGGAAATACAAAGCTGGAACTTCTACACCCCTTAGGAGAGAAAAGTCCCATTACAAGTTTTCTGCAAAAGAACAAGACTGGAGGAATGCATCATATCTGCATTGAGGTATTTTAATACAATGTATCGTATAACAAGACAATGGATAGTAAATTAATTTTTTTTTCATAGGATTGACCTGTGTAAAAAACATATATATATGACTGTCATATCTGCGAAAGTTTCTCTTGTATAATAGGATTATACCCATGTTTTAGTGTAGATTTTAGATGCAAAATTCCACATTGCTGCCTATGATAAATGTTTTCAATGTTTTCCATATTTGAGTCTTGCAAACTTTATTATTTCATACAAAGAGTTACAAATAAAAAGTAATGGGATTACTGATGTGAGTGAAATTGTTTTCAGATTTCATCTATCAAGACCAGTGTTTGCGTTTGCGTGCTTTCATTGAAAATTGAGAAATTTTGCATAGGCACAGGCATTGCAATTTTTCCTACATTAAGTTTGAGTATGTGCAGGTGTTCAAGAATAGAAAATTAATTCTGTTTAAATTGACCCCAAATAGAATTGGTAGGCTGCTGTTACAGAAATGGGAAACTGAACGTCGGAAATGGGGAGTGTAGAATAAGAAAGTGATTTACAGGAAAACCAAAAAAAGTCCTCAAGCCTTCTGTAAGACCAGTGGTACTTAGTTAGACATACAAGATTAGGAAGATGTAGGTACTTCTCAGCAAAAAGAGTTCAAAGCTCCCAAAAGTTTCAAGAATATGTAATCCCTTTAAATAATTTTCAAGAAATATCTGTTACCAGCTGAAGCTGTTCTATGTAGACCTGTTTTGTATGAGATACAATCTTTCTTGTTGCAGACAAACCACAGATGACAGTCAAGTTAAGCCATACTGTTAATTACGAAAACAGAAGAATGGGACATGCTAATGATCCCATGTTGGACAACTGTATGCAATAAGCCAAGTATACAATAAGGCCAAGTAAGCCAGGAGTCATAATCTAGCAGATAATTTTGATTAAACCTGTGAGCTAGTGCTACCTGCAGCCAGATTTTCCTAAGTGAAGGCCTGGGACTATTAGATTCTCTAAGCAAAATAAATATAAGTTCAGAAAAAAGATTGTCCTAAGTCAACTATGTTAGTGGTCTCCATGTAAATTCAAATGGAAGGTTACCAAACAATTCACATGGAAAGAAAACCTTATGTTGTTGAGCTGCTGTTTATGTGGTACTGAAAACTGATTTGGTCGCTACCATAGTCAATCAAAGAGAAGTTAACGCCTCCTCCCCCAGTTTCCCATTCCCCTCAGAATGGAAAACCCTACCATTTCTAGGTAAGTCCTCCTCTGAAATTGAGCAAAAATAGTTTTCAGAAAAACTGTAAAAAAAAATCAGTCTCAACTGATTGTTCATTTGAAATTTAAAAATATTTTGTAGAAATACCTTTCCATGAACAATTTTATTGCAAAAAGATTAATTTTAAAAATACTTTTCCATACTGTAGAAGAAGTCTGATGAGTTTATTAAAATACCTTTCTGTTCTTCCTTCTGTCTTATTATTCAAAGGAAAAATTTACAAAGGTGTGTTGATAGGGAATTTGCTTTGGACAAAATAAGCGTTTTTAGAAGAAATTAAATAATTCCAGACAAGCTATAACTGAGTCAGTATCTGTGAAGAAAAGCATGGTGGAGAACTGATAGGGTAAGAGAGAAATCCAAGCCTGGTAGTCTCTTAATATGGATACAACCACAGACTTCCCACAGTTCGCTCTCACTTCTTCCCTGGGGATACAGTTCATTCCATCTGAGCCCAGACAGTTTATCTTCTGGCCATCTCTGCAGGACAGGAGCAGCAGCTGTAGTAGCTTTTCTGCTTGGGGAAGCAACCTGGAGGGAGGCATGGCACACTTCTGACACTTTACTGTCTTCTTTTAGATAATGCTTGACAGTCATTTGGTTTTACTTTTTTTTTTTGCTGGCTGGTAGTTGTGTGCAGGAAGAACCGTAGTGAGTTCTGAATTCTCATGAACAAAACTGCAGCAAATGAGTAGGAATTAACTGAAGTTTGTTCCTCCAAGTTAAGGCTAGGTATCTTCCATAAAATACATTATGTATGTTTATTCACTGAGCTATGTCCAGACACCTCAGTCTGGAATAACAGCAATGCTATTATTTTAATTCTAGGTCTTTTTAGGTTATTGACTATTGGCTTTGCTAAACTGAGTGCTAATTTCATTATTTCAAAGGATGGATGCATTCAAGGTTTGTATCCAAACCATCTGATGACATGACATGAGACTTAAGATCATACAATACAGCAAAGACGGTTTTTGTTAATTATGTTTTACTGCAGGAAACTCTACTGAAATTTAATGTTAAATGCTATTATTATAATTAAGTTCAATAAGAAAACTAGGTCATAGTCTGGGGATGTTTCTGGTAATTCCAAGGTTTTTGTCAGGAAACATGATAAAGTTTAACTTACTCAGAAGTAGTATATATCAATCTAGTAGGCATTTTCTTTTTACCTTCTGCTCATTGCCCTCCCTCTTCACCACCATCTAATGAGTCAGTGTTCTGTCATCAATTAGACAGAGAGGCATTCTTCTTTAGTTAATGATACTTTGAAAGTGATACAATCTTATTAATAGCAATGCAGAGTTTGATTATTTATAGAGCCCTTATAAAGTAACAATATAAATCAATGGACTTAGTGCATGATGAAATTTAATCTAATAAATTCTTAAATATATACTAGAATTTACTGAAACGGTACTTTATAAAATCTTCAAATAACAAACGCAAACTTCTGTAGGATTTTTATTGTTAAGACTAGATTTTAAAAACGATTTTAGAATTTAATTGATTTTCACAATTATATTAGAATTTAGAAATAACAATTTAGTAAGGATTTGTATTATTGCTCCCAAATGTAGAATGTGCATAATACGATTTAATGTGTCAGTTTGTGTAAACTGTATTTTTCTTTCATAAGGTTGATGACATAAAAGCAGCTATGGCAGAACTGAAGAAAAAAAAGATTCGAATACTGAGTGAAGAGCCAAAAATAGGTGCACATGGCAAACCCGTGATTTTTCTTCACCCTAAAGATTGCCATGGAGTCCTTGTGGAACTTGAACAAGCCTGAGCTGTAATATTCATATATAAGACAATAAATGAGTTGTGAAGTTACTGAGCTGGTGCTGGGAATATTGATGTACTGTTCAATCTTTACAGATTCACTGCAGTTCCTGTGGATTAAGTACAGCTTTTGAGCGCTGAAATAGTGCTGAAGATTTTTTGTTGTTGTTGATCTGATTTTCAGAATGAATGTGTTGACATTTCTTGAATTCTCTGTGATTCTAAAGATGAATGCATGAGCTAAGTTGCATATGTAACAGTTATTTTGTTCTATTGCCTCATGCTTGCAGCATGGTTTTACCTCTGTAACCACAGAAACTGTACAGTTTCTAGGTCATGCCACATTATTTTGTTCTACATTTCAGAGCAGAGACCCACTTCTCAGTGACAACAATATCGCTTAGATATTCTCTTTAGAATTAAAAGGAAAAGGAACATCGCACTTTCTGTTTTCACCATTCACCGCCTGTGCTTCACACTGATTGGTTCATGCAATAAACAAATTTGTATCTTATTGTATGGGCATCTGCAATCATTAAATAACTTTTCCTTGGCATAACAATCACTGCTTAGGAAGTTACCATGCATAAATCATCAGTTAGTTTTTTAATGAACTCTGTGCATATGCAGGTGATGGGAAGAAAAGCGTCTGAAAAATTATTTGACTGAAATATGTTTCAGACTATAAGATGCTTGTTGCATTTTTTATTTTTTTGTGGTCAGGTATTGAATACTTGTTTTTCAAGCTTTATCTGTTGGAAGATATTTGGGAGAGACCTGAACAAATAGTGAGAAATCTTTTCACTTGCTTTATAAATATTGGTTTTCTATGCAACAATATTTATAAATATTGTTTTCCTATTTTCTTACAAAATCACTGGAAAGCACAAGACACGTAAGTCCTGCTTATGTACACTGTCCTCACATCAGAGAACAGCATGCCAACGTACTTATGTTTCTGATAGACTGCAGTTACAGTTTGTTGACTTGGACAGACTTCACTTTATTTGTGTATGTTAAGCAAGCAGTGTTTGTCCTGATAGTTTCTTTTATAAGCTTGCTTTGATAATGTCAGATGTAGAAATTGAAGATTTGCTTTTTCTCTCATTATTTTTCATAATCCTTAAAAATCATTATTTTTACTGGCTAAACCACAATCCGAATTTTATACTTTCTTGCATCCTTGCACTTACTGTGAATAGTTTTGGCTTGATCTGAAACAAGTTCATTTTAGTCTAGGAGATTTTTTACTTTATGGAAATGGAATTATTTGTGTTGTGTCCTGTTTGCTGTAACAAACCACAAGTATAATGTTGACATGAGATTTTAAAGGGCTTTCAAGATATTGATGCTTCCTTATGAATTTTTCTTCTGAAACAAACTCTGCAAAGTTAGGGATATTTTTTTTTTGTACTCAAAACAAATACTTCCTCTGCCATGTTGTAAGGAAAATGTAGTCTTCTGCATGGTTCTTGTACTTGAACAAATCACTGTTTAAAGGATAGTTTATGATATTAATTGTAAATTGTTAGAATTTAGAAATCCTAAGGCTCATGATGGAAAAGAAGGATGATTTGATATTCCTGAAATACGATTCTACCATTCTAGGAGACATTCTATTACCAAAACCACTTTTGTCTTTACATTCTTTCAGACACAGTGAGGCATCTTTTCTGCAATACTAGCAGAGGAAGTTGGGAAGCATCACTGGTTACATGTCGAGATAATTGAACAGAAGTCTGTAAACCTAACACTGTTTGGTGATACAGAAAACAGGGTGGTCCTCCCTAGGTTAATGTTCCATTTCTTTGTCCAGCTGAAGGAGATGGAATTTTGTGTATGATATATTAAAAGTACTACTTAAGAGTAGTAGCTTGATGCAGTGCTAGGGAATGGGAGATTCTAGTGAACAATACTTACTCTACTTGTTTCATTTTGCTCCCCATCTCATTAGCAGACAGAGACTTGTCATGCTTTTAGCTAGTTACCAGCAATTTCCTGACTGACTGCATTGGCGTTGCCTAGCACTAAGTCAGCTGATGCATTTTGTTCATCATAACTAAGACATGTTCCTATCTCACTCATAGTTTATATATTTCATCTTACTCTTCCTAAGGTGGAACTCAAGATAATAACAAAGAAATAATAAAAATATTTTAAAAAAGAGTTTAGGTCTGTAAAATTAATCATACCCCTAATTGGGGCGTATTTGTTACAAGCTCTTTGTTAGGATCAGAACCCTTACTTGTCTGGGAATGGGCTATAGGGTACCAGGATTTCCATCTCTGGAGCTGTAGACTTGTAAGGAACAGCCAAGAGAACTGGACAGATGAAGAAGCTGAAGACAGTTAAGATACACTGAGACAAGTCTCCTCTTCATAGGCCTAACTCTGGTAAACTTCAGCAGAAACAGGATCGATGCCTATACTTATATCAAACTAGTCCTTTGCTTTAAACAAGAGAGCCTTCACAAGCCATTCTTTGAAATGTATCACTGTGCTGACTTCTAAGGGTTGGTGTGGGCAGGGGAATGATTAGATACATGGGCCTACAGGCCTTCTTTGTTACTGCCATGATTATAAAAGGAGATTAATGTCACAAAAAAGGGGAAAATTCAGGGATGCAAACTGGAGCTATAGAGAACTGTGATTTTTTTTTTTTCCTTCAGTAGAGGAGCACTTAATGATATACCTCTGTTGCACAAGTATACAACTTCTGGAACGAACAACAGTGACTGCGATAACAGGAGGTTGATTAGCTTGTAAGGTTTTGACAATGTTTTGTTTTATTTTACAAAAGGAAAAGCAAAACCTGATAATGCCAAGCTTTTTAGAAGATGAAGTGTTAATATTTTATCAGTAAATTTCGTAGGCTTGTGTCATTCGTCAAGTGCAAGTTCCCTATTCCAGTTTCTCCATGTGTCTTTTTTCCTCTCTGAACTCAAGCGTGTTCTTATTTTATGCTGCCTAAGGCAGACAAGACACCTTTTTCTAGACTCCATCAACATTACTCAGGCAGCTAAAGGGCTCATAATTAAATAATGCAAAATATCTTTTTTGACTTCCCTTATGCAACCCTCAAGTCTCTGCTAGCTGTGAGGAAAAGAACAGTCTGTAGAATGAAGCCCATTCTGTGTGAGACAAACCTAGAAGCA
Organism: Anser brachyrhynchus; assembly: GCF_964034855.1. Taxonomy (NCBI): domain Eukaryota; kingdom Metazoa; phylum Chordata; class Aves; order Anseriformes; family Anatidae; genus Anser; species Anser brachyrhynchus. The sequence goes on along the minus strand of NC_137706.1, from coordinate 5,928,272 downwards.
AACTCAAAAACCAGGGAAAAGAACTACATGCCTTTTAAAAGCTTACGGTTTTGCAAGTCCACAAAAACTCTGTTGCTGTCAAGCTTTTACTGCAATTAATCCAACCAAATTTAAGAAATCTTAGTATTTCATTCTGGATTCATGTTCAATATTACCATATTTACCCAATTTGTCCTAAGTTTTGGAAGAACTTACTCTATCATGATACCACAGCTGCAGTGTTTAACACAGTTGTGAGCCTGACAATTTGGAAAGCTCTGAATGAATTAAAAGAGGAATGGAAGATGACTGTTGCTTCTGCAGACCACTTCCTAGATGCACAGTACTTCTACGTTTAGTGCTGAGAATAGAGTTTACTTTCTTTATGCATGTGCAGAAGCATTGCTGCCTATCAAGGTCAGTCCTTGGCTTTGGACTTTATTGCTAAGACAGATGAATGGAAATTGGTGTGACCAAGGAGGTCTTAAAGAGAGACCACAGAATGTGTGGATGTTTACAATATCAAATTGAGGTACTTACAGTAAGTGCTCTGAATCATTTCATTGGAGTTTCAGTTGTTTCTCTCCTTATATCTTCCTATAGTGACCTGACTTGGGTTTGCTGGACTCAAGAACCCTTAATTAAAAGAAAAACGTAAGAGTTAATTGTTTCAGTAAACACTTGATTCTTAACAATGTAGATGTAGATCTTGGCCAAATTATCAGACTGTGAAATAAAAACAATTCCTAAAACGGTAGCCCTATTACCTCTCATAATGTGGTACTAGAAACAGTAAGGTAACTGGTAGTTTAAACATGGAATACTGAATCATTTAAGATTAATATGGAAATGGTAACTGACAACAATATATAAAGGAATTGGCCCAATGCTGACATTTTAAAATGGAAGACTTCATCTTCTTAGGAACACAAATTTTACCACCTTTGATAAACAATTTCAGAGCAGTTTGAACATTTTATGAAATGTAAGTTTATCTTATTGTGAAGTGGGAAGGTCTGCCCCTTTGGATGGTACCATCCTTAAATATCTATAAAATTATGTCATCTATAGAGTTTCATGTTCATTTGCACTGTCTTGCATATTCTTAACAGCATTGTTAACTGCAAAGTTCACAGCATAGATTCATAAGTGGGAAAGAGTTTTCCCAAACACTTTAAGTAGATATATTTCAAAGAACTTCATGACATTTTTAGATGTAATATAAAGTGATCTTTAACTGTTACGCTTTGTTAACATAAAAATAGTACACAGATACTAAGATCTTCTATAAAATAGACTTCTAATGAATGTTTTTACTCCTTTTTAACACTGCATTTTTTCCAGTAATAAAGATAGGTTTAAGCCATGACTTAAAACAAATAAAAAGTTCTGAATTAACTAGTACCTGTGAGTACTCTGAAGGCGTATGTGACCATGCACAGAAATCCTACCAACTACACACAAAAAAAACCCCACAAAAACATGAAAATAAACAAACAAACTATTGTTTCCATGAAAGGTCTTCACATGTACATGGATTTTGACTTGGTGCTAAGCAACTGGTATAGCTATCCCGGGACAAACAAAAGCACACCAAGTTGGACACGCAGCTATTACAGTGAACTCTGAGATCTAGCTGACTGGAATGCAATACAATTACATTAAGATGGCTTTTCACCTTTGCTGTCATGAGAAACGTTACTTTTTACATTCATTTCTAAGAATAGCTACAAGTCTGAAATATTCATACTTATGAGGAAGTCTTGTCATAATTGGCCTAATGGCACTTGATTTCACATATTCTCCTTTATATATAATCACTATCACTGAACTGCCATAGAAAGATCTAGTAGTTTCTGATAAAATGCCTGAGAAACCAACTATGTTTGTCATTCACCATAAGAAATGTTGTCCTTGGATAAATCCATTTCAGTGAGCTTTTAAGTATTATAAATTTTACCATTTTTAATTCTTATATGGAGGATTTATGTATTATCAGCACAAGGGCATAAATATTGTTATTTTACCTCATAAATCTGTCCCTGTGGTGGAATGTGACTGTTAGGAGTCAAGCGCTGTCCCCTACTGTAAAGTTCAAACTTTTGTTTTTTAATTTGATTTTGAGCACCTCAAGAAGCAGGGAAACCTGAGGTGATTAATGGCAGGATGGCATTCGGGCCGCCGTTACCTGAGTGCCCGGGGAGGGGAGCGCGGCTCGCGGGTTGAGGCGAGGCGGGGCGGGCTGAGGGGGACTGAGGTGAGGCGGGAGCCCCCCCGGCCCCCCCTGAGGCGCCGCAGCAGCCGCGCTATGCGCCATGCAGGTTCCCGGGCGGCCGCTGGTATTCTCGCACGCAGCTTCCCGGGCGCAGCAGCCGTCTCGGTGTGTGGCGCCGAGGCAGGCACACAAAAGAGCGGTTGCGGCTGCCCCCCGGGTCCGGCGCCGCGGGGCGGGGAGCGGCCCCGCCGCTGTCAGCACGGTAAGGAGCGGGGCAGGGGCACGGAGCGGGGTGTGGCGGCGGCGGCAGCCCCGAGGGGAGCGGGGATGCCCGGCGGCACGGAGCGGAGCCGCGCCGCCGCCTCCTGCCCGCCGTGGGGCCGGCGCTCGCCCCCCCCGGCCCCGCTGCCCCCAGCCTCGGCGGAGCGGGGCCATGGCGGGGCGCTGCGGGCATTGGGGAGCGGGGCCGGGCGGTGCGGCACGGCTCGGCTCGGCTCGGCACCGCACGGCACGGCACGGCTCGGCACACCCGCGATGTCCACGGGAGCACGACGGGCCGCCCGGGGAGCGGGCTCGGAGAGAGGCGAGGGGAGCCCTCGTGCCATGCAGCACCGTCGAGAGTTTGTGTCTGATTTCGTGCCTCCGGTGTGGCAAAGGGACCACACATTTGGATCCGCTTTCTTTTTTCTTTTTTTCTCCCCCCTTCCCTTTCATCTGTCTGGGGGGAAAAAGCGGCTCAATTGGGAATTCTTGATCTTTCTCGGGATGAACAGCATGAGGCATGATAGCGTGCTCCGTTTTCCCCTTTTCTGAGCAGCTCTCGTTTTTTTCTCCTTCGTATTGCCGTAACAAAAGGGCTGGGGGAGGAGGGGAGTGCTGCGTTTCAGCCGCATCTCGGGAAGGCGAGGACTGCTCGGTCTGTCCCTGCTTCCAGGCTGCGTGCTTGGCATCCTCGGGGCCGCCTGGCTGGCTGCTGCAGGGTGGCCAGGGCAGAAAGGATAATTAAACAAAACCACAAGAGGTTCTTATACACTGCTTGTAGTTCGGAGATAATGTGCATTGCACCGAGGTATAAGAAAAGTGTTGAATTACTATGGCCTGTTCGGTGAGAAATGCAGATGTTTCAGTTACATTACCTTGTCAAGGCCACCCTATAATCTTCCTGGAGGGGGTTGGGTGCCTGCAGAAAAGGTATTCCATGTATTTTGCCTCTTACCCAAGAATTCCTCATTATTTTACCAGTAGAAATGAAAAACTGAAGCAACTATCATAGTTTTATATGGTTATGTGTAAGCAATAGTATTTCTGCATAAGGTGATCCTAAAAGGATTGTTATGTAACTGTTTATTGATACTTGAAAGTAAAAATACAGTATATGCTGGTTATCTGTATGTCAAAAAGCATAAGATTTAAGCTTATGTTAAAGCATAAGATGTAAATTTATCACTGTATTGTCCAGATTCTCCTCTCTATGGGACAGATGAGGAGGACAGAGCTTTTCTTTCTGTACTGTTGTGCTATGGGTACTAACCTGCTAGAGGGGAAGCCACTGTACTTGCTCCTCTATGGGCTCACAGGGTTTTGGGCTGCAAACTTGTCCTTGTGAAACCTTGATTGTCAGGCTTCCTAAGCCTAAATTCTCTGATAGTTCAGCCCTTATCTGGCACTTGGAAATATCTAAAGCTATTTTTACAAATGCAGTGTTGCCTCTAATCAGCAGTCGCATTATTACTTCGCCTTGATCCTCTGATCATAAAGAAAAAGTGTTCTTGAAAAGGCCGTGGCTGCTCATCTACTTGGTCAGTCTTGTGATTCTAAGGAAACATCTCGAAAAGCATTTTTTGTGCAGTTACTTGGTTAATGCCAGTTCAGGTTGGAGACTGGAGATGAATTTAAACAAGAACTAGGTCCTTAAGAAGTGACTTTTGCTCAAGGTTGTAAACATGAGGAGCCACTTCAAGAAACATAATTGTACCATCTCTCCAGCTGTTCCGATAAGAACATTTGCTAAGAAATAATTTCTGAAAATACCGTCATTTAAACCTCTTCCAGGTTATACTCCTGTGCTGAAGGTGGAGAAATCTAGCAAGAAGTGACCTGTTGCTCACCCAACTCACAGAGGAAAATAAAAAAAAAACTCATCTTGTTGTACAGAATGAAATGCTGGTTATAGCCTTTGAACCCAACGGAGTTTGAGAAGCCTAGAGTTAATGTTCTGATAGGCAGGCTTTGGTTACTTTTGCATGGCCCTAGACTTGTTATATCCATTTCCCATTTCATCCGTGCTTCAATAAACAAGGCCATGCTTTAAGGCATTGCAACAACAGAGGCTGCTGAGATGGTCCTGGGGGGAATCAAGCTGCACGTGAACCAGGCGTGTGCCTTGGCAGCAGGGATGGCCAGCAGCATCCTGGTCTGCATGGAATTCAGCCACTAGATCAAGGGAAGCAATTATCCCCCTCTACTCAGCACTCATTAGACTGCATCTATAATGCAGTTAAAGACTGGACTAGATGATCTTAGAGGTCTTTTCCAACCTGAATGATTCTGTGATCTCGGCAAAGACAGAGTGTAATATTGGTATGATACACTGGCCAACTACTGTTACCTGTGTTGATAAAGTTATACTTCACTATAAGCCTCCTGAGAAAGAGAGATTTGCTTGATATATTTATATTTTAATGTAAGTATAAACGAAAGGAAGAACATGCTTTCTAAGTAGTGTCTTTTCTGGCACTCCTGTGAGGCAATTAAAGTCTTGGAACATTGCAAGAGACATAATGATGGTTCTTATAGATGGAGAAAATAATGCATTGATGCAGTCACATGGATTTCACAAGTTAAGAGGAAGAGGTGAAAGCAGAGTCAGAATTCACTAGTTTTTAGACACTCCACAGAACAAGCAATTGCTGAGCAAAATGTTCATTATAAGTACTTTGGATACTTGCAAATGCTTTTAGTCTACTGGAGAGAGCATTAATATGTGAGGATTATTTATTTATTTTCCTGAGGACGCATTTACCCTCGAGGGCTGTGTGAAAAGCAGCTCAAGAAAGCATCGTGCTTGAAGCGTTGAATTCTTTAGCCTTATCCTGCCCACAGAAGACAAACATGCAGCACTTATACTTTATCATGGCATTTGTGAGGAGAGGGCTTTCTTTCGAAGTTTGAATTTTGTTTAAACTTCAGTCTCATCTCAGCTAATGGTACTGTTTTCCAGAAGAAAGATCTTATATAAGTGATAGAAACAGATACAGAATGTTTATTTCTGATGCTCATAGGTAAATGCACTGTCACTTGAGTACATGACGTTACTTTCCTTTTTTTTTTGTTGCAGTACTTACTGCCTTCACCTTCTGCAGCAGAGATGGATGACTTGCACTTGAAGAGGAGTAAGTTAGAGTAGAGCAGAGCTGCTTTGGAAAACTGTAGGATTAACAGGTATTTCCACCTAGGCAAAGGGGGGAGAACTAGAAGCCTTGTAGGTGGGGATGAGGAGGAAGTGTCGTCATTCCCAGATGATAAGGTTGTGTGATGTATTGCTGGAGATGCATACTCTAATGTATAATCATGCATGAAGGGATCATTTGCTTTTGAAATAGAGGTAGATAAAGAGGAAAGGAAAGTTGGCAAAAGGTATATTAAAAATAAAAAATGCTTGGATAGTAGAAGTATGACAACTATAAGCAATGTGAGGTTTGGAGTCTAGATAAGAATTTTTCAAATAGCAGCAATTCTGTAGTGCTGATATGTACCTGGACTCCCACTGGGAGCTGCAGGAAGGATTATCTTGGGATAGTTGTCTGTTTTGAACTATTAAAGATGAAGCTTCCCTCAGAGAATAGCCCTTCTAGTTACAGACTTTACTAATCAAGATTCATCCGCATAAGAATAACTTGCTTTATTTCTTAGAAGACAGGTTGATTATTTCCATTCTGTTAATTAAGTAGTTTTTGAACTTCATTTTGTAAATCGATGTAAGGAATATTTGTGAACGCGTCACTAGCTAGCATTATTTCCAGATTTCTGTCTTTCCTTTTACATCTGGAAAGATCCCCCTCACAGACCCTTATCATCTGCAACCTTAGTGAAAGTTCCTCTCCCATCATCTATTGTACATAGATGTTCATTTTCAAAGAGTGAAATCTGCTGGTTTTTCTTTCCTAACCATTCCTACAAGAGAGAGGCCTGACCTTGTAAGTTTTTCTTTCTATACGTACTCTACCTTTGTGTATTAAGGGTTCACAAGATCTGATTGAAAAATCAGTGAAATTCCTTCACCTGCGTACAGTAGTTAGATTTAGCTAAGACTTAATAAAGTGGTCATAGCAGATGAGTTTCTTCTCACTGTCATGAGTATAGCAACATCTTAAAACTAAAACAACAAAAAAAAACACAGCTCACAACTCAATGTAATGGTTTTGTAACACTACCCGTGGGAGTTCTGGTAGGTATGCAGATCCAGTTGCTTGAGCACCGTAGTTCAGAATGCCAAGTAACTTCGAGCTTTTGGGGCTCACTTCCTTTTTCCCCAGTAAGGTATCCTTTCTATGGTGACTATCGAGAGTCACCTCTGCTTTCCAGTTGCTCTAATTTGGATTTGTTGTGAATGACAGCCAAGTGCTTATCTTAGCATGACGCTACAGGGTTCTCTGAGGATTTAGTGAGATAGTAATTCTAGCAAAAATTGAACAGAAAATTCATATTTTAGCAGATAAACAGAGATGGAGAATGTGTGTTCTCATGTATAGACTTTCATCTTTACGTCTCACTGTGTTAAGAGCCTAAGTCCACAGGAGGAACTTCAGGCAGTTGGGGTTTTAGGAACGACATTGGAATAAGCCCCTGAGATCACTATGTGGTCTGCTTCTCTGGGTAAGCTGCTGAAAAGAGAAGCATAGGAATAAATGGAGAAGACCTTTCATATCTGAGGTTTGTAACAGTTGATGTAAACCTTAGTTGCACTAACAAAAGCAACAGACAGTAATGACAATGTCACCTCAATTTTCCACAAACATTACTGTGCCCATTGTTTGGAGAATCACATGGACAGATCCCTTGAGGACCTCTGGAATGAACTCCGTAGGTTTCCTGCCATGCAGAAGACCACTGGTCTCATACAAAGTGACCCTGTAGCACTGGGAAGTCCTCAGTCATGGGGAATATCAAGGCATTACAGCATTTCCTGCGAAGGAAGAAATAAAGCACATCAAAAGTCAGGGGGAACCAACTCTGTCATGAAGCATTTGCAACAGGGCAGAAACTTTTGAAGTGATTTTTGGTAATAAAAGTTGGAGAAAGCTCACCTATGTAAGTAAGCACTGAAAGGTCTATAGGTCTGTCCCTTTAGGAGCTCTAAACTGATTAGAGAAATATTATTAGCATATCACAAAGGAAGAGAACATGGGAGGAAAGAAGGGGGGGGCAAGATAACATCTATGTTGGTGGTGATGGTGGTGATAATCTTTATGTGAAAATTCCCTGAGGAGGAGGAGGAAGTGATGAATTTTTGAAGTGTGCTCCAAAAGAGTGAATATTTAGGCAGAAGTAGGGAGTCTGGCTGAGACATTAGCTGCAGTTCCAAAATCAAGGTGATATTTGCCTCAAATCAGATGAAACACAAGATTATAAAGTCATTGGTGTGTTGCATGCGTTAAGCCAGGATGAACAGCTACCAAGGAACAATAAAATCGGGCTCTGTGCCTCTTTTTTTTTTTTTTTTTTGTACTCAAGTATTCCCAAACTATTTAGTTAAGTATTTCTAAGCAGCTTTTTCCCCCCACCACCACTATACATGCTGTAATACAGGGTGAGAAGCCCAAGTTCCACGGGAACAGCGCCTATCTAAGCAATATTATAATAACCTCCCGGAAGGAGTAGCTCTGTTTGGCATTCAGTGCTCAGGTTCAGTGAAATAGCTGATCTTTATGCAAGAGAACGAATAATAAAGAAAATAAGATTCCCCCACAGCCTGCCATGTATTCGCTACCTTCATGCATGAGACAAACGAGGGATATTTGGGTAGACTTTGTCTCCCACTGTGCCCTTCAAAACCAAGATCCTCTGCTGTACTTCCCTGTTTCGCCCGCCTTTCTAGGGAGTTTCAGAAGTACTTGTTAACTTTGCCTTTCCCTGCCCCAGCAAAATGGTCACAGATTCCTAACTGAGCGCCTGGTTACTGAAGCGACTGGAGCAATGAAAAAGAATGACTGCTGCACAGATCAGATTCTGTTCTAGAATGACATAGGAGTCTTGGCTGGTTGATCGCTTTCAACAAGCGTGAAATGCTACCAAGCAGTTGCCATTACTGTCTAGGGTCACTGATACCAGCCACCACAAAAATAACATTTCAGTGCAAGGGAAAATGCACCCATTTGGTTTAGTCAAATCTTAGAATAGGCCTCAAAACTCATTCTCCAAATGCCCAGAGGGATGCATTTTCAACAACACATCAGAGCAAGTGCATGGAAATGAGATTGCTTGCTTCTTGTTCATAAGCAACATTTCTTTAGAGCTACCATGCTCTTCAAATATACACCAAATCTCTCCTGGGAGTGAGGATTTTTTTTTATTTTTTTTTCCTGAGCTGTAGGCTTTCTATTAAGGATGGCCACCCTGACTGCGATTTCTTGGGCAAGAGGGGTTTTTGGAGGTTTGTTACTACCTGCTACCAGGTTGCATGATTGCTGTGCTGTCTTGAGTGAGGGTGCAAGTTCTCTCCCAGTATTTAATGCTCATATTGTTTCAAAGTCCGTTACAACTACTAATGTAGGAATAGTCACAAAGGCAGGCTCACAAAGAAAACAAATATTTCTACTCTTATAAACTGATCCAGGATGGGAGCGAAGCAAAGGCTTGCCTTGGCTCCAAACTCTTACTATGCAGCATAGCATGTTGTTGCCATGCTACCAGAATTGCTTGCCTTGATATTTAAATTTACCCTTAACAAATTTGCATTTAAAAAGAATGAACTGTTAACAGTACATTAAAATATAAAATTACCTGACAAGCCATAAACCTTGCCACCAATTTGTTCATATATTTCTGACTTCTACAGATCTTTTTTTTATTCCCCAAGTTAACCCTGCCACAACAACAGAAATCCCAGAGACGAATGAACCGACAAAATCTGGAAAGGCACTGTTGGTAGTGCAATAAAGGTTTATGTCAAGAGAGGAATATAAATGATAGTTTCCATACTTAACGAAAATGTGCATTTTGCCTACCTCAGTAAGTGCCTCTTGCCATCCTTCGTAGTCTCTGATTTAGCATTACAAAGGAAAATCAGAGTATATTGATATTTTCGTTATTGCTGAGCTGTGGAGGAAAAAGAATGTTATATATGTATACATACACACGCACACACTATTCTTTTGATGCAAAAGCTTTTGTTACTGGAACATAACTCTTGATTAGAGATATGGCAGCTTTAAAAAGAAACTTGTCCCGGTGATATTCTTAGCCAGTCAATCAGTGTGGCTTTAATTATGTAGAAGTATTTGACATATTATGGCCCAGGAGATAAGAGCCGTGGCATGCTGGATGATAGGCAGAAAGAGGAGGAGTCCTGTTGGTGATTAGAAATTTCATGCTTAGTACTGCATCAGTGGTATGAACTGAGCAATGGAGAGGAACGCTCCTAGTTAATGCTGAGTGGCATTGCATTTCTGATGTTAATAATATGAAGGTTTTTGGTGGCATAATTCTTCATTCCTGGTAAATATCTGCCTGCTTTCTTGATGAAAGGCTTGCCCTGGAAATACCTGTGTAGTAGCAGTAGCGTGCCTTTAAGTCAAATGTTGTTTTTTAAATGTAATAAAGTGTTTTTATTTGGGTTGTCAATAATGAGTGGAAATCTTCCTCTATTCTTCTAAAAGTGAAAGACACAGAAGGTGTTATATATACATTATTTTATATATATACATTTTTATATATTATATATATGTAACACTTGCTGTTTTCAGTACATGGAAAGAGATCACCCAAGGGTTTTTAGCAGCTCTATTCCACACTTATGCAATAATAATAAATTATCATTACAGCATGCGTTTCCACTGATATTTGCCTGTGTTGATTATTCAACACATACACATCATAACTGGACTCCTCAACTAGCTGCTGATCTAATTAGGAATAATGATTTAAACAAAAAAGTGCTGTTAAGATTATATTACACAAGGGAAAAATAACCTCACATCAGTTTTATTGCAGCAAAAGATGTATACATTGGTACTGGGAGTCTGTTGTAGTATTATACTAGGTGAGATTTAGCTTTTGAATGTTGTATCAGAAAGTATCAAAGCAAAGGAAGTAAATTCGATAGCCCTGTTTTACAGATAGGGAGACACTAAAATGACTTGGCTATAATAATTCTCCCTGCTGGGTGACTGAACCAGGAGTAGCACTGAGGTATATGCAATAGTTGCCTACTGGTTTACCCGTGTTACCATCCTGCTCTTGTTCCTGCTCTGTACAATAGCAATAACACAAAGAACAAACTGTCAGCTGATGAGTTTTCTATCATCCAGACATCCTGCTCACATTTTCACGTACCAGTGCTTTGCTTCATGAGAAGGTATTTTGTACAAAACATGATAAAGACCCATAATCATCTATGGTTTGCTTCCTAAAGATTGGAATGAGGGAAAACTGAGTGTGTTTATATTTTCCCCTTGATATTTGCAAAACTACTAGCCCTCTGTGGCAATATTTTTCTTTTCTGTGCACATATGTTTTCATTTTGGATTTTTTTTAATCACAGTTTAGTAAAATCTTAGGCTTATTCTTGAGACAGCATTGAGTTAATTGGGATTTGTTAACACTTCTTAATATTGTGATTCTTGTGATATTTCATGCTTTAGCTACTGCTCCAGCTGCTGGTGTGTGAGAATCTCAGCTTCAAGTGTCTACTCACACTGGCTCCAAGAATGGAGAAACTGTGAATATGTACTTTAAATGTCTAAGGACAATATGACATCTTTAAATAATTTTGGAATACTTGTGATTGGCAATGCTATAGCAGTTGTGGTTGGAAATAAGTTGCTTAATATTAACAGGAGTCTGTTTATATCTGAATGATATAAACTCAAGTTACTGTTTGTCTTTCTGATGGTAGTTAACATTTTTATAACAGCGCTCAATAAAAAATAAGCCAGCCAAATGCCACCTAAAGTTTCTGAACTAGCTGTTTTATCACTAAGTACTTCATGGTGTTACATAGTTCCATCTACGTAATGATAATCCTAATGAAATTAATCTAGTAATTAAGGTAATATAGCAAGCTAATACGGTATTGGTAAATAAATAACATCACAAGGCTGGGAAACATTTGCCTGTACTGGTAGTCCTAACTTTCCCAGCCTTCCCATTTTCTGGCACAATGGATTGTGCCTTTTGACAGGATGAAGTCCATGTTGCCTTTAAGGTTGTCTCCCTCTCAACATTGGAGGAGCCTGTGACCCTAACTGGAGCTGAGGACTGATGGGCTGACGTTGTGTCCCATTGGCACGCTGACTGCTGCCTCTTCAGACTGGCCTGGTAGTGCTCCTCCTTCCTCCTGCTCGCCTCCTCAGGCCACCCATGGGAAGCATGCCCAAGTCAATGGGGACCCTCACGTATCATAAAGACAACTAACGGGGGAAATTCAAACAGGAGTCTTCAAACAGTAAGGTTTGAAGTGTTTTTCCCTCGTTGCAAGTTTCCCATAAACATGGAACTAAACTAACCAACACAGTGGCATCCTGAATAAAATGGAGCTGCTCAAAAAAAAAAAAAGTCTTTATTGTGGCAGAGCCTATGAGCCAACCAGGAGCACAGCATCGCTTTGTGGTAGACGTTTAGAAAGACAGCCGTAGACTGTCCTTGCTCATAAGACTGACCTAACTAAATAGACCTGACGGTTTGGTATCTTCTGTTTACATTTGTCTGACAGAGGAAGAGACTGTTGCAAGAGTGTAAAAATGTGGTGCAGCCAATATAATCTCATATTGGGGTAGAGATAGGGTGTGAAACACTGGATTTAATCACTAACAGACAAAACGTTTACTGAAAACTTGGAATAATAGGTATGTCCGTAATTATCAGGTAAAAGAGCCTAAATGTACTTAACTAGAAAATCTTCATTTCATTTTACTACTTACTTGAATTTTGCTCTTAACCTTCTTGCTGGCTTAAACTATGAAGATGAAAATAGCTACCTTCATAAATGAACGCATTAAAAGATTTGCCTATGTAAGTATGAAGAACATGGGAACCCACACAAATTGGAAAAAGGTTCTCTGCTGTGGAGATTATAAAGGGGTGGCTTTGCAGGTATTACACTGATTGCAGTGTTATTTGTCCTTGACCACTGCTGCGTCAATGTGTGGGGTGTGTTGGTTTGGTTTTGAACGAACTCCTCCAAGCCTGCTTCATTCACCTGTCACCTGTAGACTTACTTACAGATTTTTAAGTGTTTTTTTTTTTTTTTTTTTTTTTTTTGTGGCAGGAAAGTCTGTATAATATTCAACACGAAGAAATCCTGGTTAATAGGCTTTTCTGCAACAGACTTAATTTAGGGTTTATTTGCCCCCAGCTGACTGTTGTTACTGTAGCAAATAAAAGATGCAGAATTAAGTGGAAAGGAAAATACTATGTGACTGTTCAGGGCTTAAATCTGATAAAGAGGTGTCAAATGGCACAGAAGTTGATTACAGCCCTTCAATGTAGGCTACAAATGATGGTACAAAATTGTATCCTATTGGGAAACCTTCCAAGTGCCTGCCAAAATCCACCAAGAAAGCCCAGAGAAGGTCTGCACAGTGCTAGGTTGTTGTTTTACAATTGGAGGCAAGTTCTGTTACTAAGGGACAGTGACGTCTTTGCAATTCAAGTGGCTGCAGGCTAGCCTTTGATTTGAGCTGGATGCAGCTCAACAGCTTTTCATGACAAAATTTTTGCTATTTCTACAAACTTCCCTGAAGCCCTCTGCCCCCGGAGTGTCCCACCTGCCCTAGCAGGGCTGTAACGGTGCGACCTCTTATGACATGGGACTTCTCACTGGGAGGATCAGGCTGCCATGGGGTAGTTGTTCAAACCATAATAATTAAACTTACAAAAATGAAGTCTAGTTGACTTAATGATAGAAAAATAGGAATTTGTCCTGTTGTTAGAGGAATTAGTCTACGTTTGACTTTCCCAATGAGCACAACTATATATGTATTCCTTAAAGATCATATTCTGCCAGCTATCGTACTTCGTGCTATACATAAATGTAACCGTAGGCAAGACATTATTTTTTCTAAACCTGATACCAGAATTTATACACTTACTGTCCAGAGCATCAATTGAAGAAAAACCATTCTATTTATGACCACATAATCAAAACACTGAAGAATAAATATTAGCAAGACTCATATTGCCATTTACATTCTTGCTTAGTAGCTGCTTACTGTGTGCTTAGTGATGAGAGATACAGAATACTGAATTGGAAAATGCACAGATAAATAGAAAATAGGCTGTGATCCACAGTGTATCAATGTGCTGTCTCAGGTAAGATATTCCAGTGATTTGTTAATTCATTTTGAAAGAAAAAGCATTAATTCCTGAAAGTGTTATCAAAATACATAGCTACATTTACTGAGAGCCTAGGAAATGTACTGATCATTCAAGCAAATTAAACAGAAAGGTATTGTCCTACCAGAAATGAAATAAATTGTACGGGAAAATCTTGTTTTCATATAAGCTTGTACCTATATCTCTAAAGCTTCATTAATATTCCTCAAAATACATTCTAATCCTTTGATAAGCCAGTGTGACACAAATAGGGTAATAAACAGATACGGAGCATGAGGCTTCCTTCATGTAGCTGTCTTCCATACTTGGGCCCAGCTTTAATAACCCTGCGCGGAGGTACAGGAGCCTTACACTGCAGGATTTATCTGACAGGTCTGTTATGTATGGCTTTTTTCCATCTGATACCATCATTTTACATGCTGCAGTCAGGCAAGCTGCATTCCTCAACAAATCTCATGGTTAGGCCAATCGTTGATTCAATTAACCCTGACACTGCATCTTCTTCAACCACAGTGTATGTTTAATGAGGAGAACAGCTAAAGCTGCATTTATACTTCTTGGAATATTGCATAACAGCAAATTTTCAGCTTTCTTCTTGTTCTGTACTGCATTGGTGCCTAATTAGCCAGTCGATTACTGATAGGGAAGGTCTGTCTACATGTGTGAACTTCCATATCTTCAGTTACAGACAGACTCATTCCAGCTTCAGATGCAGAAGACCAAATAAATAAAAAAAACTCACAAAAGAACAATAAAACCAGTAACGATTGAAAACAGGCTGAACATTTCTGAATAGTTAGGATTTTGCTTGATCACTAGAATTCTCAATGTTCCCATCTACAGCAGAGCACAGGATGGCAGTGAATACAAAGTAGAGAGAACCAGCTGTTGTCTCCTGTACTTTGCTGAAGCAGATAGGACATACATATGTACAAAGACTACTTAAGAGGTGTAGCCTAAAAAGAGTTAAGGTGCATAGTATGAACTGCCAAAGGCTTATGCTGATCTGATCTAGGATTTCTGCTCTAATATTTGTGTTTATTTTCATAATGACAGCTTTATCACATGGTAGAGGGCAGGGTCTACAGTCTCCGGTGTTTGAAATGTTTTTTCTTCCTATAATGACTTGGGAAAAGTGAGATAAACATTCACCATCCTTATGAAGGTCTAAAGGGAAATGAATGGTTCCTCGGATTTTGAACAGACTGATGTTAGAAGGGGAGCGATGCTCAGAAGTGCTTCATCTACTGGGGTTTCATCTCTCAGCAGTTGACTTGTTTTATTTTCCCTTGAGTCATCAGGATTCCATTGTGTTGCTACAGAAAGCACACAAGATCAAGATGCCTTTTTGCAAAGACAGTCAGAGATTTTAATAAATATTCAGTCCCTTCCTCTCCTTCCCAGAACAATCCAAGATCAGGAGAAAATAGCACTTTGTTGCCCTACTTTTTCTGAGGAAGTTAAGTTCTTTCATATGTTCAACAACAACTCCAGGTAGACAAGATCCACATGGCTCTGTTCTGCTTAACAAGCCATTAGGATCTGATGGGATAAGATGACCTGTGCATCAGAGCCCAGGCAGCTAATGGCATCTGACTTCCTGGCTTCAAGTAGAGCCTTTTAAACAACAGAGTTAATACTTACACTTGAAGCACAGAAAGTCTGTTCAGTCAAGGATTTAACTTGAACTTTGCCTGCGGATTTCTAGAAAGGGATTTTGCCACCTTTACTGAAAACCTTTTTCAAGCTAGAGTGGGCAGTCTAGATAGTCACAATTTTTAAAGAATTTTTTAATGGCTGGCTAATTGCATATTTTGTTTTATCCAGATACCTTATATACGTCAAGTTTGAAGGTACCATTCTCTTATATCCCAAAGGATGAACAATCCTTTCACAAGATTATGCTTCACCCCTTGATGTTATTTCATACTCTTCATTTTGAACCACTTATGACGGTATTTCATTATTTTCCAAGCAGCAGAGTAGTCTTTTATAGCAATCGCTACAATTTGCAGAGCACTTGAGTGATGAATTGTCTCTCTCAAACCTCAAGACTTTCTTAAAACTGGTTCTTGGAGCTGACCCTGCCTTCTAGCCAAAGACAAATGTCAGAATCTATAGAGTTCCAACAGTTGTTCCTCTCTCCTTCCAGTTGGTTCCACAGCTTCCCAAAGAGAAACAGTGGCATGTTTTGGAAGTTAGGCTTAATCACTGAAAGATGAATGTTGCTTGTTCTCTATGTAGCACCAGAAAAGAAAAAAGACTTTAAAATCTTATGTTCAATAAAGATATTGAGAAAAACTACAGTATAACATACCTCCATCCTCCAAAATAAAACTTAAAAAGAATCCCTATCTTTAGTATTGCAATTTCATGGGTAGAAATCTGGATAGAGTAGTCATCACTTGGTGAGAAGACATTCTTTGCATTGGTTATACAATAGCAAAAACAGTTTACGTCTTAGAAAACTCAGTCAGGATTGACGCAATTTCTCTCACTCGATACCACAATAACATTTCAAAACAGGTGCTTCAGTAGAATTGAAAATAAGCTTTCTCTAACTCTTCACCTTACTAATTACTTACTCCTGTTAGAGATAAAAGATCCTGATTCTTCAATGTACAGAGAGTCTACCGCTCTCATGGAAGATTTAAACATTTGTATAAATGGCTGGTATTTTTCTGGAAGGTCTGTCTGCAGGACATAAAAACTAAGCCACAGAGAACCAGAGTTCAAAGAAACTAACATCCTAAATTCAAAACTCCACCTACCCTAATTTGGGATAAAAGATGGTATCACTCACCATTGTGGTTGGTGGGGATGATCTGCATAAAATATTATGCTGAAATTTGCCTTGTAAGCTGTAGGGTGGTGGGCTATTTTCCTTTACAGCTAAATCAAGTTAATTCTAACGAAGGTCCTCGGTGTCCAGCAACCCAATAGCAAACAGCATTTTGCTTACCCTGTTTCTCAGCCTTTGTTTGCTTAGTTAAATTGTTTTGTATTGAGCATAAGGGACAGATATTTTTGTAAATTCAAAGTAAATGCAGTTAGGTTTCACAGATGCAGGTTTAAGGAGATTATTTATGCAATAGGATTTAATATCTGCCAACACGCTGTTCATTTGCTTGATACCACCAGGGACTAGTTCTTTCATTTGCAATTTATAAATCCTCATCTTCAGACATTCAAGTTTTCAAATATCTGAATGTTTGAAGCATCCCGCAGTTATTAGTATCACAAATTCCATCTCAAATGAACTATTAGGGTTTATTCAGCCAAAATGATACATGCTTTATATATGATTGGCCCAGTTTTCTTGTTTGTTTCTATTCAAATGGAACAGATTATGCTAACCCAGTGGCTGTTGAGGAGCGACCTGGGGAGCTGCCCCTTCCCTTTATGCACATTTGAAGAAGAGTGCTGCTTTTTTGTGCCCTCTGCTGATAAATTCGGGGATAAGCCTTCCTGAGGGACATCAGCTGGAGCTCAGAAGCAGATATCTAATGCTTCTTCCTTCCAAAAACCTTGCAACTAGTAATGAAGAAGCCAGACTTGTGCACTGTGTGCCTGATAAGACCCCAGGCCTTGGCAGGCATTGTAAATACAGGTGCAACTGGGTTTTTCGTCAAAGCCTCATGATGCCTAAGTGACTGTAAATGGTTTTCAGTAGCTTATGAGGTCATACACTCTGTACGAAGAAGATATTCGTATTTCTGTAGCAGCTCTGTACAGTACATTGCAATATGCAAGTACTTTATTCTGTATAGTAGTTGAGGTGTAAGCTGTCAAATGATTCCACCCCTTCCCTTCTGGGCAATATTCCTCAGTTGTCTAGGTCTAGCAGTAGTGCTGGTAGCTGCTTTCCCCTGTCCCCAGTCATCGCTGGCTTCTCATCTGCTCAGCTCTGCCGTATCTGACTGTACCACAGACAGAACCGGCAGGTCCGAGGAGAACAGGAGCTCTCTCAGACTTGCCATGCAATAAGCAATAACCTTCTCATAAAGCAGGATGCTTAAAACATTAAAATGCAAGAACAGAAGGTGAAATTAAAATGTGAGTCTTGCTTGAAATGTCTGAGTTAGCTGCATCTTTATGCTGTTTTCAAAGTAGATTGCCTATTCTTTTATAATTAAAGCTTGAAATTATTTTATGTATGCTGCAGTGATTGATTTCAGAATAAGAAAGAATTCTAAGAATTCCTATGAGAGAATGCTTTATAATAATTAGTAATACCCTTTTAGAAATTTGAAAATAACCCCGTTTCTTTCTCAGTGGTTTTCATCCTATTATTCTTGGCAAACATTCTCCTATGCTGTATTTCTAGTGCTGTGAAAGCCATTCTGGACTGTTGATAGGCTCAAAACTCTTAACAGTTTGTAGTCAAATGGCCAGATGCCTTGATCATTCTGTGCTGGAATGCTGTGAGCTACCAAAATACAGACTAGCATTTTGTAAAGAGGCTGCAGTTCCCTATGGTCTAACCAAGAGCTCATGTTGTATTCAGCTTTCTTTGTACTATGAAAAACTGATAAAGGACAGAATTTCCCCTTCCAAGATTTATTATGTTTTCAGTGCTACTAAATCAGAAATATGTATTCTGTTATATTGTAATTTTGCAATATAATGCATCTTAAGCATATTTTGCTACTGCCAAGTGCCACGAGGTTATTAATATTTTATGAAGCTTCCTCCTATATTAAAAAATAATACTTTCTCTGTCTTGTCTGACATTCAAAAGCCAGAAAGATGCAGAGAAACAAGAAAGAAAACTATGGAAGAGGAGGACAGTTGAATATCATTTCTGCACCTGTGCAAAGGTTGTTTTCATGCACTAGAAAGCTGAGAGATGCTGCAAGATGAAGCCTGCAGCATATATGGAATAGAGAAACAGGCAAGGCTGGAGGCAGAACCTCTGTATCCATCTGCTGTCCTCACTTGAGTAGTGGGATGCTTCAGTAGGTACTGCAGAGCAACTAGAAAAAAATAACTTCCCTTCTAGAACTGGCAAATATCCCTATTACACAACACACATACAGTGGCATGCTCAGAGAACATAATTCAACCTTCAAAGTCAAAATGTTTTTCACAAGCCTCCAGATAATACCACCTGTATACAAAAAAAAAAAAAAGCTTATTTTTGTGCATTTAAAAGAGGAATTCATTCTTTCATATGATGTCTAAATTTTAGTTCTTATGTATCTCAGTGCTGCTTCCTAAAATTGCTGATGTGGGTATCTTTGGTTTTAATATAGCTGCAGCTGATCCCAACTAGATTTGGTTTGTTTTGTTTCATAGTTCTACTAAAGCTTTGAATCAGATCTGTTCGTGAGGCATCTTGTACTACATACAGAAGTACCCCTAGGGCATTGTATAAATTAATATTCCATCCATGATTGTAGCTAGTTGTTAATTTATCATTTGGCAGTGAGAAACAAGAGCCTAGATTACTGATTAATTATAATCAAGCTTTATAGAATGCTCACGTGTATGCTGAAGTGGCAGTATTAATGTTCTGGTGACAGCCTTTTGCAATCTGCAATCTATTTTAGTGATGGTAAATCTAGCAGTTTAAGAAAAACGTAAGAAGTGGTAAACAGTGCCAGTAATTTTAGTTTAGCTAATTAAAATTTTATGACTGGCACAGAGGATTTAAATTTGTGGTGTCTTCAAGTTTGGCTTGGGAAATAAGGGAATTCTCAAGAGTTGACTTTTGCTGTAACCTGTCGTATCTTATTATGCTGCTTCCAACTCTCTCTGATTTAAAACAGAACAAACTTCTATTTGTTCTTCATAAAAAAGGAGAGGAAAAATAGCCCAGTAACTGCAACCAACAAGTACATCTGAAATACTACCATGATTTCTATCAGTGACTGTTCTAAGAAACTGCATCCCATGATCATCCTAAGAATAATTAGGACTTGCTACCTGGGAAGAAACTTCAATAAAATACCATAAGGAGATATACATGAATTTTGATAGTCATCTGATATATATTTATCAAATGAAATCCAGACAAACACAATAATATGTCCTCTTAAGCATACATGGCTAAAGTGAACAAACAAATGTCTTCTACTTATGTGGATACATGGAAGAGAGATGCTCTTCTTCATCTGGACTCAGAACAGCTGCGCTCCACGTATAACTCCAGTTATTTGAGTTTTTGAAATCATGCCTGCTCTGCATTACAAGTTTGGGGGCTTCGGATTTTATTTTAAAACAATAATCATTTAAGAAGAAAAGCATTAGACTTTTCAGGCTTTCTAATGAATTCTCGTGTTCAGTCTTCCTAATGAGTTCTTGTGCAGTGTCACAGGACCAGATATAGCCTGATGTGAAACATGTCATCCTTAATTTATCTCTGCAGCCAAGACATACAGTTGTGTTAAGGACAGAACTGACTGGGGTTGGCTGCTAGCTTCAGGATGAGGCAGGGGCAGGGCCAGTAATGAGTTCTAAAAACCTCTGTCTGTCAGATGTTGTGGCTAGAAAACGGCAGAAAAATCTGACAGCTTTTCACCTGGTCCTGTAATCCAGTTTCACTGCCACCATCTTTAGGCAAGATTATTCTTGTAGTCTTCCAGATGTGGGAGAAATGCTATCAAGGACAGTGATAATAAACAGTACAGCACAGCTGGTTTAGGAACACTGACGTGAAATCCTGTCCGGGTGAGCGGTACTTGGAAAAGGGAGAGGCCCCGGGCCTGCTCCTTGGAGGAAGGGCTAAAACGCTGTTGTGGGTGCTGGTTTCAAGTGCAAAGAGTCCTCTCATTCTTTCAGAGAAGCCAGAGGAGGGTTGTGGAATCTCCCACATGGTTTTGCCTCTCCATTTACCCTAAAGAAACGGCTCCTATTGCTTTGAATGGAAACATTTGGTTGTCCTTAGCCTTTGAAAGTGGACATGAGTGACCATAGTTCTATTCCCACTCCTCTAACTTGTTCATTTACTGCATTTTCGTTTAGAAGACACTGCTAATTATGAATTTCCTCAGTGCACAGTTTGATTTCACAGTAAGAGAGGTGTTAGGTGCCTGCAACGTGTGGTGCTGTGACTGTTGGAATATATCCTTTTCATGTGGTTTGCACATCGGTGCTCTATACTGCTGCTTATTGCCTTGTATTTATCATTTAGTGTGTCCTATAATTTTCTCATTAGTCACCCTTGTTTCCTAATTCCACAAAGTGTTCATTTCTTAGTTGATCTGTTTAAAATACGTTTTAGAGATATACAGCTATCTGTTTTGCTCATTCCTGGTATGCTTCATTTCTTATCCATATGCTCCCTTTTTGACTCTCTAGTCAGTTGCTGTAAGCCTGTTTTCCTAACTACCCAAACCTCAGCGCTCCTCGCAGTTGCAAAAAATAGCAGTCATGCTAAAAAGGGCCTTTACTGAGGTATTCAGCTAATTCCTCTGCATCACGTCGGGATTTCAGTGATAAACAAATTTCAGGAAAGGGCTTAAATTCACTTGAGCTTAAAGGTGAAAAAGTACAGGAAAAAATCTGTTAGATCTGTCTCGTCCTGAACAAACAAGATATGCTGCAGTTTTGCAATAGTATAGTTGTACTAGTTCATGCTGGCCAAGAACTGGAAAGAGCATTCTCATTTGTTGTGCAGTATAATCAAGTGCGATGCAGATTTGCAGACCTGCACAACAGCGATAAGACATCAACACTTATTTTTATGCTGCATCAAGCGTAAACAGGAGCAGGTTGGGGTATAATGTAGTGGATTTTTGCCAGTGTTTCATTTATTGTCTGTAGCCAGTGACATGTAGGCATTTTCTATGCAGAGCAGCAGCTTTTTTTTTTTTTTTTGAAATAGTTGCTATAATTGTGGTTTTGAATGCAAAGATAATCTTTCTAGATTAGAAAACACTGGGTATAAGACTTTAGGCCATAGGTAGGTAGCTAATCCTCAACCCCTTGAGCAATTTTAGAGCCTTCAGTTTTACCGGTTGTACTGTAAAGGTGACACTATTCATACAGTTAGGGATTTGCAGGATTGGCCTTTTTCGTTGCTGAAGCACTAACATTTATTTTTAATAAGATGCTCTAGTCCTTCCATGCAGACCTGTGAAATGGTTGCTGCTTCACGGATTACGGTGATGTTTTGGGGCTGCAGTTAGAGCAGAAAAGGGAAATAATAAGTAAGAATAGATAGCTCATGTCATTATGGTTTGGCGTCAAACCGATCAAAACTGAATTATCTTTGCCTAGCTGCATAAAATCTGCAATGACTACAGTGATTTGGAGTAGAGGCAAATAGGAACATTTTTAAGTGGATTTTGAGACATTTCATAATAATTGTAATAGGCTACAAAGCAACTGATGATATCATAGAATATCCTGAGTTGGAAGGGACCCATAAGAATCATCAAGTCTAACTCCTATATTTATAGCTACTTAGAACTGATAGAAGAGAATTACCTATATTTGATTTTTTATAGTTTAATATATTTTCCTTCACATAAGGTATGTAGGCATGTATTTACTTACTCTCGCATGACATATAGTAGTTTTTTTTTCTTAATTCAGTTCATTTCTAAGGTCCTTCTGTGTTACTTCACATCTGTCCTTTTCAACTAAAATTCAAATCCATGCCTCTAGCACTATTTATGAAATAATTGATTTCTGGAAAGTAATAAGCAGGCTAATTATTTTAAAATTTCATTTAAGTTCAATTATGTATTGACTTTAAGTATCCTTATGTATATAATTGTGTCTGTGTACGTTTTTCAGGAAACCTAGTTGTTATAAAACCAATGGTAATGGGTAGATTGTACAAATTGCCCTAGGAAAAATAGAACTGGAGGTCTCTGGTACAGACCAGACTCTTTGTACTACACTACAGGGAAGTGGAGTCCATGATAGCATAAGAAAGATACTATGGCATTTAGAAAAGTGGCAATAAAGCAGGCTGTAAACTGTAGTAAGTGTCACTAGCTAGCTAAATGTGATTCCTAAAGAATTTGAAATATACTTAAAGTTCCAATTATGTTGGTATGAAATTAAAGTTTTGTGATTATAAGATTAGACATGTTCAAGTGAGACTAGATTACTGCAAAGTATGTACTCTTAAGTGTTTTTATGCTGGTGGTATTTTTATGAATCTTCTTTAAGAGAATATAGCTGTCACTATAAAAGCAGGACATTCTTGACAGTTTCCAGGCATTTTCTAAATGACGAGTGTATTGGGAAATAGCAGTTTAATGAGGAAGTACACTTTTCTACTAGATGTGTTCTCCTGTAGTGTAACTTAAATATCCAACTGTAGAAATCAGAGAGCTTAATAGATCAATCAGGATTTGTTTACAGTTAAAATTTACATTACTTTAGTATTTAGAGTGGATGTAAGCCAAATTGCACAGTGCTTTTCCTAACAACAAGAATGTAGGTTATCATCACCAGCATGTATTCTGGTAGATGCAGTCAGTGTCAGTATTCTAAGTTAACTTTTGTTTCCTTTGTTCATACATGCCCCTTGCTTGGCGATACATGTTTTATGACAGAGTCCCTGCTGAAATGTATCTTAAAAAATTTCAGTGAAATTAAGAAAAACCTACAATTGGGAACTTCACGAATGAGCCATATACTCAGTATAAATTCAAATGAAGTCTAGTAATTTCACTAATAACTTGGAGAAAGTTAGGTCTAATCACCCAGGGCCAGCGGTGGAATAAGGATAAACTGTTCTTAGGAATTGTCATGTATCTGCAGGTTTTTTTAATTTTTTTTTTGTAGGGGGTCTTACTTGACTTTTCAGAATTTAATGTTTTCTTTGCTGAAGTCCTAAACCCTTAGATGCTGTACAGTCTATTGATTTTGTTCTCCATGCTGCAGCTAACAAAATGGATGAAAGCATATGGTGATGAAAATACTAGGGGTTCTTCATCTTCACGACACTGTACAGATACTGGATAATTAATCACCCCAGCACTGCTGCAGAATGGGTAAATACCATCCTCATTTTCACCTATTATTTGAAATGTTTTGTTCCCTTTTTTTTTGAAGAAAAAAAAAAAAAGTAATTTTGCAGAACCAAAATTTTGATGTTCTGTTTTATTTAGCACCTGGGACCTCAGAGTGCAGTACTTAAATGAAATCATCATATATTAGCATATAAATAAAGCCAGCCTGGTATTCTGAATTTCTGCAGACACTTTTTTCAGAAATGAAAAAAACAAGTTCTTCCTGCTGGCACAAGCATGAAGAAGTCTGTTCATGTACCAAGTATAAGTAACAGAACGAAGTCTGTCTCGTTTTACATACAGGAACTGAACACAGCTTTAAGGTGATAATTAGAGGTCTTGATCTTTTCCTTTAAGAAAAAAACTTTAGAATTTAAGGTGGTATAAAATGTATCTTGTACGTCAAGTAAAAGTTAATAAACTGTCACTGTCTCACTTCTCTTTTTACATAAACTGAATGAAAAAATAATTTGGATTTTAGTTTATACATAGATGGACAGGTAATATACTGACATGTAGGTGTAGTGGTTCATAAAGAAGTGCTAAGGGAGGCTTCAGCTGGTGCCAAAGATACAGAGCATTGTAAGGGAGAGTAATTTATGTGCAATCTATAATCTGTTTTGGAATTTGATGGAAACATATTTAAAATTCTGTAAATGGACAGAGAGATAAAGGCTGTCTTCACATTACATTTTGTGCATTTTTTTCCCCCAAAAATATGAGTAGAACGTGCTTATTATGTTAAGAAGAGTACATGTTTGTGTTTATCATGGACATTATTAAATACTTGATGCTTACTTAAGATACTTAGCACCTTACATGATCAATGTAATTTCTGTAGCACCAGGAATAACACCTTCAGGAGAAATGTTAGTTAGTTCTCTTGATAATTCTTGGGAGTAAAGTCTGCATACTGCCCCAAAACAGGCAAGATCCTCATGAAAACATGTAAATATTTTACAATGAATTGAAATAGAAAAACAGATACGTTTATTTATTTGGGAAGGGCCTGGAAATATTCATGGAATTGCCTCGGGACTTGTGTAATTCAGAAGATGTTAAAAGTATATATTTTTGTCCTGATCTATGTTTCACTCAGATGGAGTAGCTGATCAGAGGTAGAATGTCTGTCTGTTCTTTCCATTGCATAACCCAGAGACAATTTGTCTCCTTGTACCCTTCTGCTCCCCAAATTACTTGTAATAATAGACTCAATTTATTACTTATATTCAACTTGAGTTATTTATTTGTTGTATGAGTTCTAGGTTATTCAGAACAGCTGTAGAAAGCTCTGAAGAAAGATTATTGTTTGAAAAAAATCTTACAAACTCATTCTTACTGTTTATTCACTAGGCATAGTTGTTTTGAGCCTTTTTGGAGAATTATGTCCTTTGTGCAATATCTTTGCATAGTAGCCTCTGTTTGCCCTCTAAAGCAGAAGCATTAGTCCTCTGTTTTGATGATTCCTTTCTAATTTTGTGCCTCAACATGAGAATGAACAGATCTGCTCTGCCATGACAGTAGGGTACAGCACCAATCTTTCCTATTCCAGAAAGTTAAAGTTATCCCCTCCTTGACCTTTTAAAAAAACATAATTGCTAGAGCTTTGTTTAACTGAAATCCATGGGGTTCATCAGGTCAGATTTGCTAGGAAACCTAGCAGCATTTCTGTAAATGCTAAGTTGGGATGCTATTTATTCATTCAGAGTGCATACGTGGTTCTGTGGGTTAGACGTAGAAAATTGCTGCAGTATGGTGCAGTGGTACATCAGCTCGCTGCCACCTTTTGGCACTGATCCCAAAGGTTGAATCTTATCACAGCCAAGTTTTACAGTACTTGTAAGCCCTACTGTGTAAAGGAGTGGAGAAAATTAACTGATCTCTAATGGTAGATCTCAAGGACATTATAATAAGACAATGTAGTAATATAATAACACACAATGCAGTATAAATGGCAGATTGTATAATTGTATTTTACAAGAAACATCCCAGTAAGTGGAGAGGATGTGTTTGGAATGCTGTAGAACCAAGTTATTACAGCAAGATCAATTAAATGGGATTGACCTCAGAGGCCTATTTAAATGGCTTTGGTAGGAAGCATTAATATCTTGGGTACAGTTTCTAGGAAATGTACCATCTTAGCTGTAACTTTGTTTCCCAGACTTTTAATATGTGAATAGAAACTTAGTGACTTTGTTATGTAAGATTACATAGCTTTCAATTAGAGTACTAACTTCAAAGGCATTTTAGTTTTGGAAACCACTAGAAATTGAGTCTAAAAACAAACCCCTTCCTCTAAAATTTCACAAGACTTATTGTTTCTGCTTAAAATGTCATACTTGCATGACTGCAGCAACTGTTTTAGAAGACCAATGGTGCAAAAGTTGCAGATGGAAAAGCCAGGCATACTGAAATACAGAGGAGAACTTTCCTTTTGATGATTACTTCCTGTTGCGATAATTTTAGGTAGTTTCATTATAGAAAGTTAAGAATTAATTTCTCAAGTTATCTTTAACGGTAATGTATGATAAAAGACAGAAGTAGCAATTTTTTTAACATTCATGTAGATGTCCTATTAACATCTCTGTAGTCTAGCTTCATTAGTTTTTTGTGAACTATCTATTTGCAAGCCTAGTGAGGGGATAAAAGCCTACAGAGCTGAACAGTTCAAGAGCTGCAAAACTGCTGGAGAAGTTTTCTTGTCCTTGGTAAGAATTTCCATCTCATCTTCATCTAAAAGCGCCAAAGTATTCCTGCACCTCTATCCCTCCAGTACCTCTGTAGCACAGGAGGCACAGAAGTAGCTTGGCAAACTGGGTTTCTGAGAACCCTATGCAACGATGCTATTAAACAATTCATCTGGTATTATGTACTTGAATATTCAAAAAGCATTTGGAATATTAAATACATCACTTACTGTAGGTGAAATTTCTTCATAATCTTATCCAGCTTCTGCAGAAGCATCATCTATGTTCTCCTGAACTGCACTGCTTCAAGTATTCTTTTACAGAGATAATCTTCGAGAGTCTGGTCTACATCCTGTGAGAAAAAAAAAAAAAGAGGAAAGAAAAAAACATAGAACGTAATTCTTAATACAGAATACTCAACTGCTATCCAAAAAAAGGGAAGTATACATGGAAAACTTAGGTTAAAAGTAGCATTTCAGATAAATATACCTAATTTAATCTGCCAAACCACTTAACATCAGTTTATATTTTGTTTCACAATTATATTCTTGTTAGAGTGATGAGGATATTTAGCAGTATACAATGTATACTTTCTATGCCTCATACATATATGTATTACTTTACCTAATCTTAATCCATTTAATTATGTATATACTGGAATGAGCACATGGATTTAACTGAGAAAGATATGAGATCATGCATAGCTTTACCATTAAGATTTTGAATTGAATGAATTGGTAAGATAGAAGTTCAGCTGTCATTAACCTAGTGGGTAAAAAACCTTTTTATAGGTCATTTTGATCCTTATTCAAACTCTAACTAACACATCAAGGTGACCTCTTCTCTCATCTGAGAACGGATTCCGTACTGAGAAATGCAATGTATTAAGTAGAGGTCACAGTAACTTAAAATGACTGCGTGCCTGTTCATTTAACAAAGTGATTTTTTAAAAATTTCTTTTAATACTTGTGTGGATAGGAAAATACTAACACATACTTTGTGGAAGAAATTAGATGATACCGCAACAGCACATTGTACATGTTGAAAATGTATATAAAAACTTAAGGATGTAGAAATGTCCCCCCCAGCCCTCTGTTCCTCTCTCATCTTTGAGACCAAACCGCACTCCTCATATGGCACTGCTGTAGAGCTGCTTTCTGTTTTAAGACTTCTCATTGTGGTAGTCAAAGATCAGAACCATTGCTCTGTTCTCAACTACCTTCGACATTGCCAGCATGTTTTTCTTCTTGAAATTTTTCCTTCTCCTGTCACTCTTTCATGGCTCTATCCATTTCTGTTCCCTAAATGTTTTTTTTTCCAAGCTGTTCTCCTAAGGAATCTTAGTTTTCCTGTAGAAGTCCATACAGCTCTGTCCATTCTTCTTTATTTTTCTCCATGCCTTTAGCATCAGTAAATCTCAAACACAAATTCAGTTGCACCCTCTAGACAGAGAATTAATACTTCTATTCCAGGCTTACTGTCTTCTAATTTTTAGCTGTTCTCTTAATATTCCTTAAAACACAAATATCCTTTTAACGCATCTCTAAAACAGTCTTTCTATTTTTCCTCATACTCCTGTTGCTTCCTTCCTTAATCATTGTAGACAATGCTTTTTTACTTATCATTCAAGCCTGCAGACAGCATCTCTCTTTTTATGTGCCTTCTTAAATGTAGCATATGCTTTCAGTATCACATCCATGTACATAAACTTCTTTTACAAATTCTAATTAAGTCATGTCTGATTTCCATAACATTTCCTCTGACCTTGGTGAATGAAATTTTTTTTCGTGTGTATAATCAGTACTACCACTACAAAGATCATTTTCTTACACTTCCTGATGTGACTACATTGCCTTCTCTCGTCAGCACTGCTTCCTTTTGCATTATAATACTACTACTACTAATGATTAAAAATGTCTGGCTGTTCAAGTGAAAACTTTTAAAGTCCTTATTTCCGGTTCATCAGCCAACTGAAGAGATGGGACTTTATTAACACACTTATTTTTTAATAAGCATTTTGTGCCTGTTCCAATGCTGGCTTTTGCATCTAGGAGATGGTGCTATGGAACACTTGGAAAGACATATCTATATCCTGCAAATTAATTATTAAAACTTTATTTTGCTGTACTATCCACCTACCAAAAAAAACCACCAAAAAAAAACCAAAAAGCAAGCAACTGAAGTGCTAGTGCTTACTGAGATTGACCTGGTATTACTGTCTTTGTATTCTCTTTTGCGGGATTTACTTTGTAGCTGAATCATGCATTTCTTAGAATATGGAAAATCTTACTGTTCTGTGTTTGACCAACCACTGCAAATATTATGTCTAAGTACTTTGGAGTATGAATAGTAAAACATAATAGACTCAATTAGTTTCCTCTGACTCAGTGAACTGCCAGCACAAGGAAGAAGAATATGTAGTTCTCCTACCCTTCACAGGAGGAAGGAGAGAAATAAATATGAGATAGCTCTTTACTAAATCTACTTCAGCTCATTCTTCTCAAGTATTATACTAATAATTTCCTTTGTCCAGTAGGATAAAATGTAGTTTAAACTTAAGTTTTATCTTCTCCAATAAGAATTAGTTTAAAATGTTTATGGAGTGTAGGGCATGATCACAGTTTCTCTAGAAGAAGGCACAAATGAATTCTTTTTAGATAACACAATGGATAAGATATAAAATATATATATAAAATGTAAAGTTGGATTCTGTTGTGAATTTTCAGCATCTGTATGCATGTTATGTCCATTGCCGTAACCTATTTAAAATGACTTTGAAGGTCCGACTATATGGTCTCTGGAGAGATGAAGGAGAACTTCAGTCCTCAGAAGTTAGTCAAGTCTTTTATTAGAAATGGGGAAAAGAAATAAGTTGAGAACAGAGAGTGCCTGTGTTTCTGGAGAAGTTGTTCTGGAGAAGAGGTGAGGTGATCTGAAATTTAAAACTCCCAAATGATGCTGGTAAAATTCTTCCTTCTCATTTCTTTCCCCATTAAGAGTTCAAATTTCCCCCCACATATTACTCCAAAAGTATTCATGACATCTACCTTGTTTATAGGCCTAGGTGATTTCCCGCCCTTGTTCTGAAAGGTATATTTCTGCTTCCACGTCATTTCAGTCTATGGAGTATTCACCAGTGGTACAGCTATGTCAGAAGTGAGCAATTTAGCATCAGAGAACTTTATACTGCTTGTTCTTGAACAGATGGTACCCTTACTCATTTTGTAAGCATAAATTACTACTAAGCTTAGAATAATTTATTCACTCCTTAGAAGCGTAGCCAGTAGCTTACTAGCTAGCTGCATGAGTTTTTACATCCATCAGCTCAATCAGTGATCCAAAAGCAAAACCCTGCTTTTGGCACATCATGTTCCTTTTGTGACACTCCAGGGAGGACTTTAGGCCCCTGAATCAATAGATGAATCGGGATTTCTTTCACCTCTGAAATAATGCTATGGAGGATCATCTTACTAGAAAACCTCCAGGCATGATTCAATACACATTACCAACATAGCTTAAAACAAAGATATGCTCGTGGAAAAAAGCAATGCAATAGAAATTGCTTAAGGACACTTCCTATACGTATTGTAAAGAATGTGCTGCTGGTTTATAGTTTTTTGGAATGTTAGAGTTCCTGTGAAGCTGAGGAGACATTTGAAGGAAATTACTGTGTGCTTTAATTTTTCCTGTTCTTGAGTAGATTTTGGGCTCAGCTGTTTGGATGAGTTTCAGCCAAGATCTGAAAACACAGCTGAAGAATGAGAAAACACTGTTGAAGAATGACCATAAAATAATACTAAAATTTTTAAAATCTTGCAGGTACAGGATTTGATAAGTGTATAGAAATAGTGGTGCCCTAAGGCAAATGCTTAGACAACAGACCCCTTAGAATCAAAGGCTACTAATTCTACAAACCCTGTTTAAAAAACAAACAAAACAACAAAACAAAACAAAAAAACCAGCAAACTGCATGTTGATTTCCTCATGCACCCTCTCTCCCTTGTGTACACTGGCTCATCCTAATGTGCACATTTTCTTCTCTGCTATGATTTTGCTGTCATTGCTTTGATTCCTTAGGTCTGTTTGTTAAAGTATGCTTGTCAAGTAGAGGAGAATTGCGTCCAACTGGGTCACTCCCTGCACTGTATGTAGGGTTCTCACTTGTAGCATGTAGGCTGATGGTAAGTCTGGACTGGTTGTGTCTTACTAGTAAGAAACTCCTGCAGCAGATGTAGTCTGAATTCTCTGTGAACTGCTGTGAAATGGACTCATGTTCTTTTTACTGTTGTGGTTTAAAGGAGAGAACAAGTTTTTTTGTTTTTAAATGACCAT
Organism: Anser brachyrhynchus; assembly: GCF_964034855.1. Lineage (NCBI taxonomy): Eukaryota > Metazoa > Chordata > Aves > Anseriformes > Anatidae > Anser > Anser brachyrhynchus. The sequence continues at coordinate 5,897,532 of NC_137706.1, read as the reverse complement.
CTATGAAGCCTTACTTTCATTAAAATGGAGAGATGCCAGGTTTTTGGATACGTGTTTATCACACGAGGGCCAAAAGCAGATTGAGTCACATTATACTAGGAACTGTAAAACAATAACTGGTATAGCTGTTAATACAGAAAGATGTTTTCTTTATTTATTTTAACTCATGGATGCTTCCGATTTTGGGTGGGTTTCTCACCTTGGAGTAGGCAAGCGATACTAAGCAGATAGCATGTAATCTAAAATTTTTACAAATTAAGAATCACTTAATTTGATGGAATTCTTTCAATTCAGGAGAAAGATTCTGACATTCCTTTTTGACCATCAGGCATTTTATCTGTTCACATTGAACTTTATTTACATTCTTTCAGACGCAAGAAAGATCACATCAGACTATGTTAATTATTAATAACAGTGTAAAAAGATGTTTGTGTGGCTGTTTTCCCAGGATAATAGGTGGGTGTCAGTATATTTTGAGGTGTTTTGGACTTACGTTTCAGCTCAATATGTTCCATTGAAATAAATTAGGAATATATATTGGGTATATAATATGGGTATATACAAATCTATTTAAGAAAATACAATAAAGCAGGGTCAGACAGGGAGCTAGAGACCAAGATTTCCAACAGCTTCTGAAAGGAGATCCTCTATGACTCAATTTTTCCACATGCAAATTGTGAACATTTTCCTCCTTAACATATTCCGATGATTAACCAACTAACGTAACTCAACATGATGATCAATATGAGTTGTTTTCCTCACAGAGGAGACACTTCTCAGAGAGAGTCCTGAATAAGCGGTATGATCAGAACTGGCTTAGAATGGAGAAAGCAGCCATTGGGATGCCTTTAGTTTCCACTCCTGCAGATTAGCCTGAAGCTTTCTAAAGCATCCCGTCAAGTAGAAGCTCTTTACAAGTATGTATTGCAGAATTTGGCAGTTCAAAAAACAAAGTTTCCCTTATTATATCTAGAAATAGGAATTTCTGTAGCAATTGATCATTTCAGGTCTATGAGCCTGAAAGATGACTAATTTGTTCCCAACTCCGTCTGCCTAATGAAGTTTTCTCTCGTAGGAAACTTTAAATAATGTTTCCTCTCTATGTAGACATGAAGCAGCAGTCTCTAAGGTTGCTTTACACAGCCAGAACAATGGCTACTCTTGTGATCCTAATGCTCTGAGTCAAAGGAGACCTTCACGTTTTGTTTTGTGGAAAGAAAACAATTTCTTAAAGTAGGGGAGATCAGATGGTAACCTGCTGGGAATGAAAACATGCGACAGTAAGCAGTAGACAGGGAATTCTATACAACTGTGCTGATTAGTTGTAACAATAACCTAAGTAATAGGTGCTGGAAAAGCTAACAGTACAGAATAGTAATATTGCTGTCCTTGAACTGTCTAGGATAAAATGCTTTACCAGATTCCTAATTTGTTCTAGGTCAATCCAAGTCGTGTTTACTGTGCTTTTGTAACATTTTTCTTATATAGTCTGTAACTTTTTGCCCATTAATCTCCCCATCATAAGGTCTAAGAAACTCTGGCCTGTAAGTGAATTGACATATGGGCTACACACACTGGACAGACACTACAGGTCTGCACAGAATGCCCTATGTTTACAGGGCTGTGGTCTGATGGCAGAGCATGAACCTGGTGCTACTGTTGTACCCCTAACATCTGATTCAGAGATAAGAGCACAGAGCATTCTAGCTGCTCTCTAAGAGTCAGTATAATTTCTGTACTGTGGCATTTTTATAGTTTTCTATCACTTTAACTATGCCTGCAGGACTGGTGCAGCAGTGCTGTATACCAGAACAACCACTGCTTCTGTGTGTTTGGAGTTACCACTTTAACAGCTTGTGCCCGCCAGCCCCAAATACAGCGCTGACATCCCAGAGTGAGATTAGTCAAAAATCTGGCATGGATGTTTATTTTTAGTCTTGGAAATGTACGGTGTGTCATGGTTTTACTCCACTGAACAGCTAGTGGGCAGGTGTTCTAAAGATACTACAGTATATAAATGATAATTTAGGACAACTTAGAGTGATCTTACCTCTGGGCTTTGCAAGTGTAAGCCTAAGGATGAATACTTTGGCATAGTATTGGATCACCTGACACACCGTAAAATTCATCTCCTAGGCCTCCTGTCATTAGTTTCAACAGCGCGTTCCTTAATGGTGACATTCTTGTCTATGCTGCATTGGGTGGGTTTTCTCATCAGTATCTGTCACTATCCTTTGTCTAGCTGCTGATCCTTTCACAGCATTTTCCTTTTGCTCTGCTCCCTTTCCCATTTTCCTTTTATTCTCATTTGTCAAGTGCCACATTCTGAGGACATCCCCTGCCACCTATCTGCACATAACTGCAAGTCCTCTTAAAGAAGTCTTTTAAGTTTAGAAGCTGTCTTATAAGCCTTCAAATGTTGCCATTCATTCTTCACTGATGTCTTTGAAATAGACAAGTTAATGCAATAGAAAATAAGGATGATAACATTTCTAAAATACATTAATATTCCACTTCTCAGATATTGTAGGATTCTTAGAGGCCTGCAGTTCATGCGTTCCTAGAATCATGCAGTTCAGGAAGTGTCAGATTTCCTGAACCAGGTTTCCCTTCACCAAGCAAATCAATAGTAGATTAAGGTGTAGTGTACTTTATCATTTCTTGAGACATAGAAGAAAAAGATTTACTTGCTTCTAAATAACTTTATTTTTCATTTATCATTTTTACCTACTTCAGAATTTCAGCTTTTTAATGAAGATTATGTTTCACCTTCATGTATTTATTAAAATACACATACTTTTACTGAAATTACCAGATGTGGAAAACCATATTGAACATCACTATAGCTATTTTGAAGGATTCAGATCCTGTTTGGATAGATGTCTGAGTTCATTCACTTGTGTCTCTCCTAAAGCATCTCTTGTTGCTTTCATCTAAAACATAGTTACTATATAACAGAAGTAGTTAGGGACACTCATCTGTTAATAAGTTGATGGGGAAGAGGAAGTATATTTGGTTTAATAGATGCTGCTTTATGAAACCTGCTGAGGTGAAAATATACGTGTACTAATTGGCTTGCTTTGTGAGGTCATGTTTTTCCCTAGTTAAGGGAAGTAATAGTTTCCCAGCTGCAGTGACTTCCCAGGGATACCAAACTGATGTGAATTATACCATCTTCGCAGTGAAGTTTTTTAATAATGGCCAGAAATGTTTGCATAGTGTAATAATGCAGCCTAAAACCAAAGCAAAAGCAACAGGAGTGCTGTGGTCTCTAGCTATGAAATTCTTCCTGTATTCAGTTTAAGATTACAATTCAGATTTATTTGTGCAGAACCTTCCACAGAAGGAGTAATTTGGATAAGTACCTTCATCTGTGCATGATCCTAGATGGGTACTCAGGACCTGAAGGCATTTTAAACTCTAGGGTAAGATATAGCAGAAACACAATTCTGGCTTCCCGTGGATCAACTTCCTCTTTAAAGAGAGTTAAATGTGCAGTACTTCTGCCTTGACTTCTCTGCTACAGTTTTCCAGCAAGTTGTATAAAAAAATAATGGGCCTATCAAAGAGATAGTAAATTTTATCAAGATCCAGCTTCCTGCACAATTCCATGTGATTTGTGTAAAGTTGCTTGCCCTTTTTGTGAAAACTGAAGCTCTACCTCTGTATATATAAAGGATATTAATGGCTACGGGCTAAGAGTTGCTCAAGAGTGTTAAGGAAGTCAGGGATAGAGACAAACTGAGCCTCTTTCTCTTTGGCATCTAAGACAGAACTCTTAATTGCTAAACTATTTTAACTCTGAAATAACTCCAGAAGATGTACAGACTCTTAGTTTGTGGCTGTGCAGAGCAAATGGACTACATCCCCTCTTCTTGACCTCTTACAGATACCATGCCCTCGTTTTCCTATCTGGGTTTCCCAGAATTGGCAGTAGGTTAAATTTGAGTTTGCCACCTCCTAGCAAAAGTTGTGCCTATTTACCCATTGTCCCCCTACTGAAGAAGTGACTTTATATGGAAATTGTAATTAGCCTTAACTAAGAGATGTAAAAAAAAAATTGAAATATTTTAGTTTTTCTTAGTTATTTTTTTTCCAGATAACAGAGAAACCTCTTAAGAGTTCATTCTTCTGTGATGGCACTACTTCTTGTATGACACAAACTATGTATAGTGCAGAAAAGTGTTGTAGCTCATAGCAACCGAACAGCTGCTTTTGAGGACTTGATTCCAACCTCAGTTATTAATTCCTACACTTCTGTTGGCGCAGTGTCTGTGGAAATGTAACACTTGATTTTTTTTCTTTTCTGTTCTTTTTATTCAGGAGTGTTTATTTTGTTCCTTTTGAACGTATATCTGACTATACTATGTCATTTTTGAATTTGTAATAATTTAATGTAGGAAGCTATAGTCTATATTTCAGTATATCTTCTATTTAGTGTAGAATGTTAATGTGACGTGTATAGAATTATTTTCCCTAGTTGATTCTCCTGGGAAAGATTATTTTAGGTTGTAGTTGCCACTGATGGCTATTAATACAGGCAGTGAGCTAATCTGCATTTCACACAGCGGAACCCTTTATCAGACACAGCACAGGCATGCAAAGAGATAAGAGTAGCAGCAGGTCTCCAGGCAATGGAAAAAGGGTACAGATGGCAAAGACTGAAGGAAGATTTTCAGAGACACAAATGACAGTTGACACCTGACTTCATTCATGAATTTGAAGTGTACCAAATCTCTAAATCTCAAAAATGATTCCTGTTTATATTACACATTTAAAGGAAAACTGCAGATATTTAGATATTTTTCAGTAATATGACAGGGTTGGGGCCAGGCCAAAGAACAGTGTTAATGACTGTCCTCCAGTGAAGCTATGCTGATTTGTGACTTTCACATTCTTGCTCTATTTTAAAAAGTGCATCCTAATCTGTGACTGTCCTTATTTCTTCACTAAAGTGTTCTCCCGGAAATGAATAATAGGTCAAACATAGAGGCAACATCTCTCCTCTCACTACCTCTTCTTCCCCCATTTAGTACAGGTGCAGTAGAAAGGGATGCACTGCAGCTTCACCATCTGCGGATCCCACTGCTCAGGGGAGTGCTGAGCTCAGCAATTAAGCTGCCTTCCCAGTTGCCTTGAACCAGGCTACAGACTGGCTCAGGTTTCAAAGTGATTTTCAGTCCCTACTGATTTCTTTGCAGAATAATTTATCTCATATCCTAAAAATGCTCTGAGTATGTTGTCTCTGAATATAGACTAAGCCACTTGCCACCGCATATTCTAAAATTATTTTGATTTTGTCAGAATGTAAAATACTACAATACTCTAAACAATACATAAAATACTATATTTATTTTAATGTTTTTAACAAATAAATGTTTTTTTCATGTTATTTCATGTCTTACAAATACTTGCCAAGACATTTGATTGAAGTCAGACTAAATTTTTCTCCAATACAGCATGTTTAAAGAAAAGTACATGATGAAACAGGAGATTCTCTTTTGGTTTTTAGATTTTAGATGTTTTTCTTTAATGCTCTGGAATTAAGAGTTTTAATACAGTTTTTATGGGTACATCTGAAGTACATCTGAAGTCTCTGATGTTACTGGGCAGCATGAATTAAGTTTATCACATTATCGGCAATAGGATGGAGTTACAGCTATTAGTCCAGTCTAGGGAGTACTTCTGATAGGAGAAGTCCATCGTGGAGGGGAGAAGAGCCAAGGCCTAGGCTCCAAGAAGCTTTGAATGCAGCCCCAACTCCCTGTCTCGGTAAACGGTCTGTCACAAACGCCTGAGCATCACGTCTTTCTACACTGTATTCTTCCACTGGAACTTCAGTGAAGGAGGTGGAACACTTCTGCCATCAGTTCCCATAACCAGAGTTTGAATTATAATCCAATTGATGCACACCACCCGAATAGTGGTGTGCTATTTCATTTTCTCTGCTTGGGCTCTATCACCATGTTTGCCTGTCGATTTCAAATCGCAGCAATTGCATGTCCGCATAAACCAAGCCATGAAGTTTCCTTGCACACAACCATCAGCGCTACGTACTCTGCTGGCAGTTGTTATCCTGCGGAGAGATGCAGGGAATGCCATGCCTTTCTTCAAAAGAGAAGACTTCTATGAATGCGTCCTGAGGAGAAGCTCAACATGAAGCAGTGGGGCACTCCTAGCTATTGAGCCAGCTGATTAACTGCTTGTGGGAGCACAGTAAAAATAAAATGCCTGTCTTTTGGTCTGTGACAAAAAGCTACAAACAACAGTAACAATAGTTCTTCCTACCAACAGTTAATGCCTGCATGAATCATAACATCTACATGCTGTACTTCAGAGATGCAATTCAGCAGTACATGTAACAGACCTTTGGTTTTGCTGATTGTTTAAGAAGGAAACAAAGAAACACACGTTGTTACTGAGGCTTTTACACACTGAAAGTGTAAGAGTAAGGGGAATACAACTAGGCTTTCCTTTGGTGAAGAAAAAGATTGCTGGGGAGGGAGGAGACAAATCAGACTTCTCCCTTTTGAAAGTGTTGTCAGTCTTGGACAGAATTCCCCATCGCTAACCTTCACGTTCCTTTTTTTCCTGCTGTAGTTGCACTGCAAGATACCCTCCAGCATATGCACAGGAGCTACTTCAAAGAGAACCAAAAAATCAACCTGAAATAGCCAACCCAATCAAAGTTTTTATAGACTAAAAAACACTGGCAGCATAATTTATTTTAATGGACATATTAAGCTTTCACCATCTGTTCTGCCCCTAATTATAAATGCCAAAAGAACATATTTCACAGTTACATCAGTAAGAAGATATTATTCATGCACTTATATGTTACTTCTACACTAACACTTCTGCAGTGTTCTCAGACTGCCTACGCAATTCAGAGCAAGCTGCTCACATCTGAAATCGAGCTTCTTGGTATAAAGCATTTTTCAGTAACAATGTTTCAGTGGGAGAGGCTTTAATGTAAAATGGATTTTTAAAGAAAAAATTAGGAGAACAAAAACCTTTTGTTTAGCCTCTTGGAGGCATGTATTTTTATTCCCTATAAATCCCAAACATATATATACTTTATGTACATTTGTCTCATTTTTCATATGGTTGTCAGAATTAAAATTAAGCACAATTACTGAAGTGCTCAATGTTTTAAAAAAATCATTTAAGAATTGATTACTCATTTTGGTCACAGGGTAAAGAAAATTTTTGAATAATTTCATAGCTTCTTAAAATATATTTTCTCTTAATGCACAAAAGTATCTACTAGATATTTTGCTTCTAATCTTGTAGTGAATGTGTGCTCTATTTATATAGAGCTTCATCACTTCAGGGAAAGTATAAAATTAAATACAAGAACAAATTAAAAATTACTTAAAAATTTGTGTGAAGTACTCTCAAATACTTCACTAAATAGGAAGTGACCACATGCAAGCCTCTAGCTTGCAGTGGAGGAATAAAGGTGGTGATGGATTAAGATCTAGACCCTGATTTGCTTCTTATTTTATACATATGACTTTAGAGAAGAACAGAAAAGAGACACCAAGTGATGTAATGACTTGCTGAAGATTGAGCAAATTTTGGACAAGACCTTTCCTCTTTCTTGCCTTTTGTTCCCCGTGTCTGTGCAGATGGTGTGTGTGTGTGCAGTGCCTACTGCAGCAGCTGCTTTCGGCGGTGCTGTAACGCAGCCGCTCCCACCCCACTCCAAAGCACACAGATGATCCCCGCTGGGGAAGGTGAAGGAGCACATCTATTTAACAGAGAAAATAGAGTGATTTGCAATGCTCACATGATCATGTCAAAGACCGTCTAAAACACCAGCAACAAAACCCCTGCAAGTGAAGCTTATTAGTGATTATGTGAGAGAAGCAAATGACTTTGAAAACGATTGATCCTAGCTTAGAATTTCATCTCGTAGATGCATTGAGTGCATGATACAGGAGCAGGTTCTCCCTGAACAAGACATCTCTGCTGCTGGGCTCTGCTTACTGGAACTGTGTTTGACACAAGATGAAGTGTTAGCACTACGCTAACTGGTGTGGGATTACACACTATGTGACATTTGGTGTTGCAGATTGTGCCAGTTCTGCACTTAAGGAAAATAGAATAGAAAAATAAATCTTCCCTTTTTGTCTTGATAAAGCATGATTGGTTTTGCTTTAGCAATTTAGCCCCAGTGCTTGCTTGACCTTGAAAGTGGTACGCGTGGCAGTTGTATGATGAAGAAGAATCCTAGTCAGAAAAAAAGGACTGCTCAGTGTTAAGATTTGTGGTAAAGGAGTGCAGCTATCATAAAAAAATCTATAGTAACAGCATATAGAAAACGGGAAAATTAATTAGAGAAAATTATTACATGACTTACTGATGCTGAAGAGTAAGAATAGAAAGAAGCTTGTCAGAGCAATGAAATCTGAGGAAGAAGGATCTGAATTTCTCTGCTGGAATACAGTTTATGTTCCTTAATTGGGGGGGGGGGGCAGGGCACCCCTTCTCAATAGCTTGATTCCTTTGCAACAAATCAGATACAGGCATCTTTTTTTATACTCTAGCATCTAGACCCCATATTAGCAGCCACAAAATAATTTTCTGTAACCACAAAGTCTGTACAACAAAATAATCAAAAGATATAGATTATAAAGCGCTGAGAAGAGATCAGGAGTAATGAAAGGCATTGCCAGCATCCTAGGGAATTCTCTAAATGAAAGGAGCAAGATGGTGCCAGAATAAAGGATTCAGTCCTATGAGAACAGAAAGGGAACAAAAATGAATTGTCATTCTAACCTGGGAAAAAATATTTCTTTACACACAAAGACATATAAATAAAATGCACAAAAAGCCTGTGAAAATATCAGCTTGACAGAAAACATCAGGAGATTTCCTTAAGAATAATTTTGATTTGAAATAAACTTAATATGCTTGCATTTCTGAAATGGCTAGAATTTGGTCCTACATACAGTCCGACATGACATCCTAACCTAGTTAAATCCAGAAGGATTTTCATTCTTGAATTCCAATTTCTATCCTTAAAGGCTTTTTATATTGCGGAAAAATAGTCTTTGAGCTTGTTGAACGTGGTTTTTCGTTCAGCTGAATCCTGAACTATCCTGAAGGCGAAGCTTTGTATTCATTGTCAACAGCTACGTAATATTTGTCCACTATCTAAAAAGTGAAAAAAGGATAGTTTTTCAGTTTCATGGACACATGTATAGGACTATGTCTATCTTACTACAAGCATTCAACAAACTATCCAAAAGGACTCCTATGCATCTGAGTACATCGGACAGAAAAAGGTATGACTTAGAAGGAACTGAGTGTCAGTCGAAGGCGATGGAATAACATTCCCTGGTATCAACAGGGGTTGAAGTAAGACTGCAGTAAATACTTAGCTGAACCAACACACATACAGCTGTTTCCTTCTCTCCCCAGAATTTTACACACAAACACTTTTTTGGGGAGGACCACTGACAGCCAGTACTTTGGAGGCAGAAGTCTAGGTTACTCTTAAGTCTACAGAAAGCAACCACTCCCACTTTTTGGTATATAATTTCGGGGTAATTTTCAGGTTTATGTGAAACTATACCTTAGGAGAAAATTGTTCAGTGTGCTCTTCAGACATTCTATGAAATATTTTTTGCTTCTGTCCTCCAAAATTTAAAAGGCTAGCTAATGCATGTAATTGGAAAACATTATGTATTTTTTCATATGGATGCAGGCAGAAGCACCTGGTCACAGAGACCAAGACTATCCATTACCATCAGTTTTCCTTTCTTTTCTATGCTATTGGATTTTTTCATTTTAACCAAAGACAGGATTTAAATGAGAATTAAAAATTAAGCAGTAGAAATTACTTTTCTATCCTAATTGTTCCTACGTAAAAAAATATTCAATTTTTTTACATCGCAATTTTGAATCTCCTTGTTTCACAGGAAGGATTACTGTATTTTTTCCTGTTAGACAGGAAAAAGGAGTTTAGTAGACAGATGTGGAATGGGAAATTTAAAGATTAAATTTGAATGCACAGGCTAGGTTTTGGTATAGAAACTGTGTGTGTTCATGTGCAAAAGTGTTCTAGCATTGCTGAAATAAAATACATATAAACTTTGAGAAACAAGGGATGGAAAGTCTTGTATTCTCTAAGTAAAGTACTTTTCTAAAGTAATCTTGTGCATTTATACTGCCAAGTACAAAATTGTACAAATGAGACCTGCAATGTAGAAGCTTTATTTCTGGGGACAGTGCATGTTTAAATACAATAAAATCCAGTTTGAATCAAGTATGAAGCAAAGTCTCCACTACAATGGGACAATTCTTGGACTATCTTTAATTTCCAACTTTTCATTCTCCTCAGTGATCCAGATTTCCGTTAAGTCTCTTGCAGACACTAGGCAATATTCTTTTTTTGTTATGGACTCTCCTTTTCTCCTAGTGGCCATTTTAATTCAAGTAAGCTGTCAGTGTGCTGTATTACCAGGTCAGTTTGCTAGCCTGATAGTATTAAACTGATTTGTTCAAAGATAACCTAATTTACCTTGTATGCTTTTGTTCCCAGCCTCAGTTCATAATATTGTAGGTATCTGATGCAAAATATTAGCAAAGAAAAGTTAGAAGTTTTTAGGAGAAAGATTGTTTATGCTTTTGTTATCTTGAAATAACTAGCAGTGGCAGATTTTTTCCTTGGTGTATTTTTATATGGATTCTCTGGAGTCAATGATACGTTCTCAAATACCACCTAAAGACACAGCTGAGATTTTCAAGCAGAAGGAGATCTGGAGATGCTGTTTGCTGCTCTTTAGGTTATTCAAGACAGCCTGTTACTAACAGTATATTTGTAGTCATTTTAAGCCTGCATCACTTGTGTTCAGCATTGATTACCGTAGCATGTTCAGCTTTGCTGCGTCAGCATGAAAAAATTCTTTTGATGTGGAAAAAAATAGAAGTAGAAGGCATTCAGTATGCATTTAGCACCATTTGTGACTATAAACTTTTAAAGTGATACCATGGCAGCCTGTAAATGCAGTAGATGTTCTCTCCTCAGAAGAGGATTTCCTCAGTAGGACTACGTGAAATTTACAGATGACTGCAATAAATTGAAAAAAAGAATAGCTTTACAGTTTTTATAAAAAGATTCTCATTTAACAAGTTCGTGATTATCAGCATGCATTTTTCTGTAGGTGGTACTAACTAGCCTTACAGCTGCAAGTTCACGAGCTGAAGGAAAGCAAGCTCTCTCTCCTGCCTCCTGCAATAGGAGCATACTTCCAGTTCTTTTCTTCTTGCACGTGTTTTCAAGTAGCCCTTGAAAATAACAAGAATTATGAAAAATGGAAAATAAGGGGCTACTCTCAGAAGTACCTCTGGCTACTTTTGACCTGTGCAACACCAAGGACCATGACTAAAGCTAATTAAAATTGGCCAGGAAGAATGTCAGAACCAAACATCGATTGGTAAAGTGCCTCTTGTCCTGATTGTCCCTGTTGCCTCCTGGTTCATATTACAGCAGTAAGACTCAATTAAAACCCTCGCTAGCTGTAAGCAATAACAAAGCTTTTAAGGATTGTTATACATATATTCTGCATGAACTTAAAAAAAAAAAAAAGAGGCTAATAAAATGTATTTGCTATGGAAATGTATGAAATAATTACAGGATATTAAAAAATGCTTTTATCTCTTAACACTGAAGGAAAATTCTATTTCATTTGATTTGTAGACGGCATTCAAATTAAAAGCATTTTTATTTGCATGTTTGCATCAGTAAAATGAATTATTAATGACAACCTAACTAAATATTAAAGCTGAGTTAATGCAGAGGCATAGTACATTATCCTCCCCATTTAAGATGCTGGAAATGCTTTTAAAAATGCACGTCAACATCCAGGGAGGGTTTGGAAGCAAAATAATCAGGACTCCTTTTAAATGTATAGCTTACAGGCAAAGCATAGGTCCTCTTTGTTAGGTGACATTATATTTTAGATATTGTTTCAACCTACTGGCTACTTCATTATGCAGGTAGTTTTATATTATTTTAACAATAACTTAATAACAGTATTAGCTGTTAGTTGGAGACAGATGCATCTGTTAGGTTCAGAATTGTTTACGTGACAGTACGCTGTCCCATCCTCGTGGCCCTTACCAGAAGCAAAAGCCCCAACCCCTATAGGTTCCACATTGCTTGACAGATGGGGGAAAAGACTCCATAAGAACTTCCTTCCACTTGTTACTGGAATGGTTACACAAGCTGGGTTAAGTGACCTGATAGCTAGGTGCTGCTGTCTATTTATGAAGTTTAGTTTACTCCCCCGACCAACGTGCACTTGCTCTCTAAAATTTAACTGAATGAAATATAACAAGGTTTTCTATGTGTATTTTTGTTGTTATTGTTTTGGTTTTGAGTATTGACCATTTATGATGAACTTCTTAGATGAATTGTTTAGGACAGCTGATTCTTAAAAGTATTCTGGGCTGTTCTTTCAATTTAGGCTACAAACACACATTAAAATGTCATATATGGACAACTAATCAATTCTGTATTCGTGCACGTTAATTCCTGACAATTTTCTGACTCTGCTTTACAGATAACTAAAGCCAGGAGGTGCAGAAGTGGCTTAGCAGAGCTTGCACACCTTGTGCTGTGGGTGTGAACTGCCACAGCAGAAAGCTTATGCTTGAGCTACACTTAAACTACCCTGGGTGTCTCCAGCTTATTGTATCGTGCACACGTGCATAGGCACCATGACTATTAAAGCAGGATTTGGATAAATATAAATTGGGAAACAAATTGGCAGTTAGTTTTCTCACCAGTCCTTTCAGTGCTGGTGAGGAAGGTCACAGTAGTAGTATGTGTTTATGGATATGCTATCAATCCTCATCAAGGTCTGTGTACATAGAAATTTGCTTCTGTGGCTAAGATATGAATACATATTTCAGATTGCATTTTTATTTATTTTTAGTTATGGCTTCTTTAGGTGCATGTGTGAATTTCATTCAGATGTACGTGCTCTGAGCATTTCCATGTGTCTCATTTAGGCAGTGAAATTCTGATCTTGCTTCAGCAGCGTCTAAGGCAAGTCTTTGTGACTAAGCAGCACCGACGTTCTGAGCAAGATTACCAGAGACAGCAGGTAGAGAAAAAATAGGGTATGTTTGGAAGATACTTGGAAACACTAAAAGGAAAGAAGCTTGATAGCTAATTAAAGGCATTAAAGGCAGCTTAAAGTAATTGAGGTGATTCTTATTTCTCTCTGCCAACTTTGTTTTTTGAACATACAGATCTTTTCCAGTGATAATCTCTTAAATGTATGAAAAGCCAAGCAGAAATTGGATATTCTTTGGAAATAATTAAATTGAACAGACCCAAAGCTGTAAAGAAACTATACGCACTGGAGAAACAATTTTTGCTAATCTTTTGATTACAATATTCTTAAAGGGTAGCAGTTATAGTGACTGTAGATAAATTTAATATTTTAAATTGAAATCCATCTAAGTAACATGATAAAAAAAATAAACACAGCTCTTGTGGAAACAGTTGTAACATTCTTTTCAGGAATTCCCATCTCTTCTCATCAGGCAGCCTACCCGTAACACATTTTGTACTTTGCCACCGAAGATAAACGGAGTAAACACATTTTCTAAGTGAGTCAAGAGAAAATTTTATCTATAGGAAAACATCCTCTGAATTTATAGATGCATTATAGATGATTGGCTTTGATCTCTACACTAAGCACCAGGCACAAGATACTCAAGATGTGCAAGAGCTCTGATTTACTTTGAGCTAACAAGTTTCATTATCCCTATGTTTCCAAATGTTAAATGATTGGCTTAAGGCCTGTTTGAACAGCATGCCCAGCTTAATCATGTGAAAAAAGATGGTTTTTATTTTGGAGAATTTTATTTTGAAACACCAACTAACTAGCATTTCAGACAACTGTTAAAGGAATAAGAAACTGAAGTGCAGAAGAGGAAGATGTGTGATAGAACAAGGTGTGGAAATCTAAAATCTGTGAAATGTGAAACCATCTAAGTCCATGGCACAGATTACCAGCCCAGCATGGTGTATTAAACACTCTGAGTTCCATTATTTCTTACATGGAGCCACTTGTATGGCTCAATAGTGAATTTGCTAATGACAGGAATGGAATCAAGGAAGGGAGGGAGAAGTGTGAAAGTATGGTAGTAAAAATAAATTTTAGACACTGCAATTTGTACTGTATCATTACAGTGTGGAACAAACATGTATGCTTCCCTTTTCAAAGTCAAACTTAGAGAAAGTGAACAGGAAGAAAATTGCACTGAGGTTGTTTAGATTCATGTGTCATCTATTGCTAGGAAGGAAATATAGTGCTTTTGAAAGGCTCTTGGTGCAGGAGACTGGAGACTGAAATCCTCTAAACATCTAGAACAGATTTAGTGCAAGCACCTAAAATAAATGTGTTTTTTTTTAAACTGCAGTCTTCACACATGCAGCTGAGTGTTTTAAGATGTAAGATTACTATTAGCTTGCCATTAGCAGCTATGCAGTCTTTGGCTTTTCTCAGAAAATGTCTTCAAAGGTTTCTAAGTACTCTTACACCCTGGTGAGATTAATTCAGACATGAAGTTGGGTTCCTGTAAGCTAGCAAAGGGCACAGCTAAGAAATTATTAAAAACAAACCTTTCAACAAAGAGTTAAGCCTGATTGTTTTAAGGTTATTTAGTTACGGTTTATAAGAAAAAGGTGGTTTGCCTGTAACTGTGGCAGTAGATGCAGGACTTCTCTCTGAGAAGCGTTTTATTTTTATTATTTTATTTATTTTTCCTTGGTAGAATGTTTCTTGGAGAGAAGGCATGCTAAGGAAACACTGTTTATGAAAGACAACATGAAATCCTGAATCAGGATAAAGATCTCATCTGCCTTGTGCTTTCCTGAGCAATAGCAAAGAACTGCTGTAGCTGACACTAACTTTTGTAGTGCCTTAATGCTTGATAGCCAAATTCCCCAGTACTCTGCAATTGAGGTGTTACACTGTATTCAATCTGGTTCTCATAAGGTATTAATATGTTGTAGAAAACACTCTTCTTATCTGCTTTGAGAAGTAAAACATTTGCATTTCAGAAAGATTGTTTTCAGCAGCTTGGCTGTAAACAGTATTACATCTTTTCAGAAATGCAAGAGTTTTGTGGAGCACTTTCTTGCTCAGAAGTGCCGCAGGTTAATCATTTTGTCTCTGATTACTAGTTTTCCCCCCAAAATAATTTGACCTGCTGATACATGAAGTGATTTTGTACAGTTACTTTGTCTGGTGTGTCCTAATAATAACATTGATGGCTTTTGTATTCAACATTTTTGAATTTTAATTAATGTTTCAAGTGATAATTACCTGTCTTCTCTGGAGAAAGTTATTTCATTTAAATTGTGGCTCTCTGCAGATTAGAGATCAGATTCTCTGTAGTACAGATGAAAAGAACCAATCGACCTAAAAGTTTGGAAAACTGATGCATGCTAACTTTAATTCAATAGTCTATCAATTATTTATATACATTTGTTTTGATCAATATTTCTTTTTTAATAGTCCTAGCAATAATTTGTGAATTTGTTACAACTACTCAAAGGCAGAGTTTGACTTTGGTAATGTAAAAGCAGCTGTGCTGGCTTAGAAGAAAGATCAGGCCCAGCATCCTGTCTCCCCAGTGGCCAACAGCAGATACTTACAGGAGATAAGGACATAATATCTAAGACAGCATAATATCCAATGACTGCTCCCCAGAACAGTCTCCCTGTTTACAGGAATTTGGGGCTCCATTTTTTTGTTATCACTTTAAAATTGATTTTTTCTTGGGATGTCATTTTTTTGGGGGGGGACAGACAGGATTACCATCTAATTCTTCATTTTTTAAAGAAATTTTAAATTAGTCTTACAAATAAGTGAGACTTCCACTGTAAAAGAAAAGTAGAAGTTTATTCTGCTTTGCCTAACAGACTTTTCAAGGTAGGTCTTGTTCACTGAGTGTCAGGCTCCAACAAGGTTTGGTCAGGTCTTCATATACAGAAGTTATATTTTAATTATGTATTTCCCTGTTTATTGCTTGTAATCTAATAGAAAGATGTGTTGTGGCTATGGCGCTTATTTGGGAACCAAGCTACAAAGGACCACCTCATGTAGTTCAGCCTGGATCTTAAAAGAGCAGTAGGTGTGCATTCGTGAAATTGAACAGGCAGCTCCATGCTCTAAGGATGTGGGTCTTAGGTGATGAATTACTCCTATTCTCAGAATGAAACGACTAAGTACTTTGCTGTGCAAAGGACAAAATAGGCATTTGCATAAACTATGCAGTTCACATAGATATGAGATTTGCTTCTGCCAGACACAGTGAGGTCCAGTGCACATGCTGCTTCTTGGGCCTCCTTGAAAGTATGAGCGTGGTATTCAATATCCCAGCCTTAACGGGGGCTGCTGGACCTGCTGTGCCTTAGTGGAAATGAATTCAAGTACAGATACTGAAGTCTCATTTGTTTTCCCTTTATACAGCACATTCCTAGTCCCTGTAGCTATAGGAAATGGGGAGCTGACAACAGAAGGTAAGAATAATTCATTTGTCTCTATCCATTTAAGCTAGTCTTCTTAGGTTAAAGCCACACCTCCTTCATGTGCTCGTATAGCATCTAGCACAGGGTTGTGTGTGTCAGGCCACTGCTTATCTTTAATTCTAATACCAAAATATAGTTTAAAGCACATCATTATGGTTGGTGCTTTGTTTTCAGTAACTGTGAGAACCTACTGAGCTATATGGCAGTATTACTCAGAGCTTCTAAATAATTTCACATTCAAAATCCTTATTTGAGAGGAAAGCTCTTACTTGCATGAAACGTTCATAGACAATTTTTCTGCTGGCATTTGATGGGAAAGCTGGTGGTATAAAGGTTTCAAGCTATCTCAAGTATCTACTAAAGTGATTGACAGAGTATTTATCTTCTAACCAGTTTTACAAATTGAAGAGAATTTTACTGATGTGCAATATATGCCTTAGACAGGGAAAAATCTAATCTTGCTTTTCAAATGAAGTGATCATCTGCTATGGAGCAGTGTGCCTGGAACATAACCAGCTGCAGGCTACAGATATTTTTTCAAAGCTTGCAAATGTAAAATCTCATGACATAATTCACTGCTAACAAAATCTGATCATCTTCATTATTTACTATTCTCATTAAATCTAAAATTTGTAAAATGTCTCACAATTTAACCTTGCTGATTCTGCTTAACAAAGGCAGAATATTTTATCTTGAAAAGGATTAACACAATAGTCTACTTCTGATTATTTCAGTGGATTTTTTTATTTACTAAATCTGCCAGCAGCTCAAGTATTTGCATTTGAAAGAGACAATATTGTGCTAACAGGAGAAAAATGGAACCTAATCCTTTTACGCTAATTGGATGGGGAGGGTGCTAATGGCTTTCAGCAAGGTTTTTAGAGGTTTCATCAGTAGGAAGAACTCTATGCGATTTCAAAAACTGTAAAATCTGTTCTGTATTTATACTGCAAATAGTACTCAGTGGTATATCTGTTCTTGACTGTATTTGCACCTGGAAACTAGTCTGAATCCAGTAAACTCCTTAAAGGATTTCCTGCATTTTATTTTTAAATGATACTTAAGCACCTATGTGTGCTGAATAAATGGCCATATAATAAATCCTTTTATACTCTTTGGAGTACGGTTATACTCTTATACTCTTAAGGACTACAGTTAGCAATACATTTTTGAATGACTAAAGCTACCTGTTTATGCCTTATGATAATCACAGGAAGATACTAAAATGTATATCTACTTTGAAATAAATCTAAGTTGAAGCCTCTGCATAGCTATCAATGGAGCCTTTCTGTACAGATAAAACAAGGAATACTTTATCATGTTGTAAGACTGGGGGGGTTCTTGGAGCAGGGCAAACAGTGCGTAGAATCTCCTTGCTGTAGTTTTGGAAGCTTATCACCTTTCTTTCGAGTAAGAACTCTTTGCTTCTGTTCTTCTACCAGTTTATAATATCTCACAATGATGATTTATTTTTTGTTCGTTTTTGTATAGCAGGCATAACACTGCAAAACTGATACTGATCTTAAAAAAAATCTTTACTCAAGCAACTATATGGATTTGACACTATAGGCTCAGTATTCATCTTTGTTGAGCTGTGGACTAAAACCCTAAAGAATGATTAAACAACATCAACAATAAATGATAATTAAATTTGTTAAAGCATATTTTTATTACCTCAGCAAAAAATAGCTAATCTTCTTAATTATGAAAACTACATTTTGTTGGAATATACATTCAAGAATATAGGTCTACATCATATTTTTGCAATGCCGTAGGATTTTACGCTGTCTTTAGCATAGCTTTGTCTCTGTTCTTTTAATTTCTGTTGGTAGGTTCTAATTATAGAGAACTTCTAGAATGCAATTTACAAGTTAATTAACTCATTTTAAATGCTTATTAGATTAAACCAAAGAGAGCAAATATTATACAGCATGAAGAGGAAACCAAGAACACAGTTCAGAATGCAGAATATCAAAAATAAGAATAATAAATTCATGTCTGAAACTACTTATAGCATCTGGTGAATAGTATGAAAGGAAGGGTCAGTGTTTTGCAGGGCTTTCTGACCTACAGAAAAGTAATTGTAAAGATTTCACTTTCATGTGAGGCAACGAAACATTTCAATTGTACTGGAGGATCATGTTTATTTTAATAGGAGCAAAAGACATTTTGTTGCAAATTACCTACCCTTTCTCCTGGGTTTTGGGGTGAGAAGGTGGCATGCTTTAGATGACTGGTCAATATCTGCTACTTATTTCTCCAGGATATGCGTGCTCATTTCATATTCTACTCAAAATGCAGTTTACTGGCTGATAAACTTATTTTTGTTATTAGCAAGGTAGTAACTCAGGACTGCTTCCTCCTTTTTAACATTGCTGCCTGTGGGTAGAAGGATGTGCATTGTGGAAGTCTCAGACTGTTGAGATACCTCATAAACTGCAGCTGTTGTAGCTTCAGCCATAATCTCTCAGTTTGCAGCTGAAACAATATATATAAATATTCGTTTGTTATCTCTGAACTTTAACAGCTGATGGTAGAGAGACATGAATAAGATAAACATGATGACAAGAAATAATGGGTATATAATTTTCTTCCTTGTTTTCCTGTTTAGTTCCCCCCCCCCCCAAATTACACCTTTTGTGACTATCTGAGGTTCACCTCAACCACAGTTGAGCCTAGCCAGTGAATTATAAGAAATGGGTTGTGGGGTGGTTTATTTATTTATTTATTGCATTAGCTCCACACAAAGACCCTAGCAACTGCTCTCGAGAATAACTGGCCAGTCATATTTCCTATTTTAATGTCATCTACTCTCAGATGCTGCTCATCCCCCCCCCCCCCCAACTTTCTTTTCTTTAAAAAAGATTTTGTCTGTGCTTCCTATGCAAATGTCTCTCGCTGGTTTCTGTTTCTACTAGGGTAAGCATGTCAAAATAATATATAGATGATAAATTGAAGCTCTGAATCACTAAGTAGCACCAAATTTTTAGTTGCCTTTAGCTGTTTTTCCTCCTGGACTATCCCAGCTGTGCTTTGAACAAAGCAGAAGGCAGGTGGTTTAAGTTAGTGTCATAAAATTAAAGACTATGTATGCGTGTATGCACACTGTGTGGGTGACGAGTTAAGGTTAAAAAGAAAATTGTGAATTTGGATCTTCACCTGTTACTGCTTTATTTTACAAATCTTTTTTAATTTGTAACTTGCCTTTTTTTTGTCCTTGCAGAAGGCCAGGGAAGGTGTACAACTGAACACCTGGCCTTTGCTGCCTGAACCCCAAGTGCTCTCCACACTGGCACCCAGCCTCTACAGTCAAGTTACCAAACTGCATTGGCTGACAGCTAAAAGAGGCTGTTAGTGCCAGAAAGAGGGGTGGTTATTGTGTGAGATAAGGCACTTGGGAGCAGAGATTGGCTCTTCTCTTCAGGAAGAGATGTGCTTGGTGAGTTTCTGGCTAGTGTATTTGGAGGGTGTAGAATACTTTGCTTCAGACTTGAGTGAGCCCCAGCACCTGCCTAGCAGGGGGATGGGAAACAGTCTTGATAGAAGAGGCTAAGAAAAAACAATGGAAAACATCTAGCTATAGTGTTGATTTTGTAAGATATATATATATATATATATTTTTTTTTAACACTGACAATATTTTTTAAAAGGCATCCCTGGAGAAGAAACAGTCCAATTAAAACAGGAGAATTTTGAGTGGAATTTCACAGGACACAAGAAAATATTTTAAAGCCTAAGAGTGTTCTGCTTGCTGCAAACAACAGTGCTTTAAAATATATTTTCTTATTAGAAGTTTACTGGATTTTGTTTTAAATGAAGGAAAAATATGGGAAATCTAAATAACAAGTTGCTATTAATTCTACCAGCATCTTATATTTGCAACTCTTTATTAGACCAGTCTCTGGAAATTAAGTATATGAGGGTAGAAATATCTTAAAATAAGTAGTAAAAATGCTCATTTAAGTCTTGTTTTGTGTTAGCCCTCTCATTCCTATTATGGGTTGGGAAGAAAATTCTCTTGGATGGTCAAAAAATAGAAAGGATGGTTTAGGGCATTTAACAAGAGCCGAAATAAACTGGAAATTTGCATCCAGTTTAGCTTTAAGCATACTGGAAGTGTTCTGATTCTCAATAGTACTGACAAAATACTTGAGATTTATTTGCATATACTATCTATTTATTGAAGTTTATTTTCTAAATGACTTCTGACTATTTTCAGTCAATTTTTTCTGAGATTGCCTGATTTTTAATAGTATCAATAGCATTGTTGTGGTTGCATTCTACAAGGTTGCATTTACATGGCTTAAACACTTGTTTTTTTAAAAGATTTTTATTAAAATATGTAGGAAACTTTCTGAGAGGCTGGCCAGAATTCAGGGAAGAGGCAAAGTGGAATTCACAAGACCAACTGAACTGCTGATTTAGGCTGCCAGTGCTCAGATTGGAGTTCTATACACAAATGCTAGACCTCAGTTTTATTTCCAATCTCGTTTCATAGTAAAAAACCAGATCTAAACTGCTAAAAATTCATAATTTCTGCATCCAGACACTTCCTTACTTCAAAGCATTCTTTACGATATATTTTCAAATGGGTGAATCAGGCCATCTCATTGGTTTAAAAAATAACCATCCAACCTCAAGTGAAACCTCAAGTCACTGGAACTATAGCTGAGGACTACCACATCTGGATTTCTTGGGTATGTTTGGTGGAAGATTTTCTGCCTCCAAACATTTTCCTTGGGGGCAGGGGTAAGCTGAGGATATTGTCCATCTCTTAGACTTACAGGTATCCAGTTAAAACAGCACCGATGAACCATCTATAGCCAGAAAAAAAAACATAACAGGTATTTTGGGTTATGCTGGACCTGCTAAGCATGGGTAACACAAGAGGCATGTATACATATTTGACTGTATTCACATGTGCTTGCTCAACATGCAGGTCTAACATCCTGATCATAAAAAGCAGCAGTTCTGCTTATGCCCTAATAAAGAATTGAAGCTTCTGTCCAAGGCCTTTTCCATGCTGTAAATAATGGGTTATGGTTTTGTAGTTTTCATTTGTTCAAAGGCTTTAGAGAAGAGGGCTAGACATTTTTAACAGATCCAGTTAATAATTAATGTCAGGCTATGCCAGCCTTGCTCAGAGAAAGACATTGCAATTTTCTTAAAATTGAGATGCTACTCAGGATGAAGAATGGCACAACAGGGCCCTAATTCAGTTACATCTTGGTAGTTCTGATTGCAGGACATGTTCTAACTGCTTCCATATACACTGCTTGAAGATCAGCCTTGCACACAGGCTCACTATATGCCCCCCTACATTTCTTTTGTGTCCCTAGTGCCCCTTCGGAGATCAGTATCTATCTACACGCTCAGCCTGAGTTGCACAGGAGGACCATGGTTCCCATGGAAGTAAGAATCCTATTTATACCTGCTCTTAGAAAAGTTGGCAGGTTATCCTGCACTTGGGTTCTGTAGCTCTGCATGATTTCTCATGGTCTATAGTCAGATTGACTGAAAAGTGAGCATGAAGTTAATGTCATTTGGCCTTGGGGAAATCAAATGACTGCAGAATCTGACAAAATCATGGCAGGCTCATGTTCTGTTCTGCTCATTAAAAATTCTGGTTCCCAGTCTAGGATCAGTCACGATTCATCTTGGCTTACTTAGCTGATGGGAGTCTATTAAGTATTCTGTAATGAAAGTCTACTGAGAAATACCATTAGCATGATACTAAAATTGTTTTGAAGAAATTGAACTTAGACTTTTTTCCCTGCTTGAACTTATCTGCTTATTGAAAATAGAATTGTATAATTAGTATAAAATCCTGGAATCAGGAATTTTCTGATGTAGTTCTATTGAAAAATACTGTTGTTATCTGAGTTAAAAATTGAACTGAATAATTTACTGAATATAGCAACTGTAAGCATGTGAAGTCGTATATTTGTGTATGTAAAAGGGTCAGAGTTTCTTGGCAGCATTTTTTAATTATGCGCATACAGAACATATATGGAATAGCTTCTGTCCACTGTGCTTTGAAAACACTGCTCAGCTGTAGAGAAGCAAGCCCCTAGACCAGGTGCTGCAATCTTGTCTGATGGTAAAGTGTGTTGCAATGCTTATGGTCCACTTGTAGCTGGATTAATAGCAACTCAATTGTACTGGATAGATAGGGAAAAGAGATATTGAACAGTTCCAAGGAACCAAAACTTGCATGAGAATTTTGTCAAAGACTGAGGAAGGATACAGGTATTTGAAGAAGCATGGGAGAAAGACTGAGGATTAGGTGAAGAAAGGAACCCAAGAAGAAGGAAGCCTTGCAAAATGAAGCAAGGTTATCAGAGTGAGGCCAGTAAAACTCTTCCATTCACCTCTAGGTTACCAAAGCAGAGCTGAAGAGATCATTTAGCTGTAGAGAAGCCTGCAGTAGTACAATATTTGTTGATAGAAGCAGCAACCAATCCCTGCCAAACCACACAACCCCCACAGATCCCTATGTGTGTTAAAGGTAGAACTGTCAGAGAGCTTGTTTAACTTCTGAGAACACTGTTCTTCTTGTGAATCAAGTACATATGTAAAGCAGTTCTTTAATCACAGCCAGGACTGTTGTACTGGGTATTTTGCTTATCGCTGTGTTTACAGTTGTGTACCATTTCCCATTTTTAATGCTCATTTAATTGGTCTCTCGCCATAGGAGGAGTAGTGAAGGTATCTTTCTACACAGGTGAAGAGATGTAGAAGTGCTAACAGTTCCATAACCCGCCTCTGCAGCTGTCGGGGATTAGGTGCAAGGAATTCAGGAGAAAGCTAATGACTCTACTGAGCATTGATTAGAATCAATCCCAGCTGTAAAGCAGCAGCCCTGTTTCTAGGAGCAGAAGAGAGTGGTTCCCCTATGCATACTCATGTAGAAATACAGCACATGTTTTCTGGAGGTTGGTTTCCTTTTCTCTCTCAGCATTTGGAGCTGAGGGGATGAAACTAAGAGGAAAAAAATAACGTCAAGAGCAAAACATTTGAGATCCCTATGTAACTTAGCCATTTAATCAGACTTAACACTGATGAAGCTTATAGTGTTGCACTATGCAACACAAAGCGTTTGCTTGTCCCTTCAAGACAAAAAAGGCTGAATTGTGAGAGGAGTGAAGGATATAGAACTGACCTTCATGTTCTCAGTGACACTGCGTATCAGAAGTTGAAAACTGTACTTTGAATGGTACAGAGATTTGACCTAACTCCACTGTGAAGGAGGGAACTGGGATAGGAGGGAATCTTACACCAAACAGAGCAAGTGACCTGTTGACTCAACTGGAGCCTCTATTCCTGAAGTTCCTCTACGTCCAGCAAACTATCATTACAACTTCAGAAGACATTGGAATAGATAGAAATCCAGTATTTTCTCCTGCGAGAAGAACAATCTTGGTAACTGATAAGTGAATATTACATAATACTACATAACCTTCTAACACCATAGGCTTCTTTAGAAAAAGAAAAGTATTAACCTCTGCAGTAGGGGGATTCAAAAGGCTTCTGCACTGTAGACTGAAAAAGCAGAATGCTTGGTAAAAGTTTGGTATCTAGTGTATTTCTTCACAAAAAATCCAAATTTCTTTATTTACACTGAGTTCAGTTAGCTGTCATCCACAGATAAACTAACATCTCAGCCTGTAGGGGAGAATACAGTTTGGACCTGGGGCCCTCAGGACCCAGGACTGTGTGACATGAGGCAACTTAGAAAAAGCCTAGAGTAGCATTAGATGTTAAAGGATTCAGATTATGCTAAACCTAATGTAATACTTAAGTATTTTTCTAGGAAGCCTGAGAGGTATTTTGAAACAGTGGAAGAAAACTAGACTACTTTGGCTGCTCTAATATTTGAGTTAAAGTACAGCTGTCCCCGTGACAAAATACATGTGGAGTGCCTTGCCGAAAGAGCAATTCTTCTCTCCAAGAGCAATCCTCATACAGACTTGGGTTTGAAAACTTTACTAGCCCAGATGCATCAGTATAGCTGTGGAAGCTACATTTCTTGTAGGTTAGGATGGTATAATCAGTGCACATTGTCGGCAATTCAGAAGCACAGAAAAATAGATTCTGCTTTTATTTTTAAATGTGGTCAGTACTTGGTTTCTTAAACATAGTGTGCCTGGCTTGGAAGGTGGCAAAGGTAAAGAGGCCATCTAGAACTGTAATTGTTGCACATAGATAGCCTTGCAAGTTCAGTTTCTATGCCACTAAGGTCAACCTTGCCTCGTATTGAAAGAGATCAGACTTTACCTTGATTGGGAACATGTGCCTCAATTTCAGCATACTGGGGTAGAGCACTGTCTTCAGCCATGGCCTTAGACAGACTGAATTAACTGCACAGCCAGATTCCTATGGCTTTCTGGTATGGCAGTGCTGAAGACATTTGAGGGGAATTCCTTTCTCTATTTCTTGTTATCATCTGTGCTCTAAAAATATATCCAGTGTGCCATTATTTGAAGTTTCCATGCTCCCGCCCCTAGTGCATATGCTGCACTTTTGCATGCTGCTGCTGGGGGAGAGCTGCAGCTGCGGTCATTAGCTCTGCCCAGAAAAACATTTTCTTCCAGCCCTCTGAGCCCCTGCCCTGGTCATTTCCCACAGCTGTTGTAGCTGCCACTTACCAGCCAACGCTCTCTTTCCAGCCTCATGCCCTGTCTAACAGCTGGCTTTTGGCTCTGAGCACAAATGGCTTCCTGTGATGTGCACTGGTATACAACTGTTAGCATGCAGCTTTTCTTGCAGGTAAGTAACATTTATGAACATTTAGTTACTGGAATTTGTAAGATATCACTGCAGTGATACCACTTAAGTATCAAGCCCTGAAACTGCCTGAGTGAAGGTTCTTAGGTGTAGTTAGAAAAACTCCATTACATTATCTAGAAAGGGTCCTCATCTCTGTATGCTTTGGAAATACCTGAGTCGTGAGTTTCAGACAATCATTGTGCTGGTGTTACTTTCTTTGTGCTTCGTTATCTTCAGTGACACTAACTCTATATGTGCAGAGTCTATTGCAGCATAACTCACCATGTATTATTTGATAAGGAGAACATTTATTCCCCTAAGAAATACTGAGTAGTGCTGTTCTTGACTAGAAGTAACTTTCAAATAAGACAACTGAGGTGTGTGTAGTCTTCTTGGATTGTTATTCAGAAATACCTATTTTGTTGCACTGTATTGTGTTTTAGAAATGTATCGTGCTTACCAGTACTTGATCTGGTCACACAAGCTATGCCCAGGGAGTTTTTCTTGCTTATGGGCTGCTTTTTCGCAGCCTGTAGAGAGCTTTGCAGTGTTGTGGGTTGATTGCTGCTTCAATCCAAAGTAAGGTAAGTTTTCTTTATACTGCAGACACAGTATAGAAGCTTCCTTAGTTTGCAGTAGTTAGAGTTCACTAAATCAGAAGCAACACTAGTGGACAGATGGCCTGGTGTTCCGATTCTGAGTTGCTTATTATTGACTCCTAAGAAAGAACTGATAGTGAGTTTATTAGAGGGATAATTGTGGGTATACAGATCATATTGAGAAAGCCTTATAAGTCTACTAGCTCTTTTAATAGTGAGAAGGCTCAAGTAATCACAGGGGAAGTTTTACCTCCTCCTTTCTCTGATTTGTTTTTCATTTAAAGCTTCCCTTCTGATATACCATGTACTCTACCAGCTTCCCTTCTGCTATACACACACCCCATCTTTTCCTGTGACCTGGACGCCTCTCATCTGGATTCCCTGTTTTAGGGACAGCTCAGATTTGCCATGTGCCACTCAACCACAGATGCATCAGCTTTCTAGACTTGTCAGAAACCAATGTTTGGGGTGTTCCTTGTGATATGTGAAATTCTGCAGGGGTATCTATGAGGTTTTAAGTCATAATGATAAGCTGTTTTTGATAACTTCCTCATGTCTAGGAAATTCATCTCTATATAGCCCCTCTTTCCTTGCCATTTTTATTGCTCTGTGCACCCAAGGCCTATGATTAAGGTCATCATGTGGTTGGCTGACATGCATTTGTTGTATGCATATAGTAAAAAATGCTGTTATTGTGTGGTACGTGTCAAGCATGTTTGTGAGCTCAGCTCATCCTGTTTAAGTGACTATAGGTCAAGCTGATAAGTATACAGCAATAAAATATAGAAAAACACACCGAAAATGTTTCCCACATCCAAATCAAACACACAGCAGATTACAGTTGTCAAGCTTGCATAGAATTGACTGTTTTCTTTAGATTATGTGAACTGAATCAGGAAAGACTGAACTATTTGGAAACCAGTATTTAGACAAAAATATGTAATTTAAGGCAACACGTGTTTAGTGTCAACAATTGAGCTTTTATTGTAAATGTCTTTTTTCCTGGAGTACAAGTTAAATTGTTTGAAAACCTATATTTGGTTTAACAATGGAAGATACGTAATGACATCCAGCTAATAAGAGCTGATAAACCAGTGAATGATTCATTTTTTAATAATATAATAGGAGCATATTATACTTGAATGTCTATTAATTTGGCTGTCGGTTATGGCATTTTTTTCTGTAGTTTTGGTAAGAGAGGGTCAGATTCTAAGTGTATTTTGTCAGTACATGTTAAAGACATGCCTAAGCTGAAAATTGAAAATGGCTACTGTTTACTGTATAGTGATCAAAGTGTGACCCCTTACTGGCAAAAAAAGGAATGGAAAACTAATTTCTAGGTTCAAGATTAATTTTCTGTCAAATTGACAAAAGAGACCCTACACTAGAATATGCTTAGAATAAGTGCAGAACCTTCTCATTATCTCTTTCTTTCAGTGTGCAAGTTATTACTTTGATTTCACAGTTCCATAACATGAGCATTTTAGGAGTTAGGTGTTTGTGAATCTGATATAAATATCTACAAATACATCCTTCTTACCATTTTAATCCATGACTTGCTGTTTCCCGTTATCACTGATCTCTGCTGATGACCTTTTCCTGAACATATTTTTCCATCTTCCCTACAGTAATCACACAGAAATGATTGTCGTATAAGGAGTTGGCTATGGCAAACAGGAAACGTCAAAGCACTACAGCCAGCATGCTGGATCACAGAGTGAGAGCTTGCCCTACTTCATCTCACAACAGGGAGCCTGAAAGCGAGGAAAGTGATCTTCCTATTGAAGATTATGCAGCAAAGGAGGCAGAACTAGCAACTGTCAGACAAGGTAGTCCTACACCTGTGGAACATGAGTGCAACGATCATAGTGGAGATGGTGACTCCAGCTCTGACTATGTGAATAACACCTCTGAGGAGGAGGACTATGATGAAGGCTTACCAGAGGAAGAAGAGGGGATTACATACTACATTAGATACTGTCCAGAGGATGACAGTTACCTGGAAGGAATGGACTGCAATGGAGAAGAGTATGTTCCACATGAGGAACACACTGTTGAAACAGATGAGTGTCAGGAAGCTGTAGAAGAGTGGTCTGAAGGTAAAATTCAGCACCAAGATGAAAGTGAGGTGACAGACAGGCAAGAGTGGCAGGAAGGTCAAGACAACGGCATTCAGGTTTTGGAGGATGAAGCATCATCTTTGGAGATACAAGACCAAGAAGAGAACATACAGTATTGTCAAAGTGAAGGTGGCTATCCGGACTATTACCCAGCAGAGGCTAATGGAAACTCACAGGGTATATCACCATACCATTCTAGAAAAGAGGATGCAGAGCTAGAAGAGCAAGAAGAGGACATTGACCAGATTGTAGCAGAAATCAAAATGAGTATGAGCATGAGCAGCATTAACAGTACAACCGAAATGAGTCCAGAGCACACTGGGACTGAAAACATGGCACATGACTATAAAGAGACTTGTTCAAAGGGAGAAGCTGTTCACAGTGCTAACAGGCATGAGGGGAGGCCAAAATCACTGAATATCCCATCTGCCTCTAAGCACAGTGGAGATGTGCCTAGAGGTTTTAAAGCCAAGTCAAGAACCCCAGAGGACAGACCGAAGTGGCCACAAGAGCAGGTATGAGGTTCTCTTTTTATCCAGATTGTCAGAGGCATTATGCAACTGTTATGTCAGTTATCTATTCCAAACAGAACTAAAGAATGGTATGTTTTGCTTTTTACTCTATATTGCATTCAAACTACATAAGTACATTGCATGCTTAGAAAAATTTGCTAAGTGTAGTCAACTGAGGTAAAGAACCCAAAAAGATGTTTTGCACAGAAATAGAGAACTAAGTAAAACAAGATATCCTAGATCCATGGGACAAAATTCTTTATTGACACTGTTTTGTAATTGTCATTTTATTCTGTAGTGACATATTGGATGTGCCCTTAAAACTGAGGGTCAGCACTGAAATAGTTGAGATTTCCCCCCCTCCATTAAGGGCTCCTCTTCCACTACCTTAGTGACCAATTACCCTTAATTTCTTTTGTTTTCAATAGAACAAACCATATATAAACCATATATTAAAACCAACTGCAAGAAATGCCCGCATACTGCTGTGTTTTTGTACTGCCTGGCAATACCTTGACAAGAAACTTCTTGTACCGAAAATGCCGTTAAACAGTTTTAACACAATGGTGTAGATGTTGATTAAACCATGCATGCACTTTTCTTGTTCTACTGTTGAGTCCCAGAAAATGAATTTGGGAATGGAGCTCAAGCTTTTATAGAGCAGAGGTGTGAGGTTTTCTTTCTTTTAAAAAAGTCAAATTGAAGATACTTCTTTATAGAAAGACAAAATTCTGCTTGAAAAAGCTTGAAGCTTTGGCTTTTCACCCCTCTGACTACATGTAAGTCCAGTTACTCTGAAGTTAAATGCAGCTGAATACTATTTACTGTACTGAACAGAAATCTGCCTAAGAGAGGTAAAACATTACAAGTCTGTCATCTAAATAGGTATTAAGATAAGTGGGTTATTTTGCCTTATCTTTAATTAAAAGACTTCATTAAGCTTCAGAGGTATAAATTTAATGCTTCAGCTTCATTGAAGTTATCACTACAGAAAATCATAATATTGTCAGTGCCTCATGGTTCATGAAATGCTTTATCCTAGACTATTCCATAAAAACAGACATTAAAATATGTCAGTTCATCTAAAAAACAGAAAAAGGAAATCAAATGTCTAAATATGCGCTGATGAAACAGGTCAGCCTTTATTATAATGAACAAAAACCTTAAGGGGGGGGTATTTTCACAGATTTCCTACATCTACAGCAAGTTTTTAAGTATTCCCTTCTGTGTTCTATTTTCAAAGTATAATTAGAACCAAACTGCATAACTTAAAATACTCAGTGGCTTACTGCCATCATTAAAGTGCTAGCTTGCTTGATTAAGGGTTGGGTTGATGATCTTGATTTGCTTGAGTCATTCCTGTTTATTGACTATGAACAGAGAAGTCCAGTTAGCCTTTTTGGGATTAGTGAACCAGCTTTCTGACACAGCACACCACTAGCTGCCACAGGGACCATTCCTGCTTGTAAGTTGCCAGTTTGTAAGAAGAGCTATTCTTGAGTAAGGGACCGAAGTAGTGAATTCTTCTACATGGTTGCAAAGGAATATTATTTTTTTATCCGCAATAATTGCCAGTTCAAAACAGAATTCAAAACAGGCTTTCATTTCAACATCTTTTTGCACGCTTTCAGAGATTACTTTGCAGAGGTTGAGCTGAATTGAACTGTACCTTTATTATTCTTGTCAGTCTTTAACAACTGGTGGTTTTGCAGCACCAGCATATTGATATAACTGCCAAGGCTGTGAAAATAAACAAAGCAACCCAAGTATTACTGAGCTGCCTGTCTGAGGTCTAAGTGTTATTTCCAGTCAGTCATGGGCCAATGCCTTAATCTTTTTTAATAAAGGAGAAAGTGCTGTTGCAATTGGTACACACTGGCACGTAGCCATTGGATTTCTACAGTCTTCATAGAAACCACAGACTATTGTCTAATGGATAGGGCGTTAAGCGATACACAATATTTCACTTTTCTTCAAATACAAGAAAAAGGAAAGTAGTTTCTCATGCAGAGAGATGGCAGTGTGGGTATCCATTTAGCTCAGCATGAAGGGATAGACAAGCTGGGTGACCAGACCTCCTTTTAATTTGCACTAAAGGAGACAGCTCACAGCTGCTGTCCTCACTGCTGAGAGGGACACATAGGCCTGCAAGTCATGAAGGTGTGAAGCAGCATTTCTTAAGGACATACAGAGACTCACAAATGGAAAAAGCGAGGGGACTTTCCCCTGTTCCCTTCCCACATCCCCAGGAATATAAAGCAAAGATTTAAAAGCAAGTTAATCTTTGGCAATTATTACTTGAATATGTTTGTCATAAGACTGGCCTTGTTCTACTTTACTACGTTCTGTTCAAGTGCTTCAGGTTGCTCATCCTCAGCTTTATCTAAAAGTCTGGCTAGTTGTGAGGCCATTAAAGCACAGAACCCATTTCATCCAAGATGAGTTTTGTACTTAATAGTTCATTAGGTGTCCTTACCACGAGAATTTGCTGGGCCTTTAGCACAGGTATCAGACCTCACAGAATTTAAAGTACAGACTTTTCTGTTTTTCTTCTGGGGAATTCAATTCTTTCAATATTTGCTATTAAATGTGTAAGGGATGGATGTATTTAGTGTACTTCCTAGATGAAAGTCTCATTTGTGAAAGCAATACAGTAATAATCTTAATTACAATAATTAAAGTTCATACAGAGTAGAAGGAGAAAAACCTCAAAGCCATTGTCAGTAGATTTGCATGCCAATCTTGTTAGCAGAGAATTTGCCTAGATGATCTTGGTTTCCTTGTCTTATTCAAATGTATACGTTCTTATAAGTGTGTATCACAAAATATAATAGCAAGGGGTATGACACAGAAGCCTATGTACTGTACATGGAATGCTAGTGCCCCAACCCTGTAAGTGTAGATTTGGATGCTATTGATTTAAACCAAAATGCTATGTGAATGTCAGAGTGTATATAATCAATAAGCAAGCAGAAATATGAATTTTGTGCTGTTATGCACGTATTGCAGTACCCTTAGCTTTAAGGTTTCTGCTCCTGTCTTTTCCTTTCCTGGTATATTCTCCCACAGTAGGTAATACTGGTGTATAAAATTTTAGATTAGGTTCAGTTCTGTATCAGTTACTGTTGCTGGAAAATGATTTTTTTTTTATAGCATACCTTCAAGAAATATGTAGTTATTAATTCATAGTCCAGGATAAGTGCCAATAGTCTTGCATATCAAACGCTAAATAACCAGTTGAAAAATGCTATTTTAAATGTTCTAGTAGGTAAGTTTGCTTTCAGCAACTAATCACCAGGGGAATTCCAAAAAAGAGCCAGCAATCTAGAAACTTGAAAAGAAATATCTAAGCATTTTATTTACTGTATGTGTCCTATTTACTATATGAAAACTTCGGGGATATGTGAGCTTTTAAATATAATAAGCCTTTGTTTGTAAATACTTCCAAGAAAGTGCAGAAGAGGATCTGCACTAGAGAAGCCAGAGCGGAAACCCAGGATAGATTTAGAGTGTATTTTTGCTCTTACTGCTTAGTACAACTTTTATTTCTTGCAGGTTTCCAATGTTTACAGTCAAAGGCATTATATTCATGACCTTGAAACTAAGTATTTTAAGCATTTGTCTGACTAACCTCAAACTTAACTTGCTCAAGCCAGGAAGTTCCCCCTTCCCCTCAGCATTTGACATCTTAATCACCTCAGACTGACCCAATTGTTAATATACCTGACACTCAAAAGTTCTTTTTGATTATAATTTCATTTTGTGCTTTACTTCACACACAGAAGTTGAGTATAGTCAGGCACCCTACTGACACAGATTTCTCCTGAAGTGAGTCTTTACAAGAAAAAACATTACTTAATTGACTTAGGTGTATCTTTGGTGGGGGAAGAAGGAAAAGGAAATAAGTGGCTCATTCAGCTGATTCTAGGATGCAGCATGACCTGAAGTTTTAAACTGATGCACTGTTTCTGGGCAAAAGTAGTTGCTGTGAACTTGGAAGGTTTTTTTTCCCCCTCCTGTTTTGAATACTATTCTATTTGTGGAGCTTCAAGTTTAACTAGAATATTGTTGTTTTGGCACACCAATAATCAACAGGAACAGGTTTACTTGGGGGAACATGGGTAGTCTCTGATAACAGAAGAGTGCTTGTAAAGTGCAAAATACAAGAGCCTGGCCTAAACCAAAGCTTGGACCATGAGAAGCTCATCGCCAGATCATTTCACTTTAAGTTGTCCTGGCCAGCTTCCTTCCCAGGACATACTGTGGTGTGGGGCAGTCATCCAAGCCCATCCTCTGCTCCCAGACAGTAGTTGGATCTAACGCAGCTGTAAGACATCTGTACAGAACAATGGCATTGCCTGCTATTTTACTAACACTAAATACACTTCAGCTTCCCTTTAATACTACCTCTTTACACTCAGCATAATTAAAGAATGGTAGAAGTAGTCAAGACAGAGGTTAGCAAAACATTGGACAGCAGCAGATAATCCTGATGGAAGATGTCTCTTGCACTAATGGAACTCAAATAATTAACCCTATTAGAACCTCATATGTGGCAGATTTTACTCTGTTCATCCCAGCTACAGTCACGCTTATAAATACTGGCATTGGCATGGCCTGAGAGCTACTTCTGATGAGCAGGAACTGAAGGTGACTATGGGACTCCAACACTTGAATGTTAACCATCTAATCAGCCTTTCATTTTTCATTTCTCAGCTTCATTTTCGAACTGCAGACTCCTGAGTAGGCTTACTCTCTCCTACAATAATCAAATATATCTAATTCCCTCAACATAAAAGACAATAAACCAACAGCACCAACACCCTACTTTTACTTATACCCTTTTGCAAAAACAGGAATTTGCTATTATCACCTTTAATGAGTGCCCTAAAGGGAAGTCCACTTTTTAGCTAAGCAGCCTTTGACACATGAATTCTATTGCTTTTGATTTCTCATTCTTTACTTTCAGTTAACAAGCAAACATTTGAGAACCTAACAAATGCTCATAACCTTTTTTTGCCTGTGATCAAAACCAGAAATCCTTCAGATAGCCAAGAACTGCCTCATTCAGATTCAATCTCTGTGAAAGTATCATGCTGGGTCAAATTGCTCCTACCAGTAACAATGCCTTTCTGATGATATGTTAACTAAAATAGCAGCTCAGTAAAGGTAAGCCATTCCCACTAAACACCAGCATCTACTAAGTGAATTTACTTCAGTCATGTGGTTTCATAGAAATAGTAGCACCATAGTAGCCTTATGACTAGGTTAGCCCCTCTTGATTCAAAAGGATATTTTAGTTGCACATTGGTGACTTTCTATAGACATAGTAGCATTTAAGCTTCAGGAGAAAACACAACCCAATGATAAATTGTCTTCAGGAACCAACACCAGAAGTCATAAAGTTGACATTAGAAGCTGAAATCTTGTCTTTAAGTGACATACATAATAATACCCATCTGCTTCACCTTTGTTCCAGAGAGACAACAAATCAGATGAAAACCTTAGTTAGGTCTGTTGGTTTGCTCATGCAATAGACACCGTAACAAACAAGACACCCATTGGAACCTACCACAACACATTTCTTTTTTGAGAAGCAAATTAGTCTCCAGGATGAGTTTCAACATGCATAAGCATGTAGATCAGTTTCTGCACACATTACTTGATGCAGTGTTTGACCAGCATTGCTAGGGAAGAGATTGGCCAATGCCTCACAAGCCTAATTACTCAAAGGGTTACAACACAGTAATAAAGCCTTACCGTGCCTCTGTGCCACACTCTTTGCTTGCTTATCAGCTCTTTACCAAAAGTTTTATCAGTTTTAAAAAAAGCTAATCATTTGCTCCTCTCTCAGACAAATTATTCCTCTAAATAACTTAACAAAGAGAGACAAACCTGCTGGTTTCCAGCAGAGCAAGTCATCCAGCAGGCAGGTGCTTCATCAGTGCTGAGCACCACCACAGCCTTTGGGGTCCCAGGTTGCAGCTTTAAGGCAGGCTGTGTTGCTGAGGTGAGCTTTTAACTGAACACCCAAACAGCTTGCGGTGCAGTAAGCAACTGGGGTGTTCAGGGCCAGCAGCACTTGCCCACCACCAGCCCCAGAGCCAGGGGAAGCTGCCCTCTGGGAGGGCCACCTATAAAGGGCCCGGCCGGCAGGAGGGGCCCTGCAGGTGGCTGACGAGGGAGGCCCAGGCCTGGCCATCAGCCAGGAACCAACTGCAGGCTGGTTTCTGCACCACGTGCTTCTGTGCTTCAGTGACCTCCAATAAGTGGAGTCTGGTTTTCCTCTTAGCCTAAAGGTGGCATTTTTGGCTGCCTCACGTTCTGTCACATGATGCTGGACATTGGTTCGGTACTTGCCCCCAGGCAAAGCTGTTAAGAACACTACACCATTAACGTTTTGGTAGTGCTTGGGCATCTCCTATTCAGACTGTGTGTGGTGGTTACTGACAATGAAAGGGGAAAAACAGTATCTCACCAGTTTTTTGGAACAGATCTTGCTCAAGGATAGCATGCAGTGTTATAGTTTGAGGGTTTGAGAGTGAAGATACCATGTATATTTCCACAAGCAAAGCAACTCTGTATAGGGAAAATTCCTAGAGCTCCTTATCTACAAATGCCAAATAGAAGCACCTTGCTTATATTGGTAGTGAGTGTACTCTCATAGAAGTGTATGCTTTCATGTCTACAGTACAATATCACTGTGTACATGTGTATGAAAACACAGGACGTTGCATGGTGTAAAATCATCCAGTACTCAAATGATTTGAACAGTAACAGCGGAAAAGTTAGGTGAGGTAAGTCTAAAGCTACATTTGGTGCTAAACAAGTTGTACAGAGGAGGTGAGATATTTTTTAGCTCTGAAGTAAACCATTACATCCAGCTAAAAATGCATGACTTTCTAGACTAAAACAGACTGCCATGACCGGGAGACTGGTCATCTGTCTGCAAAGTGCATGGGCTCACGTTTGAGGGAGTTTATCATTGAACAGCAGGAGGTGAAGAGTGGTTCCTGGGACAAACTCCTGGAGCTTCCTGTGATGGATTGACCTTGGCCACCTGCATAGTGT
Source organism: Anser brachyrhynchus (assembly GCF_964034855.1). Taxonomy (NCBI): domain Eukaryota; kingdom Metazoa; phylum Chordata; class Aves; order Anseriformes; family Anatidae; genus Anser; species Anser brachyrhynchus. The sequence continues at coordinate 5,861,897 of NC_137706.1, read as the reverse complement.
CCCCCCAGCCGCTTTCTTAAATACTTTTTCACAGAAGTGCCCCTGTCTTGGCTGCTTGGCTCAGCTGTGTCCTGCCATGGGTCACTGGGAAGCTAGCATGGGGCAGCCCAGACCTCGTCCCACAGAGGCCACCCCTGCAGCCCCACTACCAAAACCTGGCCGTGGACATCCAGTACAACATGCTTTCATTTTTAGATTGTTTTGTGTGCAGAAATGTTTAAAACATAGACTGAATTCTAGAAGAATTCTCTGCTCTAGCTCTCTCAACACGATGTCTGCATATGCCAACATTTTGGTACTGAAAATAATCATCTTCACAGTCAGAATCTCAAACTATGTTGAAGACAAACGGGAATATTTATTTAAAACATCTGCATACATAAAAGAATCCCAAATCTTTCCTTTGCAGAATCTGTCCACTTGTAGGATAAGACTCTTAACATGGCTTTATCTATGTGTTAGGGTGCAGTAGATCCCGGATTTCTAGTTTAGCTTTAGGTCCTATTCTAAACTGTAAATCAGGGGATAAGTATTTATAAAACCTTACAACTATTTCCCTCAAATGTGCTTTTCAAGCTATTGTAACATTTAACAATATTAACTGGCAATTCTGTAAGAAACCTGAAGAAAGCAAGTATCGATTATGGTAATTTATTTGACAGTGGTCAGATCACCTGGGAGCATGAACCAGCTTCCAGCCCACAGTAGATACCAGAATTGATGCTTTCTAAAAATGATTCCATAAAGAAGCTCTAAGATTCCTTCATCCTTGGCCTAGAAGCAGTTCATTCTGTACAAAGGCTGCATGCTTTGTACCTGTGTGTGGGAGATACAAACATGCCTACCCTGCGTTGTTCTCTCCTTTGACATAGAAGTCATCAAACACTGTGCGTGTTATGGAGAGAAAGGGAAGCCCTGCTCCCTGTAATTTTTCCTCCCCTTTCCTTTCAGAATACCATGTAAACAAACATTTCTTTAGAATGAAAATCTCAACCCTCAGTTTATAAAGGCTCATTGTAACAGCTCACGTATTTGAAGGAATATGTTAAGCACAGAAAGTCTCAGACAGGCTCCCAGTACTGACTACTCGGTGTTTCATGCCACTGATGCAGAGAGCCCAACAATCCAGCGCTGAGAGGGTCTCAAGACTGTGGTAGGACACTCAGCTTTTTTTTGAGGAAGTGCTCTCAGTGACACCCCGCCCCACCAGAACACTGTTAGAGAACAAAGTGCTAATAGATGAGCTGCAGACATAATGTATTGGGTGCATAGATGTGCCTAAAAGGAACAGACAAATTGTTTGTACCTGAAATTCTGCCTAATTAGTCTGGGGTTCCTAAGCACGTAGAAGAAACAGTGGGAAAAAAGATGGCCTTCATATACAAACACCAAATAGTAAGAAACATTTATTATGTTCTGTGTAGAGGTGATGTGATGGATCCCAGCTCATCACGGATTCTGCACAGCCTTTTCTTTGGAGCCCAACTAACATACAGTGACAACATGTACGCTGCGCATGTGACTGGGAAACAGTCAACAAGAAGGGCTTATTTATATTCCTAAAAGCTTTAAAATAGGAATTCAAAAATGAAATGTCATCCGTGTATTTCTTGCTATTTCACATTAAGATTATATGGAACTATATTTGCAACTATTATCAAAGAGCGTAATTGTCATTATGGTTCCCAGGGCTGAATAAGTCCGTCTCCATATAAGATTTCTGACAGACATGTTTCAGTAATGTTGTTTTACAGCATCCATGGTATGTTGCTAAACCAGCCAACCAATTCTTTCTTGATCTGCAGGTGCACTGTCAGTTCAGTCAAGTGTGTGGTAATCAGAACTGACAGAGCTTTAAAAGTATTAAAATTCTGTTGTGCATACTGGAGTTAATTTATTTGCTGTCACTCTCTTCGCAGTTTAATGTATCTTCATTATGGCCATGTCATGTTCTCTGCTTAAAGCATACTTGATCTAATCCTCGTATTTTAGGGAATAATGTGTGATTATTACACTTTTATTATGAAAGCCCTTTGGGTATTTGTTTACCCGTATTAATTAATGCATTCTACTGCACAGCAACACATATTGCTCCATATTAGTTTAGCCATGCAATATAATTAGGTTTGTCTTGTCTCAAACAGAACAGCATTTATACACACGCAGGGATACAGTAAGTTTTCTAGCTACTACAGTTCTCTAGACAGGGCACTAGCCCTGTTCCCCACATCTTGGTGCTCAGGTATTCTCAGTCTGTCTTGGGTATTATTCTCTTTCCTAAAATTGTGCTTACTGCTTGGGTGGATTTTTGCCTTGTGTATATTGTCTTACCTGAGCATTAGCATTACTGAACTAATAGCTCTAATATGCCAGCTTCAGTAGCACCATTTTTTCAGCTGACTAAACATAGCTCATAGGGAATAATTTGTCTAGAGATGAACACGGAGACTTTCTTTGATCTACAGCTACATATTACATTTGAAAGTCAGATGACAAGGAATTATATTCATGGGTAACTTTCATGCTGACCCTTTGAAATAATTCTGGCTCAGTGTTTCCCATTTACATAATTGTTGATACAGATTTTTATATGTGGGGCTTTACAGCGACAGTGGTATTCAGGCACTCTTATACATAATGGGGAAATTGAGAATAAAGGAAAGTGACGTCCTAAACCATAAAAGAATGTGTCCACAAATCTGCTTGGCTTTCAAGATTTCTAACGGTGAAATTTTGTCCAGTACTGAGCATAAACACATTTTAAAATTCTGACTTTGGTTTGTAAACAATTTGAACATTTCAGTATTTGGTTTAATTTTGCATGAAATATTTGCATTGAAATAAATTCATTGTGTTAATTTAAATCAGTAGTGTCACTGCTGCTTAATGATAATTGAAATGCATTATTTACATCCAACTAGATCCTTTATTATAATTAAAGAGCCTAACATTTTGATGGGAATCTCCTATTTGTTACATTTAAATAGGAAATTTCAACTACTGTATCGTGTTATGGTACTTCAGTATCAATAATGAATATTGATTGCATATAAATAACTACACAGACCAGCTTCATGACAGATGACTGCTTTTCATAAAATAATAGCGAAAATGCTAAATACAGTTTCATATGTTAAAGCTTTATGGATTTTATTATTTTTTCCTGAATGTAATTTAATCTTTCCCGAACAGAACTTTTGGTTGAAATCTGAATATACATTTTTTGAATTTATTCAGTTGAAATAGCATTTTCTGGTGAAAATTTTTCTGACTATCCTTGCACCATTCACTTCCACTGAACTCTCTTCATTTTCAAGCTTTTCAGAAGAAAAAAGGCTTTGAAACCCTTTCTCTCTTTTCTTACAGATGTGCAATGGTTCAGAGCAGCCAAGGAAACAACAGCGTTCTGACCTCAATGGCCCAGTTGATAATAATAATACACCCGAGGTAGGTGCCTTAGGCCATTCTGCCACCTATCTTCCTGTCCTCAGGCTACCGTGAGGGACAGCAGGGACTGAGTTGTCAGCTTTCTCCCTCTCATGCACATGTATCTAGAGTCTGTTTCTAGAGCCTGTTTCTTTTCCTGAACTGATGATAAATTCCTTGACTGTGTATTCTGCATAGTCTTTGAACCATAGCCATGAATCAGTTGCTGCCATATTCATCCTGTGTAACTGTCCACAGTGTGTACTCAAGCCTAAAATTTTCTGATAAAGAAGATGGAGAACACTTCAGAAATTCTATTTTTGGATTATTGAAGAGCAAAAAAGCAGCATCAAAAAGAAATTGGCTTCTACTTGTTTTCTTTCTCTCCAAAATGTCAGTCTTTGAAACCAAAGGACTGGTTAATTGTCACAGTTCTCTTTAAATAATCCCTAATATCAAGCACCTCATTCAGTGCCGAGAGCTCAAATGATTCACAGCTTTTTGAATGCCCTCTGTGGTAAGATGTGTCCCTGCTCAGTCAGCTGTGAAAAAGACGCAGTGATAGGCAGACCTGCTCTTGTCACTGAAAACTGGAGCACAGACGACATCTAAGAATGCAGAATGAGGTTACGCTCGAGGTTAGACACAATGAAATGAAATTTAGACTTAAAAGCAGAAGTCTGTTATCTCACAAACATACAACAAATTTAGCCTGTAGCCTGTTCCGTTAATGAGGAGGCACATTTCTGAAGCCTTTTGCCATAATGGAGAAATCAGCCCCTTTCCTGGGAACAGCAATGCCTGAGGAGGCTGGCATAAGGCAAGCAAATGGAAGGACTCAATCTGTTTATTGAGAGTACAGACAGCAGCATGAGATGAGGTGCAGTGCAATCAGGGACAGTTCTTTCTATTCACAAACCAAGAGTCTTGCTTTCTAAATACTGTTAGATATTCCAATTGTAAGTTTGGGATATCATTAATAGGCAGTGTGATCTGGTGGTAATCTGTGTGGTTTCTATTACTCATTTGGCAACTGATTTGCTGGCTCATTTTCATTTCCTGCACACACAACCCTTATTTGTTTTGTGTGGTGTGACATGCCTTAAGTGCTTTGAGATTCCAGGTAACCAGCACTATGAAACAGTTAGGTTGGGTAACTTACTGTGATGTAATGTGTTTCACTGTGATAAATAATGGCTATGCAGAAGTTATGCAGAGAATATTTATTTATTTATTTATTTATTTATTTATTTATTTAAACAGTGGTCAGCTATTTATGATGTGAATTGACTTCAGTTTGTGAAAATGACTTAGTCGCATTTATACCACATATTGCTTTTATTTCTCAACAGACAAAGAAAGTGTCTTCATTTCCAAGTTTTGTTGATGGTAAGTTTTACATCATCCACAATTAAGGTAATACAAAAAGGAAGCAAATGCTTTAATTTATTTTAAAGATGAAAATTCTAAAAAAAGTCAAACCAAACAGAATGCAACTCAGTTTAATAAATAAGCAACTAAAGCCTATTTCTGTTCAGAGTACACTATATGTGGAAGTATTTAACATTTTTATCCCTACCTGTGGCAATGGGAGCCTGGATTTATGATGATAAAAAGGAGGTGAAGATGGAGATAGCTACAAACCTGGAAGGAGGTAAAAAGGTGGAAACAGTGGGTCTCAACAGGGTAGAGATTTATGGAGGCAGAGGACCCTGTTCTTCATTGCCTTGTACAGAGCAAGGAGACATGCAAGTGTTCAGAGCTGCTCCTATATCACTGTGCATTGATACCTGTATTGCACCCTGGGAATCTCAGCTGTAGGGAACAAATGGAGGGGATCTCCTGAGCTGAGAAAAAAATGGTAATCCCAAATGAAGAAAACAAGGAACATACTTTCCTCTGCTTAGGAGAACCACAATTTCACTCCTTTCTTCAATTGTCTGTCAGTCAAAGAATGATAATGTTCAGCACAATCCCATTTTATCTGTCCACTTTCTTGTTTTAATAAACTGACATTTTTCTCCAAACAGAAAATAAATAATAGCAGTGCAGGGGAGACTGAAGAGTTTTTGTACAGGAAAAATACACACAGCTCTTTCTACAGAGGAAGTGTGTACACCAGAATGTAAGCAAAGGCAATAGGAAGCTTCTAAGGTTCTGACTTCTTAGATCTTAGACACACACATTTCCCTGCAACGTGAATCATAAGTGAACGTTAAAAACTTGACTTCTTACGCCACTCCCAACTCAAGGAAAACTTACTGTGATTTAGACTAATATTAGAACATTCAACACATTTTTCCCCTATTCCCTGATCTCATCACCTTGACGAGCACCTTCTGGTTTTAGTCATTTCCTTGATGAGCTACAGCAAATGGGAAGTTCAAAGATTGCCCCTTTTACACAACTCACATCTGACAGAAACTACATGTAACACTTGGCATGTACTGGCTAACAGGCCCTAAGTAAAGGTAAATTAAATGCATTCCCTAAAGGCAGAGGAGACAAGAAAGCAAGCTGATGCTCCGTAATAAGCATCTACTGATTGTGTAAGTGGACATCTATAACAGGAGGGCAGCGTGAGCGGAGCTTTTAAAAAAAGGAAAAAATAGAAAATTTATCTGTCACAGTGCTTGCAGCTACAATGGCACTTTTTTTTTTTTTTTATTGGGATAAAAAGGTTACGTCTTTTTATTTTTTAACCAATCAGCTCACTACTACTCTTGTTGGAAAGAGGTCAGGATACCTTTAGATAACAGGTTTTTTTTTTTTTTTTTTGGTTCAGTCATTCTGCTTTTTCTGTTTTTTTTTTTTTTTTTCTTCAATAGCACAGCATGAGAGGATAAGCTATCTATTAGGCCTTTTTCTATTGCAGGTATTATATATATGGCATTGTCTAACAACAATAAAGATGTAGCTCACTAGGCGCTTATGATAGGTCAATGTATGCTTTCTGAATCAAAAAAAAAAAAACACACTTTTTTTTTTTATTAATTTGTATGTAGAGTCCCCAAAAGACTAGGACCCCACTGCACACAAGAAAAGATTCTGCCAGCTAATGCTCTCTGCCCTTTCCTGAACTTTGTTGAGGATGCCACAACCACATTCTGGTCACCATTCAGCTGTTCAGACACTTAACTTTCAGCATGACTCCTTAACTGCAGTAGCTATGTCTATATCCCTATGCATATGAAATATTTTTGCATATGAAGTATGAACATAAAAACAAACTAGCTGTCACCAAAAAAAAAATAAGAAAAGTGTCTCTTTGCTATTGTAGTTGTGCCACTATATGCTTTTAGTGGTAATGCAGGGGTTCTTCTTTTTTTCTACTGTGTATTTGTCCTGTCACCATAACTATCATTTGCCTTGCACAGTCACAACCATGATGAAATTGAGGAATCAGCCAAAATATGGAACTTACAGGTAGGCATTCTGCAAGGTGATATATGCCCTGTGGCCACTTATTCCTTAGCGAAAGTCTTTCTGCTGCACTGCCATGCACCCTAGGGTCTGAGTGACTTCAAGGAGTACAATGCTTCTCAGCAGGCAATTGAAGTGGCTTCAGGGCTCTAAGCACAATCCCTAAATACTCTCTGAATCATGAATTGGCTTCCATGTGGTACTAGATAAATATAAAAAAGTGTTCCTAAGAGGTTATTAAATTCAGTTATGCTGCTTTATTGAATGAGTGTTCCTCTTATTATTTTATGAATACAAAAGGTGTTCATTTAAAAATCTTTAGAGTCTGTTTTGGTTTAATGAAATGTTTAATATACTCATTGCATTAATGCAGCAGAAAATGGAGTAGTCTTTAGTACACTGATAAGATGCAGAAACTTATGGTTATTTTTTTTCAGAAAAAAATGTTATCTAACTTTTAAATATCAATCCCCAACATGAAGTCCAGCTTGTTCATGCCAAACTAATCTTCAACTTTCAGATCTATTTCTTTCTTCTTCCCTTGCTCATTGGTACACCTTACACACACTTACAGTCAAGGGCATGCTTAAGTGGTTTGATGAGTTGGGACCTCTGCCAAAGCTGCCTTTTTTATAATCTTTAAACCAGTCACAGACAAGGAAAGAAAACGCAGGTAACCTAGGTTGACCCTGGCAATTTTCAAAACCATTCCTTACATCCTTCCAGCAGATGTCTTATCCTATCTGACAGTTGCTTCCATTGCCCTCATGATGGGAAATATATGCTGGAAATGTTTTCTGCCCAGCATGATTCTTGTTTTTTCTTTTTTTTCTTTTTTTTATACTAGCTATTGCTATAAGCATTTTATACATGCTGTTATTATATACATGATGTTGCAGGATTTGCTGCTAGCATACTAATTCTGCAAAAAGCACAATCTAATGCTCTGAAGAGATGAGGAGACCATATCCAACAAAAAGAGAGAAATCCTTAATCAAAATAAATAAAACTTGGATAATAAAACTTATTAAAACCCTAGGATTTTTACATTTTCAAGACTTTTCAAATCAGTTAGAAACACTGTTGCTGTCACTGAACTGCCAAGACATGAGAAGTTGTTGTTTCTTTTGGGAAATTAACGCACATTAATTTCACAGTCCCATAAGGAACCATGAGTACTGTTGTTTCATGCTCTGAACATATATACATACACACAGACCTCTAAACTCAGCTTTGACAGGCCTCTGACATAGTCTACCAATTACCTGGTAATCAAGACAAAAATGTCTTGCTCAAAGATGTACAAAGAACAGATGTAACCAGAAATGGGCAAATTCTACAATCTTGTAAACAACTGGAGAGAACACAAGCTTTCCCAAATTTACCCAGAGCTTTTGGGATGGTAAAAAAGTAGATTAAGGGACTGACAGATTTTAAATAACCAGCATAATTTTTAAATTTTTTGTTGACAAGTTCCGCAACCTGATAGAATTTTGGCCTTTGCTTGCTACAGTAATGCCTGTATTGGAATTTGTTGGACGCATTCCAGTTTTCTCTTCACACACAAAATATTTCAAGAAAACTAGAAAGAAAAAAAAATTTTTCAAGAAAAAAATATTTCAAGAAAGGAGGTTAGTTAAACTGATTTAAACATTATGTGGTAAGCGTATTTCAGAGTTAAAGCAACCTTGATTCAATTTAGCCTGATTTACTTAGCCTGAAGTGAATGAAGGTAAACCAAATTAAGGCCACTTTAATTTATAAGAGTGTTTATGCAGGTATCTAATGAAGTTTTTGTTAACCAACATTAAATTCACACCTTTAATTGATTTCTGTCTTTTCTATCCTTGAAACAAGGTATCAATGTGATGCAATATCAGTGTTTTGTTGCATGCTGAAAGCAGTACAGAGGTATGAAACTAAGTTTTAGGCCTGAAAAAAAAAGTGAATGACGTTGTCAAAAGCAGTACTATATAAAACACATCATCCACCTACTGAAAAGTGAAATGGTGCAAAGACATAAGCAAACATAAGCAAATAGGACCAGATATATAGTAAATGGAGTTCTTGTGGAATTTTCTTTTATTATTTCATTCAATGAATTAGCAATACAGGAACAAGGATTTCTTTTAAAAAAATAATTATCTATTTATTTATTTATTGAGGTATTGAAAGACTTGGCCTTCATGAAGAGTTTCAGTGACTTAATTAATTAGTAGATTCTCAATGACTCTGTTAAGGTTTTTCGCACTTTCAGTGGAGATTGTCATATTTTTTTAATTCCTTCCCAATATGTTGGGAATTTTAAATTCCACAGAATTCTGTTCTGGTTCTAATGAAGACCCAGACCATTACTGGATTTCTTGCTGGATCTTTGCTGAAGCAAAGTACACCTTTGTGCCCACTGCACATCAGTCCTTTTGCCAGAGGCACTGTCTGGCTACTGTGTACTTCTTCAAACATCTCGAAAAATGTGGAAAACATGCATCTATTTGATGCACTGTAACAATCATAAATATTAAGACAGTTACAACAAAGAAACCTATGAGCATTCAGGAAACTCACAAATAATTTCAATGTGTTTATCCATGCAGCACAGCAAGTCTTCCCGTGATTTTTCCGTTAGAACTTCACAATCAAAACATCATGCAATACTTTATATTCAGTTCATATTGGGGGGGTGGAGGGATAATTATAGGGAATACATTGTTTACTTTCCTGGATTTCTTGTTTCATATTAGAAAAGGTGTTAAAATGGTTGCTCAAGCCTTAATGTTCTTTATTCAATTTGTCTTCTCTCTACCCTCTTCTGAGAGGCAGTAACTGTATACATGTCATGTCAGTTCCAGGACCTTGTGAACCTGAAGACCTCATTGATGGAATCATCTTTGCAGCCAATTACCTGGGCTCTACGCAGCTGCTGTCTGAGCGCAACCCTTCCAAAAACATAAGAATGATGCAGGCCCAAGAGGCAGTGAGCCGTGTTAAGGTAGGGGATTTTTGTGATTTATAGAATACTCTCTGGTCCTTTGACAGCTGGTCTCTGAACACTACAGGATCTGCAGCTTCAAACCTCTTCTGAAGTGCCCTTATGTGAGTATAGATCTAGTACTATAAATACCATTAGTTTCCAGTACTGATTATGAACATACATACAGCATCGCCAAGGAACAAAATATAAATTATTTCGAAGTCTATTCAAAGTTGTTTGAAAGCTGTATGAAGAATTAAAGACAAATTGCAGATTATAATTAGGAAATACTCCCATAACAAAGCACGAGATATTTGACTGTTTTTCCTTTTGTGTCATTAATCTTTTATTACAAAATGTATTGTACTCTCAATGTATTAAATTATTTTGAATTTCCAAACATTTAAATTTCTGTTTAGTCTTTTGTGATGCCTCAAGCAATAAGTTACTTCTGATTGCAATTAACCTTCTAAAAACAGTTTTGTTTATTAATAACAATCCTAATCTGTCAGGGATACTCGATTACTTTAGATAGTCATTGAAGGGAGTTTGAATTATGTTTTGTTCAACAATTACATATAGACATATGACTCATGTGGCTAGAACGTTAATAGAAAAACTTGAGTTTAAAATAGTGCATGTACTGTCATTTTAGACTGCTGTATTTTCAGCAGGATAAATGTTATGAGCAGCTGATAACAGACAACACTCTTTGGTATTTTTTTGTAGTCAATCAACAACATGCATAATGCCATTAAATCCAATTATGCTCCAGTAAGAACTTTCTCTCACACATCCTTCTCCCACTGCCCCCAGATTTTTAATTTTTAATCTGGATTCATAGTCAAAAGGTTTCCCTGACTTCACACACTGTCTTTTCTCTTTCTTTGTGTGTACATCTGTCTGCATTCTTTTTTTATGCTACTCTTCAGAGGATGCAAAAGGCGGCTAAAATCAAGAAAAAAGCGGTGTGTAGACTGTTTTTCTTGAATGCTAATATTTACTTACATTTTTGTTGTACTTGTTCCCCACGGAGCATTGTGTCTTTCATTATGGGTCCTCATCAAGTTGTCATTTTGGTTTCTTCTTTGTTTAGTAGTAGAACACTGGATGGAATAAAATTAACTCATTTTCTTCATTGTTCACTTGCTAGAGTGCCTGTCTGCTGCTGCTCTTCTTCTGTTTAATATCTCTGACTTGTTTAGTAGAGATATAAAGTCAGTGTTTTCCAGGAGATTTTTTTTAATTGTAATGCTTATTAACCAAAGCAGTTACATTCACTCCTATGCCTGCGACTTATGTATATTTATTAAATTATTTTGGATATTTAAAAACAAATAAAATACATTTACCAAGTAGTAGCTGGAACAATTGAGGAGACATTGCACCCAATTAAAAATATACATTAGTTCACTAACTACATTTAACAAAAATGTCACTAAAATTAATCTTGTTCTTTATGATGGCCGTGGATAAAAAGCACCGCAAGTAATCTCTGCCAAAGTATGTGCTTGGTATTCTGCTGAACTAGTGTTAATTAAAATAAAAGTAATATGGAATAAATAAGACATTTGAGCTACAGAAAAGAGCAGCAAATACATCATTCTTCCTTGCTGTCACATCAAAGAACCACAGGTGTAACCTAGAGACTAGTGCCTGCCTTTAGCATAAGGTAATAGAGTCTGTAGCCTTTTTATCCTGAGGCTGCTAACATGGGTGCTGGTAAACACCAGTTAAAATGGTGCACTGTGGACAAGTGGCCTGGAGGAATAAACAGGTTCCTGCTGGGACTCAGAGTATTAGGTGAGTTCTTATATGATGCTCTAGTGAGAGGTAGAAGCTGCTTTGCCACTTTCTCTCCTGTTTTCTCACCTGGGCAAAGCCAGGCCTCGCACTTAGAAAACACGCAGCATTATATTGCAGCCCCTCTTGCAGTGACCTTGATTTCTGATGGCACGTGGAACCTTTTCCCTAGTAAGCAGTGTTCAGAAGTTGAGGTCTCCAGCCATCCACCCAATGTCTTTCTGCGCAATGAGAGATATTAGTTCAGCTCTCAATTCTTTATTTTCTTTAAAACAAACAAACAAAACTAAAAACAAACAAACAAAAACCAGGAAATAAACCCACCACAGTATTGAGTGCCAACATGAACTTTTGCTGGTGAGCTCACTGAAGACAGCAAGGGCTAAGCAGCTGATGTAAGTCACTTTCTCAGTTTCCCTGCTTTCTCAGTTCCAGTGCCTCAAGAGCTAATGTGCATCAGTGACAGTGGGGAAGAAGCAGCCATACTCTTTTTCCTGTTCAAGCTATAAAAAGAGAATTTTAGTACCTGAGCAGTCACTCCCACGGGCTCTGAAAACTCACTCTTACCCACAAAACAGGAGTATGCTTCACTCTTTCTATGCAATAAATGTGTTTTTTTGCATGTATTTGGAAACACTTTTCAATAGTTGTCTCTGTAATGGTTTAACAACGTGATTGCCTCACATCACATTACGCTTGAATCAGAGAAATTATCATCCTAATAGAGAGAATTAAAATTGCCCTCGTAACAAAGCATGTATCTTCTAGACTTCGGAGGGAGATTCCCAGGCCTTGACCGAAGTGGATCTGTTCATCTCCACACAGAGAATCAAAGTTTTAAATGCAGACACACAGGTAAGTTATGATTAAAACTATTCAAAAATAATGTTGATTGTTTCACAGTTCTCTTTTGTTAGACTGTACTCCTATACAAACTCCTATGGGAAACTTCACTACATTTGGATAAATTCGCTGAGGTGAGATTATTCAGAAAGAGCACTCTTGAATCTTTGAAATGTTGTTGTTGTAACACTTGCCATTTGCCAGTGTACTAATAATGACACTGATTTTGCTTGTTTGATGTGTTAGAAAATGTCTTGATTATTGATATGATTATTGATTTGATTATTGATATCTATAATTCAATTGAGAAAAAGATTCGAGGTTCATTTTGAATGCAAGTACCCCTTCTCTCTGTAAGTTCCAGCACCCAAATTTATGAGAAGTCATTTGCTGCTTTAAAACATTCATATCTTGTCATTTTTAAGATTTAACCTACAACTTTTCCATAGATTACATCTGAACTACCATCTTCTTTGCCTAAGCTAAATTATTAATTATTCATATTAACACAGCATCTGAAGACTGCAGCAGTGATCAGCTTCATCTTTTAGGAATTACATACATATTCAATAATAGGTGATCTTCATAAGAAGGACAGTTTTCTCAAGGAATTTTAAATTATTAACATACGCTTTATACATATATTCCAATATTAAGTATAATTAACTCACAAGATCTCTTAGACTACAATCATGCTTAAATACATGTTAATTTTCATTCTTGTGAGAGATTTCCTTCTTATGAAAGGAAATGTTTACTAACATTTTTTCTTCAGTTTTCACTAAAAGTCTCCACTGTACAGAGCTAACAACAGCTGACAATGACAAGTCCTCCAGTTAAAATACAGAAAGACCCATTTAGACAGTCGTTAGAAAGTTAAGGTAGATATATCCATATTAGAGTAACCCAAGAAATTCCATCTTGTACTATTTGGGAAAATGGTTGGAGCACTTCTATGACATTCTTTCAGTGATATTTTTCCCAAACTTATGGAGGTAATATTTAGTTGGTTGTTTTTTTTGTTTTTTTTTTTTTTTTAGTAGTAGCGGAACACACCAGGGATTATGGATTTTTAACTGTTAGAAATATATCAAAACAAACAAACCCTTTGTAAGCAGTTTGTGAGTGGAGAAAAGCAAGAGTCAGCACAGATTTGTCAGAAGTAAATCGTGTCAAATCAGTAATTTTCTTTTGTGACAAGTGAATAGATTTGTCCACGGCAGAGAAACAGAAGACATCACCTACTGACTTTTAAGTAAGGCTTTTAAGTAGTCTCATATAACATTTTCTAGATTATATGATTTAGATACAAGAAGGCCAAAAATTCTTCTGTGTACTTAGTTCTGATGTGTTGCCATACAGTTGACAATATAAAGAGCAGAGGGAGACTCGTAAGCATGTTTCTTTAATGCAGTAGTTTTCAATATTTTCATGAACAACTTAGAAGATGGAAATAGAAAATGGTTATTGAACTTGTAGCTTGATGTATAAGATCAGAGTTCAGAAATACCGTGGCTAACTGAAGAAAAGATCTAGAACAATAGGAGATACTTCAGTAAAGTCAAATGTAGCATTCTACATTTAGGATTTTGAGTTGTTTTCGATTACTGCGTTATTTGTTTTTCTTGCAAGGTAAACTATGAGGCAACAAATTCTTCATGAAATTTAAGATAGAGTTATCATCTGTTATTGTGTGGGTAGCGGGTAGTGATAATATCTTCAGTAAATGTATTATTATTCTTTCGTCGTAAGCAGATGTCTTTAACATGCTATTAGAATTCCCAAGGGATGGTACCAGATGCAGAATAGAATAACCCATCTAACATGGGCAGCAGTATTTACAATCTCCCACCTATAATCAGTCTGAGCACTGTATTTCATCTGTAATGACCAATACCACTACTTGTTAGGCGCCAGCCATTTTTTTGACCTCATGGTAAACATGCATCATCCTAGAGTATATTATCAAAGCTTATGACTACTTTTTGCATTTGTGTAAAATAGTATTCTAATAATTATCAGTGTAAAGATGACTAAAGACAATTATTGCTAAATTAACGGCTACAGTCGATAATTGAAAAGTATGGCAGGAAATAAATTCTCTATGTTAAGTAAGGATTACTCTTACTGCAGTTCACACTTTCCCTTCTTTAAATACTTCAGCATTTCAGCTGAACGCTGATCCTTTTAAAAATTAAAAAAAGAAAGTCCTTTGAGGCAGTCCATAAACACTTTTCAAAGTAACTATTATCTTATTCTCCTGATTACCCTGAGATTTCTAGTGCTATAAGATGCTATACATCATTAGGCGTAGTACGATCTGTTCAACTAGATAAAAACAATACCGGGGATTACTATAATTACAAGCTGTCTAGAGTTTGTTGGTTTTTTCCTTATTTTTTTTATACAGTGCGTCTTTCAGAGGGCTCTAAGAAACTTACTCCCCTGACATTTTAGCACTGCTGTTGGCATGCTTTGCTTTTTTGGCTTGGTAATATTTTTCAGAGCTAGTGAAGTTTCTTGACTGGTGTAATTACCATACGTCTATTTCAGCTGGTGTGGCAGCTGGCAGAGGCAATCTGTTATTTCGTGGCTTTATCAATTATATAAAACCTGTATCTGCAGTGTGCCATCTATGTTTTGATCCATCTGTAGTACTGCATAGCTCACATGAGGTAGCAGCTGATTTAAAATGTAAAATTCCCAGTTAAGACATGACATGCAGCAGGGTTGAAAATGATGAGTAGCACCAGTAAGGCGTATTGCCATGTCAAAACAAAGCCATCTCTGGTGATTGTTGCCATCAGCAACACTTGAAAATGGCGCTCCTGCCACTTTTTTAGTCGTTTGTGCATTTAGTTACTGAATATATTCAGCCCAAGGTGACCACCACTTGCATGGTAGAAGCAATCCTGTGTTTGTACGAGAATATTTCTTCCCTGACTGCCGTGGCTTTACATGCACAAAAGCAGAAGAAATATCGTAGCAGCCTTTCCCATCTTCTTCTTTGTTCAGTGGAAAGAAGTTGGGAGTGAAGCAATTGGGAAAGCTAGCAGAGAAAAAGACATGGAGCAGTGCAACTGTGTATGCACTGAGTCCCAACTAGATTATTGGTTCTATAAAATTTTCTGACTTCATAAATTGACTCACACTAGCACAAGCCTGTTTAACTTTGAAAGCTAAGAAGAACGCTTAGGCTTTCCTTCCTCAGGTGTCTTTTGATCTTCAAGAAGGACAGCAACAAGGGATTCTAGGGGAGTTCCATGGAAGGAAAGGGAGATTTTAAGGAAGGGGAAAGGGGACAGGAGAAAACAGAATGGAGGTTTTGAGAAAGAGACAGAGAGGACAAATTTCTAAGGACAAATAAAAGTATAGCAAGGATGGAGCAGCTGAAACTAGACTAGGGATGAGAGAAAGAATAGAGAAGCAAGTGGGCAGAGATGGAGGTATTCATGGGAAAGTTAAAAAAAAAAGTGGAAATGAGATAAAGGTAGATTGGAATGGAATGTGAATGTGGAGTGAAAGGAAGAAGTTAAGACTAATACACATTTACAGTCACAATATATTATTTGTCTTATTCCTAAGTGTGATTGCATTGGACAACAAAAATACGTGAGAGAATGGGGGAAATTACTGCTTTCACCCATACAAGGGGAAAACTAAAAGAAAACCTTTGAGTAACTTCTGTATGATAAAGACAGAAAGACTTTCTTGGTAGGTGCGATTAAATGCATTCATTTTCCCAGGTTCATGCACTCTTGTGAACACTGCATGTATGATTACAGCCTTCTGGAACACTGCAGACTAGTGCAGACTAGTGCAGACTGCTGAAAAGCAATTATCTCTGCAGAGCTCCCAAGATCCTGCTGAGAGATGTCCATTATCAAGCATTTTTCCATACTGAGAGAAGTGCTATAAATCCTAATGAGCCCCTGCAAACCTTAGAGACCCCCCCCAATCATCTCTTCTCGTGTTGTAGGTATAAGTACAGAACATTTTGTTTCAAGACTGAGAAGAAATCATTTTATGGGTAGAGATTCTCTTCACTGAGACAGGTGGTTCTAAGAAACAATTGGTATTTTCCTCTGTCAAGTTAAATTGTACTGAAATTCTTAATTATTCATCAGCTTGACACTTCTTCAGTTAGGCCTTAGGGATTTGTTCAAATAATAGCAAACTAAAACCTAGCTGTTTATATAAATGATGATGATGTTTACATAAATGATGAAAATTGTGTATTATCTCATATCCCATTAAGGTTTTTAATGGAAGATCAGATATCAAGAGAAACCCTGCCACTACTGACAAAGCAAAGAGGGTACCTAAGCCATCTAATGTGACTGAGCTATGTAAAAACTGACCTCATGCAGCTCAGTGGGATATTCAGAAACGCATTGTGAGTCAATAGCAAATAAAAAAAAGAAAAAAAGCCTTCTTGAAAACAGGAAAGCAGCAGCCTGCAAGCAATTGGGCTGCACAGCAGAGGAACTTAAACAAAAAAAACACACACAAAAACCCACAAAAAACTAACGAGCCTGTAGTGAATTTTTCTGTTTCTTCATATTAGAAATATCTGCACATATATCCAAGCAGCTGCCAAAAGCAGAAAAGACAACCTCAGTCTTAGCCAAGAACCAAAGATATTTTGGACAACAAAATACTTGGAAAACAATGTACTGACATAAAAGTAAAGCAAAACAAATTGATTCAATAAGTACTTTTTTATTCCAATTCATGTAGAATTTGGTGCATGTTTTAGCCGTTCATTGGAGGACAAACATCCTCAGTGGGTGTGACCAATAAAACTATTATGGCTTTGGTTGTTTCCAGTTTGAGCAATAAATAAAAAGCTGGAAAATACTCCAAACTGACCAATGACCCCCAGCAAGAAGGAATTTTCAAATGGTGCACTTTGTTTCTTAAAGAAAACAGTTCATCAGTACAATAACAAAATATGTAAACAAATTATAGAAAACTAACCTAACAAAGAATGATGTGGAGGCACCAAACTCAAAACGGTAGCTTAGAAATCAGATTCTTGATATTTATTTCAATAAAAAACATGATCTTAAAATATGTACTTAGCGTAAGGTTTTAAAGTAGGCAGCATTCAGTTTAAGAAATACACAAACTCAGGTTTGAAATGCCCCGTAAGAATAGGATTTGGATTATTTTTGCTCTAAAACAAGGATATGCAACCAACAACAACAAACTGGATTCAGTACAGCACACCAACCACATCTGAAAGTGTAATTAATTAGCCTGGTAGCCTACTATTGAAATTATATCTTGTGAGCCTCCTGTAGCCTCCTCTTTGTCACACAAATAGGAATGTGCACGTCACTCGATCACTGCAACAGGACACAGGCATTCTGCTCACACAATGGCAGAGAATCTGGCTTTGTTCGAAACTGAGAAGGAGCAAAGGCTACCTCTGTAAGTACAGAGGACAGGCACCTCAAGCAAGATGGTGATACGTGGGCAGCAGGCAGTGAGGAGGAACAGCATGGTCACACAGTGAAGGACAACATAAGTCCTTGAATTTCTCCTCAAGGAAAAAAAACGTATGTCATCACTGACTTAAAATACCATTTTATGGTTTCTGTGTGACTTTATAGCTATAAGGCTTTTCCTAATACTTTCTCTAATTTGTCTAAATATCTGCCAGAGAAGCAGCACTAACGTAAGTTAAATTACCTTGTCTTAAGAATTTCTCCTCCACCTTAATTTCACAGAGACTTGTATGTAGTAATAGTTACATTTTCAAGGGACTTAAAGAAGTACAGTCAATCAGATTACTTGGTTGCATGAGCTTTCCTAAAGCTCTCATTTTAAACATAAAAGGTTCTTCACATTATGGAACGTATTCCGTAGCAACACACCCTTCCAAGAATTTAAAAGAATTTGTGGCTTTTTATTTAAAACAAACAAACATACAAAAAAACAAAAACAAAAAAAACACAGGGAAATCAGGTTGCTTATACAGTATCCTGAATAAGACTTGTATAAAGGTATAAATAATTGGCTAAACATTAGTGCAAACAAGTGTATCCTTTTTTTTTTATCTTTGCAGTCCTAAATATATCAAAATCCTTTCAAATTATCCTGTAGCAGTCACATACATTGTTTTGTTAATATTATTTCACATCTAGAAGCCTTTTAATTAACATGAGACCACTAGCTGTTAAGCCACTTTTATTATTTCTGAGCTCAGCATTGACTATGAATAAATCAAACTTACTACAAGTTCATACTTAATGGTACATAGAAACCGTGATGCATAGAAAATAGTAGGCTAGGATTTCTCTGCTAATATCAGAAGGTAAAATAAGAGTTAAAAAAGCTAAAGTAATTAGAAGGATGCAGGGTTCAGGGATATGACGCAGAGGTAGGAAATTTCAAGATATATCTAGTACTGGTGAGGTGTTCACATAAGAAATGTACAGGATGAAGCTTGGACAGGTTTCCACTTGTAACCAATCTCAGGCAAAGACTCTTCTGAGATGTGTTCTCCCAGCATAATTGAATTGGCAACCTAGGGACATTGACTGGAGGAAAATTTTGAATATGAGCCCAGATAGTAGACCAAATCCATCCAAACTGATTTGATATATGTAGATAGACTTTAAAATTCTACCTAAAGAAAAGGTAAAATACTGAGTTTGTAAGGATTCACAAAGAAAGAAAGCGTACTTTTCCTGTATATGAGAAAATGTTATCTTAGATGTTATTGCTATTGTAGGACATAACAAAAAAGAGAATCAGGAAATTACAACATTATCTCATATACAGCTGACTGCCGAACTGTCATTGTGAAATGCATCTGCTTCGTGTAGCAGAACCAACACAAGTGAAATGTAATTTTCCAGCAGCATGAAATTGTTTGTTAGTATAGACCTTACTGCTTAAGATCTTACAACCATGTTGTACCTGCGCAGGTAACACTTCCACCGAAGTCAATTTCATGAACCATGACTTCAATCACAGTTCATGCCCATGGACTGTGTAGGGAATGTCAGATATGGGCCCATAGAAAATGTGTTGTTTTTGTCATTCTCAAGCAATAGGTCATCAAAGAGAGAGAAGATGCATCATTTGTAGAGTAATAGCAGACATGAAGAATGTCCTTATTTCTCTTTGCTTTATGTAGGAAACCATGATGGATCATGCGCTGCGCACAATCTCATATATTGCTGATATTGGTAACATCGTGGTTTTAATGGCACGGCGCCGCATGCCAAGATCAGCTTCTCAAGATTGTATTGAAACAACACCTGGTGCCCAGGAAGGAAAGAAGCAGTACAAAATGATATGCCATGTCTTTGAATCAGAGGATGTAAGTAAATTGCATTAAATTTTTTTTGAACAACATATGTCACTCAGAATAGAATCTCTGAAGCTACATCTAATTTCTTGAATGAATTTTTGTTGACTTTTTTTTTTTCTGACTGAAGCTGCAGATATTCTGTGGAAACACTGTCCATATTCATGTGTTTTCTGACTCTGCAAAGTCATGTCTCTTCAGTCCAAAAATACGCACTTTGCCTTAACAAATGATCTTTGAATCATTTCTTTTCTTTCAGCAATGCTGTTCCAAATGCCTTAGTACTTAGTTATATGGAGTTGTCTGAAATTCTATGGCCATCCATGGCCGAAATGAATTTATGACTTTGCTCATCCTGGATTGGATTCCTCTAGTCCAGCAGATTAGCACATAATGATACATGCAAGCCTCTAAGATGGGTGGCAAGGGAGTGGAACCATTCTGGTCCTCTTTCAAACTGAAGCCAAGTTGATGAGAACATCTTCTACCAACAGTCATGGTACAAGGTCACCCTCTACCAGTCATTATTCCCTTATGGCTTACTTACCTGTGGTCAGTTGATGTACTCCTTCTCAAAGATGCAATTTGATCCCTTAATGTTTAAGAACACATCAGCTGTTTATTCTATCTGTTCTCTTTATTTTTTCATCCCCCAAAAAATTATGAATTAGAATGTTTTGCATAAATGCAATAGAGCTAAGAAAGCTTAGTTCTCTGTATTTATAAAAAAAAAAAAAAAGACCAAAAGGGTTTAGCAATTCTTCAGTAAAAGGGTAGAATATGCAAGAACTCCTCTCACTATTCTTTCAGAACGTCTGTACAACAGAAAGCATAATTTAAGCCATTTCGTGCCATAACATACTCTGAGATTCAGTTCTGTAGCAGCCATAAAACACTTTTTGGTAAAATTCCATTTAAAAAAAAAAGGAGTGACCACATTTCTGATGCAAGTGAAAATTAGATGAATGTACATACAACCAATCTTAAAATAGGACTGCAGAAGTAGTGGTTGCAAAAGAATTCTGTACATGCCTGTTTCAGCCTTGTGAAAATTGCTGTCATGCTATATTCTTATCTCTTGTGGCAGAGGAAGATAACCTTGCTTTGCTGCTATTGTCTGTTCAGATTTGGTTTTGTAGCTAAATAGAAGATATTTGTGTCTAAAGCAGCAGACCTGAGGACTTCAACATCTATGGAAAATAATACCCAGCTAGTAAAACAGAAGAGAGAAAGTTTGTTGTGTTTCTAACTTGACAGTTGAAATACAGGTGTGAGTAATAGGCAGAACTAACCATTTCCGACCACTGTTGTATAGGAACAGCTTTAAATACAATTTGTCATACCGGTAAAAAAAAAAAGCATCCGGTTCTTTAGTTCAAGTGTAACTCCCAGGTTTCATAGTTTGTGAGTGAAAGCAATCATTTTCTTTATTTTAAAGCATTTAAGCCTATGAAGGAGAAAAGGCGTTGTCTAAAGGTTAGAGCACTAGACTGAGATTGTTTTCAGACCTATTTCTAAGCTTTGCCACTGCTTTGCTAGGGTGACCTTTTCAAGCAAATTAATTATATTATCTCTAAGCTGTACATAATGCTGAAGGTTTTAAAAAATCATGCATAAGAACTTGGAGATACAGATGAAATTAAGATGTGAGAACTGGCTATTATAGGCAGTAACAGAATAGGACATCTAGGCAAGTTGGTTTTGAGAATGTAAAATGGAGAGGAAAGCAAAGGACAGGACAAACTACAGAGAAAGCACTACAGTAGCATTGGATTTAGGAAACAGAAGTCAGTAAGTACTGGTGATAAACTAATAATGGAATGAGACAAGTGTTCTTGATGGCTTCTGTACTACTACAAACATCTTGGTATCGATTATTCTAGTTTGACAAGAGTTGAGATATTGTTTTAAAATATGAAGAAATGGTATGTGATTGGCTAGGCTAATCATATCTCTAATTTTCTAAAATATTTTTCCAGTCATGTGGATTGGTGCTTTTGTGTATTTAAACACAACTGAAGTAAGAAAGCCACCTTTCAGCATCACAGAAAACACTGTGTATCTGATCAGTAGATTGTGAAAGACTTAGATTTACAATGTTATCCAGAAAAAAACCTGTGCATTCATAATGTGCTTAGCATGGGCCTACTGTCTAAGAAATTGTGTTGCATTCCCAGAATAGTTTTATAGTTTTGATTACTAGTATTTTTAGGGAGTTATGTTGTAAGATGCAATTAACTCCTTTTCAGATCTTTAGGAGTTACTCATATTCCCTGATGACAGAATACAGTTCCTGAAAACCAAAAAATACACAAAACCCAGCTTGGCGTTCTCCTGTGAGCTACAGTAGACTCGGAGTAGGAAAAAAAAAAAAAAATCAGGTGAAAAAAAGAGATGTCTATAAATTCCTTTTACTTACCTCTGCTCTGTTTTTCTGTGTTCCAGTGCCATCTAGTGGAACAAGAAAGTAAATTTTATGACAGTTCAATAGTTCCTTAGTTTAGTTGACTACTGCAGTATGGTGAATGTGCAAAGTAATTAGTTACCATCAATTTCTGTCGATTTCTTTCTAATGCATTTGTATTTCTGACGCATCTAAATACTGGTAACTACAATGTTAGATTGATTATACATGCTATATAGCCCACTGTAATGTGAAGTCATCTCATATTACATACTGTTGTGAAATGCATGCCCAGATAAGCGCTCCAAAAATCAATGAACACACAGGGGATTTGAAGAGTTGTACTTAACGTGAGAAAGATATAGTTATGGCTCTGGCTGTGGTCTTGAAATCACCCCTAACATTGCCCATCAAAAGGCGGTAATGGGAGTAGCTATTGTAGACGTCCAGTCTCTAAAGAAGGGCTATTACTGGTTTGCTGGCAATGTGAGACAGGTATCATGGCAGTAATGAGAGAGGAGATGGTTTTATTAAAACATTGTTTGGTAATTGGGGTAATTGCCACAAGATAGAGCACAGGAAATTCTGCACCAACATGAGAAAGAACTTCTTCACAGTGAGGGTGACGGAGCACTGGAACAGGCTGCCCAGGGAGGTTGTGGAGTCTCCCTCACTGGAGATATTCAAGGCCTGTCTGGACACCTACCTGGGCAGCCTGCTCTAAGGAACCTGCTTTGGCAGGGGGTTTGGACCCGATGATCTTTCGAGGTCCCTTCCAACCCCTTCAATTCTGTGATTCTGTGTTTGCAGTCATATAAAACCAAGGTGGAGAAGCATCAGGGGACACTGCAACCAAAATCATTGGTGCATACATGTCTGTGAAAGCATGTGCAAGCTTAGCAACAGCTCTTATCACTCTTGCAAATACACGGTGGTCAGAAGCACAGTCTGTGACAATCTCTTCTGTAAGCTCTTCCGTGTTGGTACAAAGCCAGTACTCTCCAGTGTTCGTTGGAACAAGTACATAAATAGCATATGGCTGCTCGCTACTGCAATGTACTGATGAAAGGAAATCAGCACGTTTTTTTAAATGGAGTTTGCATTTGATTTTGGATAAAAGGGATATTTTCTGTACAACTGACCTTAAAGTGACTTTATATACGTACTAACATAGCAAGTATATAGAGTATTTCATTTTGACTTTGTCTTCAAATCCAGTCTCTCTGTTTCTTATGGTTTCAGGTGTAAACTGTATCAGACCTTTCTCTCAGCTGTGTTTTGTTCTACATTATAGGCACAGCTGATAGCTCAGTCAATCGGTCAGGCTTTCAGCGTGGCTTACCAAGAATTTTTAAGAGCAAATGGAATTAACCCAGAGGATCTCAGTCAAAAAGAATACAGTGACATCATCAATACCCAAGAGATGTACAATGATGACCTCATACACTTTTCCAATTCAGAAAACTGCAAAGAGGTAAACTAGTTTGGAAATTTTCATTTTCAAATTGATCCATCTCTTTCAGAGGAAAGTAGTTCTCATAGAAATATCTTTTGAAATTTTAAGGATGGTTTGACATCTCAAGATGCATTGTTTCATCAATACTCTGCTACTAAAATCAGCTTTGTGAGCTTTTAGATTTTTTTTCCCTGGTTCCTTCTGCTTCCTTTCATCCAACCAGTAATAAAGTACATTTACATCTGACATAAATAAGCTCTGTGCTTACACTAGTTGCAGTACACAGTGTAAGGCATTTTTATTTTTAAAAAAAGTATTAATACAGAAAGAGAGATGGCAATCCATTTTCATGCCCACTGTAAGTGATTTCTTGCTTAAAAGATACAAGAACCATGTGTCCAGGATGCTGAGGCACTGAGCAAGCTAATTTCTCTTCCCCTAGTAGAACACCAGCAAAAATGCCCCTTGAAATGGAGTTTCACACTTATAATGTGTGAAAAGGCAAGAATTTCTTTTAAGTACCCCTAAATTACCTAAGTGTAAGTCTTAACACGTATGAAATAGCCATATATTTCACATTTCATACATAAGGCACTGTAATACTGAGCATTCTAAACCAGAACATGGTAGGTGCAGCTGTGCCCAGATTCTGCTGTCGTCTTACACTACTACAGTGTGATGGGGATTTGGCCCATGTTCCAAAGGCAGAGCGTTTCCATGCTGGAAACGCCTAAAAACTTCCTAAAGCAATCTTATTTTAAGATGAATTGCATTTGCTTACTCCTTCAGTCACAACTTTCCTAGTTATACTCATTTTTTCTAACATTACAGATTCTCATGCAGAATGTGTGTTCTTGGGAAGAGAGCATTTTTAATCCATACTTGCAGATAGGAAAGTTGGGATTTGATGTGTACTTTAATATGACTGCAGTCACTAGCTGTCAATAAAGTGCGTTCCTGTACATATAAACATGACAAAGTATTTCTCTTGTAGCAAACAAGGTAAAATTCAATTGGACAAATCTTGGTTTAACTAAAAATCAGAACAAAAAATATATAACATTTCAAAGTGATTCAAATCTGTTGGGGTTTTTTTGGTATTTTTTTTTAAGTGTTAATCAGGAACAAATGAGATGCTGTTGCTCAAATTCAGATGAATCAAAGCAAAAACTTTTTTTTTTTTTCCTTCTCTTTTAATTGCAGCTCCAGCTAGAAAAACAGAAGGGAGAAATTCTTGGAGTAGTGATTGTGGAATCTGGATGGGGATCCATTCTACCCACCGTTATCCTGGCTAACATGATGAATGGAGGCCCTGCTGCCCGTTCAGGAAAATTAAGCATTGGAGACCAAATTATGTCTATTAATGGGACCAGTTTAGTTGGTCTACCTCTTGCAACATGTCAAGGGATTATAAAGGTACCCCAAACTTACAACTATATGTTGTAGATTGTAAGCCATTAGAGATGTGATATTCTGGCAAGCAACCCTGTAGATGTCCAGCAGATATGGTTTTTCGTATTGCTATGAAAAATAAGTAAGCCACGACTAATAAGAAGCAGGCTTAGAAAGAGAGATTTGGGGGTGCTAATGTACAGAAAATTAAGACTGGAAAATTTGGCTACAGCTCTGTTACTGGACCAGCAAACAAGGCCAGGTCTGAAATACCTTCCCAGCATAAGTTACTTAACTGTCTTCAAAGTTTCAGGCTTCCCCACATACTCCAAATTAAAATCTGAGGATTAAAATCAGTCATAGAATGACTTGGGTTGGAAGGAACCTTCACAATCAT
This sequence comes from Anser brachyrhynchus, assembly GCF_964034855.1. NCBI lineage: Eukaryota > Metazoa > Chordata > Aves > Anseriformes > Anatidae > Anser > Anser brachyrhynchus. The sequence continues at coordinate 5,836,458 of NC_137706.1, read as the reverse complement.
CTAGTGCCATCCACCCTGCCATGGGCTGGGATGCCACCCACTAGATCACGTTGCCCAGGGCCTCGTCCAACCTGGTCTTGAAAAAAAATATCTACTATGCTTCTCTTGGGCTTCATGGAGTTGAATTGATGGGAGGCTGAATGGGGAGCTGGTAGACTGCAGGACAGTTCAAGTGAGTGTGTGAAGATTCCCCAGACACAATTGAATCTCAGAATGGATTATCTTTAATTGCTGAGGCTAAATCGCTCTTCAGACACGTCAAGATCAGCAGCAGGACATTAATTAGCCAGAGGCTGGTAAAGGGCAGGCATTAGTCAATTTTAGTCATTCTTGAATTGAAAGATTTTTTAGTAATTAAAGCTAAGGCTTTGATACATTTTGTTGGGCCAAATAGCTTAGGAAATACAGTATGGTTAATGAAGTAGAGACACATATCTCAAAGTTAACAACAGATTTCTATTAATTCTAGCTGTTGTTTCCCAACTACATTCTGGGAACACTCTCATTACACTCTTGTAATTAGAAAAACACTAATGAAAGAAAAAATTATGATCTCTTCCAGAAATACTAACTTTTGGGATATCTTACAGGGTCTCAAGAATCAGACGCAAGTCAAACTGAACATTGTCAGTTGTCCTCCTGTCACTACTGTCCTCATAAAACGGCCAGACTTAAAATACCAGCTGGGCTTCAGCGTACAGAATGGAATTGTAAGTTTCCGTGTTCACTGATTTTATTTTTGAGTAAGAAACACACCGAAATACTGAAAAAAATCCTTGCATGTGTTTGTCGGTGCATTTTGAGAACTTATTCTTCCTGGTTAAGGTATAAGCTTGCAAACACTTGCTGGGCCTGCTATAGTAGACCTTTATGTTACATCCATACATCAAGGAGATGTATACAGCATAAATATATGGGCATAAACCTTTTTGCTGACAAAGATTTCTTCATTTGTTAGCTTTTGGAGGTTGGATATGTCAGTGTTTGCCAACTGTCTCCAGCAGCTACTGCCTTTACAGCCATTCATCTCTACCTGGAGCTTCTATACAGACCATAACATTTGTTATTTTATTCTGTGCTTTTATTTAATTAACTGGGAGTTCAGTTCACATTGATATACATCCACATTCTAAGACCTTAGTATTTATACTCTGATCCCTTAATTAATCAAAACCTTAGAATCAAGTCTTTGAGTAATGTATCGGAAATGGACAATGCCAGAAAAACAAGTACTGCCATTCTTGAGGAATTCTCCTACATAATAGTTAAAAGATTTGTAGTCCAGATTGCTTGGTGCAATACCTGGATCAGTTTGTACATGTGTAACTCTCTCATTAGCATGCCAGATTTGCAAGGAAAGCAGTTATGCAGAAATAGAGTTTTGCAATCATAATTTAGCTCTGATCCTATTACTTTTTTTCTCCCTTGCTAAAACTAATTGTTCTTCTGGTATGCAGAATTTATTTGGATCACATGAATGTAGGCAGCATCCTAAAAAGCAAGCAAAGAAATGTAATGTGACAAGCTAAAAAGAGGATTGTGGCCTAGGTATCTCTTCTCTGCATGTGGCTGTTTCCCCGTAACAGCAGCATATAGCAGGATGAATGTGACAGATAACACTCACCTAGTGCAGCTCAGAAGCCTTCTCTCGTAGTTCTTCGTTCACAAGCCATTCTCTGGTACCTTTCCAAATCAAACTTCCAGGACACCACTAGCTCAGTAGCCACCCGGCCTTATTGAGAGCTGATATTAGCATTAAGGACTGCCTGTAGTGCAGGACCATCATCATCTCCTCTTCCTCCAGTCTACAAAAGAAAATAATCAGGCTACCTGCACAGAAAACCACATTACAAAGGACTGTGGGCTCTGGTCCCCTGTTCTGTCAAACCCATCCATTGAGTTTACCAGCTTTCTGTTTGCCACCCATATAAGTGCAGCATGTATCTCTAAAGGCTATCTTTTTTGTCTTACTGCACTTTGGGAAACAAGTGGCTCCTTACTGGATTCTCAGCTATGGTAGCTATCTCTAAGTAATTACTGTACCTGTTTTAATTGTTCCTACCTAAGATCATATATCATGGTGTAGTCACAGCAGAGATTGGTATGAGGAACACTGCTACATGCCTTTGTCCAGCTGGAAGCACTCTGAAGTGATACCTCCCCCAGGCTGACATCCTTTAGAAGCACAGGCTTAAAGCATTTGTCATGTTTGGGATTAATGCTTTGACACTTGAGTAGACAGAGGTCTGTAAAAAAAAACAAAACAAAACAAACAAAAATCAAAAGTGTGTGGTATTTCTGTCCTTTGCCTTTCCTTAATCCCCTTTTCACCTATGTATATGTTTAGTGGGTTATTGCTGGTAGTGCACTCAGTGTTAGCAAATCCCAAGTGCTGGGATAAAAAGGATGATTAGGACGGGATCTGGTTTTACAGGACATCACAAAGGATGCTGAGAACTGCATATAACAGTGTGAGAGGCAGAGATTTATTTCCTAATTGCTACCCTTTAGGAACCTAGTATATACAGCTGGTACTATGATACAAAGAGAAAACATATTTAAGGAACAATGAGCAATATTATGGTCTGTTTATCCGCTATTTTGGGAGCACAGCATTACCAGGGGTTGGGGTCAGGGCTGCAAGAAACAATCAGGCCAAAGTGGATTAAAAGAAGCGTATTGCATGTCCTCACATGGACAGAGGCAGTACCAGTCTGTGAGACAATCGAGTCATCTTGCCCCAGCTAATTATCTGCCATGTACTTGGAGCCCCAGTTTAGTTATTTCTGCAGACCATGGCCATCTCCTTTACTTGGACAGAACACACCAGGACTGGTCATTTGTCATATTCACCACTGCGGATGGTCACAGTTCATTGTGGTTACATTAGCAACATTTAGGTGACATCCAACGTAAAGTTTTACCACATTCAGCATAAAAATCCTTCACAGAAAACAAAGAAAGCCTTGTAATACATTCCATTTTTGAAGAGTCTGTTTGAATATAAAAACCAATGAACAAGAAGGAGAGATTAAACGCCTTGTGTTAGGCTACTATGTAGATGAGTTTTTGGTCCTTTAATTCCTTCCTCAGATACAATCTCCTGTACTTCACTTAACGTTTTAAAATACAACTGCAAAGTATATCTCTTTAGTAGCTTGACACCAAACTTTTAAAAAGCAGTTTTCTAACTGCTGGCAATTGTTATAAATGTTGATGGGAAATAATATCCTTATTCTTTTTTTGGCGCAGCATTAGCACAGTGAAGAAATAAATAGCTTGCCAGATAGGGTGTAATTAAATGCCTCATTTTGTTATGATATTACCTCATTATGCATGCATCTGGTACTTATTTCTGTTCCTCTTCTGATAACAGTTTTGTGGTAGTTCCTTTTCACCCTGCCTATCTCCTCTCTGCAGGGTGTATGGCTATTGTATTTGTGAATAGCCCATCTGAGCTGGGTTTTGTCTTCATAGGTTATCAGGAAGATGCAGAGACAGTAGAGCAGATGACTGCTTTGGTTTGTGTGTTCTGTATAGTCTAATTAATGCAAAGCCTGAAGTTGTGTTTCGGGGAGTGCTCGTGGAGCCAGCTTTGGGAAGTTTTAGTTAGGGGACAGCACAACTGCATAAACCACTGTTACGTTTGCAAAATTTCTCTTGCAGTAATAACACAGGTTTTCTACACAGCTCTTGAAAGTTACTTCTGTAGCTTCATTGCACATTTATAAAAGGAAATTGAAATTTCAAGTCTAAAGCATTAAGAAGAAAGTAAAGTACTGTGCGTGTATATGAAACAAGCAGCAGAAATGTATGATGGAAAGGTGAATGGAAGACAATCAGTCATCTTATGAGAATTATTAAATCAAATTTCCTTTAAAATTGGTTATTTAAATGCAAATTATCCTCTCATATCACATCATTTTCTTGTTTTCTAGATTATGAAAGATGTGTACCACCAGTTGTGTTTTTACTGCCGGTAATCTACCACTTCTCAGTCAAGATCTGACTGCTCAAAACACTTCCTCCGAGAAATATATCTACCCATCCCTAACCCAACAAAATTCTATCTAAAAATACAGTAATACTAGGTAAAATTTAACAGAACAGATAGTTAGCTTATTCTGTCTTCCTTGCCTTTGTTTACATTTGTTTAAACTGTCTGGGGCAAAAAAAAAAAAAAAAGGGCTTAAATAGAGTAGCATAGGAGTGAGACAAGGAGAAACCTGGTTAAATAGGTTGTATTTAGGTATTTACTCAGAATAAATTAATTTGTTGATTTGTTCAGTTAATTTGCCTTGTACTGATCTATACTTAAGGTTCCGATATAAAGTGGGCAGTTGCATTAAAACTGATTGAAGCTACTGAAGTTTCACAGGTGATTCACTGCAGCTTGTATACAACATTGCAGAATATCTAACAGCTGAATGGATTACTAGTATGGTTTACTTTTTTTTTTTTTTGCTTTCTGTTTACACAGTAAATAGAGCATAGGCTCTTGCTTACACAAGATCCAGATCAGTCATGCTTTATTTAATAATCATCTAGCTGATACCATAATTCAACAAGTATAATAGCAAGCTAAACAATCCTGGCTAAGAAGAATCTCATCTACCACTTGTACTTAATGGTACTGCTCATCTTAAACTTGCCAGCCTAATCTGTCTCATCTCCAGGAGCTGGAGACAGAAGTCATAAGGCTGCTTTCAGTCAGTCACTTGCAAATACAGGAGTCACATGAGTCTGTGCTGTAAGTACAGTATATTTCTTTACATCTGCACTGTATCTAGCTTAACATGATCTGTGAAGCTAAGCAGAGCCACTTGTGATCTGCATCTGTTTCTCTTTTTACCTCATTAAAATACTTAACATTTACAAAAAGGAAGCTGAATCCCTTCCCTGGAGAGAGATCACATTCTTGAATGAGGGTAAGAGACCGCTTCCTATATCTGAGACTGTTAAAAAGACTAAATTTACCGATAGTATTAAAAGTGCTTTGAGTGCAACTGAACAAAAAGTACTCTGGATGGATTCGCAAGCCATTATCTTTTCCTTTATGCCAGTGGAGTTAAAGGTAACATTTCCATTTGCTCTGAAAGCTTTTATTTCATCTGGTTGTATGGTCTCTGTATTTTATTTTATACGGTGTAAAGTTTATTTATAGCGTTTCTTTTGGCACAGTCCGCTTTTGTCCTGTCAGATGACTGACTGTATTGTATGACAATCCCCAACATCAAGGAGCAAACTTTCACAGTGAGTTAAATAGTTACAGTAGAAAGTACATATAAAGAGTCAGGTGAAGATCTACGTAACACAGCTTGTCTTGTTACCTGTACAATTAAAAGGTAGACTACCTGCAAAGCAATACACTGAAAATCAAGCTGTAGTTCTGTGAAGACTCCTGTTGGTTCCTCTAACCCTTATAGTCCATCTGAAGAATGGTTTATGAACCACAGTAGGTAGAACTCAATCACTTATTTTAGACTGGATGCTGGAAGATAAGTCTTACTGCAGGATAAACTTTGTTTTCTGAATGCTAAAGAAGGTTGTGTGGTTTTGTTTATTTTTAATTCCAAAAAATATACATATATTTCCCCTCCCTGTATCAGACAGCATGACCTTTGACTAAGAAAGAATTTCATTTTTCCTAGCACTGTTAACTGTGAAGAAGAATTTAAAGGAAACTGCTAGTGTAATACAGGAAGATATTGCTCATCCACAGACATAACGTGCTTATCCACATTGTTTTCACCTCCATTGTATTCTAGCTTGGTCATCTCCCCACATACTATGTTAGGTAGAGAATTAGATTATAAACTCACTGGGACATGAGCCACATCTTATCATACTTATATTTAGCTTTGAGCAAACTATCAGATCTCAGCAAATAATAATTCTTGGCATATGATTATAACCAATGACAGTTACTGCAGAAACAGCTGTCATCGTGTGATATTCCTCTAGTAGTCGTTTTTTTTCCTCCAAGAACAGGTTTTCCTCAGTAAACAAAACATAAATCTCAGCAGTGCTAAGCTCTGCTCAGAGATTCAGACTATACATTATCTGCTTTATTTTGAAGGACTTAAGCTCATGCAACACAATTCAGCAATAATTTCTATCCAATACACATCTGTCTTGTCTGTCAGGGGCCGTGTTGTAGGACAGATGTTGCTGAGAAGACAATTTTTTAATGAAGATCTCCATGCTGCATTGAGCTTTCTTCCTTCTATACACCATGCATGTTGTAAGTTCAGAGAATTTTAAATATCAGCATCTGCTAGGACTGTGCCTCATAAATGCAATTTCTGTAGAATTATTCCTCTGTTGTAGCGGGGCATAAAAGTCAAAACCTGTGGTTATTTCTCTGCTGCTACCTGTGGCTGCCAGTTGAAACAGCAGCCTGATCTGCCTTCTTCGTCCTAAGCTCTCTCTAGTCAGCAGCACTATAAAATGTGAAGAAAAGCAGTGGCTCTGGAGAGCAGAGTTTCCTCTTCCAACCTGCAGAGGTACAGGAAAGAAGCTGTCACACTACACTATTCAATTAGCTTGCTGAGGACAGCCTGTAAAAAGAATTAGAATGTTCACACTTGAGACCCTGCTGTCAGCTGACTGCCTTTCAATGCGCACTGTCTGTATGGAATCATCCTTTCCTTCAGACTAAACCAGTGTTTCTGCAGAATTAAGGATTATGGATTAAGCTTTATGTCATTTTTTTCCACATACATGAAAAATTTGCTGTTATAGATGAATTTTTACTCTAGTACTTTTTTTACTTGCCATTATTCAGAAAGAACAATGTGTTAGTTTGCAGAGAGAGTCCAGATGGAACAGCCAGAAAAATTTAAATCACTTTCTTCTCCTATCCCAACAGTATGTAAAGACTTAACTCTTCCCACAACTCCATTTTTGCATGGCTGCTAGCTGTATCACTGTACTAGGTAATCGCATGTTACCAAGTCATAAGAAAGAAAGTAAAAATTGTAATTTCCAGAAATTTTGAAAAACAACAAACCATTTAAAACCTCACAGTACTGCTTATTACCTTTCAGTACTATCTTCTGGAGCCACCATGATATCACCTCTCAATATTATGCATTAAATCCTAGTAACTGCTACATTCCGACATTTCTAAACTTTAATAACCTTGACTTTTTCTTGGCAGATTTGCAGCTTGATGCGAGGTGGAATAGCTGAGAGGGGAGGGGTAAGGGTAGGTCATCGTATTATTGAGATCAATGGACAAAGTGTTGTTGCAACTGCTCATGAGAAGATAGTACAAGCACTGTCTAATTCAGTGGGAGAGGTAAGAAAACTATTAAATACTTATCAAAGATTTAAAACTGTTGAAAGAATATATATTTCAGTTGGGAAAAATAAACATACTATTAATACCACCACCTCAGTAGATTGGAGTTGAGCGTTAATAACAATTAACAAAACATCTTTGAACAATTACATATACATTTAGTATGTTTTTACACCTGTTTTCAAAAGTTCATGGCATGATTCTGAACCTCAGCGTACTGTTTGAATTAAACTAGTCAGTTAAAGGAAGAAATCACTTAAGCACATTAACTATGAAAATGTCTCTTAGCTAACAAATACAGCATCTGCCATAAAAATAAATTAATATTCAAAGACCTGAGATTAAAATTTATATGTATTTTAATCCTTTCACTTCTACTGAACATTTCCAACTTACCTTAGAAATAATTTAAGACATCTCTCTCCAGCACTTTTAGAGAAGTCAGCGATGGATGAACAAGATCCTCTAGTTTATCAAAATCCCTACTGATTTTAGTGGTAGGATCATACACAACCCTGGCCAGATCTTCCACTAGGCTCCTTTGCCATAAATCAGAGGTAACTTGTTTTCCTGTGGAAAATGATACTTGAAAAAGAATACAGAATACATGCATGTTGGCAGGAACAAAGCTATATAGGTTTCAACAGAACCTACATGCCTTTGTGATACCTGTTTGTTGCACTTTTCACTAAACATATGAGGACATCATGCAACTTGTTTTTTGCAGCATGAAGAAACCAAGCTATCAAGGCAGCATGTGTCTGGTGAGGTTCTATAGGTACTTAAAGCTGTTAGTAAGTTTCTGACAACTCCGATTACCTGATGTCCTATTTATCCGTAAAATCCCTCTGATGCTCATCACAATACTCTCTGCAAAAAGAACTTAAATATGCTAGTCATGAGAGAACCTGTTTCACCAAACCCTTAACTGACGTTTAAGTGTTGGGTGATAAAGATCAAGTTGTGTGTTCAAATGTTCATCAACAAGGAGAAAACACACGTAAAATTACCCTTCCACAGGGGAGGAAAGTACAAGAAAATCCAGGTTCAGTTAATATCAGAACAGCAGAATCAGTTTTCAAGGAGGTTTGTGCTGCTTCATTAGAAATGGCAGTAATCAGAGTAGAGTATAACAGTGGACAGTGTTTTATTAATTATCTTTTCAGCTGTAGAATGTTACTTCCTGGCAGTTGTCATTGGAAAAAAAATAATCCAACAGAACAGCTCATTGGAACCAGAGAACTTTTAACTAGAAACGTTGGTAACATTCACATCTCTAGGAACCAGTGGGAGAATCAGGTTGGGACTTATGAATTACTTTAATAAGTTAGCAATTCTGTTAATTTCTGTGTAAATCAATCAACAGATTCATATGAAGACTATGCCAGCTGCCATGTTCAGGCTTCTAACTGGGCAAGAGACACCCCTATACATCTAGCTTGTGACTCTCTTGCAGCAACATAAATAAATGATTCCATCAGAGCTGAAGCCCTCATAGCTGAAGAGAACTTTGTATTTTGTATGAATGAAAGGCTTTGAAGCTGACCTGAGGACTCTGACACAAGGAACAGACAGGTGTCTGCCTTTTCTCCTTCCTTTTTATTTCTTTGCCAAAAAGTAATGAGAAGGATGGTCAAAGACAATAACCACCAACACAAAATCTTTGTAAAACACTTAAGTATTTTGCAACATCTTCTAAACTCTTTTCTCATAAAACTTAAAACATATTTATTTGTAACCTTTATGTGGAGTGACGTATGTATGTCTGTCCTGTTTGATAACATGGTGAATGTGAAAACTTGATGAATGAGACTGCAGAAAATGGCAAAGATAAGCAATTAGACAAAGCTATGGCTGCCTCAAGCTAAGAAAAAATCCCAGTACCATAAACCATTAAGCGGTCCACTACTGATGGCATGGTGTGATTTTAAAACTGGTGCCGAATAGATGGTATTTCGGTGGAAAGGAATGTGTGCAGTTAAAACTTTTAGATTCTAATGTAAAGAGAACCACTGTAGTACTTGGTATTGTTATGACAAGTGTAACCTGTTTGGCAAGGTGTGAACATAAATATGTAACAAGTGTTTCATATGCTAAATAAAGAATAATTGCCACAAGATAAAAATCAAAATATTTATTTAGATACATATTTATTTTTAATGCTTGTGATTTTTATGATTTAACAGAGTGATTTCATGGATAACTTATTGCACAGTTTTGTGTAATGTATGTGTTGGGCTGTTTTTTTTGTTTTGTTTTGTTTTTTAACTTTTGCATATTACTTTTTTGTTTATATTAGCTCTAAACGGGAAAGCCATGCTTACCTGTTTTCTGTTTTTTTATAAAGCATTCTTATTCCTGAGGCAATGTGTTTTGAATGTGAATTGTTTTGACAAATAACCTAGCACCATCAGCAGTATTAGATTGTGTGTAGATTAAAAAAAAAAGTAGTAAAGTTGTATTCCTTATTACATAAATGTTAATTGGTGTAACTTTTTGTCTATTTTTTTTTTGGGGGGGGGAGGGGCAAAGCCTTGAAGAAAATACACTGTGACTTAAGAAGCCTTACCATGCAGTAACTAAAGAGCTTTAGATGACTGTACTTCAAGGAGTAGTGTGTTGCATGCAACTGACCTTAGGAAAGAATTAACCTACTATCACTAATAAATCTGAAAAAATAAATAAAGCTTGCTTATTTTGTTTGTTGTGTAAGTTTACATAGTAAAAAAACAACTAGAATATCTTTTAATTCTTCAACTAAGTGCAGTTGCAAAGGTCACAGATTTTTTTTTTTTAAAGGGAATTCATCTCTTGAATTAACAGTTCATATATTAGTATTATTATCTTTAGAGTAGATGTTTTCAAATAGCATACCTGCTTGCCACTGGATGTCACTGTAACTTCACATCAGTACAGAATCATGCTATACTTAAAATACGTTAAAATGGATTATTCTGTAAAACTTAAACTACCCATCTTCAGCTACATTCATTTGTGACCTTTTCACAGGATGTCTGCCCAGCTCAGAATGACACAAATGAACCCAGTATATGATTAAACCTCAAATGGAAACTGTAACACTACTGACAAGCACTGCTGCAAAAAAAATTTAAACCCTGAAACGTCAACATGTGGTAGGTTCTTTATGAGAACCTTTTCTTTAAGGCCTTTTCCAATTTCCTCTGAGAGAGGCAGATGAAGCTTGCACTGGAAGACATTGCTGGTAGACCTGTGTTTATGCTGGTAATCAAATTAGCATCAAGAATACTACTTTTTTTTTTAAAAAAAAAGATAATTTTAAATTAATCAAAAATGCAGCAGAGCCACAAGGAAATGTTTTAGTAATACAATTATCCAAACTACTAATTGGAATAACAGTTCTTTTTTCAAAAAAAAAAAAAGTTTGTGGCCCTGCTAGATAAAAATTCACCTTGTTTCCTATCACTTGGCATTTGTAAGTACATAAAATCTTTTCGGAAATGCAGGATTTCAGAGACTTCTTCCCTAATGCACCTTCTGGACACAATTCACAGAATACTTAAAACATCAGTTTTCAATAGCACATACTACTCCAACTAATAAACTCTGGAGCATTCAGAACAAAGTAAAAACAATTCACACTGCAACCTTTAGTATAATATAAAAAGGCAACATCTTGAGGGTGGGGAGGGATGGGCAGGGAGAAGGCAGAATAATAAGAATTTAAATACAACCGATCAGTTAGCCTGGCATGAAAGACGCTGGAAAAATGAATTAGAAGCAGCACTGTATGTGCATATAAATCACCTTTACATTTCTATCCAAATCAGTTGTTGAAAAACCAAAGTCCAGAAATACTTTTTATTAAAACACTGATCATAGTTAAAACACTTTGAGGTACATTAAATAAATACAACTTTTAAGTTGTACAGCCAGTCTATGGTGGTTTTGCAATGGTTTTCAAGAAATGCTAGACATCATCAACAGCATTTCTCTAAGTACAGTGGAATATATGCATTTCTGGTTGAGAAAACATTTGTTACGAGTTGACTAATAAATCAGTTAAAATTTTTCAAAATGCAGGGCTGAAATTTACATTCAGAAAATCAGGTGTTCTCTTCCTGCTGTTGGAAAAAAGTAGAATTCCAAAGGAAGACACTTTTTCCATTTTAAGCCATCCACTACTTGTATTTCTCCCAGTCCTGGTTTCTTCCTTAATCCTCTCTGCTGGAATCACATACCTGTGAATATTATCAAAGGATGGTTTCCCGGGAAACTCCAATTAAACTGTGAGGCCTGTCCCGCTCTAACCTGCGAGTGATATGGGACCTGTGTAAGAAGGCAACTGGAGAGCTCAGAGCACCACAACTCTGAAGATGAAGATCTTCTTGGAGCCGCTTTCTGGAGGTATTCGCACTCTGCTGGGAACTTGTAATAACCTGTTCATCAAAAGGGCAGAAACGGAGGAGGGATAAAACGTGGAAAACAGTGAAAACTGATTTCATTTAAAAGGCTCAGCTTCTGAATATTACGTCCTTCAAGTTACCTAGTGATGGAACTCCCACAAAGGAGTTGTGTCTTCATGCAGCCACCCAGAGTCTAGCCCACTTGTGTTTTTACAGCTGGTCACAGCTGAGTAAGGCCTACTGGCAAGCAAAGTCAGCCTTGAAAGGCGTCAGGCCTCGCACCAGTACTGTAGTATTATATCACCAAAGGGGCGAATAAGTATTTGTTTCTCTATATGTGAATGAAAAGGACCAGTGAAAAAGGCAGCAGTTCTCCCTTAAAAAAGATACATGTAAGTTTGGAGCAAATTAAACTATTTCTTTAGGAGACAGAGATGTTTTACTAGCTTTGGTGAAGGTGGGAGACAACTAAAACCTTGCAAGCCTGACAAACAAGCATTCTGTTAACAGAAGTATCAAGCTGCTTCACAAATCTGAATTACACAACCATTTCACCAAAATGCTGTGACTTCCTGAGTAGATTGCTGGGATAGCCTTGACTTTTACTGATAAATAACTTCACTAGAATTTTTGCTTTATTGTGAAAAATTCTATGTCCCCTCCAATCTAAGAAACCTGAACAGGGTAAATATTGAACCACGGGTTTCTAGTTTTGTGAGCTACATAAGCCCTCAAATTCTTTCATACTGCTTTGTTTTGGGAGAAACTTTTTTTAATTTAAATAAATTGTTTTCAGCTTTCTAACCTTGCAGATTTAACGACCTGCAAATCCAGTAAAGCAATAAAAATGTTAAAAGTTAATTCCACACTGACTCTCTATTAAGTATGTTATAATAGTACTGCTTGCCTAACGACTTGACTGTAAGGTTAACTGATACAGTGATGCTTCTTTGTTCTACTTCATAGTTAGCAAAAGACAATCTTGCAACAAGCTTTTTTAAATGCTGTATGTTTCCTGCTACATCAAACTATCTCACAATAAAAGTAAACACCCTGCAATTTACACATTACTATATCCTGTTTTAATACTTAGCAAATTTCCCTCACTTAGGGATCATCAGACTAATGCCACAAATACTAAGTAACTCATAATGGAGAAACAGCCCCCAAGCATGCATCCTTAATCATCTGTCCAGCTCTGAAAACTCTACCATCAACCTGAACATGGTTAGTCAGTGTTAAGACCATTCTGCTTTTTGAATCTGACAGCGTAAATGGAACTTCACTTTTATAGCTATCATTCTGGAAACAATACTAGCAAGAGGTGATTCATCACCTTCCTTCCTGGAAAAAAAAAAATTAAAATAAATAGACATATTATTAAACATGCATTAGATTATAAGAGTTGCTACCACTACTAATTCTTTTTTTTTTTTTGTATATATATGATTCCTACCAAGCCTTGCATTTGTTTTATTCTCTCTCAAAAGCATAAAGTGTCAATTATTTTTCTTAAAAATAACAAGGGTCATTGTCGTTCTTCTTGTCAGGAGTAAGGGTAACTGCAGTGTTCTATTTTGATAGATTGTGGCCCTGCTTGTTTATCTACCCTTTCTTTTCAGCTAGTAGCTAATGCTGTACAAATACATCTGCCTTAAAAAAAAAAAAAGAACAAAAAGAACACAACAGATCAAAGTCAGTGCTTGAATCCATGCTATCTCCATGTATCAACACAAATTTATGTAGGGAATACTACAACTCAGGTTTAAAAAGCCTTTGGAAATAAGAGATATTGCTGACTACCAATGTGTAAAATCAGTTCCCTACAGATCTCTTAGGATTTTACCAGTACTGTCTCCAGCTGAAGATTTTTAAATGCATTTATAACTGCCTCAGTGTAAAATGCATTACTGCTTGATAAATATAAATTATTTCCTACTAAAGCCATGTTACTGCAAGATATCCTTTGTAATTCTCTGAACTATTCAAAACTATAAAAACATTTTGATAAGGCACATGTCTCATCAAAGTTGAACAAATCTTTAGAACATTAATGACCTACCTGGTCTATAATATTGGCACTGAAGATGGCTTCTTCCATGTGTCTTTCATCAGATTTTATTACTGATCGTATACTGTTCACTACGTGACGTACTTCTGGAGGGAGATTACAGTTTGAATGTTCCAAAAATTTGGCAACTAAAATTTTTGTGTCTTTATATGCCTTAAGGTCCACTAAAGAGCGTGGTCGCTCTTTTGAGGCTGTTCGCAAAGCCTTTGGCTTTAAGTGGAAATCAATTTTCCTTGTATCCCTCTGTTTTCCAGTTGGTAGGAAACTGCTCAAAGAATGCTGACAAGCAGAGGCAGCCATATGAGAATCAGAAACAGGAACTAAAAGAAGGGGGGAAAGAATATCTTTAAAGTAAATGTTGTTTTTTTAAAACAAACAAAACACAAACCAGAACAACAAATAAAAACCACAAAAAAAAAGCACCAAAAAAAATACAAGGCAAGTCAAGTATCCTCACAAAAGGTTTTGTCATAAATTGTCTGTTTTCTCCAGAGATAACAAAATAATGTCATCGAGGAAACCTTTTAACCAAAGGCCAAGGTACAATTCATTCTCATGACCAAGAAGGACTGTATTTAAGAAGAGTGTGGGCATAATTAAAGTACTTCATAAATCAGGCATTTTTGTTACCTCTACTTTCAGCGATTTCAGTAAACATTAATGGTAAGGGGAAACGCCAGCTACTCAGTGTTACATATGTAACTTGGAATGTTTTAGCTTGCTTGGCTTTAAGGATAAAGTTCCCCTTGCTTCTATAGTTAGGCCCCAAAAATGATAAGCGGAGAATCATATATGAGAGATTGTTGAGAAATACAGAGAAAGCAAAAAAAAAAAATAAAGAGTCTTTAATCGCAGCATTTGTGATTTGTGATCAAAGGCGGCTTCCAAAATAAATAAATAAATAAATAAAGCAATATAACCGAATGGGAAAGTTCTGCCTCCACACCTCATGCTTGCATGTGGAGAGAATCCATTTTTGCTCTTCACAGTATGCTGGGAGACAAAGAAACCCAATCCGCTATATTTAGTGCAAGAACCAGGAATCTGGCAAGAGGTGGACTCAGTGAACATGTGTAAGTATCGTTCTGTTGGAACTGTACATCATGCACCTATGCTGTTACTGAGCAATTTTTACTCCAAACTTTCTTGATCATATTTCTCTATCAGAAGCTTATTTTAATTTTTAAACCAAAATAAGGAAATCTACACAATCCTGCTTTAGAAAACAGATCCTCACCTGTTTCTAATGTTGCTGGAGATAATCCTGCATCTTGATGCCGTCTACATGTAGGAGGAGTCCAGGCACAATGATCACCTTTAACCAAAGACAGACAGACAGAAACAGCACAATCAAGCCCTGTTATCCTGTGCGGAAAGCAAGGAAAAATACATTTGGATCATTTGGATCTTTTGTCATCTCCTTTACAGAATGAATCTACTCAGCTGAAATACTACTTGCAAGATATCCACTCACAAAGAGAAACTACTATACTCAGAAATGTCCTTTAAGCTGTTAAAGAAACGCAGACAGAAAGATAGTTCCTTGCTTGGTTTCCTCTTATACAGCTATCAAATCCTAAATACTTCAGGCCTAAGCACTTAAGTTACAGAAGGCTCAATGCATTCTAAGGGCAGACCTCAGACCGTCCTGTATTTCCTTGGCAGACAGAGTTTGTCTTTTTAAAAAAAAGGAAAAGGAAAAGAGGGAGAGGGAGAGAAAAAAGAAAAGAAAAACAGGGAAGATGAAGCTCTCTTATTTCTATAAGAACGGTATTTTGTTCAATACTTCTACCTCTTTTTTCCTCCTTTTTAAAAAAAAAGAAAAGAATTCATTCTTTGCAGGAGAAATGTTATTAGATTAACGGGTAGGTGACCACTATGGTTACTGGTGATCCAATTAATAACAAATGTTTGCAGAGCTTCTGCAAACAGCTCTGGACATAGCTGCCTTCTAATGACAGTGTTTCGGGGATGCCAGCACAAGCGTCAATGATCATAAGATCACACTATGCCGTAATTGACAGTGCACTCTTTTTGATCTCAAGCTTCTGACAGGCAAGATGGAATAAGCCCTTCCATTTCTGCTGTGCATGTTTGTGTCTGTTTTCAGAACTGAAAACTATTTTAAACTTCTTGGTAGATTAGTAGAGGTTTTCTTCCATATCTTTAGGGAAGGTTTGTAAAGAAAATAATTAAATGAAGTCAAACAAACATAAGATGCTACACAGAAAAGTAAGAAAAGAGACAGCCACTGTTCTGTCTTGAATTTTCCTCATTGTGCTGACGTACTGCAACACATGAATCACAGCATGCTTAATGAGAGAAGACACTCGAGAAGTTCCATCTTCCCATCCTTTATTACCCTGCTTAACACATCTGTGCCAGAGACAAAACTACAGTACTGGCCACCATCCTGAATCACCTGGAACACAGGCACTACCATAATCACCCTGGAGTATCCCAGGACAATCAGCTGACAGAGCCACGTGGTCTATCACATTTCCGTATAGATTAAGTTTACTGAAACAAAGATCAGTGCTCAAAGTTGATTCTGTCCTCCTTTGCTATGACAAACTTTATGGAGAAAAGACAGGAAAATGTGCAAACCGCTCATTTGTAAGGTTTCCCCCCCACCTCCTCCATTTTTTTAAGTGGTAAAAACTTCTTACAGAGATTTTATGTGAATGCACAAGACTTAAATTGTCAGGGACTACACAGTGATTATAAAGGCAGCTATTACACTGAACTTTCATCTACTTTCTATACTAGAAATGACAGATATTTTAAAACAAATAAACAAGCTCACTTTCAGCGTTAAATGATAAATGGGGGAATTACTGAGTCCATCCTGCCAAGATGTGCTTGAAGCACATGAATTGTGTTATCAATCTAAAAGCCTACCCAGTTGTATGCCTGATTCCCAGATCACTAATATATTAGATCTCACACCTGTTGTGTCACAGCCCTGTTGCACTCATGCAACATTCCTGTGCCAAATAAATTATGCTCCAAACTAGGTGCAGTGCAATCACAGTAACATTCAAGACCAATTTCAAAAATAAAAAAAAGCTGTACACAGTTAACTTTGAGGTTGCACTTCTAAACCTGTTACCATTGACTTCTATGGGCGCGTTAATCAGCAGGTGAGTTATTTTTCTTAAAGCAAAAAGACAGGATCCTAGGACAAAACTAAACCCACTTACTGATCTGACCATTACATTTTCCCATTTGTGAAAATGCCTGAAGCTCCCCCAACCCTCATTTCCCCAAAATCTGTAGCGTGTCTCTTGCATGACTTATTAGTCTCAACAATATGCAGTTAGACCAGTAGTCAAGATCAAATGCTTCTTTAAGTGAGCTGAGTATAAAGAACTTCAGCTGTGTGTCACAGCTTAGGAAAAGTGTGCTTAAGGGCTGCTACAAGCAGCCTGTACATGTTAGCAGAATTGTGCCACTTCTGATTTCCAAATAAAGGTCATCAACAAGTAGAGCGAGGAAGGTGAGTGAAATGAAGTAGTGAAAACCTTCACAGAGTAAAATTTTGCAAATTCTAGTTTGCCAAAAATATAAATGAAAGAAATGTGCAGATCTAAACTCAAGTGCTTCTCTTGAACATCCAGTTTTAAAGAATCTTCTGTACACAGCATAACGGCGAACTAGGCCAGCACAAATACATTCCCTCTGAGTTACCCCATCTCATGCTCCCCCTCTGCCATGTGTATATCAGTAACTCTAGAACTCTCTCTGCTTCATTATTCATTTTTACAATTTTTGCTAAGACCAGTTAAATCTCAGTAATGTTTAACCCCTGTTCTCCACTAGGGAACTTGGAAATTAGTCAAAGTAATTCCTATAACTATAATAAATTAAATAATGCCACTCCTCCAGAAAAGATGATGGATGTATTTAGGACGTGTTAAGAATGACGGCAGAGCATCTGTTATGGCAGATGTCCCAGCAGTCAGCTAGAGCACATAGACATGGCTGCCTACATTAATATCTCTGTCAAACACTACTCAAAGAGCATATGGAGCCCAATATGGAAAACGCACACAATGCAATCCAGAAGAGAAAGGGCTGTTCTTCTCATGTTTGGCACAGCGTAAAGGATTCAGAAATTCCTACTTACTGTCTGCACAGCAGCTTCATAGCACCTACATATCCTAGCCGAGTAAATTTCATAAAAATAAGTGCAGACTTCTAGATTAAAGATTCACATTTCCTCGACAGCATGCTGAAGCCGGATTTTTAAAGGCAGAAGACATTCAATTACTGAACTAGGTATGAGGTCTCTGAAATTCATAGGAACAGAATAACAATGCAAAACACATAATAGAACCAACACTTCATCTTCCTAAATGAAACCAGTCATTTCAGCATTTTGTCTACTTTTGCTCTGAGCTAGTCATGATTTTTTTCTTTAGAAGCCTTAGAAAGGCCGGTGAATGCATATGTATCAGGATCATCTGTCTGACAACTCACAAAGCTTTCATCTTTACTTTCAAACCACTTCTCCAAGTTACCCCTTCGAATCTCTCCAGTTTACATCCTTTTGTAAAACCTGTACTTTTCAAACATTTTAAATCTACATTCCTGCTGTTATTTGACCAAGCCACTCCCTACTAAATCAAACATTTATTTTCCACCAATAAGCTGATTTTTATGAAGATACAGTGTTCAGCTAACAGCTCCTCTCCTCTTCTTCCCAACTTGTCTAAAAGGAGATTCATAGCAGAAGATGCTTATCCTCAGCAGTCAAAAGCTTTCCTTTTCATTCATCAACTTGTCATGTGCCTCGTCTTTCATTTATTTTTTTTTAAAACTTGTCACTGTACAGTCCAATACAGTTACAGTTGTGACTGCCTCTGAAATGAACCAGTCCTGTCAATGTCAGTGTCACCTTCAGGAAACACAACCTGCTGTATTATAAGCATGACAGCTCAATTAATCATTTCGCACATAGAACCCAGCTATTGTTCAACCTTGTAGTTCAGTTTCTCAATATAACAGTAAAAGAGGGGTGAAAGCATCTACTCAGGAGATGGTTTTCTGATCAGCGCAGAAAGGCTGGTACAATTCAGAAAATCCAAAATTAATTTCACTCTGTCATTTTTACCACTTTCACTTAAAAAAAATTAAAGCTAGATGGTGTGCACAGAATTAAAGTCTTCACATGTCAGTCAACCCTCACTGAAAGGTTTCACAATGTACAGCAGCACTACATGCATAAAACCAACATCACGCTCCATCAGCCTCGTTACACTACACCTACCTTCTGGATAAGACGAACACGATACAGGATCACTCGATGATCGGACTATATTTGAATTTCGGTATTTTGTCACATGGTGCTGCTGGACAGTACTCTCAGGGCTGCTCACATATGATGCAGTATTTGGAGGTCCAAAACAGGGAGCAGTCTGGGAAGGGACAGCATGCTGGCTAGAGACCATAGAACAGATCTTCTTTTCTTTCAAATGTGCTGTGACATTGCTTTCTTGAGCAGAACTCTGCAATTCTCTTTCTGAGGGGCTGAAATTCTCTGAGGAACAGTCTGAGGATCTGCTGTGGGCACAGTTCTCATTTTCCTGTCCTTGTGACTGGTCCATAGATGCTCTGCTGTGCAAACTGTCATCCTCATCAGGAAAACCCTCTGAGCAAGTTCTGTGGAACCTGCAGTGGATGCTGTAATCCAGACTGCTGCAGCTCTGGCCTGTAGCCCCTTTGCGGCTTGTACAGCAGGGAGAAAAATCTGCCGAATGGAGAGACCCCTGAACTTCCAGCGAACAAAGATCTTCGGAGGAGCAGCTGTGGTCTGGGACATCAGCAGCCTCAGAGACCATCAATGAGGTGCTCTCACCAGAAACTGCAAAACAAGAGATCCAGAGAAAAAGGAAGACTTCTTGCACCACCACCACCCTGCGCTTTCAACATACTGATTTAAATTTAGGAATTGTCAAGTAGGTCAATAACGATTCAAAACCTTTCAGGTGACAGAATGCCAAAGCAGTAACATAATTTACTTGTTTTTAGTGTCTTTCAGCGAAGGTAATTTGTGTTGTCAACTACTTTCATCAGCTAATAAGCATTTTTGAGCACTGAAGCCAAAGTTCCATCTGAAACCACATTTGGATAGCAGCAGATCTTCCACTGCTGGTTCCTCTGGTAAGCAGCGAGAGATTGCACGTGGTGGTAGGCAAAGTAATACTTCACAGAAATGCTGGAAAAACAAGCCTCTGATTGCTTCCAAACCTATCGCTACCGTGAATATGAGCTTCCTAACCAGGCATAATTTCCTTCAAACATGTATCTAAGATCTTTACAAATGAGAACTCTTGACAACACATCTCTGGCACACAACCTAAGAAATCACACACTCACGCTTCAGATAAAAGCTAAACATTCTGTGCAGGGCCACATCATCTTGGAAGCCCTCTGTATTACAAATTGACATCGTTAACACTTCCTCTGTCGTGTGTTCATATAGACGTTATGGATGAAAATGACTCCTTGTATGAAGAAAAGTATTTGGCTCTGCATTATTCCCAAATTTGTGACAGAAATGGAAGAAATAGAACTAGATCACATCATCTCCCAGTCTCCAGTAATATAAGCAACATTTTTCCCAGATCTGACTGCAATTCCTGAGAAGGTCCTACATCCAAAATCAAAATATTTACAAAACACAAATCACATTATTCTATTCAGCTCAGCACCCTCTGATGCCCTTTTCTGCATAACAGCTGTCACTAACCATACTCATGAGACAAACGTATTTTAACTTTTGTGTTCACAGGAACAGAAAAATAGGATCTTGCAGTGAATAAGACAATGCTTATAAGCACCCCCAAATTTTGGTGTCTAGGAAGCAGAAAGCTTTTCACAGTAGGCAGAAATTAACTATTAAAATGAAAAACAAGTATTCATGAAATTAGATTTTATGAAAGACATTTTTTCCTTACATAAAATGGATCAAGCCAACTATTTTCTTTTGGGGCTCCTAGGAAATAGATTTGTAATACTTACAACGCAATCACAAGATTGCCAAAAAGGACATTATAATCACTTACGGAAATACATCTGTGCAGCTACATTATGTTAAAAATGCATAATATGCACTGCTCAAACTGCAGTAGTTTATTGGACCATTTATATATGTGATGGGTCCCCAAACATTTTTTACCTAACGAGATGATTCTTTTCAACATATTCTTTTAAATGAAGCTTTGAAACATCTATAAATTTATATGGATAACTGGATAAATGAAAGTATGAAGTTTGTGCCTGTCTTCAAAGCAAAACTCTTCACTGTCTTAACTCTGGTTTGGTTGGATTTAACTGAGAGCTAGACTGGGGCTGTTTGTACCATTTTCCACCTCAGGGGCCTTACGCCGTATTTCCACCACTCAAGGGCTTTACACTGTATTTACAGCTTCATACTGTGCTACTCTTCCATGGGCACTTTTTTTTTTTCCCTCAAGTACTATACAAAGCAGGAGAAGGGGGTTGAAGAAGATGAGAAGGGATCACTGCTCAGAAGGCAGGGAATGGTGACATCTGATTGATTTCACACAACCAGAGGACCTTCCTGGTTCCCCTTCATGTGTGCACATCACAGTATGTAACATCAAAACCATGGCTTTAGAGCTTGTCCACTGCTTCCAAGTAGTCAAAAGTCTTGCACTGGCAAGACCTGCTCTTAAAATTTAGTTTCATATGTGGATGTGAAGTCCAAACGTACTTTTGTATTTTGCTACCTAGCTGTGCAAACCAAGTCCTTGTTAATAACAGAAATTAAAGGCCAGTCACCTTCAGTTATCATACTCCATTGCAGTTGTCAAACATCAGCTTGTTTGTTTTAATATTTAGCAGTAGTTAAAGGTGACAGCTGATGGCTCTGGAAATTGAAGTCCTTCAATTATATGCAGAACAGACACCGTGTTTAAGACCAGATTCTGCTTGCTAGGCTGCTCTTCTCTGCCTATAAGTGTACTAACTGAGAACACTTACCAGTCTGTTCATTATACGAAATTATATGAAAAGTATTGGAAGTTTCACTACAGTAATTTTACTACAGTAATTATTTAATGCAAACTACCCAGCATCTCTCAATCTGCATAGCTGAAACCACTGAGTTTAAAAGGCCCTCCACAGCAACAGACACATTAAAGAGGCCTCTGTTAGTAACTTTTTTACTTAAAACAAACATGCTCTGAGATGTTACTCATATGCCACTCTCATTCACATCTGTGCTTCGGGAAGCACATTTTTTGTCTGGGCTGCTGGAAGCCATGCAGGGTAACTACAACATGCAGAGGGGGCATGTGCACTATCATACAGGCGCTCATGTTTGCTGACAACGAGAAACAAACTGCCTGTTATACGCAGAACTCTTCAAAGAGAAATGACAGTTGCCGCATCTGCCTCAAAGGGCTTTAATCACAATGAGTACGCTTCCAGGGGAGCTACAGAGCATGCTTTGTTAAACAGAATTCCCTTCTCAATTCCACTGTGCTTCCAGCCACATCTTTTATGGCTGTGAAAAGGTTCTTGCCATGAACAATTTGGAAGCAAATCCTTCTTTCTATATTGGCAAAGGCAGAAAAGAAGTAAAAGCCCACCCAAAAATATCTCTGCCAAGTAGATGACAATAACACTATGATCAATCACCTTGTGTGCTGAAGCCCGGGGTCATGTTCCTCTCCCCCAAGCTTGATTCAGATACTTGCTGATCAGTACCAGTGACCTAAATGAAAATTGTTTAATGAAACAGTACATTAGTAGGCAGTTTACCAAAACAAAGTATAGCACTGATGATCTGAACAATACAGAGCTGGCAACATGAAATAACTATCTGCTGCTATTCAGTCTGAAAACTAATTGCAATATTTTACAATGTTTTTGGGTCAGGAAAAATGCAGTGCAAAGCAACATGCTTAAAGCATTTGTTAGTTTGTTTTTCTAGAATCTACAAGCTAAATTCATCTTGAATACACAGCAGCTGGGGCTGCATGGCCACATTACAAAACTTGCATGTCTACAGTGCTTCAAACTTATTAAAAACAGTCTCTTTTTCAATATTCTATATTTTTCGTATTACGTTTCACATTATGTTTCACATTATATCACCCTAAAAAGGATGGAGAAAAAAAATAACCACAAAAACAATCATAAGAGCAGTATTTTCCTCTATGTATTTGCCAAGATGTTAATACCTGCTGTATTTCTAAGCCCTATAACATCACTGTCACACTGAGGGGCAGGGTGTTCTTCACCCTATCGGAGATTGCTGAAGGGAGATAATACTAGTGACTTTTTTCTGAAAGAGTAGATCTAAGTGGGTAACTTCCCTTCACTTTTGAAAATCGTGACAACAAAATGTAGAATCAGTCCTGCTGGAAAAACTTCATACACAAACAACGGAAATTTGGAAATTTTTCTTTCTACTGATTTTAATAGACTTTGTGTTGAACCTTTTTGCCAGTCTCATTAAATTTTCAGCAGATCTTTGGGATTATGATTATTGTGTGTATATTTCATAAAAAGGTTCCAATAAATAGCTCATAAGAATACATGTGAAAAATATAGAAAGACAGGTCAAAGGGAATAAGATGAATACTATCCTTAGTAGAAAGAATCAAATCTACTACTGTAGGGCCACAATTAACTAGTAAAAGCTCATTACAGTTGGTGACAGACTTTAGAAATAACCATCATTCACCTCTTTGAAAACCTTTTTGTCAAGAGATTAATTTGTATCTGGCCTTCTAAAAAATTGAATGTGACGCTATTACTCTGAACTTATTAAGAAAAGAGCTTTCAATGCATATGCCAGTGTAGATTAACGCATACATATATACACATAGCTTACTGCACCCACTCATTTCTAAAACATCTATCCATAGCTTACTCTCACCAAGTGATCAAAAAACATTTTTCGGACACAATTTTTAAAGTGACTCTAAGCCTAAGGGTTTGTGAATATAACCCCCCAAAATAAAAAAGAACCAGAAACATTTTAACTCAGCAATACATGAATAAGGGATTGGAAAACAAAGAAAAGGCAAAAGCAGTCATATTTTTAGAAATATACTTGAAAATTTCTTAAGAGATCTTTTTTCTTTGAAGAAAACTATCATATCTGTGGTAAGAAAAAGATCAGTGATGTCATTGTAAGTTGCAGATGACTCCCGGGAACTCACTGTGGAAGTGCTTCCTCTTCTGCTTCAATCTAGCACAACACATTCATGTCTTTAGTACATGTTTTATTCACTACATCAGCATTTTAGAAATATTCTACTGCTTATGCTGAAATAATAGCCTTCATCAGCTAGGAGATTTATATTTTCCAACCTGAACACCTACTACCAAACTGCAAAAAGTTTACTTTTGAAAATGGAAATTGTAGTTTTATTTTCAAATAGGTAATGCAAGAGCAACTTTATGGAAGCAAGTATAAGCTTGTAAAAAGGATGTAAAGTTTTGTCCAAAGCAGGAAGTGTCCTCAAGTGCTTTTTGTTGCTGCAGAAAGTTGGATCAGAAAATGATTATTTTCTTTAACTAGACTTCTGAAGAAATAACGTTTTAAAGGTGTTTGCTGTTTGTATTTTAAAATCTAAAGGTTCTACTAAAATTTGTCGTTTCACAAATTCTTAACCATGACAAAAGAATATCTGCTGAATACTTGTGCTGTTTATTGGCCTTGTACATTCTCCCAGTCACCTGACAGATGTAGTAGCATTGTCTAGTACCTATAAAATGGTCTAGTGCCTATAAAATCAGTTACATGCAAGGTTGAGGTTTTGGCAAATCTCCACTACTGAAAAAGAACCATCTGTAGCTTCGATCTAGTAAATCTAAAATAATTCCTGAATTTACTTTATATGCATTTGTAATTGATTAATCTTCTTGCCGGGGGGGGGGGGGGGCGCGGGGGGGTGGAAGGAGAATCATGATTTTAGTTGTAGGAGACAACAGTGACAAGATTTAGTTAGATCAGCCGTGTACAGCTGGCACGTGGGCTTACACAGCTTCCTGCATTGCCTAGTGTAACAAACCTTACTGACTTGTACATTCTTCAACATAAAGGCTGGCAAACACAGTCACTAAGTTATCAATAGAAAAAGGTAAGAAAAAACATGCTTTTAACAAGTCTGAACACACTACAAGTTAGTAAAACACAAAATAGTCACTGGTATAATTCACCCAAATCCTTGATATGCTTGTTCTTTTCTACATCCTAGTCAATACCTCCCACGGAAAATAGTGTGGAAAACTTTTTCTTCCATGGTCATAAAACCAGAATTCCTAATCAGTACAGATGACAACAGCAATTTTTGTTTAGATTCAACCAGTTAAATTAGCGCTGACATTTGTTGTGTATGAAATGCATGAATACCGAATCTAA
This sequence comes from Anser brachyrhynchus, assembly GCF_964034855.1. Taxonomy (NCBI): domain Eukaryota; kingdom Metazoa; phylum Chordata; class Aves; order Anseriformes; family Anatidae; genus Anser; species Anser brachyrhynchus. The sequence continues at coordinate 5,811,289 of NC_137706.1, read as the reverse complement.
TTTGATACAATTTAATAAAACTCTAAGGAGCTCAATCCATCTAAACCCAAACACAATCTATTGCTTGATGCTCAGTAAGAGATTAATAATTACTGTCACATAATAGTTCCCAGAAGCACTTCTGTAGCTAAAGCTCTGCCGTGATTTCCATTGCAAAGTGAGGGCTTCAGTTCACACTGTCCTGTAGCTTGATGTGTATTAAATGGGAACATTTGCACCACATAAAAATTTAGGAGTCCATTTGTTTCCTATTAAAGTCCTAAAACTGTCTTGGACTTTGTCTCTATTCCTCCATTTACAGACTGATTGTGACACTGACTGCAAAAAATAGGCTAGGGCTTTTGCCATGAAAAGCAGCATACAAAGTTGCTGTGTAGGCTTTAGTTAGCATTGCCTATATACTTCACTTCTGATACGGAGCACCTGTTATTATTTTGCTCCTACAAGCTCTCCTAATCAGCAGCTATCAGGCAGACGTAAACTCGCTATGCAATTACCACCACTTAGTAATTTAAAATCACCACTCCTTTTCGCTATGTGACCAACACTTCTGGAACCCATCTGTCCTGAGATGGGCATGCAAGGTACTGACACTGACCCCAGATACCAAAGTTTAGCAGTTAATACATCTATAAATTAAAGCTCATGGTCTCCTTGAAAGAGCATGACTTTGCTACTTTAAATTATGGCTTGTTAAATTATATTTTTGTTATATGCTAGGTGCTGTTATGCTGTTGGATACTGATGTACATGCAAAGTGTAATCCCAATTACAAAAGTGCCCAAATTGATTTTGTGCTTAACAATAAACAGACCTTCTAAACCTTACTTAGTACTACATAAAAAAAAATCTTATCACAGATATGATCAATCTTTTCCCCCCAAACAATGTATAATTCATATTACTTTTGTCTTTTTTAAAAAAAAAAAATTACTGAAAAAAAAATCAACTCCTTCAGGGCTTGCAGGTTCCTCTGACTCAAAGTACAATTAACTCCTAAATTATTTTAGATCATTAAAATAATCTAAAAGTGTTTCACATCATGAACATTTGGAAACTACGTAAAGAATTTCCTTTGACTTTTCTTACCTGACTGGCAGGTGTCTCTCCAATCACTGCCTCGTAAGGAGGGGGCAGCTCAGTTGGATACAATATTCCTGGGCTGTTAATGGTGACTTCATATAAAGCACTGAACGAGGAATGAGCAAAGTCCAAATGGAGTCCTCTACTTAAAAACACAAACAAGGCAAATTAACTCTTAGGAAATTACATTAGATTTATTTGGCAGACTATTATCTATGCCACAGTGATGTACAGCTTGCTTTGTATCAAAAGCAAATACACTACAAATAATTTCATTCAAGAAATGCAGAGAGCCAAAATGAAGCCCTCATTCATAGCGTAGCTTTAAAAAACTGCATTTCATTTTGGATACCAGCCATCTGTACTAGCCCATTTCAATCACTCATGTCCTTCACTACTCCACAACAATGCACATACACAGCAATCATTCCCTTAGAAAATTAAATCTCACATTCAACTTCAAGTGCACAACGTTAACCATAAAAGGATTATCTATAAGCTCAGTTCTGCTTTAAGTTCAGGTATTGTTATCCCTGCCTTTAGTTAAGTTCAATCACTTCTCTATCACAACAGTGCTTTAATATGAATATTTCCGCATGAGTTTTAACAAGTTTGCAGAATAGATATGTAATCTCCCTGGAGAAGAAGCACCTAACGTAAGCAGAAGACATTGCTTTGTATTCTTTGAAAGAGTTTCATAGTCTGTAGCTCAGAGCTATGCAGTAACTAACAACAGGGAAGAAGAATCACCTCTGTGCCTCTACCACAGGTGTGCAGGTGTACTCTGGTGGGTAGTAGGGTGGAGGTGGTATTGGTGGTATGAACTCATCGAAATCCAAGGTTTGATGCAGGATAGTCCCGTGCGGAGTCATGCAGTCCGGATTGGCGGAATGTGGCCGCTGTGGCAGAAACTGAAAATGAATAGGTTAAGTTCCTTCAGATGGTAGAAACAAAACCATTACCGATAACATGAATTGTAACAAAGGTCAGTTTTAGCAATTCTGATCACTACATGATTTTATGAATACCCATACTGAAATGGAAGAGACACTTCTGGAAGCATAAGAATATGTGAGATCAGCAAGGAGTGAGAATTAAATTGCTAAAATATAAAACAATGTTTTACTAAAGGCAGAGGGATCTGTGCCTCAAAGCACTTACCCTTAGGGTGGAGAACAGGCATTTCAAATTAAACAACATTTCAAGAAACAATTCTACCTCACAATACAAATTTATTATAGCACTACTTCATCATCCGCACTTTAATAATTGAGTAACAATAGATACAATAACTAAAATAACAAAATACTTGCATGTTTTTGCTTCCAATTTGAAATGCCTTGTGCTTAAAACAAAACTGAACAACCCCCAAATAAAACAAACTAGAAATCAGTTGCCATATAGTCATTACATTTTGACTAAGGATGCTATATTTTTCACTTAAGCAACAACAAAAAAAGCACCATTTAAAATTATTCTTAATAAACATTTATCATTTGGTGATACAGATAGAGCACATGTATACATTGTATAAAGGTTTTAAATGCTGGTATGAATGTAAGACACATATTTATTCCATATAAACATCTCACAACCAAAAAGAAAATAACCACAATAAATAATAAAAACTAATAATTCTGCAAAGCACTGCCAATATTTGTGTCAAGAACCTAATCAACTTCTAGCACAGCAGTGATATCAAGAAGCCATTCTGATACTTTTGGTGTCAGGTAAAAAGCCTTCTAAGCAAAGGCTTAAACTGCTTCAGGGTTAAATATAGACATTCTGCAGACCACAAGGAATCCAGATGCCTCGGCCTGGCTCCCACAAAGGAAAGGGAATCAACAGACAATCAAAAAGGACTGAATTCTTCCTTCTTCAGCAAGCTTCTGCTGTCATACCACTTTTTTAGATCTTTAGGTAAGCTGCTCTTTAGCTCTTGCCATTTACAACAAGTGAGCTAAGAAAATTTACCAAAGGCACATTTCTCTTTTACATTGGAATAAGGGAAGATGTGTGTACTGTCGTCTCATTATATCATTACTATTTTTAAAAAACACAATAAAGACTGAAAAAGCAATTAAAAAATGAAAACATTTATACTCAGGAAATCCAATAAATAGAAAGTAACCGACTTTCATTTTTCTTGTCAGTTTTATATTTTTCACTACTTCAGAAAAATGTGCCTTGGCACAGTTATTCTGACTTTAGATCACTGCACAAGTGTTATTGGTCTTTGGTATTTAGAAGCTTGAGTTACATCTTAATTCTACCAAACACACTACGTATGTTGTATTAAACTTTCACTTTTGAAGCAACACAACATAGGGCCAGGGAGGACTGATTTCAGCTGTTTGGGAAAATGAACCAGTAGTTCCTTACTAGCTGTATCTCTAGAGATACTTTCACAATTATTAAATATAGAACCTTCACTTCAGAATACTTTATTTTATAACCTATAACCAATGACTTTCAGATGTTTTTTCATGTCTACTAATGGTACAGGAATAAGAGGTTTAATCCTCATTACATAGAATGTCTGATGCTGTTACCCTGAGTACAATCAGGCATTTCTACAGGTTTCTCTTACAGAATAAAACACCTAAGACGTTTAGATGTAGAGCTTAGTGATATGGTTTAGCGGAGGACTTGTTAGCGTTAGGTCAGAGGTTGGACTAGGTGATCTTGGAGGTCTCTTCCAACCTAGATGATTCTGTGATTACATTAACTACTGTTAATTGCTAAACAGCAAGCCTTTGCCTTAAGTGATACATACGACCATCAGTCCGTTATCTTCCCAAACCCATTGAAGAATATTTTAGAAAAACAGAAAGCAACTAAAGGTAAAGATGAAATATCAATCTAGTGCCAGTAAAAACAAAAAAAGGGTCTCTTCCAGAAATTAAACCAAACTTAACTAAATGACCTTAATCTGTAGAAAAAAATATCATAATGAAAGCATATCTGTGCACTCAGCTCACATTTTGTACCCTAGTTGATTCCAACAGACTCTGGACAATTCTCCTTTTCCTAGAAGAGGTAATGATTTGGGTCATCTTTACGGTCTTGACACTGAGCATTTCTCTTTTACAACTTTACGTTCCCCCAGGCTATTTACACATACTGTCAGGGAACCCAGCAGTTGGTTTCCTCCACCAGAGAAGAGGTAGCTCTATCTCTTTCTCAAGCTTCCCAGAGCTTGTTTCATTTGGACATATATAACGGGCAATAGTCTTAATACTTTTCAGAACAAGGCAATTAACAGAGAGCAATTCTACAGTGAATGAAGCATCAGCATATATTTTGTGGGATGTAAGCGACAGAAGGGAAAGGTTTTGCACAGGAGAGAGTAGGCTGTGATTCAAGAAGGAACAGACCTAATGTTTAGATGCAGTTCAGCTTAACAGCAGAATCATTTGCATCCCTTTCAAAAAACTTTACTGTGAAAACAAGTCATGGCAATGAACTGTGTGACCAGTGCTGAAAATGAGTGGCAAAATGGACATGAAAGAAACACATATTTGGAGGGGTGTTTATAAATGCCAGTTTACCTGCGTGATATCATCCTGACGGAAGGCACAGAAATTAAATTGAAAGAGGCTGTAAGAGGGAGACTAGCAGAAAATGAAACAACTGCAAATATAAGGGATTATCAGAAAGAACAGACATCCTTGAGAAAACAGCGGGAAAGCTACTAAGCAGGAATTAAATGATACGTTATTCCATACTTCCCTATCTCCTCTTCTCTACCAGCCTGCAAAAGTTTATTCTTCCTACAATAAAATGTATTTTAAAAATCTTGAAGAGAGTCTCAAATGCTGAAGGCTGGCAGGAACCCAGCAAAGACGTAAAGCGAAGTCTCCAAGGGAGACAACTAGAAAAAGAAACAGCAAGAAAACGCAAGCAGCAGACAGAGCTGGACTAGGTGGAGGAACACTGACAAACACTTACAAGGAAGCACACTTTTCTTTGTATTACAAAGCAGTTGTTAGTGAGTAATCAGTCTCAAAATAGTTGATGGCAATTGAATAGCAGCAAGAACTGTGAAACCAAAAATTGGTATGACCTGCTTGGTCACAAGTACAGACAAGGTCAAGCTACATTCAAGTGTCATTTCAAAAACTACAGCTCACACTAAGAAACAACTCGGTGTGTCTCCTAGCCAGGCTTTTGGGATTAAACCAGTGATGACTGCAGAAGCAATGGATAGAAAATTGTCACGGACGAGGACAAACGGTAAACAGCACCACTGTTAAATACAATAAATAGTCAACACTGTTAAAAACTTCGCATAACTTTACACTTATTAATAGCTACTGTGAATACATTTACTAGGCATAACTTGGTAACCCTGTCTCTGGAAATCCCAAATGCTCGGCCATTTCTCTTGACCACCTGGAGCTGCTGGGAACTTTCAGAAATCCAACAGACAATGAAACACAGATCTAGAATTCATGCTGTTTGTCCTGGTTTCAGTTAGGACAGGAGTTAATTTTCCTCCTAGTCGCTGGTAGGGTGCTATGTTTTGGATTAGGATGAGAAGAGCGCTGATAACATGCTGATGTTTTAATTGTTGCAGAGCAGTGTTTACACCAGGCCAAGGACTTTTCGGCTTCTCGCTCTGTCCTGCCAGCGAGCAGGCTGGGGGTGCAGCAGGAGCTGGGAGGGGACAGACCCAGGACAGCTGACCCAAAGTGGCCAAAGGGGTATTTCATACCATCTGACGTCATGCTAAACAATATATAGGGGTGGCTGGCCGGGGTGGGGGGCCGGCTGCTCGGGGATAGGCTGGGCATCGGTCAGCGGGTGGTGAGCAATTGCATTGTGCATCACTTGTTTCGTACACATTATTATTATTAATACTATTATCATTATCATTATTATTGTTATTATTATTTTCCTGTCTTAATAAACTGTCTTTATCTCAACTCACAGGCTTCACTTTCCCGTTTCTCTCCCCCATCCCAGAGAGGGAGGGGGGAGGGTGAGCGAACGGCTGTGTGGTGTTTAGCTGCCAGCCGGGTTAAACCACAACACTGTTCTTTTAGGAAATACCTCATGTTATGTTTGAAGCTTGGCAGTCAAAATATTACATCCATGCAGGTTTTTTCCCATCCTTGGACTGAAGATGGCCTTGCTTTTGTGTATGCAATGTCTGATACATAATAGATATAGAAGGCAACACAGTGCACACACTGCATGTAGAAATGTGTATGTTGAATTGGACATGCCTAACTTTGATAGAGCAGGCTCTCTCATTCAAACAGCCCTCATTTCATACTGAGGACAACTTCATTTGTTACTTGGTTTGCAGTTATGAGGGAAGACAAAAACACGCTATCCCGCTGTGGCAGGGTAAACCCAGAAGTTGTACAATGCTGCATTTTCATACCCATTTCAGAGCCTGAATGCAACACAGAAGTTAGCTCTCGCACTAGTAGCAAGTTGTTATCAAGAAGAGAATCAGAAACACAAATGTTAGGAACACATCACTTCCAGCAGACCAGAAGTAAAAGTTTTTTGAAAATTCATTTATGTTCAGGGGTACATATGCCATGGTAAGGAGAACTCCACACAGCCAGTGACATGGGACTGAATGTCAGTCACCTTCCAGCAAGCTCATAACCTGCAGCAAGACATACATGCTGTCATTTCCAAGTGAAGAAGGCAGTGCTTCATGGAAAGGTTATTCTTCACAGTTTTTAGTTCTTCGAGGTGAAACAAACACCACTAGATAGGTAAGAAATAAGTCTATTAAATGTATTCTCTTTTTTCATTGTCAGACCAAATTTCCAGTTCTTCACTCATAGTTCTATAAGATGGCCACTGGAGTCACCAGAATGGTTGTCATTTACTATCTATATTTAGAATATTTTGAGTATATTCAGGTAAAAGCCGACAGAGAACTATCATTACTGAATTGACAAAACAGCAGACAGAACTGTAAATTTAATTCTCTAAAGAAACAGTTACCTGATGTAATACAACGTGGTAAGTCCTTCTACCCCAGATCTGTAAGACTAAGAACTCCTCATCTGTATTTCAGGTATGGTTCATCCCCACCAAACCAGAACAAAGACATCCTCCATTCTGTGTACTCTGCAGCTGATCAGCACTGTTGACTCCACGTGAACAACAGTGATTTACTGCTCAGCAACCCATGACATCTCTAAAACAGTAACTGCCATACATGAGTATGCCACTAGTGCTGTAGAGCAACCTTTTTATCGAGACTACTTCCCATACCTGCATGTAATTAACTCTGCCTTCCATATCACATTTAATACATTTACACTGTAACTTTGGAATAATTCCTTTGGAGATTCCAGTACTCATTATCCTCATTTCACTCTCTCTGACATTTCTAAAAACTTGCCAATTCCTGGGGATAGGAAAAAAAATAATTGCATGTAATTAAATATTGGCATGTTATCTATAATAAAAGCTCTTTGTAAGAATACTTGTCTTCAATTAACTGTTGTCCGCCTCCTGGACAGGTTGCTTTTCTCCTTTTTTAAAATTGTGGAGTTAGTATTTCCTGGAGAGAAAGGTAGATACTAATTGTCTGCAAGAACAGAAGGATCAAGCCAGGCTTACAGGCTGCCCTGAGCACAAAGGGAAATTGCAATAGAAGGTAAGGATAAGGAAAACACATTCAAAATGTTGTACTCCATTGTTTCCAGTTGCTGTTTCTATAATCACCACAAGCCATTAGCTCTGGAGCCCCACAGAGACTGGTCTGTGGCAATACAGCTTTCCTGAAGCACTGACTCTGTATTTTAAATATTCTTAAACATTGCATATTCTTATTCTACCCATAGAATTTGGAATAGAGAATGGTACATTTTCTAAGATTGTTATAAGTTTTTCTACACCAAAGGTTCCCATTGTGCTTTTTTCCTTATTTTTGGTGGGAGCAAGGGGAACAGTTATCTGACTATATTTACACTCAGGATGTTTCTATGGACATATGTTACCTGCAGTGCATGATATTTCTAAAAGCACCATCTACTGGGCTTCACAGCACTGCTAAATGATGTTTGTGAGAAGAAAAAAAAAACCAGAAAATTTAGGTTTTGATACAATTAAAGTATTAAGTATTTAGTAACTTAAGATCAACTCTCAATTAATTTGAAGCTTCTGCTAGAAGTTTTTTTTTTTTAAATTATTATTACTATTTCAGCATGGTACACCAAGATAAAAGGTTAGACAATGCTAGCAAGATCTTGTTCTCACACTGAGCTGCTTTACTTAAGGTATTTGAGTGATATATTAGAAATATTAACTAAAAAAAGAAACCAATACAATAGAACTATTCTTTAGAGTAACTTTTATAAATATATATATATAGCAACATATAAATTCAAAAAGTTCTGAATTGTTCTGAGATTAATTAATTTGAGATATAAACCAGGAAAAATGATTGGACTTCTATTTTTTTTTCTTGCACTTTTTTTCTTCCTCATTTATAAGAGATTTTATTTTAAAAATGAAATTTATGTGAAAGGAAATGGTAGTGATTTATAGTGAAAATCTGTCACCATACGTAATAAGTGTTCCTAAACTACAGCACAAACTATACGTGGTTTTTAGTAATTGCTCTGCCTTCCAGCTATGAATGGGGGACCAGAGGAAATAGTTAAGCATTCTAATGTCCTGTGCGATGGAACTCAAGATAAGCTTTTTTAGATTTATCTTTAGATTTAGATTTTTAAAGCTTATATTTATCTCAAATAAGCTTTAAATCTTTCTCAAGATAAGCTTATTAAAAAAACCTCTCATTTCAAAACACAAATTTACATGTGTTAATTCAACATGTTAGACATGATGCTAGTTTTGCCAACAGCGTTGTGCAGTTCCAAATAATCAGCAGGACAAGTGCAGCATAAACAGCAGAATTCTGTCTTTGATATCACCATAGCTACCACTGAATCTGGATTCTAGGTGGTCTCTCTCCTGTCTTGGAACAAAAGTATTTCAAAATAGACAGAGATTGTCTCATTTTTAGCTATCAATGCAAAAAGATTCACCACAGAAAGTACAATTGAAGAATTCCAGCTGATCTGTTTCCTTCAGAAGATAGATGTCAGAAAGCTTTGAGCTTCACATAAAGGCCCATGCTACTACACAGTGCTAACACACACAACTTGTCTGTACATATTCTGACATCTATATAGTTTGAATATACTTGCTACACTGATTTTTCTATGCTATCATACAAATTTGAGCCAACAAAAATTTCACTTGTTCAATGAATAGAATACAGCAATAGAGATGATCTATCCTGCTTAAATACAAAAGATCTCAGTAGACCGCTTTGTATCCCCATTCCTTATTAAATTCCAATTTCTTCTTAGATGAAAAACTTCTGCTATCACTAACATAGATATAACTACTGGAAAAACTAATGACTGAATGAAATTTTATTTAAGAAACAGTAACTCACAGCAAAAGCTAGTAATGTATTTTTCTAAAAACCAACAACCCTAAAAAGAGTAACGTAAATTTAAAAGTTGACACATTGCTACAACCCTCACATTAAACTGCAAAAGATTATTTCAATTACAAATAAGTACAGAAAAAGAACATTTAGAGTTGAGATAATTAATCTATCCTATTGTCCTTTCAGTTTTCACATGTTCAAAACCCAGCCAAGAAAATACATTGTTTTATTTCAGAAACAAATTCAATTGATACTCACAATAAATTTGCAATCTAACCAGTAGGAATGGAACTACCTTCTGTTGCATAAGAAAGTTTTAAGTAGCAAAGCATTATAATAGAGTATAAATTTCAACAAATCCAATGAATTAAAGAGCTAATGCTTAGAAGAGAAAAAGCTTTAAGCGTCCATGAAAAGAAAAAGAAAGGCCTGGGCAGCAACTTGAGAGCTCCGTGTAATGTTTGCAATGCTAGTACATATCGACATATGAATGATCAACACCAAAACAAAACAAAGAAAAAAAATAGTGAGAGAATGTACAGAATCAGAATAAAATAATAAATGTAAGAAATGAAAAAGAGCTGTTTGACATTAGCTTTACTGCTGTTTCACCTCCCCTCAGAACGTTTATTGTTTGACTTGTCTAATTACTTATATTTTACTCTTAATATCCTCAAATTACATGAAAATTTTGTTTAAAAATGTATAAGTCCTTCTTTTAGAAGTTTTTCAACATCCTGAGTTACTATAATAACCTTATTCTCTTTCCATATAGTGATATATAGCAATATAGATATATAGAGAGGTACAGACCTCTCTAAGAAAAGCAAAGCAGCGTCGTACATCCAAATTGGTGGGAGCTTTTTCTCTGATCACTAAGTACAAGTTGACCGCCATGTAGTGTGACTGCACTGCACAACTTACATTCAACTGCATGCAAATTATTTATAAATTATTTTTCTGTATTAATTTCAGTATTGCATACAGCTTAAACTATTAATGACACACTGAATTATTATTATGACTGAATGGAAACAGTAAGTTACGGCTTGCATGTGCTGTAGCGCAGCATGAGCTGCGTCATCACCTTGTTTCCTTTATAAAATAACAGATTGTTTTAGATATCACATAGTATGATGAACAGTTAGTAGTGGTGGTGGTAACACCAGAACACACTGAATGGTATCAGTACCTGTACTTCTAGGATAAGTACCGTACAAACATTTTTGGAGTGGAAGAAAGAATGGAGTAGGTGTACCTCAGGCTTTAACTTGGCCACACTGGGCACAATTTCTTGTATTTCTTTACCTAGCTGAAGCAATTTCTCCTTCTGGAGAAAATACTGTGAATTTTTGCAGTTGCCATTCATCTGACAAGATGCAAAGTGAAACTGCCTTAAAGCAACAAATGAAATATCCTGGAAGTGGCAGCTTGGTTATTAAGGAATGTTTCTTCGCATTTCAGAACACTGACATAATTTGATGTGATTCACGTTATCTGCTGGAGGAGTGTGTATGCAGAAAGAACAGCTCTGGGAAGCCCTGAAATGGAGTGCAGTCTTAAACTGTCCCAAGTAGCAAAACATGTAACAAAGGAAATTTGCACCTGTGTGAAAGGGTAAAGAGGGGTGAAATTTTTGAATTAGTACTTCTTGAATTAGTCAACTCAAAGAAGGAACAACCTAGGAAAATAAGATTTTATGTCCTGTAATAAAAGCTCAAACCCACAATGGTTCACCTAGTCCTGTGCTATATGCTACACCTGAAATATTCCAGAAACTGAACTGCACGTATTAAAACAAAAAGAACAAACAAAAACCAACCAAACAAAACCAACCAAACAAAACCAACCAACCAAGTAAACTTATTTTCTTATCCTTTTTTATCCTTTCCTCTTTTCAGCTTTTTTTTCTTCCAGGGTAAGATCTTGCTGCTTGCAGGATAAGATCTTACCACCAGAATTTATATTTCAACACTTCAAATCAAAGACATCGTTCCCTTTCTCAAACTCACATGAAATGCTACTTGTGAAAAATTCAGCAAAATTTTATTCATGAAAACAAATTCTATAAAACACACTAACAAAGAGGAGCAGTTGCTGAAAGAAGTTGTTATATTTCTTTTTATTACTGATGACTAGTAAGTACTTAGAGATTTATTTTGGTTTCTGATGCACAGCAGATTTCAGCTTGGTTTCTGACAACACTTTCAACATTTCTACTTTTATGAATTCAAAAGTAAAAACTAAAGGAAACTAAAATGTAAAGCAGTAAAAGTAGTTTGCGATATTTCCAGGAGACATGTGATTGAGAAAACATACTATTACCAGACCTGAAAAAAGAGACTCTCACCAAAGCTGCCTGCTCTATAATTCCTCTTCCTGGCATTATCATCCCCTTATTAGTTACGCAATGTCAATTATTTTTAAGAAATCATAACTGATATATTATGAAGTAATAAGAGACCAGCAGTTGAGTGTTCTGAACAAAGAACACCTGCCAAGTTATATTGACATGAAGAGCCTGAGGCGGGGCTGTGGGGGTTCCGAAACTTCAAATAACACCCATGTATTAACATAGAGTGTGACAATAACAGAATCAGAAGATAATGAAGAGATTCAAGCCCTAAACAACGGTCTCATTTATACCACTATCCAAAGAATCTGGAATCACACTGCTGATATCCAAAAGTGCTATGTCATCTTCAGTCTTGTAATTACACTAAAATTTCCACAGTCTGCTCAGTGTCATTCACAGGCATTTTGATATTTAGTATTCACCCAGCAGATGGGCTTTTTAGTGAGTCTTTACTCACGTGTACATGAATAATTTTGAAGTGGCAACAGATCAAATTTCAGAGATATACTTGAGGTCTCCCATGCAAGAGGTGAATATCTCTGCCCGTTAAACACTGTCAGCATTTAGATACATTTCTGCTGGCATTCTGTTTGCCACCTCCCAAACTGGCTCACACATTTTAATGGCAGTACACTTCTCAGACACGTCCTACAAGACCCAAAATGGATGCTGGGTGCTTGAGCCCCAGTGCTTGCTTTTCAGGACTGCCAGGTAGAATGCTTTCTCATTTACTGTGGTGACAATTAGTAATACATGCTGATCATATCAGATGAAAGAGAGCTTTTATGAAATTCAGACACAGCAACAGAAGTAACACACCATAGTGAACAGAGGATAAAAACAGAAAAGCATGCTTATATCCGGCTGTCCTTGGATCAACTGGATCAGAGATTCAACTTCTATTTAGGACACCCACACATATACATGACTGCAAATCCTGTTCTTATCTGATTCTTAGACCAAGTCCTCAGGTTAGGTTTCAGATAAAACATATCGATTTAGGTAAGCATGAGTCGTACCACATGAATTTGCGTGGTTCTTCGCATGTCCTGAAAATGGGAGCAGCTACGTTTTTCTAATGTATTCCTTCTACTTTATATGTAAAGTAGTAAATCTAGTGTTAAAATTGGCAAATAACCAATAAAATATGCTATGATTAGATAACTTTTAGATTTTGTTACACTAAATAAAATAAAGTCATATAAAAAAATAGCTGAGTTGTAGCAGGCTACATATCCAGTGCCTTGCATGGTTGTTATGATATTAAGCAAAACAATCACTTAATTGAAATACTATATAGCTTTTCTCCACTGAAACAAAAAAACTATAATAATAGATTTCTTCCAAAATGTGTCTTAAAAAAAAAGTCATCAGGCACAGAAGCTAATTATATTCAAAAAACAGAAATATCTCTTAAATTTTATGGTAATTTGGCAGAGGTCAGTTCCCTTTTTCTAATCCAGAAGACAGACAACTTTGAAAACTGAGTCAACAAAGCGCTAAATAATCATCAACACAGCACCAGCAGCAAATAATCCAGGTCCCACTGAATCTTACTTTAGTCAGTGCCCGCATATCTATTTTAACAAAAGGATAATTTACACCCTAAACTTCCTGAATGCTGTTCAAAATGAGAACAGGTAACAAAAACTGTGCATTAAGAAAACGGAATTAAGAAAGAAAGCGTTCTTACTTGTTAAATTTAGGACCTATAAAGCTTAAATATCATTGGTGCCATTATAAAACATGTACTGAAGCACTTTTTTTTTTTCTACCCAGGAACTATCACTAACAGAAGAGTAGGATTGGCATAAATCTATGAATTATTGCATACATTAGGTCAATGTAAACATGAGTTTAATAACATTTAAAAGAACATCCACCAAAAATGGCAGATATCTTTGTATTAGAACAAATACAAAGAAAAAGATGGGAAATACTGACAGCTTACAGAAAACGAATCAAGTACAGTTATTATGGGTTATAATGTATCATAGGGTATAATTATTTTTGCCAAGGCATTTGACTTTCTATATTCATTCTCTCTATTTCTTTGATCCCTCACTTGAGGCTTGAACTTTATCTTCAAAGTAATTAAAGCAGGTTAGGATATGTGTGATAGTTCACATGGTTAAGAAAGTTCAGGGGAAAAAAAAGGGACTGAAATGAAGCAGTCCTTTTAAGGATTGTTAATGATTCTTTTCTGCTCATTCTGCTTAATTCCTGTGAGCCTAACACCTCTAGGTACAGCATTTAATCTGTGCGTACTATTGGATAGCTTTTGTTTATAGCTTTCATGACATTTTTACTAATAGATCAGCACATCAAAAGGTAGCAGTTTCCAATAAAATACTGCCAGTTTTTTTGTGTGAATCAGATACTCATTGTTTGCAAAAGTTACACAAGGAGGCAGATACTCACAAAACACTGCTGCAGATTTTCGTGAAACTGTATTACATACGAGCTGAATGTTGCTAGGAAATAAAATACCTGAAGCACACAGAATAGCCTTGTACCAGAGAAAAACTAGACATGATTTCAGGATTGAGTAACTTGCAGAAATTCACCATTCTAACTGGTTAATTTCTGAGATGAATGCTAACACAGCACATGAGCCACAGCGAGTGGCAAGCTAATGACAGCAAGTTTAAAGGCTGTGTAACTTAATGATGTCTGAGGAGGATTTTCCATACTTAATAATGCTGTTGTTGGGTAGAACTTGTATTTTTATAGCTCCTCTTCCTAGAAAAGAGCCAATGCAGCTCTTGAATACAGTAAGAACAGAGTAGAAGAATGAATATAATACATAAAACCATGTCTTCTGAAAGGGATGGTATCTCAGTGCTGCAATCTTAAACTTCCAGTGGGACAGAACCCTGGTAAGAGAAGATGGATACCTTGGTGGAAAGTAAAAGAAAAAATATGCATCAAGGATTTACGACCAAGAAAAAAGGAAGTAAATCAGATTTCTGGGTGTAGCAAAAAGGGACCAAACATCACGGGACAATAGACTGAAAATAGCCGAAGAAAAAAGAAATCTTCAGGTCAAAGATCAGGTGGTCTAAGTCAGCGTAGCCCCAGGGAAGTTATGCTCACTTAGGCCTGGTTAGAATCTGGCTCAGCAACTTGAAAAAAAGAAAGGGAAAAGCTTAAGGATAAACAAGGGGCTGAGCATAAAGAAATACGTATTTCCCTTCTTCTGTGGAGAGGGAAGAAAATTCTTATTAAGAGAGCTGAAAGGCTGGGGGAACAGACAACTAAGCAAGAGGACAAAAAGCCAGAAGCACAAAGCACGGGAAGTAAAAAGAAACTGATTTAATGGTAGCATGGCCACATCGTAAAGAAACACTTCTATGGAAGAAGTGAAGAAAGAAGTGGTGCAGAGAAAAATTGTGCGCTTTTAATGTATTCCTATTGAGGTTACTACATCTTGTGCATGCCTGTCTGATGTACTTTAGTATCATTCTTGGTTCATTGTCATCTGTACATTCTTCTTCTTCTTAACACAAAATAAAGTCTAGGTTAAGGTTCTCTGAACACACGATTCCACTCCCGGATCACTGCAACCCTTGTTACGTTAGACAGACAGAAATTTGCAGGTGTGGTGATCAGTCTGTCTCCCTGTCATCACTGCAAAGTTATTTTGTGAGCAAGATCTTTATTCAGGGGAATCCTGCAGCAAATATCATGGGGGTTGGGGAGTACATGAAAAGAAAGAATAACTACAATGGATAAAAATCCTTTAAGATTTAAAGTGCAATGTGTCCTGAGCTGAAATGATTAATTTTGTCAATGCTGTTTGACATCCACTACAGCCATAAGCGCTGTTTTTAAGTGGCTACAAGTGCACACAATATGAACGCAGAGTGATACAAGAAAAGATGCATTTATGTAACATTATTTTATTTTGTCTGACTTGTATTATAACACATGAAGTAATTCCTTCATGTCACAGACTGAGGATGTATTTTAACTAAGTTAAACACAAGTGCTGCTCTGAAGCCAAACATGTTTTCCTTATGGGAAATATTATCATTGGCACAGTGCTGTGAAAAGTTCCACTTCTGAACTCGTAGTTCTCACACTACATAGTTCTCATACTAGAAAAGTAGTATCTCAAAGCTAAGTAATTGCTCTGGATAGTGTGCAAACTGAAGATAATATACACACAATGACAGAAAATGGAATGTGCACATATAAACTGAACCTTGTTTATAACCCTGGTAACAAAGCTAATTTACTTCCAATTGCAAAATCCTGAATATAACTCTCTAAAATAATATGTAAACACCTCTAATGCAGCAGCTATTCATGTTGCATACATCTGTATGCTGTATTTATACAGATGTACACAGATAAAACACACACCCATGTACACGCATTCTAACACTACACAAAGACACACAGGCCTAAGTTTACAAGCAAGGAGTAGGTACAAATGAGCATACATAAATTAGGAAAATATGTTATGTTGGACAACATCCTGTGTTGTCACTGAAACATACTCACCATTTGCAGAAGATCAGAAGAAACCATCTGCATGCAACACATCGCTGTTGCCAAAGCACAGACAATGGTGGAGATGATATTGAGAGCGCATACACTGAACAACAGATCCTGTGAAAAGACATGCATCAGAATATCATCTCTTATGTCAGGGACACAAAGGACAGGAAATATTTTTAGCAATTTGATAATAATCACCGTCACTTGCTATCAATTTCATATGGTCTCAATTAGCTGTGTAGAACTCATTCAGCATGTAATACTGTCTTTTAAACCAGCAGCAAACAATCCAGAGACAAACATCTTAAATCAGAGACAAACATCTTTAGGGACGTGGTTTAGTACTGCACTTCCTAGTGGCATGATGGCTGTACTTGACCTCACGGGTCCTTTCCGACACAAATGACACTACGATCTTCCCTTCCCCACCTATCAAACTACATTTGGTATTAGGGATTTTGTCATAAATATTAATACTTCAAGTTTTCCAGCTACTTTGCAAAAGACAAATTGCTGCTTTCATAGTAGACCCCGAGCTACAGCTCTCACTACCAAAATACTAAGAAATGCACTTCTGGTTAAAAACAAAGCAAAACAAAAACACAAAGAAATTTCATTGCCTTCAATATTTGAAATCTACCTATTAGGGTTATGTGATAAAAAAAATCAATGGAAAATGTAGCATGAAATCTAGAAATTTACCCTATATCAGATATTCTATGCATCTGAAACATTAGAAAGAAACATACATATTTTTAGGTATGAGAAAAAAGCACTGACTGCATCTGCGTGTTTCACCTTGTGCTGACAAAGGAAGTGCATACTGCCACATTGGTTTTGTTTTTAATACATTTTCAAACAGAACAAGTATTTCTACTTACTAAGTAGAATGAGAGAAACATTTTAATTATAGGTATAATTAAAAACAAAAAAGAAAGTTATAATTAAAAAAAAGCATCCATTTCTTCCAATGACTGGATTTTTATTTTTCTTACAAGTAAAGAAAAGGAACAGCGGTTCATCCAACATGCTGGTAACGTTCCAAAACCACTACAGTCCTTCTACAGCAACTGCCTACCTGCCGTCGTACTTGTGACAACGATGTTGCTCAGTTAGTATTCAGAATAGCCAGTAAAAGTATTTCACAGAGAACAGATGAGAAACAATCCCCAAATTGTTAATATACCACAAGTAAAAACACTCTCTGCATAAAAAGCCTCCTAAAGGATCTAAGTTACAAACTACAGGCCTTTAGAACCAAAAGTTTTAGCTAATCCAGAGGTATAACTTGATACCATCTATGCTCAATAATACACTCTGGATCCTAATTTACAACTGATATAAAGCGTCCCTAAGGCCCTCGTACTGCTTCTGTACCTCAGGACAGATGTTTCTTTCATCTGTTCCTAAAGATCCCACAGCTCGCTCCATCCCGCAATTCCGATGTTTAACCACCTGCAATACCATTAAAATGTTTTCCTTATGTCCAGCCTACAGTAAACAACCACTGCTCTTTTTCTTCCACAGCTTTTGAGAACAGGCCGTTACCACAGTGTTTTACATTTTTAGACTCAGTCATCACGCTTAAAGTCTTTCCTCCTTTATTGCAGAACGTTAACCCAACTTCTTGAAATCCTTGACCAAGACCAATTTTCTAGGCCTCTGATTATTTTCTTCGATTTCCTCTGGTTCACCTTCAAGCTTCTCCACATTTTTCCTCAAATGCAGAATTCTAAATGGGGCATAACTGAGGTCTTGCAAATGTTGACTCTAAGTGTCAGGATTATCATTTGTCCTTTATAAACTATACTCATCCTTACACATCCTGCGGTGATAACTGAGGGGTTTTGCAACAGTAATTTACTGACTTATCTTCTGTCCACAGAGCTCCAGATCCTTCCCTGTAGAACTACTATCCTCTTTGTCCTGCTCCTGGGTAAGCAAAAAACCACAGAAGCAAAACCACAAAGACAAAACTATTTTTATTTGAGAAATGCTACAGAGCAAACCTCATTCTTACTTATACTTACCTGAGTTTAAGATTTTTGAAAGAGGCTATGCTAGCTCTCTGCTAAATCTATGCTAAGTAAAGCTCATTATAGACATGAAAAGGAATAAAACAGCAAACAAAAAAGAACCTGTACAATTACTTCATAATTACAGAAAAGCAGACTGCAAGATAAACTGAAAAGCACCAGATGAGAGAAACTATAAAAGCCTGAAACTTCAAAAACACTCAGGAGCGGCGCTTTTAAGGTGAATATTGTGGTATTTTACTTCACATCTATTTTGTTATTACTGTTATTAAATTTAAGTTATCACCTAACATACCTGGTGCGTCAAGCAATATAGACAAAGCATTAATATTAGATATTAGTCTAGCTAATCTGAAAACTGTTTCTGTGGAAAATTATCAAGTGGATAGCATAAAAATGGTATGAGGTCACCTACTAGTACTCCTCCACTCCTGAAACAAAAGACAAACACTAGACTATTTCCCATCGAAAGAGAGGCAGTTACTTTTTAAAGGATTTTAAGCCCTTTAAACCACAAAATAGTTGTATATTGGTGGTTAGTGAAAGTTCATCTGAAATATCAAACAGCAACTATAATAGTAGGAATCAGTAACACTGTATTTATAGTCATTTATAAAAATAGGGAATACACGAAACCCATTTAATATTACATGAATAGAGAAAAAGAATTATTTTTTTTTCCCCAAAAATTCCTTTCTCCCTTACTCTAAATCAAAGAGTAAAGCCAAACGATGCATTTCATTTTCTGTTTAGTTATTTTATCCTTCTCTGCCAGTTCTTCTGGAAAAATGTTTCCAGACAGCATCAGACTAAATGTTTTATTTTTTATGCATTGCTAACTACTGTGAAACAACAGACAAAGTAAGTTGAGTCTGCAAGTAGCCTGGGCTTCAGTACTGTCCCAGACTGAACACTCACATTGATCACAACTCTGCTGTGGTTTGAGATTTGTCCCTTGCCATGGGTAGCTGAACTCAGTCTGCCTTTCAGCATTGTGTTTATAAGGTAGGGCAGGGATTACTGCCCACCGAAACAATGGCCCTTTTCCCACAGACTCCTTTCCCAGGTCAAGCAGACAACAGCTAGAGCACTGTTCCCACTGCAATCTTTCTGGTCACTAAAGATGCAATAAGAATGTTTCAAATGTAGCGATGCAAAATTTTTATGTATTTCATGAAGTTCTAGAAAGAGAAGATATCAGCCAAAAATGTATCAAGACAGCAAAGCTAAACAAATTCAGAAAAGATTTAAATTTTTAACAGTGAAAGCAATAACAGAGCAATGACTGTGGTATCCTCACTATCACTAGGCATTTCTTAAATCAAGACTACTACCTCATTTGATAAAGTATGTTTTAATTCAGAAAGGATTCAACCCACAAACCAACAAGTAACACTTCCACTGCACCCTCAAACCCAATCCAACCCCCAAACACACGTTATTCAGCATCAGGCTATTTACCATCTTCAGGGAATTTCTTCCGTGTCCTGTTGTACAGGTAATTAGGTAATCCATAGCACACGCATTTAGTGCACTATAATAGCGAGTGGGCAAGTAGTAGCCTTTCAAAATCTAAAACCCTCTATGGCCAAACATGCTACCCAGAAAGACAGTGTTGGTGCTTATGCAGGTTCCAGCTGGAACATGATGACAATTAAGATGTCCTTTAGGAAACGTCTCTGAAAAGGCAGTAACCACAACAGGGACTAACCTCATTCTCCACAGCACCTGCCACAGATGACTACATTTATAGCTGTCTCAAGGAGGAGGAAATCTATGTCCAGTACAAGAACCAGGAGATTTAGTGACAGATCTTTTTTTGATTTCTGCAATACCTACACTGATCAGAGAACACAACGTTGTCTCACTGTCAATGTTTCTCAGATGGGAAACATAACACAACATCGTCTTCAGATATGCACAATGGCAGCAAACTTAGGTAGCTGTTAAATTCACTCAAGCAACTTTTATTAAACAGATTCTGACAAGCCAAAATTGTAAGGAGTGTTGGGTATAGCCTTCTCACCTCACTGAACTGAGAAGCAGTGTCTGCCCAAGAAAAGGAGGTGTGTTGTCCAGGTTAAATGGTGTTATGCGCTGACTGGCTTTTTGCCTCCCATTAGTAGGATTCTTATGAAATATGCTGTTACTGAAGAGACAGGCTGAACCTTTAAAATGTGGAGGAATCATTGAGATATTTGGAGAAATAAAGGATATAAATGAAAGAAAAAAGACAATAATTAACAAATAATTTGGACAAATTAGCATGAAGTGCAGAAATTCTTCACTCAGAGGGTGGTGAGGCCCTGGCACAGGCTGCCCAGGGAAGCTGTCCCATCCCCAGCAGTGCCCAAGGCCCGGCTGGATGAGGCTTTGGGCAGTCTGGGCTGGTGGGAGGTGTCCCTGCCCATGGCAGGGGATTGGATCTGGGTGGTCTTTAAGGCCCCTTCCAACCCAAACCATCCTGTGATTTTAAGCGCTATCTAAAACAAAAGGCAGAAATTTTCTTTGAACCACGTCTCGGAATAAACATGGTTTAACTACAGAATTCCATGAAATGTTAGAGAAAGAACTCAATGACATCAACAGAGGCCAAAAAATCACTGTAAGAGCACTATAACCCTAAAAAGCGAGTTAAACAAACCTATTTATCACCAACTAAGGTGTTCAGACTGATCTGACAGATTCTTTTACATATTTAATCAACTGGCTTTGAAAAACTAATTCTGTGTGCATGCTCTTTTCTTCTACTGTGTTTTCTTCAGCACAATAGCTAAAAACTATCTAGTTAAAACCAACTGCTAATTAATAATACCATAATGTGAGTATAGAATAGCCTGTTTTGATTCCATCTTACATGCCAAAAAGAAGCAAAGCTTTCAAAACTTTACTTGAGAAGAACTTGAACATTCCTCCAATGTGAAATAGTTAGGTCTATTAATAGAGCTAGCAGAAGTATTTCAGCCAAAAATGCCATTTTGACATTGCACATATATTTCACTTCATTTTGGCAAGAAACCAAGCTGGAGCTCTCCACCAGATCTAATAAGTAGCGATATATCATAGAAGTATTTACGTTTGGGAAGGCTGAACAGAAATGGAAGAGATTCCTCCTGTCCTCCCTCTTGTATACATGCATTAATTCTAATTAAGCTTAAATACCTCCCCTTTGGCGTTATGTCTACTTGTTAAACTGGAAGCGCTTGTGGAATATATTGCTAGTAGTTTGCAGAAAAGCTGAATTTTCTAAACTGGCTGTAAGAAAGTTACTCTGTTCCAAAATTTAACCAACATCAGCATTGTTTTCCCCATGCCACCACAGAATATTTATACCCACCAAGCAGCTTAGGTACAAGAAAAGCCTATGTGCATCAAAAGCAATGAGAAGTTAGGTTTTCTGGTGCTTTCAGGTACACAAGCAGGCATTGCTGGCTATGCAAATAGAATATGTCTATCTACAGTATGTGTCTTTCATTCTTTGCACGTTTCCAGAATTATGAATAGGTAAAATGACTCAGGTGACAGGCTCTGTGAGCTGCAAATGAAAAATCCTGACGTTCTTTCTATCTGGAAGCCCTGAGTATCTGAGCAGGTGGAAGCCACAGTTTGTATTGCTGCGTTCCCTCGAGCGCTGCCAACAGTTATGCAAAATCCAACCACACCATAACAAACAAAATGACAGATCAATATTTTGCAGTGTCATTCTTTTAAAATCCTTAACCATGGCCCTGGAAAGGGATCCCCGATGCCTTTTTTTTGGACATTTTACATGCTATTTGAGCATTCAAAACATGTTTTCTTCAATGCAATCGCTTTTAGACATTAGCTGATGAATGTAAGCTGCCTAAACTATAATCTTTGCAATTATGTGTAATCTACAGACTATGTTAGTGACTACATTGCTCCACCAAGAAATACAGAAAATAACGTTGCTATCTCATCAACCTTCAAAAACTCTTAAGTTTTGAGAAAATACACTCAAAGTCGACTTTAAAAAATGCTTTTTCTTTTACACTCTATATAATCATCTCTAGTAAATTTGCTCATATCTCTTGAAAAGAGAGCTAATGAACTGTCAGGCATCCAAAACAGGTACCCACCATATTTCCCCCAAAAGGCTGCACAACTCCTTTTGTCTGGGCCCAACATGAAATTTACCAATTAGGACAAATTTTTATAGGCATTAACACTGAAAATAAATACAATATATTGCAATCTTGTGTCAAGGCCTTCCAGGTTTCATTTGGCATCTAAAAGAGCAGGTGAGTTTTCTGTTATCTCAGTCCAACATATGGGTCATGTTATCTCACGTTCACTGCTGGAAGGGAAATGAACAACCTATTTTCACACTGATGCTGCCAAGGTCTGAGCTAAAAATGGCATCAGCAGTCACTCACATATATGATTTGTTAGACATTATATGCCTACTTACAGCTATCTTTAGTCATTTAAGAAAAGAATTCACATTGGTAGCTACATTTCACAGAGTATGTTTTCTCTCCTTAATCATACAGAGTACACCTAAATTTTCTCCCACTGTGGATTACAAAGTAGAGAAAGCTACTTCCCTTCAGTGGGAGACAAGTACAAGTACTTTTGTTCACAGAAATTATACCATCCAAAAAACCACACAAAAAAGAAAACAAAACAAACAAAAAAAAAACAACAAAAAAGTGTTAAAGTTCTAAGAATTTGACTAGTCACAGACTGCTTGGCAACAACAGCAAGCAGTGACGTTTATGAACGTAATCTCAGAAAGCAATTGCTGATCGTTCTGACACTACATTCCAGTATCCCAAAGGCAGTTCCAGAGGAAACAAAACACCCAAACAGAACAACAACAACAAAAACAATACAGCATCACCTTACTATCATTTATTATAAAGAATTTAGACTTAAAATTCTCATTACTGAACACCTAGGAAGCAGATGATTCCTCTTAAAAACATCTCTATCAAAAAATGAAATGAGGAGGGAACTGATTTGAATGTTGATGCATAGCATTTTGGTGTGGTTAATATCCACCATACATAATTCAGTTGATGCAACAGAAAAGAATCCAATATCATAGCTTTGCTAACAATATTACAGGGCAAAAGCCAGGCTACAATAAGAAACAAACACAGAAAAAGTTCTGTAATTTTTAAAGTAAGAGTCCTTTTAGAGTTGGTAATCTCCTACTGTGATCAACATTGGAGAAGGCTTTAAATTCTACAGATTGAATGACCAAATGCAAAAAGCATTCTGAACTAAGGCTGACTCAGAGAAGTTTACTGAAATCCTTTCAACTATATCTGTGTGCTGAGGATTCCTAAGTGGTCTCCATAACAGGGAATCAGTGAGATCAGACCACACAAAAAACAGTTATGAAACTTCAGTGCCTTACACTGTTAAGCCTCTTCCCCTTTCCTTTAACCACCTCTAGGCACGCAAAATCTTTAGTCTTCTTTGCCACGTCTTTGCCTTTTTCCCATATTCCCTTCCATCACCAGTTTGCAAGTGACTGCTGAGATAAGAAAATGGCAGGGATTTTTTGTGCTTCGTGCGTGACTGAAGGCAAAGGAGGAGACACTGGCAAAAGTGATTGCCTATCAAATTTTATCAAAATGAAGATTAACAGTAGGTAATGATTCAGATAAACTAAAAAAAAAAAAACACAAGAAAAGCAAACTACACTCAGCAGTGCCACAAGATATCTATTTCCTTTTTTGCTGTAGTCCTAGGAAGAAAACCTACATTTTCAAGTCTACTATTTTTCAGAAAAATTACTACACAAAAATGCACGTTCTCTAAATCTTAGACTTTGCATAAAGCCTATGGAATACATCAGAAAAGGAGTTGTATTCCAATACCTGAGTATATTTTTAGATCTGAACTTTGATTTGAAATATTTTTTAATATTTTCTAGTCCAAAAATATCATTGCAGGACTTAATTCAATGAGAACATCATACAAAAAAGAATATACAGTAACACAATGAGAAAGCAATTTGCCCTAAGAACTCATTTTCTTTGTTTTCTATTTAACTGCTGGATGATAAGTCAGTCAGATAATATTAAACTGGAACAGGGAAAAAAATGGTGATTGATTTATCGCTTTGATAACTCAACTGTAGAAACAATCATTTTACAAAGCAATTTAGAACAGCTGTTAACACACATGATTACCCAACAGAAGCAAAGAAAATCTCTTGCTTGAGATAGAATCCAAAACGAAAAAAAAATGGCAATGACATGAGCCCCACATTACTGGTGGGAGAGGTGGGGGAACTGAGTCATTTATAATCAAAGAACACTCACAGCAAGTGTATTGTTGAAACAGCTGAAATGTTTCCCTTTAAAAAGTAATTTGTACCTCCTATCACAACAAATACAAAGTAAAACTGAAATGCAACCAATTTTGCTCCAATGGTGAATTACATCCATATCTTAGAAAACAAAGGTATAACTGAATTTCTCCCTACTAACTACTGGTTGCCTTCCAGAACCAGATGTAGAGAAGCCATTTTAATCAATCAAGCTGCAATCAGGTTGTAATACGTGTAATAGTACATGTATTCAAAATTAAGAACAAAACATCAATGCAATTTTTTAGGGATGGACGGGAAATACCACTTGACTGACAGCAATCTGCATACAAATCTGGTCAGTAAGTTAAATTTCTAAATAACTTTGTTTCCATACATACAATATCTCCAAACTCATAGCAAGAAAAAAGCAGTAAGATGCACTAACCTTTTGAATGAGTGTTCCACCTTGGCTGTGTATACTTTATTCATCAAATGCATAACACAGCAAGTCGTAAGAGAAAAAGTTTCACTGAAACTCCCTTTTGATATGCAACTATCTAGCACAAACCACTGTTTTTAGGGGCTTGTCAAGAAGATGTTGATCACACCAAAGGACTATAGTGTAAACTCAATATAATTATATACTTCAGCATAATTTAATTGTTATTTGGGAAAATAACCAATTGCCTTGCTTAATCCATCTCATTTTAACGAACTATTGCAGGAGCTCCGTAATTCCTCTTATATACCCATTAAATACAGAATAAATATCAAGTAAACCCAAACAAGAACCTCTGGATACCTTCACAACTCAACTCAGCTGCAGACTTTGGTAAATATTATATCAATCCCTTGCCTCTTCATCATATCATAGCAATGAACTGTACTTTCAGTTATGTACATGAATACCAAACCAGGGAATTTAACATTCAAAATGCAAATATATCACACAGACAAAGCAATATTACCACAAGTACTTGTTTTTTCTGTCAAATATTATATGGGAAGTTATCCAGCTGTGCTGCTTACAGATAATTAAGAACTTGTATTTAAATCTATCTAGCTGTAGAAGGAAACAAAGAACAGCTTTTTGTACCCACTTAACTTCTTTCTCTCCATGTTTATTTACAACATTTTAAATAGTACTATTCTTTGTGAACTGAGTTACTCATGCCCACATTACAAAAAATAAGTCATATAGCACAAAGCCAGTACTGGTTAAGTGTTCTAACCTGTACAACAGTATTGAACTGGCAACTTTCTATTGAACTTTACAAAACACTCCCATTTTGCTGGCCCAAAAGATCATTTTCCTGTGGAAATAAAAGGTTCGTAGTTTTGGAGGCTCTTAAGTCCCATGAACTTTTGAGAGCTTGGTCAATAAACAATACAAGGAGTGAAAACAGCTTGCCAATGTGTAAGAAGTACACTTTGTAATCAGTGGTCCTGAACACATGGATCTTAACACCTACACTGATCAAAGGCTAAAACCAGCTTTACTTCTGCAATTCTTTGAAGATGATTTCTTTTCTCCTTGATTGACTTCAATTATGGTGCTACACTTCTTCTACCACTATAACCTGAAAAGAGATAATGAGCAGGAAAGCTTCTTCACCCATGAAATTAGTCTGTGTGTACCTCTCTTATTTGTAAATTCGAGGACAACAATTCCTCTAACTCAAACCATAACTTCAGTTGTTCTAGCTGGATATGTTTGAAAAACAGTAGGAAAAATAGCTGCTCTAAGACTAGAAAGACAGTCTTTACTTACAAAGAATCAATTCAGAACCATGAATGAAAATCATTCACATGCACATTAAACTATAAATGAAGAAATGGCCAATGCTTCATGAAACAGATGTATGGTATTAAGGTATCATATTGTTACTACTTTGCATGAGTCTAAAGTATTTACTATATTTTTAGAAAACAGTGCACAGCTACTTAAAAATAAACTCAAAAAGGTCTGTGCTGCTTGGCAAGGAGTTTGCATAACCTTCATCAACTCAGGTATCTACGTTAAAGGCAGTACTGGTGATTTATTAGGGAGATACTACTGAAAGACTAAGGTTCCATAAATTAATCAAACAAGCAAACAATAAACAGATTTCAGCCATTCAAAAAAGGCAGCTTTTCAGCTGTGAGAGAAGTTCACAACATATTCACTCATTTTCTAAGCTAGGAACAGAAATATGCATGAAGGAAAAATAGGAGTAGACTGTCTGTTACACAATTGTTATTTACAACTTGTGAATACTTGTTGCTCCACTATTCAACATACAAAGCAAACACTGAATTGTTTTTGATATATTTTTATACCTACTATTAACTATTACTACACCCTGAGCATACTGAGTATTTTCATTTACCTGTTAAAGAACTTGAAACAACTCCAGCATTTAAAAAAATCTTGTCTTAGAGGAAATTATTTGTTCTTCACTAAGCTTTACCCAATTTCAAATAGATTAGAAAGTCTTTTAGGGAAGTCATTTTGCTTCAGTTCAGCAAAATTAAATAGCTTGCATTTGGTCATAAAGAGAATCAGAGGAGCATCAGAGAGGATAAGCCTGTTCTCCTAACTCAAAAGAATATCTTAGGAGTCATCCTCCTCTGTCATGAAAGTGAAAGCATGCTGTTCTGAATGGCAAAAAATTAAACATATGGTTAGGCTTGGTCAGCAGAAAAAGCAGTAAAAATAAATTTAGATTCAAGGATGATGAAACATTCACACAGAAAACTGCAAGAATCCTAAATTACACAAATCCCTAATAACGATGCTAATGAATGCAATCAGTACCCTTAAAAAGACTTTTACTATTTATATTGTACTTGAATTTCAGCAGTTCTGAAACAAGTATTTGTGCTGAAAATAGAGGTGGAAACAGCTTACCCCTAGCCTGCATAGTCAAAACCCCATGCTATAGATGTACTTAAGTAAAATAGAAAGTAAATATTTATATAGAATCATAATTTAGCATATACGACTGCATGTATTCTGGGCTGTGTAAGCTGTTAAAGTAATTAAAAATACCCTACTAAATCATTACAACATCAAAGCCGCATAACATTCTGCTCTTACATGCAAATATCATGCAGTAATAATACATTACAATGATTCCATCTTCTATGTCTACCTTCATCATCTCAAAGCAAAAGTTTAAGAAGATAAGCTTTGTTGCTTGCATGCTTTTAATAAGTCCAAGATATTTTCAGTTTAAAAGGAAGGAATAATTTCCACAGATGAAGGCTTGCAGGAAAATTCAGTCTCATACTGAAAGCTTGCACCTAGTTTTAGCTCATTCTAATTTAAAATTCAGAATTATGTGATTGTTCTTTGGTAAAATAATATTCAACAGGATAATACCGTGTAATTAATGTTACAAGAAAAACTCAGTTCCCCAAAATTCTGCTTACAAACCAACAGATGGTCAATACAGACTAACACGCCAGCATTTTATCCTATTCAGTGGTAACACTTAATAAAAAAAAAAAAAAGATATCATTCGTACCTGTTTCATCTTGAAACATATTTAGGACTTAGGACTTTGCAAGAGGTACAATCAGCAATGTAATCCAGAGATGCTACCAGTTTTATAACTAGGTCAGCGTGCTCTTGCTCACATGCAGGCAAGCACGTGTCTATCTACAGATTTACTCTCCTGCATTTTTTCTGGTTTTACTTGAATAAAAGCCAGTTTGCACAAATACCAGATATATAGGATAACAGAGAGACATTCAAGAAAGTCTAGAGAGACTAACAGGGAACAAGATCAGACATCCAATATGTGTGCAACTGTTCTGTTCACACTGGAGCTCCTATAGTTGCCAGCACCAAAAAAAAAAAAAGATTACTTCATGGAAATGAGATATCCCCCAGACTTAATAAAGAGGAAGAGAATAAAACTTACATAGCATTATATATAGAGGTGTATACTCTTAATTCTGGTATTCTACCCTTTCTCTTCCCCAGCACCCCAAACAATAACCACAATTGACCTTTTGGTTCAAAAATGTGTTCTCTCAAAAATCACATAGTAGTCGTTAATTGCAATTAAATTAAGCAAGCTTTATCATTGTCAGTTTTCTACTGAATTAGCTGTTGGGTTTTTTTGTTTGTTTTGTTTTCCTCCTTATGTGCATAGTAGGATGTTGTTCTTAAATTTGCCAGGAATACAGAGCTCTCAAATCCAAACAGAAAACAAATGCAGAATTAAAACTGAAAAAGATTTAAGAAACATTATGAGAGAAGTTATTTTCATAATTATCCTCTTAACTGAAAAATTCTGAACATAATTAATGCTGCACTAAGATTATACTCATAGGAACTCCTGGTTTTAATTCAGTCCTTCTGCTAGTGCAAGCAGATGTCACCAGTTCCTTTTTACAAATTCATTCCTTTTAGAAACTTTACTCTTATTTCCAGCATACGTAATTTCTACCCACTTCATATGCTGACAATGTCCTCTAAGATAAACAGTTGTTTTCTCTATTGTTAAAGTTGACTCTGCAGACATATGTACAGCTAGTAAACATATGCTCTATCAATTTTTGTTTTTATAGGATCAACAAGTGAGCTTTTTCTGTAAGATAAGTTCAATGTTTAATAGTTGCAAAAATGTGAAGACTGATCATCTTTCTTGTAAAAGTCAAGGTACTACCTTTAACTTTTCTTTAGAATTGCATCACTGAATACAGTCCTGCATTTAGCATTCCAAATGGTAGTAAATTATTATTATTCTTTGACCAGCAACATTAAGTTTTTGCTTCTTTGTCAATTACTAAATGAAATGAAAGTAAATGCTACCCAAATGGTTTTTGCCCTCCTGTCATCTTCATTAAAACCTGAGGCAGAGTTCTTACTGAATTTTGGTGCCATACCAAATTATTTTTAACTCCTACCTGATCTTTACTACTTGCTAAATCTTTTTCTTGTCTCTTTTTCTTAATATAGCTGAAAAACATTTAGCTGCTTATTATTACACTTTTTGCAGGACTTATACCTGTCCTGAACTAAAATACAGCTTCTAATATCAATATAACTTTGAATTTTCAGGCCTCATTCTATAGTCTAAATCCCTAAGCTCCTTATTACACTGAGTTTCACCACTTTATTCCACTGTATTCTACTAACTTCATTAAAATTTATAATTTGAAATTGAGAGCCACAGATGCAGACTTAGTTCTGTTGACCATTAAATTACACCTAAAATGAATCAACATCTGTACCTCGGTTTAGGGTTCTTTTCTCTGACCAATTCTTTCATAGATTACTTACTGTTTTCCAAACCAATGTAACACCATGTCTTGCTTGTTTGGTTACAATGCATGAAGAAATATGTATGCAATTACATTGTGATATAATTGAATCATAAAATATTATTATTATTTCCTGTCCATTCTTAAACTGGGTAGTTTTAAGACAAAACATTACAGGATTTAAACTACTATCAACATTACACAGCAGTTTATAAGCATGCTTCCAGCACCATCTCAAATGAACACTTACCATTCTCTCCCAGCTAGAAAAGATTCTAGCTTTCTTGAACAGTAACAAGAAAGATAACTGTCCTTGTACCTCCTAATATCAATCATAACCAATAATAGCCTGTTTCTTAAGTAAGCTCTAACAAAATCATTGTGCATACAAATACAGATACAGACAGTGTAACATAAAATGTAAACCACAAAACACAGACGTACTACATTCTGTTGGATGAAGTTTAATTTTTTTTTTTCACCTAAGAGCATACAAACACCAGGAACGCCACCAGCTACTCCTTTTACCACCCACTTTTGTCTTCCTACATACTTACTATTTAAAATTAAAATATACTGTTAATTCTTCTCATAACGCACCTTTAGGGTCAACCTCACAACATTACATTCCTGTAGAGGGTTCAGTTTCAGTGTTTCTCCAAGGTTACTACAACCTGATGTTTGATGTTGCATTTCACAGCAAACACAGACGCCATCACTGTCAAATTTAATCTGGGGAGGAAAAAAAAAATATAGCAAGCATAAGTAAACAAAAAACACTTTCAAACAATTATATTTACACTGATTGTGACAATAATAACTACTAAATACCAATTGCTATTCCTTCGCTTATTTTATGATAACTCCTCCGAAAGAGAATGCCTTCCATTGGCTAATAGAACCTATAAGAACAGGTAAAATACAAAGAGTATACAACACTGAACAAGAGCGAGTGTTATCTTTTTCAAGAGTCAAAGTGAGACATAAATGTTTGCTTTACAGAGGCAGATGAAAGCAGTGTAACTCAACTGAATAAACATGAAATCATACCCAATGGGGAAAGACAAAAACAAGCAAAAACAAAGTAAGAAAAGTACATGACATGGTCATGGTCACACATATAACATGTACTTACACGTACATACAGAAATAATTACCCTAGAAAACATGACATACACTTGAGAAGTGAGAAAACAACATTAAGAAATAGTGGAGAAAATAAGCAGTAATATCTAATCTCATGTACTTTTACTTTGGTAAAGGTTTGCTCTCTATTTTCCTAATTTTCGTTTGTTTTGAATGCAGTAAGCTTTCAAAGACTTTACATTTTAAAAAGCACTAGGCTTTTTGCTCTTTATAGACTTTCATTAGAGCAGACCTTGTTAAGAATATGGAACCCGATCATTCTTAAAGAATATATATAAACTTAAAAATTCTGTGATTTTAAAATAATTCCATTCTGCTCAATAAGAACTAATTTTGATTTCCACACTTAAAAAGAAGACAAGGAAAGAACAGCATCTATTTTTCTGCTTCCTTCCAACAAAGAGTTTTAAGCCAAAATTTAACTTCGTAAATGTTTTTACCTAGCCTGCTAACATGAACTGCTATTGCCTTAATTTTCTCAATTCAGTATTTCTACGCTTTCTCCATTCCCATTTTTGCAGCTTATTTAAAGGAGATAACGGGACATACCCTACTTCTCCAGGTCATTAGTTGCAATTCTGTCTAGGTTAGTACTGAGAAAAGGAACTCATATCACACGGGCGTTCCTTGACCTATGAGTTTGGCAGATCCCAGGTTTCCATACTCCAATAATCAGTAGTAGTAAGAATGACACCCATGAGAAATTTCCATGGCTCTCCATGTAAAGAATAATAGACTCAAGGTGGCATTCAGTCATCCTGAATCACTCCTGTATTCCTCCAAATAAAGATGGAAGCACAATAGCTGGGTGCTAAGAGATCTGAACCACCATACTACTTACTCTCTTGCAAGGCAAGTGTATTTTAAAATTTCCAGACACAAATCCTGCAAAAAAAAAATCCTAATGAAAACATGCATTTATTGTTCTTAATTCAGATCATTCTTTATGGTGTTGTCAATTTTTTGAACAAAGAAAATCCAATATAAGCTTTCCCTGTATCTCATATAGACTTGTATGTAGAATCATTTCTACACAAGTTTTTCTTGCTGCTCAAGAACTTGAAGAATATTAAAATTGTTCATATACTCTTAATAGCTACCTACATAAACATTTAATTTTTATTGCCATCCCTATCAGACTTATTTAGTACTCTGTTTTGATGACCAGCACAGCGGTTGGAAGAACAGAGTCCATTAAAAATGAGCAAGCTTTACCAGATGAGATGCAGATGACTTAATGCTTGCCACATAGAGTAATGAAGCCATGTTCAGAGCAGAAAGTTGGCTTCAAGTCCTGAGAGTCCTGACCACCCTCCAGCCAGTATAATTATTAAAAAGGATTAAAAAAA
Source organism: Anser brachyrhynchus (assembly GCF_964034855.1). Lineage (NCBI taxonomy): Eukaryota > Metazoa > Chordata > Aves > Anseriformes > Anatidae > Anser > Anser brachyrhynchus. The sequence goes on along the minus strand of NC_137706.1, from coordinate 5,778,825 downwards.
ATCTGGGTACATAAATTAGACCATTCTCCACATATTTGAAAGCAGCACTAGAAATATTTCTCTATGGCAACTCACACTGACTGGTCACACCCTGACACACAGACTTTGTAAAACAAATACAGAAGAAAATATAGTTTGAGTACCTTCATAAAAGTTGTGCTGTTTATTTCCAATCAGCATACAATTTAATTCAGAAAGCTGCTTTAAAAATTTCAGTTTTTTTTTCCTCTTCAATTCCTGACAGTTGTTAATACTCTCTTAAAATACTTTTTAAAAATCAAAAGACAAGAATAAAACCGAACTATGGTTTATAATCAGACAACCTCAGCTCCTCAAATCAATGGAAAATACAAAATATGAAATGCCACTGGGGAGGTCTTGCTCTTGAACCCCTCAGGGATTGTTAGAAATGGTGCCAACTGTTAGATAATTGCTACAACAGAAGTTTGAAACTTGCACCTTTAATTTAGAGCTGCATCAAAGTGAGCAGTCAGAATGCTACAGCATACCTGCTCCATCAGCACCAGGTACACAGCAAATGAATATAGTCTTCAGCTGCTAAAAAAAGTTTTTATAACAAGGAAAAGGAACTTCAGACAAAGCTACCTACTGCTACAACATTTATTGCTCTGATCCACGCCGTCCCTGTTCAAGGAAAGATAGTCACTGGCTTAAGGTGAAATACATTTGATATTTCTGATATGAAATTCAGATCGCAGGTCTACTTTTTAACTCATGTAACGAACTGGCATCACATAAAAGAAGGCTAAAACCAGAAATAGCTGCTTGGTTAAAATCCCTTATCTCTGAGAGATTCTCAATTAACTCGAAAGATGTTCTGTAACTTTATACTGCCTGGAAACTCTCCCTTTAATTCAGTTCTTAAACAGAGTTAAGTTTATTGTTTACATGAAAGCTCTTGCAAAACATCAGGAAGTCTTCTTGAAAAACATAGCATAGTCAAAATACTTTGATTTGCAACCAGACTGCAAGACAAAATCCTCTTTCAATACACATACATTTTGGAGAGCTTTTAACAATTTGTCCTACTGTACACCTTTTCCTTCAAGTATGTTTGAGGTGACATCTTTGCTAACTTTTGTCCTGTAATGGGGAGCAGTACTGAAGGCTGAGCATGCCATCACATTTGTGCTTAAAGCACTGCAGCAGCCAAAAGCAGTCTTGAGCCCTCTTGCTCCAGATTGCTCATCCCTGCCCTACTGCTGCGTTCACACTTGTGTAGACAGGACCAGGAATTCATACAGCTATCCTGTGATCTAAACATTGTCAGAACTTTTCTTTTTTGCGAGGGAGTGGCTTATTCTTAGTCCAAGCTAGACCTCCAATCCCATCCAGTGTGTGGGTTCAGAAATCCATAGAAGCACAAACAATAGCACTACATCAGTACAGGGAGAAGAGTTGGGATTCCCTCTTCCAGCTGCAAGGCTGCTGTTTGCTAGCCTCAGACACAACTACATTAGCGACTATCAGCAGTGCCTCCAAACCTGTGTTCTTACCCCTCTCTTTGCTGTGTTTAAATCCTTTTTCTTTTTTGGCTGGCAGAGACCAAGAATATAGCACCATTCACTCCACCCTGCGTACACAGCCCCCACCAGTTATCCTCCATACGTTTGTGGTCCATTTCCCAATCCTTACTTGTGTTAGCAAGCATAATGTCGGTAATCTCAGTGTATTTTGTGTTCTTTCATGCTTGGGACAGTTGCACAGTACACCCTCATCCAAACCATATGCAAAATTTCAAACATCAGCCTGAGCTGCCGACATACAGGAATTGTCTTCTAAGTTTATTTAATCTTGCCAAAAATCAGTACAGCTACTTTGAAAGTGACCAAAAACATTAAAATCTGATTTTTACATTGAAGAGGATCAGAAAAAAAAAAAAAGAGGATCCTCCAGCAATGTAGAGAACTTCAGACTTATTGAGTACACACACTGGTGAGCGTGTGCACACAAAATCCCCTATACCACAATAATATAAAAAAATGTGCATAGACAAGACTTTTTTTCATCTGTATCAATTCATCGAATTCTGTCTACGTATTAAAGGTGTCTTAACAAAGAAATTCTGAGTGCACATGCACTCAGAAGTAAGGCAAAAAGAGAGAGTTAGGGATGAAGTAATGGCATCACTTTGCATTGTAGCCTTCCTCTAGCACAAATGTAAACCTTCTGGTAAAGGTAGGAGATTTCACCTTCTCTCCAAAGCATACTTTTTTTTTTTTTGGGGTGGTGGTGGTGGTGTCCTAAGAACAGCATGACAAAAATTCAAAACAAAATATAAAAGTTCAAAGTTGAAAACACCACAGTAAACTGCAAGAAAGCCATGCTGGTATGATTATGGGAAGGAACTTTTCATCTTTGTAGCAGCTTATGCAAAGAGAAAAAGGATTCATTATGGGAGAAAATAAAGAGGTAGGGAAATATCAAAAGAAAAATCTGACAGGTGCCTAAGAATGAAAAACCCACAACCACAAGTATATATTTGGATGGGTTTTTAAAAACTATTTTTCAGTATGCACAGATTTGAACATAGCTACAGCACAAAATGAAATACAAAGAAACCTCAGTTCTGGAACTGGCTTACGCCATTCATCTTACATCAAGTTGTGCTTCCTTTGTTTTTCCGTTCTCCATTTATTCCAATTAAACATAATTCAGGGGAAAAGGAGCCTTCCTGTCTATGTTTCTAGAACCACAAGCCAATTTCAGCGTGTATAACTGAAAAATACATTATAAGCAACCTCTCCATAAAAAGATAGGCACTATCACTACTTTTCTGAATTATAAGCAGATGTGAGTTTGATTAAAACTAGAACGTTTATTTTTTAAATGACTAAGTGACTTACAATACAGCAGGTACAGCAAATAAAGACAAATAAAGACTAAGAAATAAAACCAGCAAAATTCTCTTGTGCCACTGTAGATCATAAATTAAAATATACAAACTGCTATACCCTATTATACTGAACATAATTTTTAGAGATTAAGTATTTGAAAGAGAATTTCGTAGGACAGAAATGTTGTTTCTCATACACACTTTAATGAACACCTTGAGTGTGTAACTGCTCTGTACACATCCTGCTTCCACTGACTTACAGCAGCAGCTTGAGATTTTGGCTGTAGTATTTACAGCTAATCATGGATCAAAAAGTCCAGTTAAGTTTTTGTAACAAGACATTGAAGCTACATGTATTTTTTTGTCCCTCGGTGTTGAATGTTGATGAGCTGCAGGATAAAGATCACAAATACTAAATTCACAGATTTTACATTCAAAATGCTAACATAACTGTGAGCACATTTTTCATCTTCACACAAAACTATGCATTATGGAACCTACAAAAAATCCCCAATGTTTAAAGCAAAACAAGACCCTTCTCTCATTCTTTGTCTTCATACAACTACTCTACATGTGAAATGCGTCTGAATTTAAACACCTCGATACAGGAGATTGTATTATCATGTTTTTAAAGCTATACACACATTCCCCCAAATGTGACAAAAAATTCCTTTTGAAAAAAATGAGCATAAATGGGTTTGACAGAAACATTAAAGTTAACACAGAAAGAAGAGCAACTATTTGTCTCATGCACTGAAACTGCAGTACTTGCCAGTACATTTTTCCTGACAAGGACAAAATTTATTTTACTGCTTTGTTACTTCCTCGTTGGTTGTCTTTTAGGGTATTGATTCTGAATTTTACTTTTGTAGCGTACTGTGCTTGGAAATTCATTCACTTATTTCTGTCTGGTACATTTTACAAAGGATGTTAACTTCATCTCAAAAAACACATCTACAAAAGCTGAATTTTGTCTCAAAGAGCTGCGTCACTCTAAATTTGTATCCTAGAAGGCAGCCACAGGATTCAGAGTTATGGTAATGTACACCCAGTCACACAGTGCAGGAATTAACATGAAATACAAGCTTAGGACAAGCTGCTAAAAATGGTATTTTTCCTTTTTGAGTGACAAACATTAATAACTATACATGCTCAACACAAAACATTACCAAATTCTAAGTCAAATTCTGCCTTTAATCATAAAGCAGTGGTGTTCGTTAGTGTCTCCCTGGGGGTGGTCTTTAAGAAGAGAACACCAGAATTTCTTACATATGAGCATTTCAACATTGTGATTCAATTCACGTGCAAGTCCACAATCTGATTGAAATATGACTTTTGTTAAGGAAAATCTAAGAAGTAAGGCATGGGCAGAAGAAACTCTCCATATTGAAACAACTGCGATATGATAAACAGTCACAGTGAAATTAGCTGCCCTTATCAGCAACTAGACCATACGGTGCAAAGCTAGTTAGCATTTCATCATGCTCTCAACTTTGAAACGTGCAGTTTCAACATTTGTTTTATCTTCTTTTGCCAGCTCAGCATTCCACCAGTCCAGAGGAAAACCTATAGCAGGAATGAAAAGCTGAGGGAAGTACAAATAAAAAGTAACCGTTCCATTTTTAATTCAGTAGCTGAGTGCACCAGCTTTGGAAAAAATGGACTATTTGCAAAATGCTTGCTTGAGTGATAATATTCCATTAGCCTGGAGAAAGAAGCAAAGGTTTCCCTTGAATTCTTCCACAAGGGTACATCTGGGGCCTTCTGATGAAGTCCTTACGTGCCCACCCACTACACCTCCTAATCCCAGAATCCCTACCCAAAGGCAAAGCCTACTTCCATCCACTTTCCAACTGTCTCTCTGCCTACGCACTGAAAGCACTTGTTTGATACCACTCCGTTCCCTGACTGCTTATTAGCACAGGACAAGGGAAGGCAAAACAAATGAGGGAAGAGAGAGGAAAACACACAGAAAATTCCAAGGCTACTTGAAAATTCAGATCAAATAATGAAAATCACTGAATCTAGAATGTTTTGAAATCGCATTAAATTTCAAAGCGGAAATCATCACGTATAACTAGAACACAATTCTTTCAAAAAGGTTGAGAAAAAAAGAAAATCAACCTTATCTGAAATAAATTTAGTCATTTTTGTTTTTATCAATAATCCGAGAATTCAGCTGTTTGCACAACTCAGTCACTGCTTACTTCTACAGCAGCAGACTTCACATAGAGGCTGTGATCCTGACCAAATTTGAATCAGAGACACAGGGTTCATAACCAGAACAGAGAGCACTGAAGAGAACATTTAATACTAAAGACTTCCTATTGACTCTGGTATTTTTTTTTCTCGGTTGTAAGCATTTACCCACTGGTTGGAGCTAGTGCCTTCTTTGTCTACAGATGTGCTAATTAAGCAGAACTTATTTCAATTTTCTGTCCTTGCAATGCCGCTTTGTTGATTCTCATTAACCCAATTTTATTCCATAAAGGATGTTGACAAATACTACACATTGCAAATGCCTGCTCATCTCAAAAAAATAGCAAGTAACTCTCTCTCTGTATATATATAAACTTTCTTCCCCTCCTCTGTCAAATTGTTAAACAACAGTTTCTTCTATTTCAGAATAAAGCAAGAGAAAAAAAAAAGTATTAAGCATAAAAGCTGTATATTTCTAAATACTCTCAAAGTCACCAGAAAACTTGGGTTAAACCCCTGTTCCAAGATTACACACTCCATCATCTTGGATCTCCTGTGCTGTATCTTGAATTAAAACATGTCAAGTAAGAGCATAAAGTTTTGACATGTATGCCCTATAAAACAATCGTGCACTAAAGAGATGGAATAGCGCAACAGCGTCTCCTTCAAGCTGGTAATAAACAAATACTTCATACATTCTCTTTACGTACAATAAACTCTCCCACTGATCTGAACGGTAGCTATCCTATGGTTAAGTGTACTCCCCTTAAACACTTGGATAGAAAATGACTCTGTCACTGGACGCCTCTTAAAGAAACAAACTGGAATGAGCAGAAGCCTGTTCTTCAGGCATTAGCAATAGAAGTAACAACATTCAAATTCAGCACAGAGAAGGACTAATCAATTTTTCATAATAAAGGAAGTAATTATCACAGCATTTTGCTACTTTTCCCCAAACACTCACCTGTACTTGAATACTTCTGAAGTGCTATAATTAAAATATAATTTAGAAATTAAATGGTGATAAGCTTGGAATCATCACTGAACACCACCTTATCACTGAGCACCAGTGAATACATTCCAACCCGCTTTGTTTTGAAGACCTGTGCATTTAACTGGTTAGCTGGTGTGCATGGTCAGTGCATTGCCGCAGCTGGAACAACCAGCAGTCCAAGAGAGTCAGAGTCATGCCTAGCCCTGTTTGTAGACAGCTGCCTAAAAGAACTAGAAAAGCAGGCATATGCAATGAGCAGGACCCGTGCTTGCATGCACTAAGCCACAGCAGCACAAACAGCACTCTCCTTGATACGTGAATTCCTCTCCATCTGGTATGGGATTTGCTCTTTGAAGTCTATTCACACAACTTACTGGACATCTGTCAAACCCATGTCGGCTTGGAGTTGAACGATTCTACGCAAGTTCAGATGGACCCCTTCAGCCAAAAAAAAATTGTTATATATATATATGTGTGTGTGTGTGCATATGTGTGTATATATATATGGGCTGTACCCATCTGGTTCTGCAAAGCCTTTCTTTACCCTAATCACAGCTGGAAATCACAAACACCATAGAAAGCTTCGCTCATTTATGGAGTTGCAGACATACCCTTTCGAAACAGGATGGGTGATAGGAACACAGGCTTAAAAACTGACTAAACAAGATGAAGGCATGTGACAGGTTACACCCAAATGATTTTCCGTTCTGCCTTTTTCATATGCCTTTCTAAATATTTGCTGAAATTGTATTATTTTTACTTATTTTTATTGAATACATTGTGTTCAAATGGATGCCTGAAGGATTTTATTAGACAGAAAGAAAGGGGAAAACAATGGCTGAAAAAAAAAAAAAGAGGTGCAGAAGCATTTTGTGGTGATATTAGAGGTGAAAATTACTTTTCTCTTTATCATTCAAATCAACTTTTTGGGGCGTGCCCAAAGGACACAAGCCAATACAGGCAAATGCTCATGTATCCCTAATACTTAATGAATTCTGTGAATGCAGACTCATGCAGTTTAGATAATGCGATTGATCTACTGTCAGCTAGATTACACTAAAAAGAGCACTGATGCATGTCCATAAACATTGTTGAGCCCATTTGTCATTCTTACAACTTAATATCATTTGTCTCCTCAATTTATGACAAAGAAAGTAATCATTGTTTTACTATTTACTTTATATTAGAGATTTTCAGCAGGAGTTTAGTTCTATAGACTTGTTTGTTAGTTGAAATCAGAAACTATTTTAGAGTTCAGCATATATGCACACTCCTCCCAAAATAAAAACATAAAGAACTTAGGTATACCATACCTTTTTAACAATTCAGAGCATGCCATATCATTGTAAATTTTTGTTTTAATTCTGTATTTTATTTAACGTACATTTGCATTAGAAATTATAAAATAATTGCTTTAGGTTGGCCAAAAAAAATGTACGCATACTAAAACATTACTATCAGCACGTCTATGAAATACATTGGCTGTGGAAGTAGACACTGGATGAAATCCTGACACTGCTAACATCAAATGGTAATCACTGCACTGCTTTGGTGTGGACTGTATTTCACCTATTCTGTTTCCAACATAATGCTAAGAAGCAAGTCTTTTAAGTGACACGATATTGTAAATATGCTAGCACTCTAATTCTCAAACTTTTCCCAACACGATTTATCACGTAAGGGCTATAGATGGCTCTATGAAATGCGTACTGTTTGGAAATTGAAGCAATGTGTGTATAAAATGCAAACAAATGAAAAAATCTATTGCCCTTTTTTAGTAGAGACTTGTTTTTTATTACTCACCAACTGACATCCTTCCAGGGACTTTACCAGCTGAGCATTCTGACACGAGAGAATGGAACCAGCCAAGTTCAGCATTACGCACACTGCAGACAGCAGCATGAAAAAGGTTATCTGGAAGAAAATAAAACAAAACAAAAACAACAAAAAAAAGCCTATTGATTATTCACTGCAGGAGGGAAGCAGAAAAAAATAATTATTTATACGTTCAAGAACTTCCATCCTAGCATACAATTACATGGATGATTACATGGATTTTATATAATCTGAAGAAGAAAGTAGAATATTATTTAATCTTAAAACATCCTGATTTTCATACTATAAGAAGCAGCAAAAGTAGATTTGACTATCATTTATTTCCCTTCAGCCACTTCAAAATAATCCATTTATCTCCTACATTTGTCACATATCATGAAAATTTATTTTTATTAATTAGCATGATTTGCAAAAATTATTTTTATAATCAAAAGTAGTCTTAAAACAATTTAATTCCTTTTTGATGAGAAAATGAATATCTTAAAGAGGAAAAGGATCTGTGAATATCATAAATCATGAGTTTGTGAAAACTGGAAAAAAGTGAATAAGATTCTCAATATGTAAGTACTTGTTTTTAAACAACTGCAATTCAAACAACATCTACCATATCAACTACCCATTGTGTTAATGACTCCTTCCCCCTCTTTTCAAAATATGTAAAAACAATCATTAACTTGATTGCACCAGCTTAACTATCATTTTATTGCTTTAAACACAAAAAACACTAGCCCAGTATGAGCAGACATAAACCTCAGTATGTGGGGAACTCAATATGCAGGGAAATTGAAAGGCACAAGCAGGAAGGGTACAAGAACAAATGTACTCAGTACGGGGCCTTCTTAAATATTCAGTGCTCACATTGCCATGTAACACTTAGACTCCTAATTCAGTTATCTGAAATTAGTAAAAATAAATGTTAGGAATTTTTTTTTCCCCTGTGCACAAATCCATAGTTGTACAAGCTTTCTGATCACTGTTCTCACAAGATGTTAGTTTCCAACAAATGCATATGCTACTAATACTTTTGGCAGTCTTTGACCCAAAAATGGTTGGATTTTTTTCCGTGTTTTTCAAGTGAAGAACAAGAACTCAAATCATTGCCCTCTTCAGCAACCTAAGCCCTACTTAACAGGATAATTCACAATTAATGCACTTAAGGGTTGATGAAGTTATATCTTCATTGCATATTTTGAATGAAAACAAGATTTACTTCAAGTATTTTATTTTTACAATCGAGTACTCTTATACTGTGCATATGAAGAAGAATCTGTGTCAAATCACTGTCAAACACAAAGCTTCTAGAATACAATACATATTGCTACCATATAATAACAGGCAACTAGATAACATCCGTCTCTGTGTATACACTGTGACATACACAGAGAAACAGTCATCCCACATTAGTAGCATAAAATTTGCAGTAGCGAATACCTTGAAGACTCAAAATTTGATATATCATCTTATTTTATAATTTTTGTATTTTTAATCATTGTAACCCATTAGTTTTATTCACTTTTGCTACTACAGGCAAGAAAATAATATCCATGATAGGGTGACAGTTTTAAAAATATTTAGCTTACAAACACACCAAACACGATTCTTCACTCATCTCAGTTCTCCTGTTTTAGGGGCTGTTATCCTAAGAGAAATCCAGCTTTCTAAATGATGTTCACTGCAAGAACTATGTTCTTTCTCTTTAACCCAAATACAAAAGTACTACCAGTGCTCATTTTTCAAAATTAAACAAAAAGAATGTATCATTAATACAGTGCTTTGTACATCTCAAGTTTAGTAAAAGGTGGTATTCTCAACATAGTAATTTAAAAACTAGTTTAAAACTGACTTCTCTCCTTTGTCTGCTGATGTACAACTCCATGGATTCTGTTTTCTGTACTATATGCATTCATATTGATTTTTCTGTTCAGGTTAATTTGTACTGCTTTACAGCATCTCTCTAGGATAAAGTACCATTTTATCTAGACTATCCTTTAAAAGTATCTTGATTTTTGATTTCCATTCTGACTTTTTTTCTTCTTATACTTGGTCACACAATGGTAACCACAGGAAGTAAATATGAAACTAGACTAGAACCTTCAATTAGATACTTGATCATTTATATCTGAGCAATAGGTAAAGCTAATCTAGGTCACAGAAAATAGCCCTTAATAATGAATAAGTACTTGTTATTACTATGTGCCCTGCTATGACACATACATGAATAGCAAAATAACTTAGTAAGTTCCTTTAATATAAGCATTTCTAATATTTAATCATCTTTCAGATTGAAAGCAAACAGCTATGATTTAGAGTACTGTAAATCTGGACTTAACTCAAAGGCTTTAGTTTCTGATAATACTGATCAGCTGGTATTGCAAAGCTATTAGGCACCAAGAACATTTTGGCAAAATAAAATAATATATAGGCTTAGTTTCACCTGTGCTACTAATCTTCTCTGTTATTTGTTAGTAAAATAGAAGAAAAGAGATAATAACAACAAACTATTAATGGCAAACTTCTAGATCCTTGTGATAAGCTTTTAACTGCTATTCATGTGCTTTTGAAATAAATACATATTTGTGTCTCCTAGAAGTATTCCCCTAAAATCTGTTTTCTGAATATTCAGCTTATTTATTTAAATACACAGGGTACTTGGTCTAGGCCCTTAACTGCAAATTGCTTTGAACAGTTCATGAAACTTTTAATAACAACAGGATATATATATCTTTTTTATATTATTTTTTATGTTGCCAGTATTTCAGATGCTAGCCTCATACTACAAATTCTCCTGGAAAAAAAAAATCAACATTATTGATTACATCATATTCCTCTTATAAACTATACACAAGTTCCTGAAAATTGACATCTTTGAAGAAGTCCTGATTGCCTTTCAGGAAACAGTGGCCAGGTGTGCAAATAGACATTTCTATAATTAAAAAAAAAAAAAAAAGAGAAAGTACAAAAAGAAAACTTCAGATACCTTTGCTCTGAGAAGTGCAGTTCAGATAAAGCTTTTGCATTTCATCAACCAGCAAAGTAACAAAAGGTGAACATCCTGTAATTTTATATTGATTGACTCGGGTAGGATCACAGGAAAATGAAAAACACATGGTGTGAGGCTAAGGCTGATGAAATCCAGTCCTTTTGCTACACATATAAATTCCAGATAAAGTCATCAGGATTGTGTATAATTCCCCCCCAAAAGACTCTAATCTCTACACTATTATTTGAAGGACACAAGTCGTGTTACCAATTTTTGTTGCCAGCTGTGTATTCTTCCAAGCATCACAGCTGATAGAACAAGGTTCATAACCTGCATCAGGTTTTCCTGGAGTATTTTTGCCGTATCAGCATTCATTAACAATGAAAACTCTACTGGCATTTCCAACGTGACCTCATCCTCTTGTCACATGCGAAGATGAGAGGAGGATCCAGAACTCAGCCAAAACCATGCAACAAGCTCTTCTCCTTTCTGCTCTTCACTGCAAGTCTCCCATCGTGTACAGAAGTTGCAATAGACCACGACAGTCACTGATGACATAGTCACATACCGAACACCGGAACCCTCTCTCACACCAGTCTTCCCTGTTTTGCAGTTTCATGCCTTGCTTCTCAATATCCCAGACAAGGCATTACCAGAGCTGGGCTGGCCATACAGTTAGAAGAGAAAACTCTGACATCCTGACATGCTATTATCACAGCTTTTGAGGTGAAGTTCACAGCCACACTGGAAGCCACGAGAGAGAAAAGGAGGCATGAAAATATTGATTACCACCTTAACAGGCATCAAAAAGTACAGTGTGCTCAATGTTTTTATCACGAATCATTCTTTTCTGATATTAGCACAAGTACAGCAGTAAAGACAAAAATACCTGCAACCCCTTGAAGGAACAGTTGTCATGAATTATGACGGAAAGTCAACACTATGTTACGAAACACTTGAGATGAAGTTAGATATGCATTTTTCATTAAATTAAAATTCATGTGTCTAGTTTCCACATTTAAATTTTCCAAAGTTAAACCAAAATGTGAAATAGCTGGGATTAATTTGAACTTTATTAGACTAAATTTACTCAGTTTCTGCTGATGTGTGTGTATATATATATATATATTTTTTTTACCTATTATCCTCCACTACTGCAAAAATGAAAAAAATACAGTTCAACGTTTAATGGAAAATAATCGGATTAAATACCTTATCAAACATTATTCAGAAGAACTATGGGAGAAGTGACTAAAATGCTACAGAATAGACCTAATCATGCTATCCTAACAGGCTACTATTTAATTTTGGACTTCACTGATAAGGGAATTGCTGTAACAACATTCACGTGAGCTTCAGTATTACCCATGTAGCAACTTGGTGAATAAACAAAAACCAGAGAGAGAATTTTGTAACAGAACTCTTTCCAGATTCATTAAACTTTCCTTCTTATCTAAGAAATATATAACAAGACTACACAAAATGCATTTGATTTATCTTTATAATGTTTCAATAAATCAAAAAGAAAAAAAAACAAGACAGTTCTAACACACCTGCAACAAAACCAATATTAAATCAAACCAAAACTCCTTTAAGACGTTGCCTCTATTAACACCACATAAATACACTAATAACAGAGTACACCTAATGAGTGGGAAGAAGAGAAAATGCATTTTAGTACTTTTTCAGATCCTGAAAATACAAATCTGTCTTCACAAATTAAAGCCTATAAAAAATGTCACCTTGAACGCTGAATACAGACAGCACTGTCCCCTTCCACCCTTCTTCAGCAGCCTGGATATGAAAGACCATGTCAGTCTGCCCTCCCCCCCCTTTTTTCTTTAAACTTGCCAAACTTATGTGTGAACCTGGAGAACGTATCAATTAAACTATAATAAATATATGCATTTCTCTGTAAACTCGCTTTTAACACTACCTTCTCAGTAAACAACTAGGATTACTAGATAAGATGAGCCCAATCAGAAGAAGAAAAACGTTTAATTACCACAGGTACTCTGATAAGCCTTAATTGTTTCTGCATTACCAACCTGATGAAAAGTGTTTCACTAAACACTGTAAGGGATACTCTAAGATAGGCATTAGCTAAAGAAAGCAATTTAAAATTTGGCATAGAATTATCCCACTTAATTATTCCAGAAATATTATATGTTTCTGAAAACTGCTTAAAATACAAATATGCCCAGTGTATCAAGAATGAGCTTTTAAGCACTGCAGTTCTAACATGCACATTTAATTAAATACTCCACTGTACATGTCTGCAGAGAACGAAAATTCAGTTCCCACTGTGCCTTCTCAAGGGATAGCCTATAATGTGTTAAGACCACAACAACTTCCATATTGAAAGAATAAAACATTTTTAATCCCTAACATTAACAGGTCATATTAGCTTTCCACTATAAAGCAAGTTATTTGAAGTCCTATTGTTAGTAAAAACTGTAAAGGCATCACCAACTGCAAATAAATAAGTAACATGGAAATCATGAAGACTAAGAGAGCCCAGGCATACCGAAAATGTTCAAAAATATAGCATGGTTATCACTTATTTTTCCTATTCTGATCACTCATTCCTTTTTCATGTTTCTAAATGCTATTTTTGATAACTTATGAAAAATAATATAAAGTGTAATTTTGAAAACTTATTCACTGGATTATACTAAAAATTAGGAAACAACTTTTGCCAACATCCCTTTCCAGTCACATCGCAGCAGCAGAATTTTCTGTAATGCTGTCAACGTTCTTAATAGAACACAAGTCTAAGAATGCACGTTAATTTAACAGTGGAAATGTATTTATTTACATAACTTTTTTACAAACTGCACATGCCATTAGAACATTTATCCTATCACTACTTGCATTCTACCTTCTATTTTACATTCACAACTAGGATCAGTAGGTTCAACTTCCTCCCAGACTGCCTCACTGGAAACAGGAGTACTGACAGAGTTTTTGACACCTATTTACATTTGTTAGTTTGAACAACAACAAAACATGAAAAATTAGTCTGAAAGACAGTTATATTTTCCCCAAACTAACACAATTGTGACACTAACGCACAGCTTAAATTGGCTTCAAATTGGTTGTCAATCATAATGCAAAAAAACAAGCGCTGAAGATTATATTATGCTTTAGAACAGTATTTAATACTCAGGCCAATCTCTTTCAACAATATTCTAAACATGTTACAAGTAGCATGTTGCTTTAAATTCTTATTCTTCGCATAATTAGCAAGAATGTATGTCAGTCGATGTGATTGAAAAGCATATATATGACATTTGAAGAAGTCTTACATGCTGCAAGTTTATTTAATCATGATACAACTTTATAAAAGATGATACAATTCTGATTCAGAACAAATCTCCAGAGGCTTTATTAACTAGTGAAGCATTCCAAAAGTTGAATGAAAAAAATGTGAATAATGAAAAATCAGCCGCTGTCTTGAAATACATGGTGCTGATTCTGTTATCCAAGTAATAATATACAGAAGAATTTCCAGCACTAATACTGTTAGTTAGACAATTTGGTAAAATGGACAAATGCCCCACAAAAAGATCTAAAGTGCAACTTAGAAATTTGCACTGCATTAACATTTTATAGATAAAAATGCAAACATTTATATTCCTGGTGTCTTGACTATTTCAGAAATGATTCATGCATTTCATCAATGGAAGTGAACTTCATAACGTAATACCAAAAACCATGGATGCGTAAGATGGGCATACTTCTATTTACTTACTCTATGAAATGCATGTATGAATATGACAGAAAGAACATTTTAAAAACAATACATTGCCTGACAGCCTGGAGTTGCATGCAACCTCCATCTACACTGGTGTCTGTATTCTTCTGAGAAATGGGCTAATTCCCACGCAGGTAAAGAGTAATGTTTTCCTGATAACCAATGCACGAAGTGATGCTTTAAAACTGTAGGCATGATGCTTAGACACAAAAATGGTTAAAAAACCTTCCTTACAATAGGTTCTACGACTTTATTATGTGCTGTCTTAAAATATACTTCCTTTGTTCTAAATGTGCCATTTCATTGGTGCCACTTTGTGCCAAGAAAAGTTACGAACAATTATTCCCTATTGACCTTTTCAAGGCCAGTAATGTCGTCTGTAAAATTGGATCTGTCTTATTCAAGACAAAGAGTCATCATACCTATCACTATTCCTGTCACCTTTTTCTTATGCTTTTTCAATGAGATAATTGGAACTGCACTCGGCACTCAATATATGGATTTAAGCTGTGACATATATAACAAGATATTATGGCTTGTTCTGAATTTCTTTCCTAATAACACCTAGCATTTTATGTGTATTACTGAAAGGCAAGTACTGAACTTGGTAGTTGGAGGAAACTACTCACAACCTCTTCCTGACTTACAAGAGTCAACGTAGAATGTTTTTACATGTCTGCCTGCTTTAAGCCATTTCCTCACGCATCCCTCTGAGCTCAGGGCAACTGCAACCAAACAGAAGGTTTCTCATCTATCATAAAGTCCACATTCTGACTGCCTTACTATATCATATGCAAGATATTTAAGTGATATCTATTTTCATACTATGTTATTTTACATCCCTTAATCAAAGTACAACAATAATGAACTAAATGAACAAAAACACAGGTAAAGGTGATCATGAGCAGAAGACTTTAAAACTTCTCTCCATCATCCAACGTTTATCATAATTCACCGTTTAAGTCATACTCGGCAGCACATTTCCCCCAATAGCAGTAAGTCATGCACAGGATATCTGCTACATATATTTTCGATAAAGCAGCAGTCCTGTACGAAATAACATTGGAAGGAAGTGACACCAGATTTCACAGGGTAGTAACCCTCTCTCTTAACTCTGCCTCTGCCATTGAGCTGTTTGGCCTCAGGCAAGATACTTCAACTGAACACCTTTTCCATAGATGTGAAGTGAGAACTTTCAGACTCTGTAACTTCATAATACTGTCATGAAGCTCATCATATTAACTGTTTACAAAATGTGTGAAGCAAGAACTTATGTACCAGAATACATACGTCAAGAGCTCCTTCAGTTTTCTGCAGGTCCATCCTGGTGAACTTGACCTTGGTGAGCTTCAGGTTTCTTTTAACCATCTGTTGAATCTTACTGCACTGCTTTTTTATGGGCAAATATCCATTTGTTTTGTAGACTGAAGCACATATGCAACATTTTCCTTAGAGCAGATGAAGAAAGTTTTGGGGGTGAATAAGCCATTCCAGAATGAGCCATTTTTGCTGGAGTAGTTTGCACTTTCACTTTGAACTGTCAAAATATGACACAGCCTCACATCAGTTGTAACTCTGTGAAAGTTGACTCACTAGGAGCTTTAGCCAAAAGCAAATATACCAGTTAGGTAGCATTCCTCCATTTTCAGAACCTGATAATTCCACCTTCACTTCTTTTTTGGGGCTACACATACCTTTATGGCGACTATACGCAAAAAAAACAGGTAAACGTGTAAAGCAAAAGAACTACTATATATGGATAAATATTTTTGTTAATCACAGGAGCACAGTAAAAAGGAACAGCATACATTACATATGGTTTGAAGAATGACTTAATAATACAGAGAAGAAGCCTGTCTCTGCAATATAATTGAAGTCCTCCAAACATATATGTTGTATCAGATAAAACCTTATTTGCAAAACGAGCTTTTATTTCATTCTCACTTTCATTTTGGAGAAGCAGAACAGGATTTTGTTTTAATTGCTGGCATTTCAACCGCTTCTTCCGATCATGGTTTTCAGTGGCTTGATAGTCATGACATGCCTAGAAAATGTGAATTTGTTGATGAAACATTACTCAACACTACTGTGTAGTCTAACTTAAGGAAAAAAAAAAAGGAATTTTGCAAACCTGCCTATCCTCCATACTTGGAATACTGTGCCTATGAACTTTGTCCTGTTAATTCCTGTCCTGAATTTTTCTGACAATTCGTCTTTCTTGAACGAACATTTTTGTACATATTTTGAATTTTTTTTGTAGAAAGTAAGAAGTTTTTGGAACACTGTATTTTTACATTAGACACAATAGACTTTTTCAACCCCAGTAAATATGTTTATAATTAATGTAGTTTAAAAAATATATATTTTTAATACACACATATATGATTTGTGAAGCACCTAGAATAGCCAGAGGCAAAAGTGCTTGTCTCTGTAAAATACTGGGTATGGAGATTAACAACTTGCGGCAGGGTATTTTGCTCACAAAGCTTTGACACATATGGGCTACATGAAGTCACGTTAAATTTTGTTTATTCTACAGAATTTACAGTTTCCATCCTGATAGAGACACGAGACACAACCAGAAGTTAAAATGAAAACCGATGAGCACCAAGCATTACAAAGCCACGATATCAGTAACCGCCATTACTAAGTTAATGCAAAATTATCTGAGGGGAGTATAGATACAAGCTACCTGTTGGATCAGCCAGGTGCTGAACTTAGTAGGAAGATTTCTGGCTTCCCACAATGGCCACGCATGCATTCTCTTTGCAATGCAGACAAGCAGCTCATCATATTTCATTAAAGGAAAAATAACTTAAGTCTAATATAGCATGCTCATGGGAAATCTTTAGGTAGCAGAAGCACTGCAAATTCATACCTTACCTTATTTCAGACTAACATTTGTTCTTGCCTATTTCCCTAAATAATCATTCCCCTAACAATACATATCATGTATTTTTAAGGTGTGTTACACTGAGTAACAGATAATAGTCTATGTACTCTCAGCCAATGGTTCCTTTGAAGGCTTTGCAAAACCTCAAAAACCTACCAACATGGAGTTTTAGTACGGGATTACTTCACATTAAATCAAGTACTAATAGTTGAATTTTGTTATTATATTATTATAATTAGATCTTTAAGATAAAAATTGTATTTAAAAACATCTCTTGGTTCACAGAATCCAAAGACTGAAAAAGACTGCGATGGACAATGTCTCTTCTGTTCCCCACCGTGCAATGGAAACAAAGAAGCACCTATGTGCATTAAGAAGCTGCACCTACGTGGAGCCTGGAAGGAGGGACAAATGACATTCCTCCAAAGGAGCAACTCGGCTTACTCAGGGCAGGGAGGATTCCTGAGGCTGCAAGACGTGGGCAGGAGAGTCTTGGTGTGGAGCACAGCTCAAGGAGCAAGCAGCAAAAGCCAGGGCACAGAGCACAGAAGGACCCATACTAGGGATGTGGCAGGGGAAGGGAGCGGCACGCTGCCCCTTGGAAAATCACTGAGGCAAGCAAACTAGCAGGGACTCCCCATAAAGATACCTTCAGATTCTGAGAAGTATATAAAAAACCTTTAATCCTGCCTTCTCTAGTTGTCGTTATAAAAGGTAACTATTAGAGTTTATTTTCCAAGAAAACTTGTCAGTAAAAGCTTATTGGTCCTGCCATGAGCAAAACCAAAGTGCATCTCAAACTAAGTAGAAAGAAGCATTGTCAGTTAATGATGGTGGGAAGCCAGAATTAGGCAAATTCAGATTGAAGTCTTGATTTTTAATAAGTCTCCTTAACTATCAGAATACTATATGCTATATAGAATACTATATGCTATATCAGCATGGTGGAATGTCCATCACAAAGGCAACAACAGATGGCATTTCTGGAAATATTTTCAACTACGTGACATGACTTTGAAAGTAGTCTTGCTGTTCATGATCGAGGTTCTTTGGGCTGTTATTTTAAAATGTCATATCATATGATTTTACTGATCCCTTCTGGCCTTACAATTTATTCAGCTATGAGGTATACAACACAAGAATGTCAGCAGATAAAACTCAAGCTTGATTTAATTACAATTTATGTAATTAAATACATAAGCGACATCATTCTAAAATGAAACCATGTTGAAAACTTACTGCACAGAAATGGCAATCACACTAACGCTGTTGTCTAATGGTTTGCAAGTGCACAGGGAGAAGCAAAATTTAGCTTCCCATTATTTCCTTCATAATAGATTCTTTTGTTTCATGATTCAATTATATCACTTTCAAAATTATTTCTCAACATGTGCCAAGAAGAGACTGATAATGAAAAAGTGTTGGCATTTCAGATCTGTTTAATTGAGCATTCCGTGTCCTTTGCCCAAATTAAAATAAAGGTTTGAGCAAAAACATTCTCTATAGCTCTAAAGCAACAGTCCGTATAACAGGCAGAAATATGGCCTGCTCTGCAGCACAGCATCATGGTAAAGATTTAATGCTTTTATGTGAAGAACCATAAATTATATTGCTTTATCCTGAAATATATATAACCATTCAATTCCAGTCATTACTAAATCAAATTACTTTCCTCCAGATAAAATTCATTTGACTGGGTCTAATGAGGCCATTTGACTTTTTAAGAGAAAGCTGAAACCATGTTATAAACATTAAATGACATGCAACTGTTTGTAATTTCAAAGCTAAATACTTCAGTCGAAGACTTGAAAATTAAATTCAGAATACACTATTTTAATCGACCATGTTAAGGTTCTATTGACTTCTTTTCATCCATATAGACTTTTAGTTTAATTAATTTATTACTAGTTGCCTGCCAGTATCATTTCTATATTTTTCTATAGTTTTATTTTTTGTGGCAAGTAACATATACTATTAGATCAAAAATTATGCTATATAAGCTATATGCTATATTTATAAATATATGCTATATATGCTAATATGTGCTATATTTATAAATATATGCTACATTTTATGCTATAAAAATTATGCTATATATAATATATATTGAGGTTATAACAACTGCTACTGTCTTTACAAAAAAAAAAAAGTATGCCTCTCTTCTACTCAGTTTTACTTATTGCTAGAGTGGCATTCAGGTTTGACCAAGAGCCAGTACCTTCATCTTCACAATAATCACCTGAAAGCTGTTGACAAGAGTACAGTGCATGGCAGAAAGGG
The DNA here is from genome assembly GCF_964034855.1 of Anser brachyrhynchus. Classification (NCBI taxonomy): domain Eukaryota; kingdom Metazoa; phylum Chordata; class Aves; order Anseriformes; family Anatidae; genus Anser; species Anser brachyrhynchus. Next base: position 5,759,029 of record NC_137706.1, on the reverse strand, counting down.
ACACTGTGCATTTCCAGCACTATTTGCATCATGAAGAACAAAATCTGCTTAAGGACCAAAACATGTAGCTTAGCTTCCTCTTGTGTCACTGTGTAGTAAATGACAATAATAAACATAGGGATTTGGTATTTGCTTCCCAAACTCTTGAAGAACCCTGGAATCCAAAAACGTGCTAATATTCTTCATATAACACTATGTGTTTGTTACTTCTGTGATGCTGTAATTACAGCAGTACCAACTTACAGTTTGTTTTTATATATATATATATATATATATATTTTTTTTTTTTTAAGAGAAGTTCAACAGTGGGCCTGAATTAGTAATAAAGCTCTGGTACTATCAGCTCACAAACATTAATTAAATAGAAATTTGTCAAACCTATTATTTGCTGTTCTGATTCTAAATAACATTTTTAACATCCACACCTTTCTGAAGTGTGCTAGAAGGAATATAGTGTAATTGTAGGAAGCTTGGGAACCAAGACATTTTCCATCTAATGCATAAAACCAAAGCTACAACCCAGAATCTTCCACCTCACGTACTTGAGCTGCGTATTGAGAATGAAGCACTGGATAACTTCCAGTTGTATTTGAAAATGATAACTTAGTTCAAATGGATAATTCTGACAGTTGCTCTGCTGGTTATTTCGCCTCCCTATCATTTCCAGGAGTGCAAAAAACACTTGCGTGTATATCTTTAGTAATTTATTTTTGTTACCTAGAAAAGTTTTTGGCCTTTGTCAAAACCTTTTCGTATCCCCACAAGTCTACTCCTCTCTTGTCCCCGTGCCTTCCCCACCTCAGTGAGCAGCAACAGGAGTTAACGTGCGGGTTTTGAGTATTTGCTTCCACGCATCCATTCCTTGCCAAGGTGCTGACTGTAGCAACTGCTGAAAAACTTCTAACAAAGCAAAAAGTAAAAGGATTTTACAGCAGCACCATGACAGGATACTTTGCAAGCAGGAACCTTATCCACGCTGCCTGGACATCCACTGGCCATGGGGGTGGATGAACACACATCAAGCAACGTCAGTAATGCCGCTTTATGCGAATTCATACTAAAAGCGTTACTTTTTGCTTTCAAGACCTATGCACCAAAGATTCCTGAAACGGACAGATTTTGTGTTTGCTAAAAACCTTGAGCCTAAGGTACTTGATTGTGCCAGTCTGTTCAACAAGTGACAAACACGTCCCTTTGCCCTCCCCACTGACATGTACGTGGTAAAACTGGTTCCTTCAAATTCCCTTTAAGATTTCTATCTTGCTACAAATTCTCCTAAATTTAGGGGTTTCCAGTAAAGATACAAATACGTAAGATCATATAAATATAAAATAAACTATAACATATACGTTATGTAATTACATCTATACACCAGTGCTTCTCTGAATAAAAATATCCATACACATGAAATCTAACCTAAAATAATATTTTGAAAGCAGAAGAAAGTGAACAGCACTGACCTATTTTAATGCCACTCAAAATAGCTGTAAATCTGAAATCCTTCAAAACTGACTCCTGCAGCTCTACAGTCAGCCAGAAAAAGCAGTGTTTATATCCACTGTGATCAAAACCACTTCAAACATAACTGCTTCTTGAACAGAATTTCGACCATATCAGACAGAATTAAAACTTAAAACTATTTCAGACATATCTGAGTTTAATTCTCCTTTCAACATATTCACTGAGGAAGAAAAAATATCATATATTACCTAATAGGATACTATTTTATCAAAAAATTTCCATGACAATGTCAGAACATGGTTAGGTTAGAAAATAAGAATTTTTTCTAAATTAGTTTTGTACATAAGAAAACAATATATATTTAAATGGAAGAGCCAGCTAGATCTGTAATCTGAAATTAATAGATTAAAAACAATGTGTTAGTACTCTAGTAATTTTACAGAAAATCTACATGAGTGAATTTCTGCTTCCATAGCAACTGCATTAATGGGTTCCTCCATATATACAGTACATTACTTCTGCAAGCGTCATGTTGCTGCAACAATTCACCTCCAGAACAAATGCAAGTCCCAGAGAAATGCTGCACCGTGTAAATTAACCTTCCATAACATCTGTAGCAGAATACCCTGAAGAAATAAAAGCTCACGCTGTCTTGCTGACAAGGACAGGCATCAGAAAGCTATGCAAGCAGCCCCTCCTGACAGCAGCATAATTAGAAAGAGGCAGGTTGGAAAGGTCAGACACACAGATATTTTGCATGTCTTCCCCAAAATATTAATAGCTATTGCTTATTAATGTTTTCATTTTTGATCATCCTTCTGTACCATTGTTGTGTGTTTTGAGTTAGAATTGTTTTATTCTTAAACCCGCTTTCTTTGAAGTATCCTTCACAATTTTGAAGCAATCTATACAAGAACATTTTCATTTCCAGAACACACTACCTGTGCCACATGGTATTTCAGGGGAATGACAGAAACCTACTCCTGTTAAGCTCAGAGGCTAACAGCTAGCTAGAGATGCTATTCCTTAACTGCCTACCACTTAGATAAATTTTTGTAAGGGAAAGACTAGACAGATCTGGGATGAAATAGCAAAATACATATTACTTTGCAATAAGAATATCCCCAATATCACTATACATCAGAAAGCAAAACATACAGAACAAATTTCACAACAACCTCAGATCTCTCTATAGGCTTCAGAATTACAGACCAATCTACAAAAAAACGAAGAGGTCAAGGAAAATTGTTTTACCTGGGAAATTTTAAGCCTCATCATAAGTAAGCCCTCTCAGTAGATATTGCTTGAGTTCACTATGATAGGCAGCAGGTTAAAATTTTAATCAGCACTTACACACAATGCAAACCTTCAAGAACTTCCTACAACAACAGCTTCCAAAACTAAGAAAATGATAATTGTATAAATCTGCTTTAATTCACTCATTTCCTTCAGTACAAATTTTTGTGCAGATAAAGCTCTTTCCATTCAAAGTACTTAAATAAATTATATCCATTCAAATCCCTCAACATTATGATCTTCCAGAATTGATGAAATTGCCTGACAAAGAACATTACACGAAAACGCTCGTATAATAAGTGCATTCTTTTTTCTTAGCTTCCTAGCAGAGGAATTTACCAAGCAGAGCTCAAAAAAAGTATGAGGACCAGTAGGCACTGCTGCCCCAAAGACATCTCCTAAAACAAGAAACACAGTGCTTGAAAAAGAGGGGATGAAGACACAAGAGTAACAGCGTAATAGGGTAGGAGTGTACAGGGAAAAAAAGGAATGTTGCCACAAAGCGCCTTTGACAAAGATGCATTCCAACATGGGGAAAAAAGTAAGGCTGAGAAAAAGAGAAATGTCAGAAAGTTCTCAAACCATTCTTAAAAAAATATATTATACATAAGCTCCTGCCATAAGACAAAAGGAGATTAAGGGATGAATGAGAGGTGGAACCATGTTTTAAGACAGCAGCAAGTGAAGGTAGTAAACAAGACTGGGTGGCATAAGAAAACAGAACTGGGGATTATTGGGAAGGATGCAGGACGATTTTAAAGATGAACAGAAAGGTGTAGGTAAGGAAATAAAGGTGAGGCTGCATACTAAAGGTCCTCCTTCCTTCATACAAACCTCTGGGTAAGTACCAGACTCCAAGACATTTTGTTGAGTGAGCCAACTGAGGAGCTGAGACTTCTTTCAACTTTCTTCTTAAGTGTTAGGTATTTTTGTATCAGCCTGACATTCGGGAGACAAAAAGGAAGAAATGTTCCCTATGTCTCCAAGTCCTCACTGCTGCACTTTGTGCACGCACTGGTATGCAAAACCTTTTAATAGACCTTAAACCCCAACAATGAAACATTTGTTTGATCAAAGTTCTTGTGCCCTGAAATAAGTAATCCATGATCATCCCATTACCAGGATTTTCCAGTAATGAGGGCTAACATCCTTCTGCCACAGACACTGGTTAAAGCCAGCTGTAGATATGACAGTCTCCCTATTAACTTCAGTGAGGCTTAAATCACGAAATGCCCGAACAAGTACTTCGACTTCTTCAGAGCATATTTGCTCTGTTTTTCTTTGTCAAGAACACAGTACTTAAAATCCCTCTGTTCTAGTATCAGTCTATGTTCTATTACATGGTAGTAAAACTTGACTATTATATATTTTCTTCAAATACCTGACTCCTCTTTTGGTCAATCGAAGGACTTAGGAATCTTTCAGGACAACAAGACATGAACAAATGCTCACCGATATGCTAGGTATTTCCCATGACCAGAGCGGAATAGTTCTAGGTACCTCTCAACCTTCCACAAATAACTCAATTCAATTAGGTGTAATCACTCAAGATTCATCTTCTGCTTTTTCTTACCTGCTTACATTTGCCAGCAAGAATATTCCTAATCCAGTAAATTAATATAAATGGAAATTATATAATGCACATTAAGAAAATTTTAGTCTTCCATTCCCTAACACATATATTCCAACTTTCTACTTTACTTACTGTTTTTTCCACAGCTGGCCTTTTTGTTTTGGCTTGGAATGACAGCTTAAGACAAAAAGCCAAGTCTTGATTTTTATCAGACACCTAATTCGTGAGCAAATACTAGCTATGCAATATTTATGGATAGCACTTCGGTACTGCCATGTAATTTTTCAAAGAAGCCTCACAGGATTTCATCAAACAAACAAACAAAGTTACATAAACTGAAAATTAAGTTCAAGGGCTAAAAGAACAGGCATTTATAGAAGGACTTCAGACTTTGAAAAAAAAATTATGCATCTTAAAAGCCTTGGAGTATTTGAAGGGAAGACTCTGGACGCCAGATAACAATCAGCAAATTATTTATCAGAGTAACCTTAAATAGCTTGGCTCGTTCCCCTTCTTAATCAACAAACAAAATCACAGCACAAATCTGAGCTCTACAGATAGGTATTCCAGATTAGCAGTAAGTTAAAAAGCTTGATATGCATAGGAGCACCTCATATCCACACGAGTGATAAAAAGAATGAATGTTTTCTGAGGCATTAGAGAAAAGAAATTGAGACGATTTAGCAGTTTGCATTTATACCTCGTATCTGTTCCTTCTAGGGAATTGTGCTATTCTGTGGCAAAACCTTCAGGAACCTCTCATGACTTAAACCCAATCCTTTGTGATGTAAGCGCTCCATGCAGATTACAAAGTTTTCACAGGGATCTATTTGAAACAAATCTCAAATGATCAAAAAAAATCTAATTTGTTAAAATTGGCAAGTATATATTAAATCCATGTATAATAAAACAAACGTTCTATAAAAGAAACAAACTATGTTTCCACAGCAATAAATGTGATTAAATTTGTATCAGGACTGGGGGCGTTGAGTACTGTCAAAGCATTTTACATATTCACTTTTCTTCTGAATTATATTTCTTTCATTTTAAGAAGCTAAGACACCTGAGCAAGAAAAAACCTGAAGTACATATACAGAAAGCAACGTTAAATAGAATTTCAAGGACATGTTGTTGTCCTTTCTTCATTATCATAAAAGACTCAGTCCAAAACTTGATAGATAAGCACTTGAGTTTTTTTCTAATGTACAAAGCAACATTTTAATCTTAAACCAAACTTTCAGTTTTAAAGGCTTTTAATGATAATAAATATCTCTTAAGCATCTTCACTATTACAATGCAATGTACTGCCATAAGAACTCATACAGACAAATAACTGAAGACACTAGTTTGTAGCTGAGAAGCCTATTTTCAAGACAAGAAGCTAGACTGCAAGGTTCACTCTACGATTATTCAGGCACAAAACAAGCCTCGCAGTCTTGGTGCCCTCTGTAAGTGCAGATGTTTTCCCATGCATTTGTCTATATAGTAAGAAGGATTCAGTAGATGACCGCACTACATCAGTGCAACAATTCTCTGCCTTTATAAAAGACGCAACTTTGGAGGCAAAACCTGTGGTTTATTCTGGAAGGAAACTACTGTTCACAGTGACATGGACTAAGGTTCAACCAACTCGAAAGTCTTGCAAACTGATGTCTTTGAAAAAGTGAGGATATCAAAACAGATTTAATATTCATATTGCCTTATTCTCTTCCAACTATTTTTCTGAGTCCTTTGTGCTACGTGTTTTGTTTTTTTTTTTTTGGTGGGGGAGTGGGATGGGGTGGGGGGCGTTCTGTGGCAGAACACTACCATTTTCCACCCAAATTTAGAACAAGAACCCAAAGGCACTACACTGAACACCACAGAAACCACTGCCCACTGATATACTCACTGGGTTTGTCAGCTTCATACTAACATTGGTGCAGTAAGGCCATCCTTGCTAATGCTGCACTGAAGCCATATTATCAGTTTTGGTTGTAGCTCTGCCCCAAAAGCCCCAACAACTTTTACAGCATATAAGGAAGGGGGCAAAATCTGTCCCAAATCCCAGAATCCATTTTTTTTACTGCCGTCTGTGTTTTAAGGAGACTCAGAAGTCAACTAGAGCACCCAAGGAGGAACCTGCAATCAAAAAGATGGCATTTGGGACAACCCACCAACTTCTGACTTAGCACAGGAGCATAACGCCTCCAGGATCTAGACATCTAATTCCATCCTAAAGACTAAACACACCCTAAAACCTGTCAAGTAGCAATCCAAACTGATTCTAATTGGAAAATGCACCTATTGCCTTCAGTAAGAATTCTGCATTTGTTTGAGACTTTATCTATAGATGTTGCTCGACTGCTTCATATTTTAAGTGCACGACTTCATTCTCTTCCCAATAAGACGACTTCCAAAGAAGGAATTAATGAAAATTTCAGGGAGAGAATAGGGGAGTTAGAATAAAAGAGGGACTAGGAAAGGAGGAAAGGAAGAAAGGAAGAATATAGTTTTGGGAGTATCTGTTCAAAATTATGTCAGGTATTTCCCTGAGAAATGTCTATTTATGCCTGAAAATCTCTCATTAATTAATAAAATATTTAATCAAAATCTGCAGAAGTATATTGGTCATCTGTCATGTACATGTGACAATTCAACATTACAAGATCTGACTATTAGTTTAAGCATATGCCAAAAAGAACATACACTAGTACAACAGATAAAAACTTCTCAATTAAAATGCAAATAGGTATTTGCTTCCAACACTACTTTAATATTAAAATGCTACATGATTCTGAAAAAAGACAGGTACTTTTTTCATGTATATATTTCAACACATGAATATTTTCATGTGTTTTGTTGTGTGTTTTTTTTCCACTTCTTGCTTTCTATTTTCTTGTTCTCTTACTGCTTTCCAGTACTAAAACTATCCTGATAAACAGTCCTTAAAAATCAGTCTTTATTTAAATGCCCCAAGAACGAAAGAATAACTCTAAAATGATTTTGATTACCAATCTCTACAAGTAATTAATCCTAACTGCTGTGCCTCAAATGGAAAACAAGAAACCTTGTTGTAGCTCCACGCAGTTTCACCAATACTTTCCATGCTGCCCAGCTAAACAGCTCCAGTGATACCATAGAAACATTGCTTTATTCCTTTTATCCAAATTAGAGGATGAACAACATGCAGTCACTAGTTTTGCCTTTATATGCATGGATGAAACAAACATCAAATTAGTTTTCCGTTCCTAGGTTAGTATCAGAAATTAAATTTTTTACATTACTATTGCATAAACTGATGGAAGAAAATGCTGCAGTGATTCTTACTCAAGCAGTCAATTTAAACGGGCCCAAAAATTTCATTCAAACTATTGCCTACCCTCTCCCTGGCCAGAGCAGAAAAAAGCCTGAAGCGCTATTGTGAACAGCCTTGGTGAATGCACATGGGGCGTGACATGACCAACCTATTTCCATTCACCAGTTGTGGAGAACAGTTCAATTCATCGCTGCTGCCCAGGACGGAAGGGCCGTTCAGCAGGACTGTTTGCACACAGAATAGCTGCAGAGCAGTACCACATCGCTGGCTATCACTCTCACTCCCAGGCTTCCTTTCCTGCCTGGCTCGCAGCAGGTACAGGACCATTTCTCACTTCCCTCTGGCAAGGACTGCTTCTATTCTCCAGACCCTAGGCAGGCCCTGCTCAACACGGGTTTTTCTCACCTTGCCAAGGTAAGCTCTAAGCAACATACTCAGCTCTCCAGGCCCTAAAGGAGAGAAGCTGCTCTAGCAGTGATTACAGGACAACTGTTTGCTACTGGCAGCGGTGCCCTGCAGTTGCTCACTGGGCCCTATTAACAAAAATTCAGTCCTCCTCTTCCCTCCCTCACCGTCCCGACAGTATCATGCGCTGTAGACATGCTTGTGTATCTCTATGGGAGTATCTGCATATGTATACATAGAAATACACACATTTACAGATAGTTATTTCTCCACCTCTCCACATGAGAAAGTTTCTGCTCCTCCATTCTGTCCATGTCTAAGTGGAAATTGATCAGAAGGGGGAGGAGAGGCTCTTACACCTTTCCTGTATATCCAGCTTTTCCAGTACTACATGGGAAAGCATGAACATTTTCCTATCAATTCCTGATAGCTGTCACTCATTTATTAAAAAGCAAAGCACTAGATACATAAAAACACTGATACAACTATACAAATTACAGAATAAATGCAAAACAAGCACATAGAATATCTTTATATATATATTTAATTGTAGTAGTAGATATTAAAGCTTTTTTTTGAAAACCATATGGCAAAACAAGTTGGGGGGGAGGAGGGAGGGAGATGGGGGCAAGCAGTAACTTCCTGATGCATTTACCTCTGCATGTAGAAGTATACTCAAAAAACACGTATATGCTGTGGTCACTGTGCTGTAGTACTCTAAACAACAGGTCTCCGCAAACAGAATAAAGCTACTGAACTACTCCGATGGGCTCAATTTTCATTAAAAATGCCAGCTAACACATTCTCCCAATTCATCTTCAACTCAAATGGAAACATAAAGATGTAACAGATACATTTTTTCAATTCTACTGCTCTACAAGAACAAATACGACAACACTATTAATGAACATGCTAGGCTGATGGCCAAACATATCACCTGAAAAGGGATCAAAATAAACCAAAAGACTACTGCTTTTTCCCTTAATCAGCTTTCCAGTACTCATTTTTTAGCCTTTTAACATTTCCACACCTGTATCTAGTCTATGAAATAACCCAAACTTTGTGTTGATACAGCTAAAACAAGCACTTTTTATTCGTCTTTTGAAATACATTTAATCATAGTCATGCCTAAAAGACTCAGTTATAGTGGACTCTTAGGGTTTAAGAGTAGTTAATGCTTTCCTTATGACTGCATGGTAAGAAGCGACACGCAGTAAAATTAAGAACAGAAAAGGAAGTAATATATCTAAAATGTGGAAAAATTACTGAAAGGAAAGTTACTTAAGAAGCAAAGGTAAATATTGTGACATTTCTAATTTATAAACAAAAAGCAAACATTAAAGGAGGCTGCAAACTTCTAGTGAATGAACTGAGAACTTTACTGAAAGACAGATGAAACATCCTAATAATAATAATAGTAGTAATAATAATAATAATATAGCTCCTTCCGTGCTTACAAAGGAAGTGAGGCAGATGTCAGAAGCAGAGATTAATTTCCCAAGGAGGAAGAAGAAATACTGAAGGAAATAAGATTCACGCCAAGAAAGAGTTCAAGGAATTAAAATGTGCAGAGGCTGCCAAAACTTCAGGACCAGATGGGATGCAGCCTGTATTTCTAAAAGAAGGAGCAAAGGAGATGGAAGAATCATTAGCAGATATATTTAGAGAGCTTGTGAGAACAGGGGAATTACTGATGGACTGAAGAGAGGCAAATGTAACACCCATACCGTACCCTTCGTTTAAGCAGCAGCAATGATTCTGGAGCTGTGACAGTCCCCGATCGCAGGGCACTGTGCTAGCATTAACTGCTGCCATGGCAGCATGACACAGTGGGAGCAGAAGGGCCTGCTTAAGGGTAATTAAGATGTGCTTGTTTAGAACAGTCAAGTGTTATGCCCCAGCAGGCTCTCCAGGCAAAGCTGTTTGGGGTCTTTTAAAATTTTACCACCAGGGGTAGCTAATTAGCAGATGGATGCTCAGAGCCCAGATTCTGACAGGGATGACAGCTGGTGGCAGCTGGGCCCACGAACAGCCCCTGTAGAAGAGGTATGACAAACCCAGACAGACAGACCCATGCAAGAAAGAGCTGTATGAAGTGGTAAGCAGTGAAAGGGGACACGGAATGAGCATTCTAAATAGATGCTTCACTTTGACACCTTTTCTCCTCCCCTTTATAAAGGCATCTTTGATTCACTTCCTCTGTTTTCATCTAAATTTTTGTTTCTTTCTCTCCCAGCCCACAATTTTACTGGGTCATTTTCCATTGCTGTCATTCTTCCTCTTCTGTAATATTGAAAGAAAATGGCACTGGGACCAGATTATTCTCTCAGTTGCTTCCATCTAGTAGAGAAGGAGAAATTTCCAGGCTTAGGAGGGGGAAAAAAAAAAACACAAAAAAACAGTAAGGGGTGAGACAACACAGTTAAAGATCTAAATATTCATGTTAATCTACATGCAAAAAGCAATATGGGACATTAATGTAACCACTTTATACACACACTACTTGCAAACTTTGATGACTGCATTTACCAGAGTCCCTTTCTCTGTTCTCCAAGAAGCACTGATTTGCAGCCTAGAAAAGCTGTTCATGAACTAGGGACACACAAAGAACTCATCTCCCAGGAAGGAGAGGGAGGTGGAAATGTCAGTCAATCTGTCTTCCCCACTTCATACACATGTGCACACACATGCAAAACCTCTTCTTTTTGGCAACTTACGGTTGCATTTAAGTGTGATTTTTATACTTGCTAACAGACAGGAAGACAGGAGCAATGCAAGACTGGGAAAAAGGGTTCGTCTAAAAGCAAAACAAAACCCTGAAATGCCTCAGATGTAACACAGTCACCTTTCGAGAAAATCTGATCACAATTTGACAAACTATGTTTTGTTATTCCCTGTCTAGAAGAATCTCCCAGTTTATGATCCCTGCACGGAAACAGCAAGGCCATGGTACAGCCCAAAATTGCATACACAAGATTTAGCACTTTAACTTAAGAATAAAATTAAGCTCAATAGTACTATTAATATTTTTAAAGTTTTAGGGAAAACACCATTTATCTATTGTGTTAATGCACAGGAAATAAAACACTATGTTACCAATATCCACAGACTGATTACCAATAGCAATGTTAAAGTTGGATTGTGCAAGTGTGGTTGATCAGGTAACCGTGTTACTATGGCACATGTAGGGGCATGTGCATATCTAAAATTACACACATCTAGCATCTTTTACAAATACCTTTGAAACCTACTTTCTGAGAAATGCCCTATTAAAATCTGATCCCTTGAATCTTCCAAGTGGAAAACAAACAAACAAAAAAACTACTGATAGACAAAAACAATGTGCCACTAATTCAAAGAAATGATGCTGAAGAGCTATTAGAAGTGGCAAGAGCTGCACAAATTTTAACTTGAAAAAATTAGTACTTCTAGGAAAGCATACAATTGTTGCATACATGAACTGGAGAACAGGTTTTTCTTAGAGATTTCTTAGTATTTAACTTCAATAGTCATCAATCATTACAATGTCTTCATAGGGTTCACTTTATAGCTCTAAAAGTTACAATGGTTTTCCAGTGACGGGTGGAGGGAGGGAGTCAAACATGAAAAAGTTGCTTTCAGAGCACAATTTTTAGTTTTCACTAGGTGTAGGTTACAACATTGTCAAATAATCCCCTCTAAGCACTAATTGCAGTACTTCATTTAACATTTGTATGAGTACTTAGACATCTAGGACAAAAGGTACATGACGTCCACAGGAAAACGTGTCTGAAGACACTGATCCACTTTGTGTTGTTCTTGCAGAATCTTGTTAGCAGTTCTCAAGACTGCCAAAGAAAACTTAAATAAAAGGGATTTCTAGTAAGTGAATATACAAACACAAAGACTACATCTCCTCTTATCTAAGCCCACAGGAATAAAGAAACAGACATAAGAAACTGATACTTATAAGCATGCAATAGTCAGTATTCAACCCTATCCCAGTGTGTCAGAACTTCTCAAAACTCTGTAACTTAAGATGTAGGGTTTTTACACAATGTTTTGTTAACCTTTAAACTAATACTTCAGTCTCAAAGAGGAGCGTTTGTCTAATAGCAGGGCTCCTAACAAACATGCTGACTAACAAACCCAAAAAATATACATGCCAAAATTATATTGCGGAGAGTGATCAAGGGATAAGCAGAGTGATATTCTCCATCTCATCTCAACATTACACACGCTATCAATGGCAACAATGGCATACAAGGTGACGGATGCCTATAGGCTCTGCAACTCTCCCAAGTGTGTGCATTTATGTTTACTTGTTTTTAATCCTACAGTCCTGATCCATTTATGCTAAAAATTGTCTCTTCACTACACAGATCATCTATTTATTATTATTCCAGCTGCCAAAACCAAGTCTCTGCTTGAGAAAAAAAAAGAAATTCTAAAATTCCAGTCAGATCTGATCACGATTCCTAGTTCAGGAGTTTTGTTGTTACTGTTGTTTTAAATAACCATTTTTATTTTTATATTTTTTATTCTGCCTCTTAGCATATCAGGAGGTCCCTTCATTCAGATAATGGACCCCTTTCCTCTCCAGCACAGAGTTTAGCATCACATTTTCCTTCCTCAAGCATGAGAATTGACAGTGCTCCATTTCAGCTTTCTGAAGTCACGTAGAAAAATCACAGATATATGAAAACAACTTTCCACAGTCCAACAGGAATCAAATAGTCATAAGTCAGTAAGTCATGTTTCAAATGTTAATTATGTATGAAAGTAGGTACCTGGTACCAAAATTAATTTTGAACACATATAAGCAATGCAAAAAGAAGTTTAAAAAAAAATCCTGACACCTTTAAGCACTATGCTTGAAAATTAGCAGGTAGTTTTTCCCCGTATTCACCTAATTTAGAAGTTTAAAAGGTAAAAATAAGATTTGAAATGAAATTGTTGTTGGAAAGATATCCCAATAAGAATCCAAATATTTGGCTGGCTAAGGCACAAGTATCTCAAACTACAGACCGAAGAAGGACTGACAGAACGCCCTATAAAAGAGATTCCTTCTGGATAATAAAGACAGATCAATTGCAAGGAATATATATATATGCAACTTCACTGTTAGGGAACAGGTTGTTTCACTTGTGAGGAAGATCAAACACTAAAAAACTAACAGAAAACCATAATGATTTTGGTAACTAAAGAATCCACAAAACACTGACATATGTCTTGGCCAATTTTGTTTTTTAAATAACCTGCTTTTACACTTGTACATTTCAACCTTTATTTTTCCTGTTTTTACGTTTCAACCTCAATATGCATTTCTACTCTCAGAAGTATGCGTGTATAATTCTGTATGCAAATTTGATTTAAATATACTGAAGAAATAAAACCAGGCAAATGGACAAAATCTCTTACGGCAAAAAAAAGGGAGATATGATCATGAAAACACGGATTCATTCAACTTTGATAATGGAAATATTTTTGGAAGAACAGAAGGATATGGAAATAGAATTTTCAAGTAAATTGATATAGAACATGAAATATAAATTTGGGTTTTCAGTTTGAACACTCAATTCAGTGCTGAAAACACACTAGAAAATAGCAACACAAGAGAAGATTAGACATACACCTGCCTGCTTCTAAAATACAGAGGATATGTAACTGCTTATTACTATATAACAGACATTTTCAGCAACTGCTTTGACATTTATTACATGGGAATTAGTGATAACAAAATTTGCAACAATTATTTCATCTACTGCCCAGTAAGAACAAATAATTGATTTTTCTTTGTTTTTATTAGTCACCAAAGCAAGAATGATCTTTTATCCTAAATGTAGAGCAAATGAAACATCTTTTCAGTCTTTGGTCCTCTTGTTTCTCTGAAGAAATATCTGAAAATAAATAGGAAACCTATGTAAATTGTTATTTACTTCCAATCTTCATCACAGTCTCCTTTTTACTATATAGAAGACCAGTAAAAAATGAAGAGTCTAATATTTTATATCACTTTGAACACTTAGATATCAATTTCTGTATTTTTATAGACAATTCAGTGAAATAAAACAGCTGATCAAGTTACAGAAAGATAAACTATTCCCGCCATCCATGTGTATGTTCAGCTGGCGTAAGGCAAGCCTTATAAGCTGATTCCACAAGTAACTGTGAAATTGCGCATTAAAACGTCAAAAACTAAATAAGTAGCAAAAGCATATGACTTTTCACAAGCAAATCACAGAAGCAGTCTTTTGTCTACATTTTCAAACATTAACCAAAAATAAAACTACATCCATTGCTGTGGAAAGACAAGCAGAAGACAACAGTGGTGAAAACCTGCCTTATAAGAGCGCTATATAATTCCTAAAAACTTCTTTATTGGCACTAAAGGAAAGGATCAGTAATTAAATGATTAAAGAAGAATCAATGATAACCACTGAAAAATGAATGGCTTCTCTTGGAGATCTGATACATAAATATAGTTCAGTGCCTACAGAGCACTGCAGTGCAGTTTAGATTGGCATGCCAAATGAATTTAACAAGCAATAATTTTACTAGATGACAGACTTTTTTCTTTGGCTATAATTTATAAATAGAAATTCTCCACAGCCTAACTTTATATTTCTTCATTTTTTAAATAGCCCTTTTTTTCTGCAACTGTCTTCCATGTGTTAATTATACTTCACACCAAACTTCATTCTAAACATTTCCCTGACATCTGTCTGTGCAGATGTTGACAGTGGATTAAAAAAGGAAAAACATACCCAGGAAAACATTCGTATTCACTATTCACTTTTTTTAGTTGTAGTATAAGATACTAACTTAATCACCATTTCTTCAATAGTTCTCCAGGTCCAGAACTTCGGTTCATGTAACAACTTAAATGAAATCCAGTATGGGAACTGAAATGTACATATCCATAAAAAATTATTTTCAAAGAAAGCAGAGGCCATACTCTTCTCACGAGTCTCTCAGAAGTCTATTGTGCCAGAGGGCAAAAGTCAAATCACTACCATCACTTATCAGAGCCAATACACAAAATATGCACCTCTCAAATAAGAAACAGAAGAGGAAAAGGCAGTAAACATCAGTAGATGTTTGAAGAATTTTTGTTCAGTGAAATCTTTTAAGAGATTTGAATACTAAGAAATTTGATGAAAAAAATAAGCAAGACGTGGTTCCAATGTCATCATGTAATCAATCTGCAGTCATTACACTCCAACAGTAAATAATCTATTAAGAAATTTTAAAATCTGAATCTGTATGTCATGTACTCCTCCAATAGAAGTGTAGCAACTGAAATAACTCAAACTAACCAGACTCATGAGATCAACACCACTAAATGAAACAGTATATTCGCTTTTAGTCACTGTTTCTTCCTCTTGCTAATTGTAATTGACACTCATAAGTTTCTCGTATTAGGAAACAGCATAATAACAACTAGTAAAGAGTAATGGTAGGCTCAGACAAAATTCTACCAGTCTATCAAAAAGAAAGAAAAATATTTACAGATTGCAGTAAATTTTAAACCATTTTAAATGCACGTTGCTTGTCATGTTTAAAGGGGTTAACTCATGGATCTGGACACACTGTCAAGATTTTTAAGGAAAAATGCAGAAAGGAAAAGAATATCTGAAACATGTTGCTATACTGCATATACACACTTTTTCAAAGGCAATATTTACCTGCCAATACTAATACATCCTTATTAACACAGTCATCTCACCACTTTAATAACATTGATTTGAATCTAATATTACTTTGTGCTAATAGATTAATTGAAGCTCCATTAGCATGCATATACGAAGCACAAATTACTTTTCATTATTAAGTGACTACATGAATCTCACAGCAGAATACATAATGCAGCTGAAAAGTGTTTTGCAGACAAAGAACAGCAGCTAGTAATTTGTAATATGCTTTTTTTTCCCCTCCATGCACATAATTGGTTAAAAAGAATTCTCTGCAGTGTAATTTTAGGCATGTCACTTAAGTACAAGGAGAAACATAGACCCATACTCTGTCTAGAAAAATAGGGAAAAACTAAGCACTTCTACATTCACTATTTTTTCATTTTTAAAAAAAAATACATCAATAAATTACTGAAAAATATAGCATATTTCATGAGTACCTATTAATTCAAATCATACTGCAGTTTTCAGCGTATCTACTAAGCAACAATACTTTTTTTCAGAAATTTAAGATTTCACACCATCATCTGCAGTATGATCGTTATCTTTATTCAAACACACATTCATCAACATTTATGATTCATTAGTTCTTCCATTTAAATTGCTAAACCATATGCTATCACTTTCTAAAAGATAGAGACAATTGTAAAAATGGCTAAGAAGGCACAGTAGATATCTGTATTCTTCTACACATAATGAATACTGCAGTTCTCCAAGACTAAGTGCAGGTAGAAGAAAAATATCATCTAGATAGTTTATGTAATGCAACCTTAAAGGCACAAAATTTTTCTACTGTTTATAAATATCAGGATACATAACAGCACTGGTAAATCATCCCTAAAGTTGGTGCAAGCACATTACTATTTACATTACTAACAGAACGCCATTACCAAAAGCGCTATACTCAAATATTAACCTGCTTCTGCTGTTGCCCATAATTTGGCAGTGCTCTAAGGATATACTCCAGCATGAAAATGGTACAACTTTGAAGGGCTGCGTCTGCCTTTTGTTAAACACAAATATGCAATTGTGTTTACATTCATATTCTTTTACTTCCTCCTGCTTTGGGCAGTGCTCTAATGTCTCTGCCGTTTAAAAAGTTTGTGTTAGTAAAATAAAACTTGAAAAAGTTTTTGTTGGTAAAATATATTAGACCATTTTTATTATTGTGAAATTATTACCTTTGTGACTTCAAATAAAATAAATGTAATTTAAATAATGTGTTTTTCAAACTATTTCACAATTAAAATAGAATTGTTCTAAACTTCTGTCTTAAATATTATACGGATTTCACTCTTTATACTTTAAGTATGATCTTCATGTGGCCCACCGTAAGAGGGGGGTTATGAAGTGCCTCTCTTCGAGCAATGAATGAAAAAAAAGGCATGACCCTTGTATCTAGTAGGTGTTTACATGGGTAAGTCAACACCCTGAATTTATTGAGTCCCTCAAGTAGATTTATAATGAACTTCTTAATAAATTATGGATTCAAATGCTTTAATGTCTATTACATCAACCTTTCACAGGTTTTTCTCATTATATACTCTGGCATTACAAAATATTCAGAAGCATCGCCAAAATAAAACACTTTTTCAGAGGAACCATAACAATAAAGATTTACTGATAGGAACACAAATCATGCCACTATAGCATGTGTGTTTGAATAAGAAGAATAAAATGGAAAAGAACAAAGTTTATGTTCAGCTACAAATCATTTCAAGAAATATTCTTGTCAACACAGATGAAAAACAACATAACATATAGATAACATGACTTGAGAATTAACTCAAAAAAAAGTCTGCATACTTGAATGAGTAGGAACTGACAGCGGGGAACTAAAAAAAAACCACTTGCTAAAATATTACAAGTTCCTTCTTCTCTTTCAATTGCAGTCCTATACTGTACTAAGAGAAAATGGAATCCGTGCTCAAAACAGGAAGTACTACTCTTCTGTGTGTTGAATGAAAATCTATTTTGTAAACCTAAATTGTACCCAAATCACGCTGATAGTTTTTTCCATTTATAAATGTATACTGCAAGTTTTTAAAAGTTTATTTCTGCATGAATTATGCACATTAAGTGCTAAAAAGAAGTTTTCAATCACGTTCTACATCCATGTTGCTTATCAGCTACACTAGCCATTACTTACCAGAGTAATGCAATAATATGACCCCTAAAATAAGGCTTATATACAGAAGTGCTTGTGAAAGTGACATCTACAAAGTAAATTCATGCATTGACACACAGGACAACTCATGTGGTAACAGACATAAAAATACATGAAAAGAAGTGCTAACCCTTAGTTTTGGGATAGAAAGTCGTCTACAGAGAAATCCTCAAGATGTCTGATTATTAAACAGAAGCCCACAGATTCAGCACAGCACATGCATAATCTTTACATCATAAATGCACACCCAGTTACTTTAGTATAATCACATTCACATATTATGCTGCTCATGGCACTCAAATGGTATACATACAGTGAAAAAAGATACAGTTTTGATGTATTTCAACTTAATAATTTAAATACCTAAATATATAATGAGGAAGCACCAAATTTTATTTCTTTTTTTTTTTTTTTTAATAACAGGGAAGGTCTCTTAATGAGACCTTTAAATTAAACTCGTTAACTTATGCGTTAGCACTTAACTATATCAAATCCTTTGGTGCATTTTAATCAATGTTTGATTTTAAGACCTTATAAGCATGTGAAATACTCTAAGTGGCAATCAATTACAGGTCTATTAATAGCAGTATTAATTATAAACAGAACATGTACTATTCCTGCTGAAAATTAACCAAAACAGTACCACCTTTTATTTGCTCCAAGTGTTCCAGTTTCTGTAATGTGTATTAGAAATACATAGAATGTCACCAATGTATGCAATGTGTATCTAATTATCACAGATGTATTTTGGATTTTTAGCACTGTCTTGTCTTCTAGAATCAAGTACACCCAAAATCTTGTTTTACTCACTCTTAGCAAATAAAATTATTTTCCCAAATTAATCTCTACATCCCCTTAAGGGACAGGCCACAAATATATCATTTCACTTTCTCTGAGAAAGCATCTGTACTTGAGGAGAAGTCTACTGGACAAATTGAAACATAATTAATTACTCCGCTCAGACTGCTGTCTACTTCAGATTAAGGAAAGACCACTAAATATTTCTCTAATGCAACAACACTGAGGCTTTGTTCAATTACTTCCTAAATCGCACATGCAAAATTAATACCATTCCATACAGTTTAGATACATCCCTGTTCAAACTCCATGCTGCACATAAGAATAACTGACTCCATGTGTTATCTTTACAAGATGAAATAAAGGTTGTCATTAACAAATACAATCTACCAACTAAGTGGAAACATTTCAAAACCAATAATATTTTAAAACCTTCCTTTCTTCAGTTATAATGTTTTGTAAGCACATATAATGTTACATTACACTAGCACATACACCAACTGCAGTAGCATATAGGAATTCAATCTAGTTTACTGGTTTGGAATTGATCGTCAGCCAGTAATATAATGGAAAGCCACAAGGTCCATAGTAAAGCTTTGAAAGACTTACTCAAGTCAATTTGTAACATTTGAAAAGCAAGAAAATATCAACATTTAAAAGTACAAAGTCAATAGGCAGAGGTCTACCTATAGACAAAACCACTAGGAGTTACATCTACAGAAACCTTTAGTCACTTATATAGTCTGTAAAACATGATTGATTAAAGCCACACAGGCACTCACCACAAGTGAAAGGGGCCTCTTCCATGAAACAACACCAATCAGTCCTGACAACAGCACCTGAAACAAAGAAAGCAGAGTCACCCTGGCCTTGGGTTTATACCAGCATCATTACAAAATAGTAGACAATTCTAATTGTAATAATGGAGCATTAAGTTCAGTTATAATGTTTGTTTCCATCACTGTGGTAATACACTGCTAAAACAGATATTGTTTTCATTTTATTCTGAATATGAATTAAACAGAAGTACCGTTAATCTGTTTTTAAAACAAATTTTAATCCATCCAACAGACCCAATTAGTTCTGATCAGATTGCAACAGGTCTTCAAACATGTTCTCTCCAAGTCCCAAGTGTCATCAGTACTAACAGAAAAAATGTTTAGGGTAAACTTTCTTGTGGTGTCTTAGCATCATTGAAAATTAGGTCAGAGAAGCACACAAGAAGGGGAGTCAAGATGGGGCAGTTGCTAATTTCATTAGTATTCAATCATTCCTTAGGAATAGTGCAGCAGTTTACTCACAAGCAGCAGATCGATTGACGTTGTTTACTTGATACTGATTTAAAATATTATGCAATTTTTCACAAAGCCTCCTGTTGTGACAGAAGTATGCCCCCAAAATGCTATCCGAATTATTCAAGTGATTGACAGTTCCTAAGCAGTGGCCTAACAAAGCTTAAGAATTGCTTTAAAATTACTTCTAGTATCACTAGAGAAAACCCCATCCCTCCCTGTATCACGCACAGGCACCTTCAGGAAGGTATAATTTAGAAATCAATTTAAATGCCTTTTTGATGTAAATAATTGCAAACATTCTGGTAAAATCAGCGAGGGTATCCTGCTAAATCAGCAAAAGATTGTTGTTTTTTTCTACACAACAACAGTATTTCACCTTATTTTTGAAGCAAACAAACAAAAATGACAAAACCCACCCACAAACATTAACTTAAAACATGTATTTAACATACAGATATACCACCCCCAATTTTTTGATTTTTTTTGAGAAAGACTACTGTAACAAATGGCATGGCAATTTCTCAGATTTTCAAGACCTACTTATTCCACGTGAGCTTTCTTTAGTTTCTAAGTAAACACATATCCCTCCACTACAAGTCAAAAGCAAGCTAAATTCATACCATGTGTAACCCAAGCTTATCTCAGGCACTCAAAATA
Organism: Anser brachyrhynchus; assembly: GCF_964034855.1. NCBI lineage: Eukaryota > Metazoa > Chordata > Aves > Anseriformes > Anatidae > Anser > Anser brachyrhynchus. Next base: position 5,738,406 of record NC_137706.1, on the reverse strand, counting down.
ATACCTAAGTTACAGCTTGGACGTCATAAACTTCACAGACCGTTAAATGTCAAGAGCATAAAATACAGAAACTGGAGCAATGGGGTGAGGAATACTGACTCCGGAGGAGAAAAAAGGTAGCGGAGGGAGTCTTTTCATTAGAACATTTAATCCAAAAAAAAAATAATAAACCAGAATGTAGATAAAATGCAAAGAAAACAACACATCATGTATTTATTTCATGATTCAAAACTGCATCTGTATCTAGCATCTAGAAAAGCAATGCACATGGTGCTGGTGACCAGGCTGGAAACAGGCTGCCTACTGGTGCTTGGTGCAAGTGCGGAAGAAAGAGCTGGTGGAGCATGGAGAGCTAGGTGGTAGAGTACCTGGGTTAAGCACTCACTCTGCCCGGTCTGTAGACGTTCATACTGCAACATATTTCACACTACCTGATAAAATCCACAGCTGCTGCAGCTGAAAATATTATTCAGGAAGACGTGTTGGGAGATGCAACCTTTGTTATTTTCTTTAGCACCTATGCCATACAAAAACCTCAGATAAGGTTTCATAGTAAAACTACAACGTTGGATTAAAAACTAAGTACAAACGCAACAGGTGAGAAGCCATGAAAGCACAATAACAATGGTTCCAAATCAGGATATGGAATCCTAACGACTGCAAATAATCCCTAGAGAGAAACGGAAGCAGCTTGTATTCTACAGCATTTCCTAGAGCATGCAAATTCCATACCAGCTACATACTTCAGATGTTGGCCAAGGCAGGAAAAAGCAGAGTTCCTTTTTTTGCAGTTAATTAAATTTGCTCACACAGCTGTGTTAGCTTATTATCATTGTATGATAACTGTCTCTGGGCTTATAATCATGTAACATGAAACTGCACTCAAGAAGGTAAAATGACAGGGTTAGCTATCTTTACTTGAGGCTAGACAGCAACACGCTCTCAATTAAATAAAAAGGGATGGCTGAAATTGTGAGGTTATTAAAGAAAATCCCTCAAGTAAAACAAAAAATTTGCCTTCCAAAACAGTGTATGTATTGATAAATAAAATACTCATGCATAAGCTAGTACTTCTCAGTCATCAAGTCGTGCTGAGAGTCAAAGTGTTTTAGTGTACTACTTATGACCAGCAAATCCTTTCTTTCATTTGCTGTGCAGCCTCCCTTCTGCGAGGTACAACTCTCTCTCCTGCCCAACATACTTGTGGCATTGTGCATCGCTGAAGAAGCAAGGGAGCCGATCCTTTTTGTTCAGCTGAACTACAGCTGGTTTTGACCTTTATGGGTGCCTTGCAAAATGAGAGTTACATATGTTTCTGTTAGAAAAAACCTCCCTGGCGCCCACCCTACTGGTAACCATGAAAAAGGTCAAGTGCAGTACATTGGTAAATTCTTAATATTCACTGATGGTAGACACTAAAACACTGTCCTCCATCTGTGTCATGAATATTGTCATTACAAGAGTTCACATAAACAACAGTGTAATTTTCTAAATCCCATTAGTCCCCAATATCACTGCGGTTACCCAAAAGCTTGTTTTGCCTTGACATGTACTTATCTACAGAAGCAAGCACGTTTAACACTTTAAGCCACTGTCTACACAATTGTATAATTAAAAAAAGCACAATGAGAACATTACACACCCACTTTTGTTAGAATATACCAAGTGACTCTTAAAACAGTAGTCTAAAGATGATTTCTCATGGTGTGCAGAAGACCAAGAAAAAAAAAACACATCATTGTTTTCTCCTCATTTTTTACTTTTTATAAATACAATGTCAATATTGGATAAAGTAAACAAAGCCAGACTAGTTTTATATACAAAAGCATGAGTTATTTGAAGTTGTATGTAATTCGCAGACCCAAGAAACCTTACAGTAGTCACTCACAGTATCCGGTGCTTCCATCAGCGAAAACAGCATGTGTAACATGTTCTTCGTTTCACCAGATTAAGGGCCATGAAGCACAGCACAAGGTAAGCTGTTTTTATGCAAGCATCTAAAACAATGGCATTTCCTAAATACAGATGGCAAGGCTGAGCTGTATATATGTCTTTTAATGTTTTCTAAAAAATCACTAGATCACATATATACTTAGCAGAGGTTTCTTTCTTTCTTAAACAAAAACTAAACTGGAGTTTTGATGATTTTTTAACAACTTGCCTATTAAACCTATGCAATGTGATTTGATTTCATAGCCTGCATATAATCTTGGGCCTAACTTCTATCTGCTGAACTACAATGAAAATGCCCAATGACATAATAATCAAATAAAACAAAGCTACTAAAAACGTTTTCAAAACCAGATTTGCCACCTTCCTTAGCAGGTACGTACAGCTGTAGGAATTCTGTTCAAATCTAACAGTGGTGTTGATTTAGAGAGCAAAAATAAACAGAATACATCAGTGCTGACTTCTGCAGCATTAGAAATGCAATATTACATTAGGTATGAATGCCTTTCAACACGCATATAAAAACTCCATTATCATTAATGCAAGCTGTGCTCATGCATGGAGAAGATGCATTTATTTTAATATGCACACACTGAGGCAGGACAAAAACAGAAGATGAAATTACTTTCTGGTACAGGGATTGCAAACAAAGAATTTAATACAAACAAAAAAAAAGCCCCTGATAATGTCTTTTCCAGCATTTTCAATTGTCTGACCTCAAGCCTCTAGAAATTCAGAGTGCTGATTTTGAATATGGTACAGATCAGATGATGCAGTCTCTTGATATATCTTACACCATCAGCTTTCCAAGGCTTCATCTCCAAAATGGTTTTGTATATAATACATTTTCCAGTATCCTCCCTTTAAACAAGTTTTCCAAACTACAAAAAATGTACATTTATATGAACGTGAATTAAATTAAAACCACACTGAATACAGTGAAAGACTATCAAGGTAAATTAATTCCTGGAACCATAAAATTGCTTATGTTTCAGTATTAATTTGTTTAGTAAAACAAATTCTTTTTTCTCAGTACAATTTGAGATCTTGCAATGCTTTTCAAATACAGAGCACAATAGCTACAGAAAACTCAAAGTTCTATTGCCTATTCTTATTCCTAGTTTCTTGTTGAGGATTATACACCATATGTCAAGTCATCTGCTCCTGTTCTGCAAATTTAAGAGTTCCTCACTTTTTCAGTTTGTAAACACTGAACAAATTCTCCAGTCAATGGATTCAGTTACCATTAAAATAAGCACACATACTGTTCCCATTAATTGCACCAAACTCCTCCTTAGCCTTCTTCTAAGATACTAAACACAGCAAATAATGCAAACTGTGGTTATCCTTAGCTCCTACGTTACCTGAATGAACAGAATCAACAGAATAGCAGTGTATGCATCTGCATTTCCTTCCAGTCAAAGCATATAACACGTGTCAATTCAAGCATACTGAAATAAACTATTTTTAAGGAGGAAAAAAAAAGGTGAAATATTATAACGTGTTATTTAGAGGGGTTAACTGTGCTACTGAAAGTATTGATTATTCCTGCAAGGAGGGGTGGAAAAGCCAATCCCAACTGCGTAATGAGCTCTACTAATACCTGCATTCAAAAATAAAATGGAAACTCTTGTCTAACAAGCTAGGTATTATTGATAAAGCAGTATCAATAACTTAATTTTAGAGAATAATAGATGACCTCATACCATGAGTAAATGTAAGTGCTTCCAAGTGACTTAGAACAGACAATGGAGCAATAAACCAAAGTAAATTAGGGCATAACTAAATAAGCAGGGCTTAACTGAGTTTCAAAGGGACTAGGGTCCCAGCTAAGGGACAGAGAAAATGCAACAGCTGAGGAGTGTACTGAAACACCAGACTTTTTAGTGTGATTTTTCTCAGTTCAAAGTGCTGATAAAAAGCTTTACTCATAAGCAGAACGGTATTCTCAAAACATTAGGCCAAAATTGCATGTGGCATTACATTGGGCATAAAGAAAAAATTGGGGGCAATCTAATTATAATGATATAAATATCCACACACAAATTTGTGAACACATTTAATCAAGCTTTTAAAATTAAAGGCCAGACAACTAATTTGAGAAACGTGATATGGAAACTTAACATGATTTTATACTGAATAATGCACCTCGAGTACTGCATTCAGTTTTGGCCCCTCACTACACGGAAGATACTGAGTTGCTGGAATGCATTCAGAGACAAGCAACGAAGCTGGTGAGGGACTGTAAAGCTGGGCTTCTGAGGAGCAGGCAAGGGAACTGGGGCTGCTTGGTCTGGAGAACAGGAGGCTGAGGCGAGGCCTCATCACTCTACAACTACCTGAAAGGAGGCTGCAGCAAGGAGGGTGCCCGGCTCTTCTCTCATGTGACAGGTGTTAAAATGTGAAGAAGTGGCCTTAAGGTGCACCAGGAGAGGTTAAGGTTGGCTCTCAGGAAGAATTTCTTCATGGAAAGGGTGGTGGTTAGGCAGTGAACAGGCTGGGAAGTGGTGGAGTTACCATCCTTGGAGTTACTTAAGAGATGTGTGGATGTGGTGCTTAGGGACATGGTTCAGTGACTTGGTAGCATTAGGCTGATGGTCCGACTTGATGATCTTAAGGGTCTTTTCCAACCTAAATGATTCTATGATTCTAACATCTTTGGTTATATTGAACGAAGAACAGAAGAGAATATCATGAGAATATGTATGAATATGATTCCCAATAAATGTAAGACTTATGATCATAGAAGTACCAGCAAACTGTATACAAATTTAGTTCTTATAGGTAATATGTTTATAGATGTATACGCACATCCTTTAAAAAAATGTACGTTTTGTGAACCTACATGTGAATGCATGTAGATAGCCTACAAGCCCAATGCTATCTGCACATCCGCTCCAGGACCTACCGATACACCATCACTGTCCACATGGGAATTTTTTTCCCTGTATACCCAGTTTGAAACTCTCATGTTTCAATGTATGCCCTTACTAAAAGAGTCTTCAACTTTCATCTCAATCTAGATTAAAATACTAGGCTGCAAAAATAGTACTTGTCATGCTTTCTTAAGAAAGGCTTTTTTTTTTCCCCCATATTTCATAGAAACAGATTTGTCAAGCTGGTATGCAGAACAGTAACAAAAAAGGTAACAAATTGGGTGCCAAAGAAGGGAATACTTCTACAAATGAGGAAAAACATATACAGCTGTTAGTCATCTTTAACTGATCATAATAACAGGAGCTCAGACGCAGTTCAGAAACCCTAAGTCACCCCTCTTCACAATTTCAGGACTTAGCGCTTTCTGAAGTTCAGATTTCATCTTCTCTTTTTCTCCTAAGACACTAAGGACATCAAATGTCAGTACAAAAATTCTTCAGCAAATCCAAGGGTATGTTAACATTTTGTTATTGTATTTAATGTGCTGTATTGTAAGTGGGGCGAAGAACAAACATTATATGTTGGTGTAGGCCTCTGTATCATCTTCTAACATTTTTCTAATACATGCTCAAATTTTTCTATTTTCTACGTATTTTCTCTGGAAAATGATAAGCCTTGCTTAGGAGGTCTTAAGGATAAAATATAGTTTTGACAGGGATGTTTTATGCGAAATAAATACCTATACTTTAAACTGTCATTTTTTTATTGTTTTACAGACACCCTCAATTCTGTAGATATCTTTTTAAAAATATGCCTGTGAGAAGAGGTTGAAGCAAGCTGGTTTTGAGATAGGGAAGACTGAGACAGAATCAAACAGCAGTTTTAAAATATGTACAAGATGGTTAAAAAGAGGACAATGATCAACTATTCTTCAAGTTCATTAAGTGCTGAACAAGAAATAACTGATTTACATTTGTGCTAATGGAGATTTAGGCTGGACACCAAGAATTTTCTAATTCTCAAGAAATTTCAACCTTGACAGAAGGGATAATTACAGAAATGCCATCACCAGAATTTGTTAACAAGACATTACACAAACACCCGTCAAGGTGGGCCAGGCAGAACCAGGCATAGCACAAGCAGCCAGATGTACTAGGCAGCCAAACGGAGAGGGCATAGCAGTAAAACTGCCTATTTTACTGCCTGTCCCTAAGGAGGCAAATGCAAGCTCTTCCAGCACTAGTATCATTCAGTGCTTTCTGCCTGCATAGCACTACAGCAACTGCTTCTCTTCAGAAGCATTTGCAACCCCTGACACACCTCCCAGAGCTCTCCTCCACAGGCGCAGATCACTGAGAGGTTTAATTTTGCCAACTCAAACGTTCCTAGAAGAGTGAAGTTCAATTGTACTCGAACAATTAGGAAGTCTTGATATCCCCAAATATATTTTGGTCTACGTGCACCTCGGAGAGAGAGAATCAACAGCTGAAGTATCTTCAAGGATGACGTTTCTATAAAACCACAATAGCCCTGGTAATTGGTAGGCAACTGCTTAAGAAAATGCAAGTATTAAATGTTGTGTGAGTAATATCACAAATATCGCATACACAGAGCCTTCAGAAGTGTGACACATTACTGTTAAGAGTACAAAGTGTTATAATAGTAATATTCATTGCAGCTCCTGCAATCTATTACTGGAAAATTATGGTTAGTGAAATACAAGCTACAGGGGGAAAAAAAAGTGACAGCATGGGAATTAGCTAAAAGGGGATTTTCTTACTAAAATAATCTACCAAAAACATTACTCTCAACTTCAATTCCTGGAAAAAAACAAGGAGGGTGAAAAAATTTCTTGGGATGAGGGCAGTGAAAATGTATTAACAAGTCTCAGAAGAAAAAAATTCTACATGTTTCTATACGTGCACGCACATGCAAAATTGCGGAACAAATGACAGAAGAGCAGTGTGATTTTGGAATGGACTTTCAAAAAATCATCCTAAATGGTGGGTGCTGATAAAAATCACACCATGCTACCACATATGAAAAACACAGGGAAAAATATCAGTCATAGGCTAAAGATTTTTTTTTTTTAAACAGCCCATATAGCTATTTATGTGCAGTTATGTGAACTCACTCTTCTACATGCAGTTATTCACCAGAATCCAGGCACAGCTCTGGTTTAAGGATTACAGTACAAGGAACACAAAGAGCACAAGTACCACCAGATGGCCTACCCACAAGCAAAAGACCTGTGCACTGCAAGATAACTACAAGTAAAACAAGAACAACCAAAAAAGCAACAACTTGAGCTCAGATCTGAGCTAATTTCTAAAAAGACTCAATATGTTCCAGACTAACAAACACCACATTATAGCTTAGTGTCGTTTCCCCACTCCAAGCCTAAAACCAATCTAATTCTCATTACCGTGGAAACGGGAGCAGAGAAACAAAATTCCTTGGTAGCCCATATGAACAGGACAGTAAGATTACCTGTATGTTTACTCAGCTACCTGAATGCATTAAGAGCATGCAATTTTGTTCTCACTTTAAGTTACAGGGTGGGCTTTATCCTTTCATTTTTGTTTTCCCGGGAAATATATTCTATACCCACATTAATGCTTCACATCTGTAGTTTATTTATGTGTCTGACAAACAATGATCATAAAACTGCAGCATGCACTCTGAGTATTTTTGTAGAATAAGGATTTATCCAGGAAGATATTTTTTCCTTCTGCATACAGAGATAAACAAGGACTGGCAGCACGCAGATACATTCTGCAGTATTTATTTTTTGTTGCATTTATGAACAAAATGATACGTTCTGTATTTATTACTCTTCTAAGTGGTTCAGATCTGTTATGCTCAACTTCACTACAAGATGCAAGCTGTATTACAAAGCTATGGATAGAGATTTAGATAAGATATTAAGTACAGAGCTGATATCTCAATGACTCACAATACAGTCTTAATTCTGATCTGATTTTTATTAAACATCCGCTGAACACGCTGTGACATTATTTTATGTCCTATAACATAAACAATGAGTATTAGTATGACAGACAACAACTGGCATAAGAATATTTAAAAGAAAGGAAACTAAGTAGTATGCAATCAACCTTTTATGTTTTCAAGTTAATTATGTCTTCTATGGACAAAGTTGAAATAAACAGAGGACTGAAGTCTTAGTTCAATAAACTCCGTTTCACAGCTGAAAAGCTTGAACTCAGAATAAGATCCATTGAGATATTGTAAACGAGTGCATTAGAAGCTTTTGAGACAATATCAGTTCTGGACAATTCTTTAAAAAATAAAATGAGGATCCCCACAGACCTTGAACAATCTCTTTCCTCTAGAACGGACTGTGAAAGAATCGAAGAGCACTATTACCTTTGAGTAACAGCACCACCAACACTACTGCATAACCAGTCACTGTATGAATCGTAATGTTCAAAATGAAAGAGAAAACAACTAATTCTTTTAAAAATAATTTAGTTAGGAAAAACAAAAATGAAGAAACATGTCTATACATTCCCTACCATAGCTCAAATTAACTTGGGATGGCTTATCGATCCTTTGAAGAAGGGGGGTTTACTGAGGTAGCAAGCCAAAGCTTAATTAAAACGCAGTGAACCAAAGAAATCAGTGAAATTAGAAACAGTTTGTCCAATATCTGTATATATGTATTGTACAACGTTTTCTTGACCTTTTCATGCAGTCCATACAATAGATTACAATGATTTCTACGAGAATAAAACCCTCCAAAAAAAAATAATTTACTGAATATACTTTCTAAATATACTGGTAGGTTTTAAATTCCTTGTAATTGCATTGTAGTTAAATTTTTTCAAGATCTGAGAATGTGAACACCACTCCAGTAACAAAAGATTCTGTGTTTTTTTTCCATTACACGGGCAACAGTATTACCCAGCTACGAGGGCTTCACTTCTCAAATTTTCATTTTAGGTCTCAGTTACCAAACACAACTATGACATCCACTATGTTGCTGTGTTGAAGAAAAATATTGTGATAAATTTCTTTAGACATTTTCCTAATCTGTTTTCACACCAATCTTGACTTGTATCATTGACTCAATACAGAATATTATTCTAGAAATGTTGTTTTCCCGTAGCATTAGGAAATCACTAATCACATTTTTGCTGCTGGGCTCTTCCAATAATTATAAAAATGAAGACTGAGATTGCTTTAGATAAGTGAAATGAGACAATGGCTCTTTCAATTACTGACACAATTCCTCAAGGGATGAAACCTGTGGTGCATTGTAAAGCGATCTAAACATCAAGAATAACAGTATTTTCTTTGCCTCAAACCCCGAAAAGCCGCCAAACACAGACAAAAGTGCTTCTGCATATCTCTAGTACACAGTAATCTCCAGTGCTCCAGTTCTGTAGATCATGTGGACCTATATTCCTAACTACATTGCCACAAGGGTGCACAGAGAAAGGTTATTCAAAAAGTAATAAGCCTTGCACTCTAATAAGCGTGATTAGCCACAGGGCCACACTTCCAGAGATAACAACAACAAGTTAAGGATGCATAGAATCAAATTAGAGATAGAAAAGGACAGAGCAAATATTAAATGGTCATAATGGATACACACCATCTCCATCCCGAGCCTACACACTTGTCACATTCTCAATGAAAACTGTATACACTACAGCAGCTATCACCTTTCCTAAAACACCCTTCCAAGGCACCCATACCCGTGACACTGGTAGTTACCACATCCAAAAATGTATCACATCAAATAAAACAACCAACCAAAAAAAAAACAAAACAAGAGAGAATGAATGGATGCATTAGTACAAGCACAAGTTTATTATCATGATGGATAGATGCCTTCCAAACACCTTGACATCCCAAGGGCTGTAAAGACAGATTTCATGTCTCTGACATTATATGACTACCTGGTAAATTTTCCAGTTATTTGTCTCAAAGGATATCACAATTCTAGAAAGTATAATCAAGTTAATTTATTACTGTTAATTTGGAAGGTGAGTATATCTGAAGTCTAATGTTGCCTCTCACTTGGATTTAAAGTTTGTTTTAAAAAGAAGAATTATAATTGCTACTTAATAAAATTATGTATTAACAATAGGAAGTCTTTTTGAGTATCAAAAACTCATAACATGCACTTCAAGGTTAAGCTGTTAAACAAAATACAGCAAGGCAAAGAAATGCTTTAAATGGCAGCCAGCAAGGACACATTTACATCTTCTTCCCTGGCAAGACAACAGAGAATCAATTGCAACATGGGAGGATTTAAAGATACAAATTCGCATAGTTTCCCTGAAGCCAGGTAAAAATCTTTTTTTTTTTTTTTTTTAAGAGTATGACCAACCTCGCTGCATTTCACACGTCTATTCACAAGCTAACTACACAAACTGAACAGCTAGCACGAACCACCAGTCAACTCATCTCTCACCTTGAGAAGAACTCTGTTCCATTAAAAAAAGTGCTACTATATATATATATATGTATGTATATACATACACACACACACATATATTTTGCTCTGGATCTACAGTGCAGTAAGTACCTGAGGACAGAAGTAATACATCCCCTTATATTCATTATGTTTCTGTTACAAGTAGTTGTATTTTTTACAGATTAATTCAAAGCTCACAGAACATGTCAAACCAATAGTTTTGGAGCCTTTTGCTTAATATTTACTAACAGTTCACAGGCAGCAGCTCTCACGTCAAAATGCCACTTAACGTGCCTCAATTGGCTAAAAACAGTAATTAAAAACCCTACACCCATCTACCCCTGGCCTAAAAGCCTAGGTGTTTCTCATTTGTGTCAATTGCTACCTTGGATTGTTTGTAAAAAACCTGGCCACCTCCCTGCTCCAAACTGAACTTCATGCATTTTACAAAAGCTACAGCAAATTTCACAGGGGCAGGGAATCAAGTAACTGCAGATGTCAACCAATGCACCAGTGCTGCATATTCCTACTACAAACACACACTCCCATGGCAGGAAAATGTTTGTGAGAAAGGCTTTATTATTTCTCTCTTGCTTTCTAGAGCAGTTTTTGGAAATGCAGTAAAACTGCCCTCATCTCAAGCTCAAACCCTAACTCTTCTTGCAATCCAGTCCCACCTCAAACCACTCGGTAAGCTGCCGAGCCCCTCCTCTATTTGGCACCCCACACAAGTGTCTCCTGAAACACACTGACTCCAACCTGCAGGTTTATTACATCTTCCTCTTCAAAGAGGCCTCACTGAAAACAGTTTTTCATTTTCCTCTTCTATTTTTATTCCTCCCTCCTCTGTATACGCACATATACAAATATGTGGACAGGAACACAACATACTCCGCATATTACACTGATATTCCCTCCTTTACAGCGTTATAATGACCTATGTATTTCAGATACGCAAACCCATTTACATGTTTATAATATATGCACATATACATGTAAACCACAATCTTTATTGATAACCTTTAAATAAGAGATTTATTAATAAAAGCTTTATCTCTAAAAGAGTCATACATACATTCTCAGGCACAATTGCACAGATAAATTGATTGTTTCTTCCAAATCTACTGAACAAGAAGAGGCAAATTTAGCTACTCTTTATATGAGACATTTACATTTAAACCAGTTGAGTGCAACTGGTCAGTAGTTTAGGCTTCCTGTTTTTCTGTACACCTCCCGCCCGATTACTGTAATGAAGGCTTCTCCTGAGCACAGGGCATGCCACACGCCAGGGTGTGTGGTGAATTCACGCTGCAGACTTGCCACAGCAATGCTGAGGTAAAGACCACAAAAAGCTTCTGACAGATTGAACAGAGACTTGCACAGGTGACAGCGTAATTCAGAGACTTGCACCGGTGACAGTATAATTCATTTTAGAAATTATCATAAAAAAATCAGCTAAAGGTTTTGTGTCATTTGAAGCCCTCATCTCTTATGAAGCAGTACAGCAAAATAAATACTACACTTACTGTTTTAGCTCAAACATCAATCCACAGAATCTCTCATTTTTTTTCTGAAGGCACAGCAAACGCAGTTTCAATTCAAATTGCATCAAACCTGCTCCCAAACCAGACCCTATTTCAACCAACTTTCTCCTCAGACAGGGTGAGGATACACTTCAACCACCTAGTCCTCCCCATCCTGGATGCCACAGAGCAGAAATTCAGGTGTACCTGCCAGCAGAAACATACACTGCAGTCAGCCCCCTAGTCAGAGGCCAGACAGCAGGACATACCGCAGCACCTCCTGACACACAGACACAGCCCGTCAATGGCAAATGGTGCACAAAAACATGCTGACAGACAGGCAGACTGGGGAAGAATGTAATGCATTTAGAACTAATGCTCTATATTATTCTATTCTTAATTATAATATAAATAATTGTTTAAGATGTAAAATACATGATTTCAGACATGCTGGATACAACAAAGCACAAGATGTGTACTGTGTCACAACCCTTGTGACTGAATTTTTTTAAAAGCTATTTCAAATTTTCTCGGAAAGAAGCAACAATGGATTTGGAAGCAGCGAACAGCGTAACACTCCAACAGCACACACAAACCACCAGTGAAGATCTACAGGGCAACCACAAGACAAGAGAGCTTTCAGTGACACTCCATTTTGTAATGAAAGCCACACAGGCCACAGAAGAGACATTACTGGAAAGATCTCGCTGACAGAGAGGAGCTGTTTCAGCACTGTGCTTTTTGGTGGCATGCTGACAGTGACTTGGAGCTCAAAACTCCAGAACTACGTGGCAAAAGTTTTGTTGGTTACTGGTGAAATCTGACACATGACATGCCCCCCAAACTCAAACCAAATGTTAAGCAAGAATTAGAAAACCACCAGCAACAAGATATAAACCCTCTAATCAAGGTCCAGCTCTGATATGTAGGCTTCTTAGATGTCAGCCAGCAACACGTTTCAGCAACGTGCAATATACTATTTCAGTGATTATCATTAAACGGATTACTTGGGCAATACTAGCCCAAGCACTGAACAAAGCATACCCCTACTTCCAAAATCAAAACCCAGAGCCATTTTATATACATGTGGGGGGTGGGAGTGGGGCAAGGGGGAATCCCAAAAATACAGAGCTACTAAAACAATAGCTACTTTTATTCTGTAACAGATTCAGATAGATTACTGATGCGCAGCACCACACTCATTTGAACAGCAATTTGTGATTAATCATTAACAATGTCAAAAGACTTGGTCTCTGAATCATTATGGACAGAAATTCTTCTCGCACATCAGTGGCGATGAAGCCAAGCCAGATCAAGTTCAAACTCCTTTTCTACCTTGATTTTGGAAATAAAGCAGGGATTAAACACCAAGCTTCATAACAGACCTCACCTCATGCAGTCCCATTCACCAGATCGTGGTCTGCCCTCTAGCATTACTTAATCTCCCATAAGCTTATGCTATTTTATGCTTCACAGCCTTCCAAAAAGAGAACCGAATGAAAAGGTTCTCAAGTGCATCCCTGGTTTAGGAAAAAAAAAAAAAAAAGAGTCTAAAGTAACTCAAAACTAGATGCAAATTCTAAGCCTGCTCAACTTTTCATTACATTTTCACAGCTTTGCACAGCCACCTGCATGGCACCACTCTTCTCAAAGTACGTTGGTTTTGATACCCTGGCAAACTCCTGACTACTGAGATTTATGTTGCAAGTGTCCATTCAGCTGCAACTCCCTCTTGCTTACTTTATGAAACTCTTTCTCCACTGAAAAATTAAGTCCTGGGAGTCCAAATGCTTATTCAAACCTGACTTTAGGGGCAGGATTTATATTTAATATAATGCTAAGATTAAGAGGGAAAACATCCTCTAGTCTTAAACAAGTAATCATACATTTTTACATTACCTCTAGACTCAAACGTTTCCTTCTGAGTATTTGTTCCCAGGAGTTAGAGAATCATTCTACATTGGAAGGAAACTCAGACCTGCAGAAACTGCAGCTCCTTACTGCATTATTAATGGACAAATAAAAGCTATACTATACAAGTTACATCTGTATTGCCATTGATGGAGGAAGCAAAAACCCAGAAAAAGTGAATCATATTACAACGGTAAGCACGCTTTCTTAATAAGGATTACAGATAAACTAGCATTTTGCATGGCCTTTAGTGGTGGACCTACCACTGGGACCAAAAATTGCAGTTTAAATGAATTTCACACAGTACAGCCATTCACGTATCATGGACATTAGGCTGATTACCATTACATGCTCGCTGAAATAAAAATAAAAAATATAAACTACTTGAATTCAATTATTTAAGCAATGCAAATGAATTCTTGTGCATCTTATTCAGAAGGGCAATCAGTTCTTCTGAGGGAAGAAAATTCTTACTGTGTATGCACCATAATCACAATGAAATCAAGAGCCCCTACAATTCCGTCCCGTCCCCAACCCTCGCGTACCTTCGTGAAGCAGCATCTGAACCACCATGCTAGTGATTCAGAGAACTGATTTAAGTCAGGCCTAGATTAAGATGCCTCCATTACAATTTTTTTTCAGTTCCCTGTTCTAGCAATGCAACTTGTTTTACTCTGTTGAGAACTCAGTGACATATTTCAAAACACCTTCTTATGTATCTCCTGAAAAATTACAATAACTTCATATAACACTAAATGGATTAATGTAAAATGTGACCATCTTCCAAATTCATCGCACACTATCCAATGCCTTCATTCTAACAAATTTCACAGGACAAGTAGTAAACAAAAGAATGAGGATGCAGTACACTGAACTCAATGATATTACAAGGACTGGCAGAGCCTGTTTAGTTTGTTCTATCTGCCTCTGATTCCCTGCAAAAATAAATCACAAAACAGCTTTGAAATTACCATTCCAGTATGATTCCCACACTCTCGATGCTTGTGTTACTGCAGCCTCGCTGACCACAGACTCAACAAAAGAGTAATGCACCAACTTTCAAAAAAGAAATATGTCCCTACTTCAGTTGTCTTGAAATATTTGTATTCATTAAGACAGGCTAAAATGAAAACAATACAGGCTGACTAACACTTGTGTGCAAACATTTTAGCACAATCAAATTGTACACACATAGCATACAAAAAGAATCAGCCAAGGCATGAACATAAAATCCCTGGATTTTCAACAAGACTCAGAGAACCTTAACTTACACTTCAAAGTAACTAAGGCATTTAGACTCTTCCTAAAGTAGGTGCTTTTGAAAATCAGCTCTCCAAAACTGAAATGTAATGGGATGGCATTCCAGGAGACAGTGTGGTGACTTGGCATGTAACATCTGTCTCTAAAAGCATCTTCCAACACCACAGAGGAAACATGAACTATCCGCACTAACTACGTGGATTAACTATGTTACCACCTGAGAAGTGAACATTTTACTTTCAAGCTGCACAATGTCATCAGAGATAGACCTCTTCACGTGCTGCTGTGGGCAGCAGCTTTTCGTTGTATGCGGTGATAAAGGTGACAGGAAAGCACTGACAACAATGGTCTGACAAAGTCAGGAAGTATCAATAGCACAGAACAGATAAAACCAGCCTTTCCAGCAGTATCAAACAGACTGAGGACCATACTGAAACTGGCTGTTTAACCAATAAATGAAATTTAGGTGATGAGCTAATCTCAATCTCCTTGCTGGCAGCTAATATGAAGAACATCAGCCTTAGTACCCCAGGTGCTGTTAATGAAGCACTGGGGTACTAAGGCTCCCGAGTTATTGCTATTGATTTTTAGGAATATGACCTTTGTGTAGCATTTCAAGGAGAACTCAGATGGGGGGTATATCAGATAATGATATCTTAACTAGGAAAAGATTCTCTGCAAGATAATTTGTAACACACATTACACCCTATATTGTATTTCAGAAAATATAACAGGGCAAAAGCAGAACTGTGGCAATCATCCAGACAGAAAACTAGCAGAAAGATTGGGGGTTTTGTCTGTCCGTTCTAAAAAAAATAAAGAGAAAATCAATGTAAGTATCAAGCAAGCTGGTAGAAAGGACAAGACTAGAGAGAGAAAATACTACAGTGACAAACACAGTAATCAGAAAATCAAAATGATATTGAAAAACATAAAAGCCACATGAACAGAGACTACAATGTTTTCAAGTCTATTCTATTTCTCTTCCACTCCTAGATTTTGGAAAATAAGACATGGCTAAAAAGCATCTAAACCACTACTAATTCTCATAGACAAAAAGACAAAGCAAACATTCCAAGCTTACTAGGTAGAATGCAGATTTCCTATCACTTTCACAGCTTACATTGCAGTAAGCTTTTCCATACATAGGTAGCTATCAGATTCCAGCTCAAAACAGGCTTTATACACCTAAGATAACACACACACAAATTAGATTTGAAATCTAGAGTTAATACTTTCCTTCTCTCTCACATGCTCTAGCAAAATCTAACATTGGCCCATGTCTACAACCCATATGCAGTGACATGCATGTACACGTGTCAGGATCCCTACTGCCCCAGATGTTTTTACCTGCTGTGACACAACAGTGGCTCTGGGAAGTAGACATGAAAACATACCGGACTTCAGATGAACAAACCCACAGGAACTGGATGGCAAAGAAGCAATCACAGCGCTGTTCAAATACTTGACTGCAAGGTAAGTTTAACAGCATTCCACACAGAAATGAAAAACCTATACGGGCTTTTGTTACTTAAAGGGAAGGTTAGAGTGAGCTGGGCATTATGGCTACTGGCAAAATCTAGAAGTGAAGACAAACATTAAATTTCAAAGTCCAACTGTCAACAAAGCCTACACTGTACTCTTGTGGGCATACTTCTATACCAGCTGTGATAGAGTCTGTACTTACATACTCCATTTTTAAATCTAATTAATTCAGGTAGGCATTGAATGGATTTCACTAATTTTCCCAATTTTTAAGAGGACAAACAATGAAACAATTTAGCATCCAAAAAGATTTTTAAAATGTCTTTTTACTAAAAAAAGACTACAGAATTCAACAACTATAGAACTCAAATACTCCTAAGAAATCTGTTGTGAAACAACATAGTAGAACAGCAGAAAAATAGATATTAATTCTTAATTTTATGTATTTTTTTACTTCAAAGTTGTACACGCTATTACAAAATACAAATTGACAGATTCACAGTCATGAAAACAGTCGAATATTGACCTTTTTCATGTCACTGTGCTTATAAAAACAATCAGAAGACATTATTAATGCCAATATTACTTCTAAATGTTCTAATACATCCTGTAATTTGACATAGCTTCTTTAACATTGGTAATTTTGCTACATTAGTATTTTGCTAAATTTTGAGAACATCATTTCTTTATGACAAAGTAAGTTTGAATACTCGCTATTGATATTTTGCCAGTAATGGTGACAGTATAATACTACTTTTAGAAAGTCTTTCTAAACCTGCAAATACAAAACCAAGATTATTTACTTGGGTAATGGATAACCACAACAACTCACTTTGGATATCAGTTTGTTTAATTTCATAATTCGATTTTAAAATCTAGCCAAAGGTAAGAACTGAGTTTTTCTCTAGGGAAAACTCATCTTAACTTTCCCCAAGACCAAATTCAAGAGTGTTTTATCTTACTTACATACTTCTGCAACAGCTACTAGTATGAATAAGTTTTCCATGCTGTCAGTCTGACTTTCAATTTGAAAAGACCTTGCTGCACTGCCACCAAGGATGGAATAAAATGAGCGTGCCCAGGATGTACAGAACAATGCTCATCTTTTCATTTTCCTTGCAATCATTCCTTAACTGCCTTCTCTCTTATGCTGCTATGAAATAAAACCATAAATATTTCTCCCTTGAACTAAGTGAAGTATGAATTGATTTGAAGTTGCAAATAACTCTACACAAATACACAAACAAATGAGGCTTCTGTTTTATGTCAGCACCTTTCTCGCTTCAAGAATATAGAAGGAAAATTTCAGTGATGTCTTCAATGTGAATAAAACTATCAAAATGTTATCTCACAAAGGGACAAGGGATGATAATTAAAAAAAAGGATAGTTTCCTTTACTTTAGATAATTTCCTTCAAATTATTCACACGTCAAAAGGAAAAGAGTAGGCCACAGCTGAATAAGCCTTAATGTATAGAAGTTTAGATTACTCAAGTACCAATGAATAACAGATACAGTTATAACTATACCATTCTAACTAAAGGAAAAGATTCCAAAACCATTACACCATAGAATATTTTATTACAATTCCCTTTTGTATATTAATTTGATATTCCATAATGGATATTAATTAATACTTGTTCAATAATTCTGAGAAGACTTCCTTAAAAAAGCAAAGGGAATCCTTTAAGAGAATCCAGCAATTTAGAAATATTGATCGCTAGTATCCCTCAAATCCACATCAGCTGGAGTCCTAATTCCCCAACATGTCCCAAGAATCTCTATATTTCATTCTCATTTTCAGTAAGAACTAGCAATATCATTACATTTGAATCAGAAATTTCTCAGTTATAATATCCAACTACACAAAGTCCCGAAGACATCTGAGATTTCAATGTAACATTACAACAAAATTAAGTGAACTTGCAAGTCATCAATATATTTAAGAAACATTATCGCTTGTAAATCACAGCTGCTTGAAATTGTCTTAAAAACGTTTGCAAAAAAAACATATCCCAGCTATCACATTAAGAAAAATAAGGCTTTTATATATTTTATGCAACCTCTAAGAAAGGAAAAAGTAATCTTTTGTTAGACTGTTATTAGGGTCACTTGGTATTCTCAACAGAATGAATCCTTCACAAGTCTTTTTCTCTAGGGAACATAAATAGCAGCAGCAGGTTGAATGAGAACTCATCCACAACAACATTCTTTTCATAATGAGGACAAACACCAAAACAAAGAACCTAACTAATGCCTCTAAGGAAAATATGTCTGCACCAAATAGATGAATAAATAAATCAGAATCAAATCTACAAATAGAAGAATTCAGAAGTGGGAACAAATTCTGAACACAGAAGTAGATTAAGAAGAATTTCAAACATACAAAATATATCACCTAGATGTTTCTCTGGCTATGTAGTTTTCTGTTTGGAGTTTAATTTTAAAGTAAAATCCAGTGCATGTGTTAACGTAAGTGTCAATACAGAGGAGAAGCACACAAGACCACTGCAGATAGAGGACACTGTACATTTAGGTACACTTCACTAAAACAAATTTTTTCATCTCATCAAAAAGTTGTCACTTAATTTATGCCAAGTTATATGTAACTACTTTTATAGTTCTTTCTGAGTAAAAAGAAAACTGTAGAAAGGAGAGCAGAGATCCCAACTGAAACAGGAACTTGCTAAAATCTGAGAGACAGAAAACTAGTAGCTTGTCCAATGTACTTATCAGAGAGATTTTTCCTGTAAAACTCATCTTTATTTAGACAGCATAACGACTAGGTCACAGGGAAATTATCTCAGTGCAGACATAATGAAATGTAACAACTGTTGAACAATCTGTACATCAAGTTTTTTAAAAAAATTCCTCCAGCTCTTATCTTTAAAAGAGTATAAAAATGAGGCTACCAGCAACTCCAATAAATGAGCATCGACACAGCACACTGGTGCGTGTGCATACTTGGGCATCTGTATTAAGTCTTAGGTAAACACATTTTGCAAAGCTGACAAGTGTTAAATTGGTCTGAATGTAAGACAGTTGTGGTGAACAAATAACCAAAACACAAGTAAGATTGTGTCAAGGCACTAGACCTGGGAGAGGTCAGTCTTGATGAAGCACCTGACCGAGTGCTGGTGAACCATTAAGAAATTTAACACACCTCAACAGTGCACAGCCACTCTACAAGCTCCATCCATTGCCCAGCCACTCACACCAGTTGCAGGTGGTTGAGCTGCTGCTGCAGAGCTCATTTGGGGATGGACAGCACCTGTTTGGCCTGAAAGCCCTGCTACCCTGAGCCAGCCAAGCAAACACCGTATTTATCAGTCACTTGCTGCAAGATGAGCCCAGATAACGAGAACAGGGTGTGTCAATGACCACACAAAATACACTTTTGCCAAAAAGATTTTGGAGAGAGATTTTTATAAGGAGAGCTGGGATACACGGAAACAGGGAATTGTAATTGAAATTCAATTTGATCTCTAAGATGGCATAGACACCTTCAGTTAATTACAGCTTCTATTTCATCAAACACTCCTTACAGAAGCAGCAGAAACTGAAAATTATAAATATCACAGGGCTGTTGGGAACAGAAGACAATGATACCCAGTATTCAGTCACTACTAATGTCAGTCGGGGGGAGGGGAGAATGGGAAGAACCTTTTTAGTTTTAGCAACTCTCAGCAAATTCTAGTAAAAAAAAAAAAACTCTCCTAAAACAACACTATTTTTGTTTCCCAAGGTAGAAAAACATATTCTCAGCCATTTTTCAATTTTAGCATTCAAAGGAACTTTCATCTGTGTCTTCTCATCGCACTTTCTTCACAATTTTCTTGCTGCTCTCTGCGAAAGCGTTCTCAGACAGTAGAGATTCTCCGTAACAACACACAGTATGAAACCTTGGTAAGCCTTTGCACTGACAAAAACAGTATCACATACTATAATGCTATACACCTTTCTACATAGGGTTAAAGCAGTGAGACAATTAATAACTAAAGGCATCACTTAAACTACTGGATGGTCTAATGACATGAAGGAAAGATGAGACAGTATCAAAGGGAGAAAATATAAAGGAAAAAATGTAAAAGACTTATTTTTTCCCCAATTAGTAGGCTTCCCCCTTCTGAAAAGCAAAAACCTTTGTCACTGAACTAGGTCACCTCACCTTCCCATGCTTCAGGCTCTCTGCAAATTAAGACAGTTCTCTGCTAAGTCACTGTAATGCTGCAAAATTTAATGAACTTGTAATACCTTTTAAAGTGCTTTGAGTACCTAACACCAAATGTCAATCTGCTTTTACTATGTAGTAATAAACAAGTTATACTGTATTTCTGAAACAGCTTTGAAAAAAAAAAAGAAAAAAGGATACCTTTACAGATTAATAAGTGATCCCAACAATAGTTATCTAGAACTGTTCCTAATCCGTATCCTGACATCCCTCCATAAAGACTGGAAAAAAAAATCTGCTGGTATCAGAAGAACCCTGACTCATGTTCAAATGGGTTTTCGGTACCTTCCCACAATGCAAATAATTGCTAAGAATGACAGAAACCTTATTTAGCTCTACTAAACAGAGCCACTCATTGTTTTCCAGAGTACCAAAAACTGCAAGATAAACTTCAGTGGTTCCAGCCATATGCAAAGAAGTGTTACACTATATTGGACTCAGGAACCTGGAAGAAGTTTGCTCTGTGGCTGCCCTAGTCTAATTCAAACCTACATGATCAGACACAGATCCCGGTTATTGAAGTAGAATGGGAGGTAAAGACATTCCCTAAGAAGCACCCGTCAGAAAAAAAGACCACAGTCACCTAAGAATTTACCTTAGAAGTATAAGAGTTCCCATACTCTATCAAACTGGTATTCTGTCTTCGAAAGGCACACCTTGGGGCTTAACTTAAGGGCTTAACACACTTAACTTTCTTGTAAGAAACAAGAGAGTGGTTGCAGTGATACTCTTCTCAACAATTTTTTTCCAGTAATCTACAGTATAAACTTATATTCACATCCTACTGTTTAATGCTTCTTTTCACCTTATCTGTAGACATAAACAACTGCTACATTGACTAGTAATACTTCATGCAAGTTACTTGAGCTGTGCATGACTGTCAATGTCTCAAAAGTAGTTACATCATCGTACACCCCAGAAACACTTGTAATTCAACCAAGGATGTCAGCAATGCAGCGCAAGAAATACCTTTGTTGGGCATGAAATGTATTTACTGAGCTTTGACACACTCCCCTCTTACAAAGTCAAATGAGTTCATAATTCAGGACTCCTCTTTGCTTTACCTTGTACAGCTCAGTGGGACAGGAACAACCTTTTTGACACAGATTATGCAAATCTTACTGACTGTCAGCTCTGCACGCAGGGTCACAACTATTGTCGCCCATCCTGGCCAAGAAGCGCCAGCCACTCTCCGTCAGGCTGCCTGCCTGCCAGCCCCTGGCACGAATGCCCAGCAAGGGCTGGGAAGGACCTGGAGGCAGCAACCCGTCTGCAGGACCACTCCCCAGCCCAGCCTTTCAGAGCTGTGCATCACAACGTGGCATAACAAGTTCAAGAGCACTGACATCAATTATGTAAAACCCAACAGTATGGGGACAAACAACACTCTTCATAAATCTGGAGCTGAAAAGACTAGTGACACTTCACAATTTGTTCCAGTTGCTCTCCTTTCATGCAAATTATTAATTATACGTCACACAGTGGCATACAATATACAGAACTGGGCCATTGACACCAGAAATAGTTCTTTTTCCATTATGCAACCTTTTTTTACTCGAGATTGCTTTTTTTATTATTTATATGTCTATTCTAGAAGCGATTTTCTTCCCCCTCCCCCCCCCTTTTTTTCAGTAAAATCTGAGGTTAACTGAACAACATGTGAGAAGAAGAGAAACATTTTATCTTTTCAGCCTGTTTTACTGCAACACCTCAAAAACAACTTACTCTACAAATTCCAAGACAGCTTTATTAGAAATAGTACTACCGAATATTATATTGTTATTGATCATTTGATAAGTTCCTTACATCTGGAACATGGTAAGAATCAAAATTGTTCCTTGTGTTCATAGCAAGAAGAAAGAGGCAGCACTCTCCTGTCTCTTCCCTCTGACCCACCAGACTTCCAATCATATTTCCTACCTTAAGGGACACAGAAATCAGTAACAGTAGCAAAACAAAGCAGGTATCAGGACAGGAAGCATACAGCATTGTCAATCAACAGTGATGTGTTTCTGTTTGTTATCCCCAAATACAAAAGAGTAAAAGTACCAAACTGCTTAAACAAGGAGCTCTGCAGTAGACAGCGACTCGGAAATGGGGCATGAAAAACATTGGGGCAATAGTGGTAAAGGCAGAAAACCTATGAGCCTGGCACATACAGTTGTCCTAAATATCCAATTCTGCAAGTTGAGTGAGAATGACTCATTAATCTAGACTTGCAGAATTGCACAGACTTTAAAAGAAATGTCATTAAACATTGTGACCCAATTTTTAAAAGATCATTAAAAGTAAAAGCAACATCATAACTATTAAAATTAGAAAAGAAAAAAAAAAAAACAAAAACAGTCCCATCACGGTGTGTTGGTTTTCTTTTGGTGCAAATACTGCAAAGCTGACTTACTTTACTGTCTTCAGCATTAAGCAACTTCAAAATGTGCCTACTCCACTTTTCAGAAAAGTTGGATTTCTTGTTTTCAGCAAATCACAAAAACTTTACTAGTCAATTTGGTATCAAATCCTATTCAAATTGTCAAAGATTGCGTAATTGACTCAAGACCTTGGTGACATACAACCTGGTTCAGAATCTGCTGCCTAGGCTTCAAGTTTGGAAAGCAGCAGACAAGCTTAATCATTCTGAATCATACACATTAAATGCACAAAGCACTATTTTCCTACCCAACACACATTTACTAAAGCAAATAATGTTCAAATTGTGGTTCTCTCTCAAACCAGGGTAAATCGAAGCTGCAAGCTGACGTGTATGAATCATTTCTGCTTTACAGCACTGTAAGTCTGAGCCAAATAATTCAAAAGAGCTTGTTGAAAAATATAACTTAATTAGACAGTAAACTTTCAAGGTTGCATGCATCTCAGTATCAGATTAGATGAGTTCTAACAAATTCATTTGTTTTGCTTTACTTGCTAGATTATAAAAAAGCATATTCTGGAAATAAAATTTATTTAAAATAAATACTGGAAATGTCAAAATTCAGCTAAACTGTAGAAGGAATACTAACATATGTGTTACCTCAATTTTAGTGAATCCCTTAGTTTTTCATTCTGGATGACCGTAGGTTTAATTTTAAGGGCGAATCTGAAGAGTTTAGATATACATTTTTGGAAAAACAACGTAAACTACCAGTAGTCAATACTCAGTACTCAATAACTGGAAGCACATGTTGTATTTGAACTTTGTTTCAATGTTATTGCTAGTAATAATACTTCAAGCATTATTAATATAGCCAGATAAGAAGGGCAGTCTCCTAAAGCTACTTAAGCATTTCCTTAATTATAATGAAATGCTGTAAGCTGCAAGCTAGGCTATCTGCTGCATATTCTAAGGGTCATGGGTTCACCAATTATATTAGCAACACAGAAACTCATGAGACACTAGGAGCTAACCTCCCTTTTGAAAGGTTCGTAACAACACATACCAGAAACCAAAAGTAGACTAAGAGACTATATTTTCCGTATCTCAAGTTTTCTGAATGGCCCACTGTGAAACACAAAAACCATCAACACCATCGCAAGGTGGTGGAGCAGGGATCAATTGTGCTAATATGGAAAAGATATAAATGCCAGGTATTTTCAAAATACTATTGCATTCACTATTTTCACTAAGTAATCCAAAACTAATACAAAATGACAAAGTCAAAGAAGTTCTAAAACATATCCTACTTTCATTCTTAATCTTTCACAGAAGTTAAACTAAATATGTTGTTCATGTTTCACGTAAACTCATACCCTCTTCTCATACCTGGTCTTTACAGTTGCTTCTCTGTCATTTATTTAATGCTCAGGAAACCAAACCATTAACTTGCAACTATATTGTTTAGTTGCATATTAGAGCTCACATCTCTATGGAAATTTATATTTTCATGAGCACATATTATTTTAACAGACATAGAGAGTCTGTTCACATGAGGAGGTGTTGCTCGGAACCACAGGAATCTTTCCCTGAACAGCAATTCTGTACAAATCAAAGCTGTAATTATTAAACAGAGCCTTTCATTCCTAAAGTTTAAAAGAAGGCAGAGTAATTTGTTATAAGAAGGATAAGTAAAATTCAACACAATTTGTGAACAGCACCGAGACACCAATAAAATAAATTCAAGCTTGACTTAGAGCATACTGTCTTTTAATTGGAATGCGTGATGTTGTATTTGTAAGACCTAGAGAATACCGTCCGTCACAAAGTAAAATCCAAAAATACCCATTTCCAACATTCCCCTTGAACTGTGCAAATAGTTCTGAAACCACTGACAACAGTTTGTGTTCTGCCCCCCTCAGTCCTGGATGCCCATTACAAGCTGGCTTTTAAAGTTCTGGATTTCAGGAACAGAGATGGCATCAGCAGGCTGTGGAACATCATCTTGACCCAGTCCAAGGTTTTCTGTTTTTCAAGAAATCCTACGAATGTTATCTACAATCTCCTGAAGAATGTTAAAATGGCTACCTCATCTTAAACTCAAATTTTAGAGCACCGTCACTGGGGACAAAATCTCAGCTCAGAAATAGAACTTTATAATTTTCTGATTCATTCATTGCTAATACATTAGTAATGCAGCAGAACAGCTCCTTCTGCTCAGTCATATGCCAAAGCACTCTTCTCACCACAGGTACCAGCATGTAACGCTCAGGCAGCCAGAACAATTAACATATAACTTCATAGGCTGCAGTTTAATTTTCTAACTTTATTTCAAATATAAAAAGCAAATGTCAAAAATAATCATCAGCCATGGCAGTTATGACTTTTCTCACATCACTAATCCTCTTGCCAAAAAGCGCCACGTAGCTGGGGAAAGCAAAGTTCCAAAAGGCAGGCTTTTTGCTAAACAGAGTGCGCCTCTTGAGTCCCTTTGGTTTACTCCTACCAGAAGAAAAATAAATATATATATATTAAAAAACAACAACAAAAAAAAAGCCAGGTGGGAGGGCAGAGCTAGCCAGCTGCCATTCCCAATGAGAAGGCTTCACCCGAGCAGACTGTCAACAGTCAGAGAAGACAACAGGAAAAAGTGGGGAAAATTGCTGCAGAGCAGTTTAGTAGTCTGAAGCAGAAGAGAGTTTAGAAGTATGATCCTCTTGGTTTGTGCAAAGAGGAAGGAGGAGCAAGAGATTTAAGTGAAACTGAGCTGAGATGGGGGGACAGAAGTTTGAGTACGTAGGGCTATAGGTAACTGGAGATAGAAGATGCTACTGGAAGACAAGTTCTCTGAGAGCTAGAACATCAGGAGATGCTGACTGAGGGACAGAAAATCCCGACACTTTGGATACCTGCAGGCTCTGGGTATCAGGGACAGCTAGGTCAGGAGATGGAGACCATCACTGTTTGTCCCCCACCCTAAGGAAGATCCTAAAGGACTGGCTACCTTGTCTCTTCCTCCCTCCTACCTACAGCTGCTTCAAAGTTACCTCTTGGGCCATTCCGCAATGTCCTTGCCCCCGCTGTCAGGGGCATGGTAGGCTCAGAGTACTAGATCGGGAGCTGGTGGGTCTCATAGTGATACTTCAACACCTACAGGACATTCTACAAGTACCCAACAACTAGAACAACTTCAAAATTTATTTAGATGGGAGGCTTAACGTTGTACGATCTCGCTTCGTACATAAAATGTTTTATTCTCATTTGGCTGAGGGAAGGGAACTGTTAAATAGCTTTGTCTTCTAAGCTTCTTAGGACAGTTTGTTAAAAAAAAAATAAATAAAATAAAAATCCTTCAAATATGCCACAGGCTCAAGTACCCTATTCATACTCCAAAAACATCTTAAAATACTATTAAAAAATAGTATTATTAATCAGCAACTGTACAAATTTTTATAACTACTTCTGCAAGGTATGGTTTTTAACATGTTTTGTGTTGAAAAGGACACTGACAAGAAATGAAAGAGAACATCTCCAATATTAAGTCAAAAAGCAAACATTAACCTTTCCATATTTGCTACCTGAACCACGCCATCCTCAAGAAGTCCCTCTGACCCCAGAATAATCACCTTCAATCTTCAAGTAGCCCTGAGTGCCCAGCGCAGCTCCTACAATACCTCTACCCCTGCAGCAACCTTCCCTTTTACTTATGTGTCCCTTACTGCAGCTTAAAAGCTCTAGGGATCTGAGTACTAATTCTTACAACATTAATTTTCCTGTTTACACCATACACATCATGCCTGAGCAGTAACTACTACTTTCATCGCATTTGGTGTTCTTTTTAAACTGTTAAAATACTGAAGCCTATTCCACATTTTAAGGTAAAAATTGCTATCATTGACATTCACTTGCAATACCAGCTACACCTATGTGTACACAAACATGGGCAGCACTGGTGGGCCATGCAGAAACGTGTACAGTCACTGACGAGTGAGACAACAGCCCCTCACTCTCTTCTTGCAACACCCAAACACTGCAAAAATAGACAATTTTCTCCTCAGATACAATCAAAAAATCAGTTCATAAAACAAAATAAACACATTTAAGGTTCAGAAGCAGGACAGTGCACAAACTGTAGCTACTATTTTCTCTGACAAAAAGATGGTATGCCTGCTTGGATGACCTCACATATTTTCCTTCTAGCTTACAAACTTACCTGAAAAATACAGGCAAAAATAATATACTTTTTTAAAGTATTGATCTAACTATAATACAATATATATTTTTGTGGCACAATTCTCCAAAACACCATATGTAAACACTCAATTCTGACCTTTTGCTATATTTTTCATTTCAAGTTTTACTATGGTGACCTCTGTTTTGAAGATCTTACTTTCTACATAGAAAATGAGATATTGTAGAAATACCAAAATATAAAAAAAAAGAGTAGCTGAATCCTCAATCACACAATAAATTATAATTACAATCACAGGATATTTAAATTTCAGGTAAGATAATCAGCAACGCTCCTGTTATTTGCTGGCACTCGTGTTCTCTCTGCTTCCACCTAGGAGAACTCAGAGTGATCGTGCAAAGCCAGAGACTGCTTGCAGGAATCCGCTATGTAACCAACAGACTAAGTTAGCTGCAGTTTTTATCTTACTCATAATATTTTTTAAAGTTTTTTTTTTCTTCTGAAAGGATACACACACACACACAAAGAGAATAGTGAGTAGTACAGTTACTGATTTAAAACAAATCTTTCAGGGGTGATCTCTCCCGTAATGTCAGAATCCTGTTACATTTTCTGTTAGTATGCAGATTACACATTGCACTACAAAGAATTTGATCTTCTTGGGACAGATTCTACAGAAATTTTAGGTGCGGGAGAAGATTTTTTTTTTTTTTATTAAGTTCACCAAGCTAACAAGAACAGTGAATGAAGAGATGTGAAAAAGTGACCTGGACACATAGCAACAGCAGGCCTCTCAGTCTGACTTGGGAAGCACAACGCAGGCTGCTGCTTTATAAAGGAAATGTTTCTGTTCCTGTATTTAGCTGAGCCACCCAGCAGAGGAGCTGATACACAATTGTATTTATGCTGAGATCAACTCAGAAAGACATTCTTACATCCTTGCTTCCTCAGGAAATGAAAATCATGTCTCATTACATAAAAAATGAGGTTGCACTGATTGACTCAGAAGTATTTCCTACAAGATGCATTGAGGCAACATCACTCCTATCAATGCACGCAGATTAATAAACACTCCAAAGTTCTTTTTGTTTTTCAGATAACTCACAAGATGAAAGCTTTGTTTTCATAAACCAGTTATTCAGCAGATAAAAGACAGAAAATTAGAAAGTTTTATTTCCTCTCCACAAGTTACCTTACAAAGACCAAATATTAACTGCCTTACAGCAAACACGTTACTTGTACAAAGTCAGTCTCTGCTTTTGAGCTTCATGATCTACGATCTTACCAGTCTTTGCAGACCGAAGAGATTGCATTGGGAAATGTTGCTTAGAACGTTCTATATAGTAAACTGTGTTTTTACTGCATGGTGTTTCCCACAGAATCAATGGCAGAACTCCACAGAAATAGGGAATGTGTCTTCAGAACACTGGTGTCAGTTTACATCTAAATCAAAAGCAAAACAACATACGACTGTAAAACTTAGGTGTCACAGACTAAGTCTAGTTGACAGGCCACTAGCCAAGCTCCTGTAAAGGAATTCACTGTCACTTGACTGTTTTAAACAGACTTGGTATTTTACTCCTGATCTCAACTGCTTCATGTGGTATTCCAAGGACCTGACAAATCGCTGCTAAATTCCGTTGTAAAGTCTTTACACTCCCGCACCAGATGAATAGTATGGTGTTTGTAAAGCATTTCAGAAAGCTCAAAATATAACATTAATGATGGCATATTAAAACAATCCCTGAGTGACAGTAGCAAAATATTAATTTAATGAAAGGAACAGAAGCCTTCATTTCTGTGATCTGCTACCCCTAGGCTGGATTTACAAACTATTCTTTTTTTTTTTTTTTTTGGCATGACAATATTCAACTCCATCTGTCAAAAAAACCACCAAGCCCACTCACAAGGTGCCACACCAGTTTCAGCGGGGCACAGGCACCAGAGACGTGTTTTAAAAAGCGACATCTTCCAACAAAAAAATTATTCTGCTGGCACATGGTGCTAAACCAGGCCCCCATGTTTCAGTATGCGATGCACTGTGCTCCAGGATCCATGATTTCTTGTTATCCCACTGATCGTAAACTCACATAAAAAGTTAATTGCTTTAAAATGTCTTGCTGAAAAATGGCAGAGACAGTTAAAAGCCAGTATCTGGTACTGCCTGTGCACAAGAAATCCATCCTCACTTAATTTCGTGTTCCCATATCAGAGTTGCTTTCCTCTCTGCTTAAGTTAGTCTTGCTTCCTGAAAGAAAGATTATAAATACTCAGACAATCAATCTTTGTGATAAAGAACTGTGACACCGCAGCTACCACATGCATTGTACAGCTTCTAAACCCTACAACCTTCTGCACTGCTAGTTTGACATGCACAAGATTTTGAATTTGGTAGTTAACTTCCTACCTAGCAGCTTTCAGCCGGGATGGCAAAATGTGTACCAATCCGGGCTGGCAGATACTCAAAGGAAAAGCAGCTTGCAATATTCTTAAATATTTTCTCATCTATCCACCAGTTCTGTAGGAAGTAACAGAACGACTTGAGCCAGGACTGAAAAGCTCGGTTACTTGATTTACAACTTGGGTAAGCCAAAGAAACGCAGTCTTTTTCTACCTCATGATCTCCAAGAGTCCGTCAGTGAGGGAAGCTCTATTCCTCAAATGAGACAGTTAAAAAGCATCCATCTAAAAAGCTACTAACGCCCTGCTACAACTCTTTCTTTCAACAAACGTTCTCTTACAGATAGGTTACCTACCAACATTATTGCACTCTTTTGTCATTTCACCGGCAAAAGCAGCCTCCATATAGACATCCTTGAGACCTAAGCAGCATGCATTTAAAGCACCAGTAATTGTGAAAAACCTCTAGGATTTGGTCTTTCAATGTCACTGTCACTCTTTAATACTTTCAGCTCTCCCTACACAGAAGAAAGTCACTTACATGATTTAATGTTCCCCAAACATACAACCTCTCAATACCCATTTTTTTCTAATTGATCACCAATCCTTACTTCTTTGCAGTGTGTAGGAAGTACTTTTATACTTTTAACAGTAAAGAAAGCCTGAGCTATAGCTAAGCCTTCGTACTGAGCGTTTTAATGAGTCAGTCTGTGCAGGACATCACATTTAGTGCTTTATGAGAATTCAGTGTCAATATTTGAAAACTAAAAACACGTTTTTTTTTCCCATGCATTTAGTCATCCTTCAGAGAGGCAAGTGAACTGTCTTTCTGTATGCTGTTATGGTTTGTCAGTTTTTAAGCAACCAAGCCCACCTCCAGCTTCCAAAGGAAAAACTACTAACTTTTCAAATTTTGACTTTAGTTGCAATTTACTCCTAAGTCTAGTGTTTTTTCAAGCAGATGAAGAAAATAAGATTGAACAATGAAAGGAGATCACATAATTAATTCTCCTATTTTGAAATCTCAACCTGCATTTTTCTGTTTCCTGAAAATCACAAACTATGAGTGTGTATGCAAATATATATGTATACACACATTTGTAACACTGCTTATCCTTTAGCAAAAGGCTGTAGTTTATTCTCTACTGCACACTAAATACCGTTAACATGAAAGCAAAGGGCTTTTGACTAGAAAAATATTAAATAAAGTCATTTTCTGCTACAGGTTAAGTCACATGAGTTGAGTTGCACAGTTCCAGCTTCAAATTCATGAAGTTATTTAGAAGTATTATACAAACAGGAGAGAAAGAGTCCTTTTCTCCAAGCACAGGTATAGTAATTATTCATAGGAACAACAGAAAAAACAGAACCAGAACACATACAAGTATTCATAACTAGCAAATCTACAGCCACGAAGCATCCCACCTACCTGTTATCAGAAGTCCTTCCAATGACAGCTGTTACAAGTTTTACTGAGGGCAGTTCTAATGAGCTGCAGACAGCACAACTCCTAGAGGGCTGGGAGAGGCTCACGTACGGACTGAATCAGAAATACAAAAATGGGCTAAAACTAAAAAGGGACATGAAAGGTTTGTTCTAGAGAAAATACTAGTCCATTAGATAACAGGGAAGTTCCTTCCACGAAAGCTCACTAGCTTTTTTTTTTTTTAATTAAAAACATCTTGGCTTTTTCCATATATGAGGTATGACCAGATATTTAATACAATTAACAAATCCAGGGTAGGAATGTGAATCAGAATACAGCAAGAATACTGAGGTGAGTCATTCGAAGCAGGGCCCACGGGAACTCACAGAACACAAAGAGGTGGCACAAACAACATCCAAATGACTACCTACCAGCTAAAGGTTTCTAAAAAAAAAAAAAAGACAAGCAAACCTATGTGAGATCAGTATAGTACAGCTTGCTAAAACACAATACTCATAAGAACGATGTTTACACTGACAAGTAGCATGGGCCAACAGGACCAGAGCAACCAGGTGCTGCTGAGAAGCACCTCAGAGTAAAGAATTTCTTCCTAATATCTAATCTAAATCTCCCCTCTTTTAGTTTAAAGCTGTTACCCTTTGTCCTATCACTACACCCCCTGACACAGAGTCCCTCCCCAGCTTTCCTGCAGCCCCCTTTAGGTACTGAAGGCCACTATAAGGTCTCCCTGGAGCCTTCTCTTCTCCAGGCTGAATGGCCCCGACTCCCTCAGCCTGTCTTCAGAGCAGAGGGACTCCAGCCCCTTGATCATTCTGAAGTCTCAGCAAAAAAAAAAACCAAAAACTCCCCCATCAGATCCATCTGATTGTATTAAATATGCCCAGCTACTATAGAGAAAATCCAGGTTCCAGTCCAAAGGTGGCATAACACCTAGAAAATATGATTTATAAGTAACGCTAGACAGATGGTTTTGTTTACATCAGGTTAAAGGCTAGTGGATGTTTTCTTGTAGGTTCTAAAAAAACAAAAATTGCTTGCTTTGTGTCCACCAAGGTTGAGTCAAAAGATCAGGCTTAACTTGCAGCAAAGATCTAAACTAGGATATACATAGGTACCATATGAGATTGCTATTAGCACAGAAATAGGTAAGCTCTTTCAGCAGTTCACTAACAGTTTACAAAGTTTGCTTTATTCCACAAATTTAGGAATACCTAAACTGAACTCATGAGGAATGCTGCAGATACAGACAGATCTCACAGTAAAGACAGAATACATGAGCTGTTAAAGTGCATTTCAGGTCTACATTTCTACAACTTTATGCTTTCTGTCATAAAAATGTATTCAATTCTTGGTGTTTTACTTACATATACAGAATGTGCATCTGTATTTGTAATATTAAATTTCCTTTCAAAATTGTTTATTTCAAGAATACACACATAGATTTTTCAGACACTGTTACTAAGAAATTATGCTTAGAAAACCTTGCCATTCTCAGAATGCAATTTACTGCTCCTTTAGTACCTGTAAGCAGTTCTCCTTGTGCACTTACTGTGAATACGTCACAAGGAAGGTTTCTCTGTACTCCCTATCTCCAAGTACCACAAGTATTTGCTTAGGGATTTATGCTTATAACACCCCTTTCTAGATCCTATGTCTTACATTGATGCCTACTGTTAAAGGCTTCTGGTCTCCCCAGTTTCTTTACCAACTAATTTGAAGGTAAAACCCAACCTAAGCCTAGAAGTCAAAATGTGCCTATCAATGAATCTCTAAATATAGAAAGACTATTGAAGGACCAGCTGGCATTTAAAAACGATGAAAGCCAAGACTGTTCTTTGGCATCAGCACTAGCTGGTGTTGCTAAGCTACTGCTGCTGCCCAGACAGTTATACACCATCAGGTTAATTGGCGCAGGCCAGTGGTCTGAAGACAGGAGGAAAAACAAAACAAAAAAACCACTCAAAATGCCTTTTATACCAGTAAATCTCAAATTTCACCATCTGCAACTATGAAGGGTAATACAGCTTGTGTCCATGACAAAACAACATACACATCATGAAAAAACTAGCTTTTGCTGTTCTTTTAGAGTTCATATTATTTTCACTTGTGCTGTTAATTTACATATGTTTGGGTTTGGTGTAACGTAATTTTAATGTTGATAAGATGTTTAATGCTATCTACATGTACTTTTTCCCCATCCTTGATGCATGAATTTAGATTTTTATCAAATGACAACTTTGATAAAAACAAGGAGATTCTGCTTCTGTGGGCCAATTGAGGCTAGCAACTGGAAAAAAATCTATCAGCAAATTTGTATTTATATTTTTTGGACAGTTAAAGTTACAGCCTATGAGAATAATGTTATTTAGTATGCAATCGCTCTTCTACAATTCTCTTATGAGCTTCTGGCAGTTTCTATGATATTATATTAGCAGTCCTTTCATCACTGACAACACTTGTGATTTGTAGCTTCCAAATGTGAGCCTGCATTTACACTTTAAAAAGTAACCTCGCTAGCCCACGTAGCACTAGTATACTCTTGAACAAACAAGTTGTTTAAAACTTGGAGAAGAGAGTGCCAAAAAATTTTGGTTACCGCAAGTATCTTCTCTATACTGCTTTTTCACTGGCTTGATTTCATTTTTATTTAGGACAACATTTTTATGCCCTTAGAAAAGTGTGCCACTTGCACATCAGCCTTTTATCTCTGCTGACACATAGACAAAGCTATTGGTAAAAGACGATTCTGATATCTAAAGAATCCCATTCTTCTTGTCAACACTCATTGGCAGAATAAACTTCATGACTAACGTTTCTTGCCTTTCTCATATAACTAAGCTAGAATCCTTGTAAAGATCAACCACAAGGTTAATGCTTTGGGGATTTGTTTTTCTTTGTGTTGAGTATACAACTGGTAAAAAACTATGCATGAAACATATTTGACTATTTGATAGCAAGCAATGGTTAAGAATTATCATGTAAAATTCTACAGAGATTTTTCTTTGATCAACATTTTCAGTAAAGGAGCTAAATGATGAAAAGAAGAGCAATGGAAAGGATCAGAGATCTACATGAAATGATAAAAAGACTGCAGGTGTTTAATTTACTGACAGAAGGGACACTCAGTAGCTGCCTTCAAGTATACAGGAAGTTGTTGTGAAATAATAAACCATATTCCAATGTCCACTGAGAACAGAAGACGAAATAATGGGGTTTAATGGTACAAAGGGATGCTTCAAGAAATAAGTAAATGGTTTTCAAAACAGGGATAGTTAACAACTGGAACAGACTATCAACAACAAATAATAATTTAAAAAAAAAGTACCTGCCCAGACTGGTCAGAACGTATGTGATGCTAATCTGAGGAAGAGTAACATAACAGATCAAAAAGTCAACAACCACAGGCAAAGATACCAAAGACGACTTCAAAAGGCATATGCACAGGACAAGAGCTAAAAGCTCAGGCAACCCGAGAAAAGCAGCAATGCATTGCTCCTGGCTTCTCAACACAGGGACTGGGGACCGCTACAGTCATTGACAAGAAAGCCAAAAAATGGGATATTCTTCCATAATGAAGAAAAAGCATTTTCCAGCTCCCACTAACCTTTTTGCCTGAAAAATTAACCTCCAATTTGTAGAGAAAAATACCATGAGCAGTCCACTCTTAAAAGATCAGCTGTTAGCTTACGTAGTTTTAGCAACCTCCAATAAATAAATGACTGTGCAGAAATTATTTTTAAATTTTAGAAGGTTACTTCTATATACTATAATTCCCCACAGGATTATAAACGGCAAAACTATACACCTACTAATGCTGTGATTATAATCCTAGGTTTGAATGATAATATTCCTTGCATTAGCTGTTAACATTTTCCCCAAGCTTTACTATAGATCACTGAAATCAATAAATTCAGTGTCTCTGTAACATCTTAGTTATTTTTAAAACATACGGAGAGGTTAGACTAGAAAAAGTTTTCCTGTATCAGACAAAGAAGGTCAAGAACTCATGACTATTATGATTATTACAGCTCCCTCAGCACATCTGTACAACTTTGTTATCCAACGGTACAGCCTATTTATGGCTTTGTAAAACAACAGATCACCACTTGTCAGATGTTGAAATGCAGAAGGAGCAGATTACAGAAGGAGCACGTTTCTTCAGGAAGTACTTTTGAAACTAAGGAGGTGTGATCCTGTCTGAGAAGGTACATATTCTCATCTTCCCATTCCTGAGGCATTTCAAATAGCAGCTGGGGGAGTAAATATTTCTCCCAAGTAACTGACATAAGCATCCTTTCACAGACACCAAATATACTGATTTTAATACTAAAAATACATTGGATGATTTTCCACTGAAATTATCAAGAAGTTCATGACTGCTTCTGAGAAATCCACTTTCTAAAACAGCTACATCAGGTATCTTTTTCTGCTAGAGACCCTCCCTCTTTTCTAGTATACAAGCCTACCTTTTCTTTTTCAGCCTATTTCTTGGTAGTTTAATTAGAAAATCATGGCACCCTTTTTTCAAAGCTACATTTGTAAAATTAGAAATTCACTATCCATCTTCTTCAGGAAAAAAAATAATTAAAAATTACTTCATACAAAGCATTATTTTACATATTTATACCACCAAACCTCTTATTTCCACAAGAGCCTACTGATTATATTAATAATTGTGCATTATTGTTAAGCTGTAGGCTCCTCGTGGGCATCTAACAAATATAATTACAGTGACTGTTGAATTTTCTGCTTCCTGGAAGCAGAACACTTCACAAAGGATCATGTTATTTTTTCACTGTAAGACTTTCACATCTTATTCACCTTTAGCACTTTCTTTGACATGTGTGATGGTAGTCAGAACTTCACATCCATCTGCTTCCGTTTCTTGTAGGATTGCCTATAAAGTAGGAGTTGATATAACTCTTATAACACAGAACCGGTGTCTGGTTGCTCTTAAATCATACAAGGGAAACAAGATGCATGGTTGAACATCTGCTTTCTAACAGGTAAGAACTCACGTTTACTGCACCTGGTGACTTTGTTAGATGCTGCTGGTATTTCTGACAGCTTTTGTCAGCTGACTGCTTGCTTAAGAGTTAACTTACTGGCCAAATGATTTCAACAGTTTCAGTGTTTCTATACCATTTCACCCAAAATTCTTTTGCAAAAAAACATGCTCTTAATATTGGCCCAATCTACCTTCTTAAAACTCTGGAGAAGGATTACATCAACAACAGCCC
Source organism: Anser brachyrhynchus (assembly GCF_964034855.1). Classification (NCBI taxonomy): domain Eukaryota; kingdom Metazoa; phylum Chordata; class Aves; order Anseriformes; family Anatidae; genus Anser; species Anser brachyrhynchus. Next base: position 5,702,077 of record NC_137706.1, on the reverse strand, counting down.
AAAAAACTTTTGTCTGAAATACTTAATTCTGAAGCACTTATAGTACAGGCAAAGGAGGCATTCTTTGTTTTAAATTCTTTAATGTTATACCGTTAACATGCTGAAGCAAGACACCAGAAGTATTCCCAGATGTCCCTAAATTATGGAAATATAACTTAAAAATCTGTCTCAAATTAAAAAAAAATAAATCTCAAATTTCTACTGAAATGCAGTAATGGGCTAGAGCCCAAATTCTCAAAAAAATGGCCTAAATGGGCTGATTTTTTTTTAGAATTCGGACTATAGCCCATTATGGCATTTTAGTATAGCATTCAATTTCACTTCAGATTCTTTTTTCTGATTACAGTACAGTGGGTGCAAAGAAATACATTCTTTAGGGACTCTCATACAGTTCCTAACTATAAACAAACAAAAAAATCAAAGTAATTCCTATTTTCCAGGACCTCTAGATTTAACCAGATGTAGACATTTTTAGATGGGAAAACTCCATTCTTCACAGACCTGTCTATTTTCACGGATGTTATATAAATTATAACAGCTGTGCATGAAGGGAAGAAATCGTCAGAACACCAAAAAAATAACCACCACCCCCAAAATAAGAATATCGTTTCTTACAGGAATATAAGAGATTGAAAAGTAACTGCCTTTCTCAGTCTGACTTCTCTTTTGCCCATTACTACTTATCTTTGATTTTCAAAATTGGTTAATTAACCAGACAGTTAAAGATAATTACTTGTGTACTTTTGTAACCAAAACAGCTGATCCAGAGAAAATGTCAAGTTAACCTCAAACAATTCATTCTGTAAGGGAAGCTTTTAAACTGTCAGGACACGAGAGGGAACTGTCAAGTGGAAGGACGTCTACAGTGCATCTAGTGCTGAATACTAGTTCCGTAAGCAAAAACGTACTGCTTCTAAGGTTCAACGTTAGAAAATGGTTTTGCTCCCCTGTTCCAATTACCTTACATTCACAAACAAATGAAGGATATGCTGGAAAACTATAGACAACCCTCATCTAGAACTGACAGGCATTATCACTGGGGATTTCTCTTCCTAATAGCTGGATTGATATTTAGGCTTTCAGACATTTTCTTCACAGTAAGTTAGGTGAAGGAAGATAAGCGCACAATGTAGGTTAAGAAACATGAGAACGCGGTCTTCGGTAGACATCAAAATGGCATTTTGATGTTGATTTTACTTATCTGTATAAACTTTTATTGTTTGTACTGTCACTACTGCTTTTACAGTAAAGGTTCCTTTCCATTCAAAGGACAATTATTACATACTAACAGGAGTTAGTCTGTCAAATCATAGTGAGTTCTTTATGAGCTCAAAGGAAAAACTGCACTGACTATTTATACTACTTAGGTAGCCAAGAACTTATTTACTGAATAAGCATGAACTTCAGAAATAGATACTAATACTTTTAATATCATTGCTAGTTACTGCATACTGTAATGATATTTCACGGGAACCCAAAATACTGTCTGATGGTGAAGCTTCATTTCAAATCTATGACTTCCCTGATTTCATGAGGACGGTGGAAAAAATTTAAGGAAATGAATAGACCCAGATTAATCCCTGTTATACAAACTGAAATAAGGCAAGAGGTATGGCTTTCAAGTACTCTTCTAAAAGGCTAAACTCTCTTCTGCCAAAACAAACATGAAGGGCTGGGCATATGAAGGACTTCAGCCTGTACATTCAATCTTAATCCTACCTCCCACAGCAACATTACTAATGTCCTTCTGAAAGGACAGCCATTCCTGGTACACTTCCAACCTTCCTGATTAAGAAGCAACATGGAAAAGATGTCAACACTTTAACCAACGTGCACAATGTTATCTGGGAAAGGAAGTGCACCAGCCATCCCATCTGTCCTCTCCTCCAGTTCCCACTATCCTCTCCAGGTACCACGCAGCAGGCCCTCTGGTAGCAGTGTCGTAGACATGTCAGAGGCACCATGTGATACAGCTTTAAGAAAACTCCTACATCCACACAGTGATAATGTGGACTCATGGGCATGAGCTTGTTATTTTATAGGCATTTCTTCATTTTTATTGTGCTTTCTAGCTTGTTCTACTTTTAAAATGTTATTTTAAGCATGAAATTTATACCATTCAGATGCATTTAAATAACCACGCAATCCCCAAAACAACTTTCTTCAAGCATCCTTTATAACCAAATATTTGTGGCTACAACTCTGAGAAATACTCTTCTTTGACGCCCCCTTTTGTTCTTGACTTGTAATTAAAATGTATTTCACATGAAAGAGTATCTATTAAAAACTACTGTAAAACCAAAAAAAAAAAAAAAATCAAACCTAACACATTTTGAGTTAATATTGCTCTTTCAGAAAGTAATTGTGAAGGCAGAAAGGAGTACAAACGCATCCATTTGGGTTAAGAGAGAAGCTGACCAATGCATATTCCTGATTCTTATCATTTACAGGATACAACCTTTCAGAAACTAAATACCTTCTCAGCTGCCAGCACTTCTGTAGAAGCAACCAAGTGGAAACAGTCAGTTTTCATGTGGGGATCCCATATTTGCATTAGGAGTTTACTAAATACATTTTGGCTTTACGATAACAAACATCAAAATCGAAGCTTCACACTGAATATTTAAGTGGCCTTTCACCATGGGGAAAAACGCAAAGAGTTAAGGCAGTAGCTTGGCAGTCAGGATCACCTGAGAAGTGTGAGTCAGGTTCAGTTCCCTTCACACAGACACAAACACAGGACTTGAGCCTTTGCTTCCTTCACCCCTCACATCCCATAAACGCTACTCACCTAGCTATATAGCTGCATTCAATTTTTATAATCTCATTTTTCACGGATTTCCAAAAGGTATTGGAATTAGCCCCTGGAAAGATGAAGAGATGAAGTTTGTTTGAACCACTGCTACTTTCAGTATACAATAAAACCACTTTCTACCAGCATTATTTTCAGAATGACAAAGCAGCCAGCATGCTGCCCAGATGTTCAAAGCACTAGTTTAAAGAGTGCGTCTCAGAATGTTCTTGATGGTTGTTTACAGAGTCAGAACCTGAAAACCTCCTACTTTAGTAATTGACCAACAAATGCTTTCACTGCTGTAACAGAAGAAAACCATTCAATTTAACTTTTATGCTAGAACAACAATCAGTGCAATGTGTAATGGGGACATAAAGTACATAAGTACTTGTGTTTACCATTGATAAAGTTACTCTGACCATTGGCTGTGTATTATCAATGCCAAAATAATACCTTTAAGTTTGATTTTTCTTTTAACTAAAAGGTATTCTTTTTATAGGAGGCCACGTACAAAAATCTTTTTAAAAAATGTAAAAATCATGAATACAGATAAGTAAATACAAGTTTCTTCTGTGAAGAGTGAATGTGACGTTGAAGCTACACATTCATTATCCCTCAGCATCTCTGGATAAAACACGTTCAATTTAAAAGCACCTGTTTTTTACCTCACCCAACAACGAAGGCTTATCTGAAATCCTCAGACTAAGCAACGCTCCTTTCTGCTACAAACAGTAGCAAAACCAATCTCGTCAACAAATTATATCCTCACATTAATATCATTTTGTTGATACAGACTCTCGATAGGTGACAGGATTAACAGAATGGTAAAATGAGGATAACTACTTGTTTACTAACTACTTGCTTACTATGTTACACATGATGATGGCGTTAGAAAGGATGAAAGTTGATACTCAAAACCGAAGGCAAACTTGTATACTTTTATTTTATAAATTAGACATTAAGTTCAAGCTTGTAGCTATAGCTTCATCTATGTGTTTAAATCAAAGTGTCGTAAAAATCAGAACTCCGAAAGTTACCATTCTGTTTACTTCCTCCAAGCAAAAAAATACATGTGCCTGGAAGCACTTACAATAAAAAAGTTTCTAATTTTTCTCTAGATACAATAAAAATCAACCCTGAATTTGTTAAAATATTGTAATTTTTTTTAAATCAGTCCATCTAAAAACTTCTCATAACAAGTGATGTTCCAGTAATTCAGAGCAGTGTTTCTAATTTACCACAATTTAGTTCTGCAATATGTCACATTTTTTAAAACTCAAAACCATCACACAGACTAAAGAAACGTGATTAACCTTTTTTCTATATGCAAATGCCACTCACACACAAGAACAAGTTTAATCCTTTGATGCACTGTATAGCAACTCCAACAACTTCAGGGCTCTTTGTTTAAGAAGTATATCATATTTATATAGAGTTAAGTTGGAAAAAAAGGAAGCTTTGGGAGAGGGAGAGAGAGGCAGGTGCAAATAGAATTCTCCACTTTATTTTTATATAAATACACTACTGAAATTGTTATCCCTATTTTCAGACAGCTCGTCCTTTATGGAGCCCTATTATCTCTTTTGTCCTTTGATTCCAAAAGGCACAGGAGCAAGCAGAAAAATGAATTGAGAAAGAATAGCCAATTAAGCATGATAATTCACAACTCATTTCTTCAATAACTTGCAACATACAACTAAAATAGAGATGCACTAAGTTCAGCAGCTACGAATAACTGGATAATTGACCTTGAAAATTCCCACTTCAACTAAGCTACTTATCTCTTCCAAATTTTCATAGTAAACTCTAACTGTTCCACACAGCTACACAACATACTCAGAAGCAACAAAAGCTGATTTGCCTCCTGAAACAAACATTGCTGGCTTCTGTGGATCTGCTGTTTTCCAGTGCACTGAAGATGAGAAATCTCAAGGTTTGTCCTGGCCCAAGAGTCCCCAGGAGCTTACCAGTAGCCATTTTACTGTGAATAGTCCAAAAATCAGAGAAAGAAACAATTAACAAGAAGGCAAGAGTTTCTCTTTTCGGCTGTCCAATGTGCTATTGTTTCCATTTGTATATGGAACAACATTTTCATCCAGGAACATACTGTTTCAAAGCCCTGCCTCGCCATGAACTCCAGAGAACGTACACAGAATGGAGCCCAAGTTTCTTATTCCTTGTGATAAACGATGCTCATCATCTCCTCTCATGTGCCAACACCACAGGTTTAACAGGAACTTAGCAACAGGTTTTAACAGTATCATTAAATCTTTTTTTCCCCCCATCATATATTATTGTTGTGATATACAAATCAAGAACACCAAGACAAATTAATAATGATCAATAACCTATAGAAAACACCTTGCAGTTTTTGAGACTATTATGAAGGCAAGTCCATGCAAGCCCAACACAGGCATTTATCAAGCCCATGTTGCCCACCCAACAGCAGGATGTACATTTCTAATGAGTAAAAACAACAGTGTGTCACACGTACCACCAGAAAGAGTTTAAGATTGCTACTTGACCATCAAACAACTCAATTATTTGTTTCTAATGGGAAAAATAAAAGCAGTTTGATGGGAGTGAACATTTATGCCTGGCAACAGGAAAAGGACTCTTTATATTAGTATTTACTGCTCTCTCAAGTTGCTTACCTCATCCTTCGTTATTCCTCTAGTTGTATTTTCCAGAGGGTACCTTAACACCTTCACTCTTCCACAGTGATATTCTTCATTGGTGAGCAACCACAGTTAATTTTTGTTGAACTCACTAAATACCTCAGAAGGCTTTTAGAAAACACTGTGTAAATGAATAAGCCTCCAAAAGTTCTTTGGGGCACACCATATTTTAAAACAACTGTATTATTACCTTATTTCTTAGGAGTGAGAGAAAAAAGTGGTTAGGACAAAAGTATTGCTCTTCTCACTATCTAATAATTTAATCTGTAAGGAAGAATTGTATATAAAAATGGTAAGTTTTCAATTAAGGAAATAAAGCTTGCCAGCAGTCTTCCACTACTTCCCCTTGCTTTTTGTGCCTTCCACCAATTCCCACCACATGCATCCACCAATCATGGCTTTCTTCTCTATTGTTTTTGCTGAGCAAACAACAATCACGAAGTCAAATTGGAAAACATACTTTTCTATGGTTTATATAGCAAAGAGAAAAGCAGAAGGTATCCAAAATTGCAAGATGAGGAACAGCGTACCTCACAGCATACTGATAACCCCCAGAAGTCTCTTTCCATAAAGATTACGCGATCAAGGGAAAATAAACTATTATTGAATAAGCTGTGCTTGCTGGAACACACAATCAGTTGTGTACATTCTGGCTTGGTCTGTCAAGATAAGAAGCCAAATCTACCTCAGCTCTGCTGTTTTCTTAGCATATTAACATGTAAGAATCAGATCGTTAATTCACATCTCATCATGACAAATCTGGCAAAAAAAAACCAACTCATAAGAATGCAGTTACTACAATATCAAGGCTACTAGTAAAAACTGATGTTTCTTCTCAAGTTTACAGAAATTCATAGAGAAACTGAGGAAAGTATCTAAACAATTAATCCAGAACTACTCTTCTGTTTTGAAATACCTGAAAAAAATAAGTAACGTGCTGTATCTGAACACATTAAGCAGAGATTTCTGAAATTGCACCATTTCTGCCACACGCTTCGAAGCGCATAACCCAAATCACTTATCTAACACTTCGGCTTTCTAATGAGCGCTCACAAAACTGAAAACACTCCAGTCTGTTAAAAGAACTGAAAAAACACACTTGAAATGAATTAAGCGTTTACGTTACGTTATATCAGGTAACCCTTCACCAGAAGCTCGCGAAGTTGGTTACCTGCCCCCTCACAAAACGCCTGTGTTTTGGCAACCCCTTTGTGACAGGAACTTTCCCCGAGCAGAGTCCCGCCGGCACCCCGCACCTGTCGGCACGGCCGGGCTACCCGGGGCCGGGGCGCTGTCAGGGCCCGACGGCTCCCGCCCTCAGCGCGGCCCGGGGGCAGCCGGCAGCGGGCTCCTCCGTGCCGCCAAAGCAGCTCCCGCCGAGCCCCCCCCCCGCCTCACAGCTGCGACAATTTCGGAAGCGCCGGTGCCGGGGTAGGGGGAAGGCGCCTCGCCCTCCGGAGGGCTCGCAGCCCTCCCTCAGCGCCGCCGCTGGGCCCGGTGCTCGCCCCCCTCACCTCACCTCACCTCGGCCACACCTCACCGCCCCTCACGACTCACCGAGAAGCCGGCCCAGAAGGGGCAGGAGTGGCGGACGCGGGCCGAGGTGGTGAGCGCCAGGGCAGCGAAGCTGACGGCCACGATGAGGCAGCCGAGCGCCATCTGCGTGACCCCCAAGGCCAGCATGGCCCGCGAGCGGGCGCGGTGCTGCCGCAGGCGGGACAGGCTGCGGGACAGCGCGGCGGGGCTCAGCGAGCGCGACCCGCCGGGGGGCCCCGCCGCCGGCCCCCCGCCGCCTCCGCCGCCGCCCAGCGGCATCCTCCGGGGGGCCCCTCACGGCGAGGCCGGCCGGCGCCGCCTCCCGCCGCCCCCCGCCGGGCAGCCGCGACTCATGGAGGAGGAGCTGCCCCGGGCACCGGGGCGACCCCCGCGGGCACGGTCCGGCCCGGCCCGGCCGGAGAGGGGCGGCTGCCACCTTCTCCTCTCCCCGCTGCCCGGGCGGGGGCGGCTCGCCTGCGGGCCCGGCGCCCACACACGCCGAGGAGGGGGAGCCCGAGCCCCGCGCTCCGTCCCGCTCCGCCCGCCTCGCCCGGGGAGGGGAAGCGAAGGGAGGGGAAGGGAGGCGAGGCCGGGGAGGCAGGGGGAGGGCTGCCAGCGGCCAATGGCAGCGGGAGGCGGCGGGCGGGGGGCGAGGCCCAGGCCCCCCGTGCCCGGCGGAGCGGCGGCGAAAGGCAGAGCCGGGCAGAGTGGGGAGCGCTGCAGCCGTTTTTGTTTGGCTGCAGCTTACACCTAAGCCTCAGCCTGCAGCACGGGTGGCACCAGAAACACAGGGGCTGCCGCACCTGGCCGCGGTCGGTCCGAACGTCCCTGCCCAGCACCGCCGGCTGCTCCCATCACCTCAGGCACGTTTAGAGGCGGCCTGCTGCAGGAGGGAAGGCTGTTCAGCGCTCAGGAGGGGAGGCCGGGAGTAACCTGGGGGCAGTGCAGATCTAGGCCTAGCTCTGAAAATAAATAAATAAAAGACCACCACCACGGTACCAGTATACATGGGGTAGTAAAACCAGCCCAAGGTAGATGCCACTGTAGCACCCTAATCAGCTTACAGTATTATTGTTGTGCACAGCAGTTAGTATCCCTAGCCTGCATACCTATAATACTATTGTATTCAGACAAAAAATTGCAAACACCACATATAAATGAGGCTTACGTGTTTGTTCATGATGTCCTTTCTCTCGTCTTTCAAGTGTTCGTTGCATGAAGTATCTTGTTTCTTGAAAAGGTAGCTGGGAAGTGCACTTTGACAAAAGCTTCAAAGGTTAATTCCCCTCTTTTATTATAACATTCAAATATTTTGCTGTAACAGAAAACCAAAGCTTGCTGCTTTTAAGTTAAATCACTCCCTGTGCCACAAAACCAGCAGCTAGAGCAGATAATATTGCTAGCATCCCAAATGGGGGTAGAATGCTGCTCCAGCACATGTCGAAGTAGCATTTTAATCAGTTCCTAAAAGCACCTGACAAAACTCCACATGGAAGACAGGTGTTTTGCTACAACTTCTTATTCTAATGCAGAATAGTACTAAATTAATACTACTTATGTAATCAAAAGAAGAGTTAGCATAGAATGTCTTAGTTTCTCAGTCTGGGCATGAGAAGAATGGGATGTGGTGGGAAACAAACGAACAAACATACATTTCTGCCCCATCAGTATACCTGACTTGACTGCAGACTCTCAGGTGGGAGCACTACATTACACCTGAACATTCAGGTGGAACATATAATATAAAGAGAGAGAAAGATGATGTTGATAGATCACACTGAATTTTGGTTTGTACCAACTCACACTAGTTAAAAAAACAGTACACAATTAGAGCTGTTTTCTGTCCAACATTGGAAACACTATTTCAAAATATGCATTTCAAAGTAGAGGAAGACTGTGTTGTAATATTCTGCCAAAGCGAAAAGGGCTAGCAAATCCAAACCAAACCCCAGAACTAAATTGAACCTGTGCAGTCATCATTCCCCCAACCAGCCAAAAATGCTTAAGGCTATTTCAACAGAAGGACAATTAGAAGCTTATAAAGAATAAATGCATTTAAACCTCTGTGTGGGTGCTCTCATTCAGGAGTAAAATGGCTCTAGGGTTTGGGGAAATTAGGACACATTACACTAGGGTGTGAATTTACATCTCACTAACTCCCTGTGCTGATACTGTTGTATGCATTAAGTATAGAGCAATTTACTTTAATCTCCAAGGACTTTAACTAGCATACACAAAAGACTCCACATTTGTGATGGCACCAGAGGAGGATCTGCTATTGCAAGTCTGCAAGTCAACTGCTCATCTGGTGTCTGTGAACTACACCTGTGGGTAAATGTAGGTAATCACTGTATATTGCTTCCAATATGGCAAACTAAAGCTATCAGACAACTACAACTATTTTCGCTTCCAGTAGGAGGCCACAGGAGTTTGAAATATTGAACTTCTTTATGCTAGCTTCACATCTTGTTCACTTCAGTTTTTCCTGAGCATTCAGGTGTAGATAGATATTGTCCAAGGTGTGAGTTAGCTCTGGATACACTTCCTGGGTTTCTCTGAAGGCTCTCAGTTACTGGATTTAATTCCAAATGATTTGAGAGTAAGGTGGAAAGCATTATCGTCCCCATATTTCAATGGTATTATTTTGCTGAAGATTTTTTTTTTTGATACTTTCATAGAAATTTTCATTTCTGTATCCTTGATTATAATTTAAAGCAGGATGCAGTACTAAAATTCCTTTCAGAACTATAGATAAATAAAAATAATAAAAGATTTGTGGTAGCCATGTTTACATTTAAACATTATACTTTTTTTTTTTAATTAAAAAGATCATTTTCTGAAGGCACGCATAAGGGCACTACCTATCAAATATTTTTATTAGCTGATTAAAAAATATCAAAACTCAGGGGCCAGCATGATAATTATCCTATTTCTATGATTTGTCTCATTACTGTCAGTCTTTACTAGTCCCAGCCAGGTTCAAGCCTTGTACTAGGACTACATTCGTGGATTTAAGTTTGTATTTATTCTGCTTCACTTTCAATGCTAGTGAATTTCACGCATCTTTGTCTCTGCAATTTTTATTTGAAGTCCTTTAAGTATATGCTATTTTCAAGTATGACAAAAATGGAAACCAGTAAAAAAAGAATGAATTCATAGTTATAATAAGCTTTGCTTACCAATTAACATACATAATAAGGGAACTTAACATAGTGTCCTACAGGGTGTAGATGATGGAAGTTTGTCCAGGGGCCATGCTACTATCACTTACACGTAGCAGGTCTCAAATTTGCATATTCACATGATATGTTTAGCAGCTCCTCTCGCTCTGTCTTCATATATAGCTTTAAGGAATTAATAAGCACTAAGGACTCAAGTTGTCCCACACAGTGTATACCTAAAGATGTAGCAGAAATTGGTCACATGAGGTGGTACCATATGAAAAATACAACATATACTTTATATATAGACACACAATTAAAAAAAGATTCCTCCTTCTACAGACAAGCTTTGTAAGGAGTCTTGAGATCTTGAGTTTAAAGAAGAGTGTTTTTATTATTCTAATATCTAGCAAATAATTTCAGGGTCATTCAGAAGTTGTGTCCTAACAACGCCAGCAGTAATAATTCTGCTTCCTTGGTCTACACTTGTTCATCTTTCAGAAGGAATCAGATAAAGACTACAACACCTAGGATGAAGTCAAACGAAGTATACCATTATTTCTTGGCGAGCATCTTAAAATAAGTTATCCTTTTCCATGTCTACACATTGACTTGTTTTGAAAATAACTTGTAAGACATTCCAACACACTTTATCTCAGATTACCAGGAACAATTTATAGAAGAAAATATTCAGTTTTTACACAAGTACTGGAATTAGACTTATGGATACAAGAACCTACGTAAGAAGTCTTCATCATCTGCGGGACTGAAGAGCAGCATATTCTTGCAAGCAAACTTGTAAGCATATAACAGCATTCAATTTTAAATGTAATGGAAGCTGGTATTCCAGTAACATTTTATTTTATTTTATTTTATTTTTTTTAAGACATTTGCATTTCCTCATATATGGCAATAAAACTTTATCCTCCAAGAAGTTGTGCAGGGCAGGGAGAGAGAAGGACAAGAGAGCCAGTAGTAAAGATTGCCTTATCAGTGTACAACATTCTATGGTAATCAGACTCTTGCAGAAAATAACCTGCTTTCTTACCATCTTTCTTATTTGAAAATTAATTAAAAAGAATTGTTAGCAGATACTAAAGTGTGTTGAAGACAACGAGACAGTACATGAAAACACCCACCAGTATAGGAAAGGATAATAGGCTTGGGACTGTAGACTCTTTAATCCTTGCACTGGCACTGTTGTCTCTGCTGTTATTTTCCTTCCTGATGAATCAGAAACATTTTTCTTCAAATCTATCTCTGACCGACTAGTAGCTAAGCAGTGAACCTCTATTAAAAACAAACCATTCTCACTCCTCCCTCTTCATTCTAATAAAATGTCCATTGTGTTTTTATAAACAAGTTTTCACTTTGCAAGTCATATGTACAGTGTCATTACCAGTCCCATCTTTTACATCTTTTTTCTGTGGAAGTGAATGAAATGATGAGTTCACCAAGTACACATTCAGTGGGTAGAAATGTTATGAATAAAAGCATGCAGAGAATACTGCAGAGATCAGTAGATTTTCATTGAATCCCAATTTCCTGCTTGAAACACTATTTAGGTGCACATATATGTATTTTAAAGTATGTATTAACAGCATCTACCTAGCACTCATCAAGAGCCCTGTAACAAACCTATACCCAATGTCTGTTTCTAAGAGGTTACACAAAGGTGACCATCACATCTCCACTCAGAACAGATGCAGAACTTTTGGTGGTGGAGTGATTGTACACAGCACACAGGAAATATGCTCTCACTTGTGTAAGGACTTGGAGTTACATATGGATCCCTGAACTTTTCAGCTATTTTTTATACCATCCAATACCCACATATTGGCTTGTTACCCTAACCAGACAATAGATGTGAAGAAGACAAAACTAAGTAATTGCAGTTACTTTACTTGTTAGTGTTTCATTTCCTCGTGTTTTTACACAGAGGATAAACACAGATTAGTTCGTTTTACAAGAATACTATCCTTTAGCAACATAATTTAAGTGTATATCAAACCGTAGGATTTACTTCCATATGTAAGCCAAAGGATTTTTAATCAGTAAAGCTTTATAGATGAAAAGAGAAGTCAATTTCCATGCTTTAATCTGAAAATAATCTGTCACTTTTTCAGAAATACCTACTTAGGAATCACTTCCTCCATGTGATTGGCTGCCCTGATGAATGTCCTGGAGTGCTAAAGACACCACTGAAATCAAGATAATTGCCTTGCACTTTATGACTGCTTGAAAGTTGAAATTGGGTATGTGTCGTGGGACTGAAATAGCTTTTTTTTTTCCCCTCCAGGACATGAACCAGAACTCAATTTTAAATGAGATGTTTCTTTCCCAGGCATGGCACAAAATGTAATTTCTCTGCCCAAAAAAGGACATTACATACAAAGAAATATCTGCTATTTGCTGTTCAAACATCAGCAAAAGTTAGCAAAATAATTCCTAATCAGGAGTTTGGTCTAAAAAAATGAAAACAGAAAAATATATTTCCAACATTATGTGAAAGGCTTTGGACATCAGTTTGTTTGGTACTTAACCCATAACACTTCTCTTTTGTTAAACTTTAAAATGTGCAATACTTCTGCACATACATAACCAGCAGTAGTGACCAGATTTCTCACTGATCCCAAGTTGCCAAGAGAAAAAAAAAGCATTAATGTAGAATCAACTACTTCATACTTGCATTTTAAAATTATTTTGCAGGGCCAGAATCTAAAAAATTATATGCTTCTGTAGAACTTAAGTAGGTAAAAGTCCAAAATACAATTTAACATGATCATTTTATACAAAATTTCATTAAAATACATTTGGGTTTTAGTGGCTTAACTGAAGAATAATTTTATGCATTTGCAACTAGGATTTTATTTCCCTTACTAAAGGAAAACTGAAAGCTAGACTTGTGATTTAACGGAAATCAAGATCTTTTGGTTTTCTGTGATAAACATATCTCAAACCTTGGAGGAATTCTCATTTTGGTTGAAGAAATGAAACTACTAAGAAAGTCATTTAAAGGATTTACAGGTAAGAGAACTGGAGTTGTTAGAAAGAAAAAAAAAATCAATAATCCCTCCCTTGAGTCTCTTGATGAGATTCTAGATTTTATGGTAAAGGACATGGAATCAGAAATGAATCTGGGACATCTACCTATTCTTCTTTGATGCGTACATGTTACTAAAAAGATAAAGGGAAAAACATAACATTTCCAACTGCTATCAAGTTATCAAAATATTAGAAAAAATCCAAATCTTGTCTGTATTGATTTTTCCTCTTACACAGGGTTTTCTGCTGATAGAATGGTAGATTTATTGGTTCCACTGAAATTATTTGTTAATGGGATCTACCAAAAAATAAAGCAGTAATTCTGACATGTAGTTTACCAATCAACCTGTAAGTATGGTACAAAAAGTTAAATACCAATTTAAATGCTTATGTAGTTTCATGGATTCATTTTCAATGAAGTAGCTTTTTAAAAGCAGACAGTCTTTCTAGTTGTCATCTCTAGGTGAGGAAAGTTTTAAACACAGGGCAAAAGGATCTTTCTTGGAGAACTGGAAATTAGTGTTAGATGGCTGAGACATTCCAGTTATTCAGAGGGATGGGGTACATGATCTAAACAGGTTAAAGGCCAGCAGAGCTGCTCGTAGCAATTAGTTAAAACACACACTAGATAAACACAGCTTTTTCTAATATAGATACTTGAATTAATTAAAAAGGCTGTTCAGCATAAAATGTTCTTTCTAGCCTAGAAACTCAAGTGAGCTGAAGTTAAGCATTATTAAAATATTTTTTCTTACATGAAATGATAATTCATATGGGACATCATTTCATATGAAGTTGGTATTGAGATTTATTAAGTCAGTCTCTAACAGGATATTACTTTTTTTTATTCTTTTCCTATGAACTGCCAAATTTCTTCCTCTTTTCCCTTTATTGCATTTGTGATTTCTGTTGTACAGTTTCAGTCAACTCCAGTTGACTTCCAAAGAAACAGACATAAGTTGTGCCACACATATCCTGCAAGGAAATTATAGCAAAGTTTCAAGAATCCAAAAAAAATGTACCTAAGTAACTTTAAATCCATTTACGTGGCATTCTTGATATGTTCTCCCAAGTATTCTCACTCCTTTCAATAAAACACAAACTCCAGTCTACTCCAAAGCAACACATAAAACGGAGTCAATGGGTAAAACCAGAGCCAGAGCTAATTTCTTTAAATCCACTCAACACCGTCCATCAACTTTCAAGTAAAATTGACATTAACTGATCTAAACAATGTTTACAAATGTGTGGGATATGCCATAAGTACTCAGCAACACCAGGAACGTATATGCATGTACGAATATGTATACCTGATTACTCTGTAGCCTGATACTTTTGTGGTGAAAATAGGATCATTCTCCTAAGAGGAAGTCTTTGCACATGTACACATAAAACTCCAAAACGCTTGTCCAGTTCACAGTAGTACTGAATCCAGTTTTGCTTTAGGTACACCTTGCCCCATGAAGTTACTCACAGCTTTCCCTGTAGTTAAACATGCTGTGCTTTGAGGACCAGAGCCTCACCTTGTTTTGTTAACCCTTTAAAACCAAATGAGAATCTCACATAGAGCATTATATGTAACTGCAGACACTTGAAATGGAAAAAAAATAATGAAAAGCAAAACCAAAAAAAACTCGCATAAGTATTTCTGATCATACCTTAGGATATATTGTCTGCTTCAGCATGCTCGCAGCTAAAAAAAAAAAAAAAGTATTTTTCCATACATACACTACCTTGACATGTTTCTGAAGACCTGTAAAAATACATCTACTTGATTTACAAGTTAGTTTTTCAATTTCCAATGCAAAGAAAGGTTTAATACTGCAGCTATTTCATTTTAATGTATCTAAGATCATGAACAAGAACAGGTCTTCTTCAGAAAAAATGCAAACTTTGTAGGTACAAAGACCTTCAATTTACAGCATTGAAAGCATTAACAGCATTACTTGTTTAAAAAAAGAGTATGTATATATAAATATGTATATTTAGACATCTCCAAGGTTAAATTTTCCTCCCTCCTTCTCTATATGTTGTTCTGTCTTTTTCTCTATTGTAAGATTTAGAAGCTCTCGGGCCAATTAATTTATCCAAAGTTATTTGAAACATAACTTTGTTCTTTCCACTACAAGCATGAAGCTAGATCATATAATTTAAACTCTGAAGATGCTGGATTATTTAAGATTCTTCTTTTTGAAACGTAGCTGAAAAACAGAAAGCAAAATTGGCTTTCTGTATGTATATGAAACAAATTAATTGGAAGCCATAGTTCAGTACTTTAAGCAGTGACTGAAAATACATGATCATACACATGCATGATAGCAGTTTTTGCCAGGTGTGGAAGGTTTAAGCTGAATACTTATTTACAAAAATTAATTGTAGAAAGAAAAAAACTCAGAAAAGTCACAGTTTTGTCCCATTTGTAGAAAACTTGCATGTGTAAGTCAGACCAGCCCTCAGGCAACTTTAAACTTCTGCAGCTGGCAATTACACAGCAAGTTACTCACTGACCTTGGCAATGCTCTACAGGTTAGACTACAGTGTACGCATTTTCTGTAATGCTATCTCAAATCTATTTGCCACAAGAAGTCTTCTTTCATAACACAGGGCTTCAAATTTCATTTCTAAAGCAGGGAAACTTGCTTGACAGCATTACCCACCCACCCCTATCTAACAGAGCCACACCGTAGCTGCAGTTGTTAAAAGGGTTTTTTCCAAACTTATCCCCCTCTTCTTTGGAGACTGAACTGCCCAGAGGAAAAGTAACCTTCTGCTGATAATCAAGACCCTACCACTTCTCTCCCTTGGCCCAGATAGAGAAACCAGTTCTAGACTGCAACCAGGATCCTGTACATACTGAAATCATACCATTTTACTTTATACACTCCTGTCCAGTCTAGTATTTTCCACCAGCATAGATATACTTCTACAAAGCCTTGCGTACTTGTCTTTCATGTCTTTCCTATTTCATATCTCCCATGATCTTCCTCATTTCTCTAATGTTAAATACCTCTGTCCTTCCCTAAATAAATAAGTGTTCTATATTAGGTTTTCAGAATAAAAAAAATGCTCTATATTAGGCTTTTCAGAATAAAAGTGAGGAAAATGACATTGATTCGTGCAAATCTCTACTTGCAGAGCACTCAAAGTTTAATTAGGTTAATATAACTTGCTTTGTCATGCCCGTTTATAAGCAGAGGACTTGAGAAAGTGTCTTGCTGCCATTTGTTTATGTGGTAGCAGACCTAACAGGGCCCAAACACTCATTTGAGCATTGTGCAATATTATAGCACAAATTTGTTGCAAGCACTGCTGAAATATGGGATGTATTTCGGGCCAAACATGTGAGAAAGCTTCCCCCACAAAACCACCTTTACTCTTTTAAACTACAGAACCTTTGCAGGTCATACAAACATTGCGAATAATGTTCTTGCTCCAGGGAGTTGATGATAAAACTAGTTGTCCAGAAACCCAGGTAAATAGTACTTGGCTTCCATTTACATTTTTTTTTTTTTTTAAATAAACTCACATTTGGTCATGTTTTCAATATTTACTTGTCTTATTTGATATTTTTACTTCTGATCCAACAGATCAACAGCTCTGCTGTAGCAATAAACACACCATTTTCATATTAATTACAGTCAGCACCCTTAAATCTTGATTAAATTGAAGAACTATTACATACATTGGAAATCATTAGCCTACATTTTTTTTAAATGAACATATTCAGCATTGAAGGCTGCACTAGCATAAAATGACCGTTTTACTCCAATTTAATCTAACCCATGCAACTATTAGGAGGTCTCTCATAGTTTATAATTGGATGAATATTTCTATCTGAACCTACAAATAAGAAAACTTGAAGAGCATCATCTTCTCGTGCACTCTGGCCTCGGGTTTTGTGTATGTCATAGTTTAGGACAAAAAGCAGGGGAAGCAACAGTTAGCATAAACCCTAGTTACCATCACAGCAGGGAAGACTATAGCTATCCAGGACATTTCTGAATTCTTTGGGCATTACTATGCACAGAGGAATTAAATTGCAGAGCAAGTGATGTTTTATACAGACATCTGTCATAGACACTACACAGCTTTCTCCATTTAGATGCATCTGAGTTTGTTGCATGTAATCTGTGCCAGCACTGAGGTTATTTTAATAAAATGAGAACAGTTGAAAGGTAGCTACAGCTTATTTTTTGTCTGGTGACCTTCTCAGGGAGCAGAGAGGTGGCTGACAAGAAGTTCAAAGGATGATAAAAAAATATTTCTGATGCAGAGGCTGAAATATCTAGTTCTAAGTGCTTATTAGCCCAGGCTCATTTAACTACCTTTAATAAGCTTTCACTCGACCCAAGAAACTCAGTAGTTGATGCAGCAGCTTTTTTTTTTTTTCCCTGTAATACCTTTTAGTCTGGAAGAATAATCTTTTGCACATTCATAGCACATTTATAACAACTTCAAGAAAGACTGATTTGCAACCTAATACTACCTACACAACAAACATATAATGCAGAATTAGAGATCAAAATACATGTCATGTGAAAGCACCTGTATAAGGTCAAACAACGGACAAGATCTGTCACACCACTAATATTCAATATAGGGTCTCATTGATGAGACTGAAATAAAAGCCTTTCTCATTTTAGATGGCATAAATTTATGATTAATGTCTAAAGCTTTAGGAGGAATTAGAGCAAAATAACATTACTGAAAGCTATTTTTAAGAGTGCCCTAGAGAATTAGGTTTCCTACTTTGGAAGTAAGAAAACACATTTCTTTAGCTTTCTTTGTACTTCTATCTACTCCTCACCTAAGGGTGATATTTTATAAGCACCTCCCTGCTGGATGAGGGCCTGAAGCAATACTTCTCCCACTTTCAGTCATACAATTTCTATGCCAGGTTAGAAGAAAAGTGGTCGCAAGAGAAGAGCTTTAGTAATCGATCAGTTAAATTTAACAGCTGGATAAAGTGGCAAAGACAGTACTTCAGCCATTCTTTCCAGAACTCCAAGGTTACACAGTCTGCACTTTGACAAGGATTAAAAAATTACCTGTCACATTTGAGATACCGTCAAGGAAATCACTTCTTTCTCTGTTCAGAATATTGTGTTGTTCTGACATCAGGAAAGGTACCAACTGCTTTAGCATAGTTATATCATTCGCTTGCAACTATACCCAGTACAGACTTGTTTTTTTTATGACTCATCAGAATTCATGTTTTTATACTGGAAGGTACAAACAAGATCATGGGACTGTGTGGTGACTGCACTTAGTAAACTTCCTAAAATGCTGTTTCCTCAGAAGAAAACTAATTCTTAAACCCAACTTTCTGCTGTGTTTAACCCTGGCAGGCAGCTCAACACCATGCAGCCGCTCCCTCACTCTCCCCAGGTGAGTGAGGTGGGGGAGAGAATCAGAAAGGTGGAAGTGTAACAACTTGTGGATTGAGATAAAGACAGCTTAGTCAGTCAAGCAAAAACGTGCAAGTGCAAAGCAAAACACAGAATTCCTTCGCTACTTCCCATTGGCAGGCTGTCCTGGGTCTGTCCCCTCCTGGCCGCTGGGGCACCCCAGGCCCCTCGCTGGCAGGGCAGCACCAGGAGCAGGACAGGCCTTGGCTCTGTGCAAGCGCTGCTCAGCGGCTGAAATGGGGTGTTATCCGCACTACTCTCATCCTGAATCCAAAACACAGCACCACACCAGATACTAGGAAGAAAATTAACTATCCCAGCCAAACCATGGCACTTTCAATCCAGCGTTTCTTCTGAAAGACTTAAATAATTCTCAATAGTTCTTTGCTTACACACGATAGCATGACAAGGGTCATTAAAAAACAGTGATTTTAATGTAATACTCTAAAAAGTACTATATTTCCAAAATGAACTCACTGTTGTGTGGCTGCAAGGGGGAAAATTGGCATGGAATACCAGTGCATGACAAGCAGCGTACTTGGCCATCACTGTCTTGGGAACACCGCTGGCAACATCCCTACCCACAGTGGCCTGGGGTGTGCAGAGACAGCAGGTGGAATTGACGTCTCTCTTCAGTTTTGGCAGTGCTAATACAAGACTTACTTAATATGCCAGAGAATTCTAATCTGATCATCGACCTCTGCTTTCCATTTATTTCTTTATCTCAAGTATCAAAATGGAAGAATTTGTTATAAATATAAAAAAAGCAACTTACATATCTTTCCTGAGTTGTGATGGTTGTCAGAGAATAGTACACAGAAATCTGGCAAGAACTGTATAGACAGACTGTAAGCCAAGGCTACAAAATGATTTGGCAAAGACAAATTCCCTGGAGGGTTTATAATAAAAACAATAATATGAAAACATTAAACAGAGAGGTGTGTGGAAAAAGCAATTACCCTAACAGAGTATTAGTTACTATGACGAGCTATTAAAAAGCAGAGTTACCTTAACTGCCAAAAATAATTGAGCAGATTGTCTTGCTGCCCATCATACCAAGAAATCTGTGAGAAATTTCATTAGGGCTTTGTGCTTTTTTTTTTCCCCTCCAAGAACTAGCAAAATTAACAAGGTCAGCCTGAGTACAGCTAGGATTGCCCCTCATCCAGTATTTTAGTGCAATTCTTAATACTTTTTTTTTTTTTTTTTTTTTTTTAAATCTGACTCTTCCAGCATTTCTTCCCAAAGGGCCTTTTTACAGTTTGTCAGATTGTTCAGTGCCCTCTGTTTCACCCTGCAGCAATCAGCATTCCTCCTGCTGGCACCATCAGAGAGGGCCAAGTTTCCCCCTCCCTAAAGCTGGTAAGGCTCTCTATACATCATTAGCATTATACTGATGTAACTGAAAGGAAACCGGGGCCTGAGATACCAAGAGCAATTTCAGAATGTTCCATTATGGAAAATAGGAGGCTGAGGTTGATTCCTATTTCAGCTTTCTCTGAGTACTCTGACTCCCTGGGTAGGAAGGCATGCTGTAACGTGGAAATGCATAATTCTGCGGGGAGTCCCTTAAGCGAACAGCTGTTGGGAAAAACTCTTGAGGGAAAAAAAACAAGTTTCATAAAGGCCTTTTAGTTTTTGTTCACTAAAAGCCTATTTTTCCATCAGTTTGGAAGATTTCATTTAAAGTTAAGGACCACTAATACCCGCTGCTACCCCTCAGACTACTGCCTGAGCAGTTTGTGGTGCACTAGAGCTCTTTGAGCTGTCTTGGGGGCTGAGGCTGCACACATCGGTGCAGACTTGTTAGCATTTTTCTCTGGCTTCTGCATGTGGGCTTTTTGTTCGTATGTTTGTTGTTTTATATAGATCTATGTCTTGCAGGGACAAAAGATCTCTTACAGTGAAGGAACAAAGGTAACCAAAGTCAGAAAGAAGTCAGCACATAGATCTCTGTTGGCCATGCAGATAACAGTAATAAAATAGTTTAGCGAACTATTCAAAAATAGTGCGTTTGCTATTTGTGGGTAAGGTGCCTTTTAAACAGGTTCTCTAAACACTGCTAAAGGCTTACTCCAAGTCAGAATATAATCTCAAATAAGTTACAGCTACTATAAAATAAAGTAATACAACACCTTATGGAGCTTCTTAAATGATATGGACAGAACTTTTATTCCAGAACCTGGAATGGAATGACAGCAGTGAAGATGAAGCATACTTGCCAATGGCAGAGTTATCTAAGACAACTTACCTATGATCAAAGACCAAATTCTGTTCTGTTTTCACAGATAAGAACACACCTGCGATAAGTGTGAAACATCAGCAGCAGCGTAACAAGTTTCTTGGAATCTCACAAATCTTTTATTTGTGCAAGGTAGATTTTAGAGCTTGATGAAAAACATCAGGAAAAAATTTCTTCTGCAGTGCAATGTCATTTCATTGTGAATCCACTTATATGCATTCTCAGAAGATAAAACATGACCGTCATTTTCTAGGTGAGAAAGTTGGTTCTTGTATACACCACTGTACAGCTTATCCTGTCAGTACTGTATTTTTGTGGCTTTTTGGAGACCATTTTAAAAATTCGGCAAAAAATCAGTCTACCCTTATATGAATACCATTTAATATAATGAAACCTAAAAAAATTAAAAATGAATGGATTTGAGATGTAGATATTGTGAAGTCATTAATGTTCTAGAAAAGTCACTGCCTAAGTAATAATTGTTATTATGGGACAACACAAATTGCTCGCACAGGTGAGCTTTTTCTAATCCATGTGGGCACAAACATGCATCGTTAGCGACTAGTTCATTAGCCTTAGCACATCAGCCTTCTGACTATTCGGGTCTACTTAATTACTGCCTTAGACAAGCCTGTGTTAGGCACACTTCACCAGAAAGGGTTATGTTATCTGTCCTAACAACAACAGCAATCTACTCAAACAACATAGGCAGTACTAGGGTTAATTAACAATTTTAAGCAAAAGAAAGGAATATTTGGGTAATTTATAAAAATTACATCACATGTAATAACTTACTTTCTCGAGCCTTTAGAGAATATTGGGGAAGGGTGGGTGTGTCAGCACTAACTGAGGTGGGTTTGTTTTGATGTCCAGCGATGCTAACTGCCATGATTAGAAGTGACTAGATGTGGGGTAAACAGCATTCAGATGTAACCATTCTCTGCTATAAATACTAGACAAAACATTTCTAGAAAACTGTTTTAACATCAAGCCAAATGACTACTGTCATGCCATTAGTTTCATTTCTGAAATCAGACACATGGAAACATCAACATGGGTCCTGCCTTCCTGCCCTTTTTTAATTTTTAAGAACAGTGTTTACTGTAAGCATTCTGCTGCAATTAAAAATAAGGGACTTTTTACTTCAGATGTAGAGATAGAAGCAGATAAAACAGCATATTATGTTGTTCACATAAGACAACTGAAATAAACCCACTGAAATCATTGAATAATTCTTTCCAACATTATCTGTGAAACTACAGGAGCATTAGTCTTCCATTTCTTCTCCCAGATAAAGCTATTGGAGCAATACATCATTTTTTAATGAGATTTTATATCATTCTGTTATTCAGTTTATCTTCATTGTATTACCAGCTGTTTTGTTTCCTGTTATAACTGTATGTGTGAATATATAGAGATAATTTTTTTTTTAATATTTATATTACCAGTCAATTGTCAATAAATAAGTATAAAATTAGCATGTAGCATGGACTTCTGTGGAAATGGCTTACAAAGCACAGGTGCTATCCTGGAAGAGAAAGATCTAAATTAGATTCAAATCTACACCAGAATTACCAAATTTATCCAAAATAGATATGTATGTAATTCAGGACATGGGTAAGCCTCATAGTCTATTCCCTATGATTATCAGACTGCAGAGGGAAGGATATCTGTGAGGGTGGCTCTCAAAGAACCCAGCACGTAAAATATTTTTTGATAGGAACCCATTAGAGATCATGGTTTGGAGCAAAATCTAGGAGAACATTTCCAATTTGTTCTTTAAAATGCTAGAGCTTACAAATTGGAGAATTGTGACTGAACAAGTTTTCTACTATTTTAGTTTAAAAAGCGCTTCACCTTGCCATCATTTCCTGAACTGTGCATGGCAAGCTTTGCCTGGAAAACAAGAGCAGAAGGTACACTGCAAATATGACAAAAAGAATCCAAGTGGAAGTAGCACTGCTAGAAATGCTTGTTAACCACTTTTCTTCCTGGAACGCCTAAATGAAGTTCAAGCAACATTTCTTTCCACTGCCATTCAAGTTGAGATAGCTGAGCAAAGCACAGAATTACAACAGGAACGCACAAGGAGAAAAGCAGCAGACAGCATGCTTTTTGATACAGCAGGTATTGAGGCTACAGCACAGCTAACAGCACTGCAGTGGTTGTTCCACCAGCACAAACGCTAAAGCTCCATTCCACGGATTTTTATTTTAGACAGTTCACAGACATGTTTCCATATACCTTCACAGGAGACTTACTTCTGATCCGAGACTTACTTCTGATCTGTTCCAAGACATACAAATATAACAGTCAGGGCTCCGAGAAATTATAATTTTGGATGTATTTAGTTATGACAGGAAAACCCAATGCTTCAACAGTCCTATTCTTCCTCCTCTCTCTAATATTTTCACTCCCATTCCTTTCTGTACTCCCACATGTGATAATTTTGGAAGGTGTAGCAAAAAAGGCAGAATTACTTGGCCTTCTTCCTTCCATAATAAAAATCTGATAAGGTCAATAGCATAAAGAACTGTCCTAAACAAGGAAGAACAAACAAGAAATAGGATAGGGGAAAAAACAAACACAAAAGCATTCAATAGCACTTCACATTTAAAAGCAACGGAAAACATACCACCCCTACTACATGCGCACTGATGTACGATTATGTATCAGATAAAAATCTCTCATACAAGTATTTTTCTGCTACCCCTTTCTTGATTTAAATATTTTATTGTTTTCAAGCATATTTTCAGTTTGTTTTTCTAACCATGTATTTCTTTTAATATTATGCTTTTTTTTTTTTTGCCAAAAAGTTGAATTTATTTGACAAGGTATTTTAGTTCTTATTTTCCCTTATTTCATATCCCTGTTGCAAAACCATTTCCCTTCTGAACCTACAGAAGAGCATTATGGAAGATCATTTTCCTCAGTAGAAGATAGTTGAAGCAAATTGTGCTTCAAAAGCTTGGTTCTGACTTCATCTTCCTGACATGGGTAACTGTCTTCCTCCCCTTTTGTAAGCACACCATTTAGCTCGAGGAACTTCTCCCAACAGACAAGTCAAATCCAACAGGTTTTTGGTTATGTCAGTAGGGCTCACGTTTCTCATCCCAATCCAACAGCTCAAACATTTGGGCCAAGAAACCATATTTTTTAATCAGTTGGCCTACATGAGCCCTAGTGCCTTTGATTACCAGCACTTAGTTAAGGTTTCTGGTTAGCATGTTAGAGCTGTTATGGTTCTGTGACTTCACACCAAGTCCCCAACAGATGACTGCCTACAGAGCAATAGGAACTCTGTATCACAGTAAGCCAGCCACACTGTCATTTGCATCAAGAGCTTTGCATCAAGGGTTGAGCTGCAGCCACTACCCTTAAACCTCAGCGGAAACTGGTGATTTGCATACAAGGACCAAAAACCTTTACAGTATACCCAAATATCTCAATTCCATTTTAACTCTGCCGACAGTTCCTGAGGTAGCAGCCCACTCATTTGGTGCAGGCTTTGTTATATACATGGAAAGCTAACAAACACTCAGGTACAGAAACAAGTTCTCAGCAAGGCAAAATTAACTTCATTTGAAGTAATTTTTAATAGATATTTAGACTAAAGTGTTCAAGTCCAAGTTGTCCTGAAGAGACAATCTCTGAATTCAGTAATATTTTAAAAAATTCTTCCTCTATCTGGAAAAATGCCAGCGTTCAAACAAGGCAACCAGCCCCGGACAAGAGAGACATTTTAGGACATGAGTTATTTTCATTCTGAGCAGCAGCTGGTTTTGTATAACCTCTTCTGTAGAAGGAGAACCCTATCTTTTTCCACTAAGTATTAGAAAAAAAAGTAACAGAACACTTACTGCTGAATTAGAAAAAAAATTAGCCAATACACTTGTCTCACCTACAAATGTTTTTTGAAGATCTAAGGCCAATTGCTGCCTCTTTAATTGAAAAGGATTACTAACCCTGATTTAGGCAATTCAGTACCATTTTCCTCTGTGAAAATTATTCTAATGTCATTCTTTCTTCTCTGTTCCTTACCAGCTGAATGATAAATAGGCTTAATAGTCCTTGAAGATCACAAACAGGTGGCATAATGATGGACTTTGCATTAGCACAATGTGGTTTTGGAATTTCAAGAGGAAGCTACATAGAGCTATTATGGACTATTTCAATAAATCACATGGCATTTTATTTAATTAAGTCCCTTTTAATAGGGAGATTAAAGATATGAATGTAAGTGTCATTAGTATGAAAAGATTTCACATACTATACAATGTTTTTTTATTGTTCTTTCTATCCCATCTAAATAAAAATAAGTTCTTAATCTGACAAAAATAGGACTTGATCCTCTGTTTCACAACAAACTTCTATGACTGGTAAGCAGTATTATACACTACTGGGCCCACTGTAGTATACAGAAGCTAGAGTTCACCAAAACACATAAGCTGTTTTAACAAATCCTCTTGGACAGCATGAGAGAGTAATCTTATTTCAGTACAGCACAGCCATTCCAGTCCTTTTCAACCCAAGTTCAGGACCTCTTGTGAACTCTTCTTCACAGATGGGAAGACTTCCAGCAAGGAAAGCAGTCTTTTGATCTCCTTCTGCAAAGGAAAAGGAAGAGATACTCTTCCTAACAGGGGACTTAAAACCAAATCAGTCACTATTGTAAACATACCACAGCAGATTTTCTGTATTGCTTGAGGTCGGTTTCTCTATCTACCCTTTGGAGACAGAGTGCATGGAGGTGACAGGTTTGCAGTGCTAATGGATTCTACACAGACTACCGGATATTAGACTCCCTTGATGGTTTAATCCATTTTTCAGTTTTAACATTTGCTAATGAAATATATGATCTTTTTGAGAATGAATTGCTGACATTCCTATACAGTGGCACTTCAGAAAACAGAAGTCTATATCCTGCAAGTTGCAGGAATTGCTATCTTTACCATTCCCGATGGAAGGACAGATGTGCTAGCTGGGTCTCAAACACCACAAACCCCTTTTGATTTGATGGTCCAAAAACCACCAGAAGTGCCTATCCAGAGGTGTACATGAGAAAAGATTTTCAAGTGTCTACAGGATCCTACAGCTCTTGCTCTTCCTGCCCCATGGTATCGTATAGAGAACAGCTTAAGTTTTAAATGTAACTTGCTCATTCCCACAAAACTCAGCAGCTAGCAGCCAGTTGCAGAGCAATGCAGAGTGCAGGACCTGGCAGATGAGGCCGGCAGAGCACTGGAGAACTGCCGTGAGGTGGGGCCATGCACAGCCACTGCTGGGCGCAATTCTCAGCCTGACACTGCCCGCAGTTCCACAGGAATGCTTCACCAATTGTATGGACCCGTAGACAATGATTTATTTATAATCATCCGTCACTGCTCTCATATACAATCTCTATCCAGGCATAACTACTAATTACATAGCTCTTGATATACACAGCTATAACAAGGGATTTTAGAATTGCTTAGTTTATACAGATACTTCAAGACAAAAAAGAAAAAAAAAAAAGGAAAATCAAGGCTGGCAGGGTCTCCCATTTGCCCAGAACTAGCAATTAATCAATATATCTTTTCACCTAAGTCTGGCATTTTAAGGTCTGATGTCTTTCACTGTCCTTGTTTTTAACTCCTCTGGTGACAGGGGCAGCAGTAGGTTCTGTTTCCCCATGTGCAACAAGGTCAGAAAATCTTCTAACAAGGCTAGGAGCAAGTGATCCCGAAGTCAGTGGAGGCCAACAAAAGCACAGATGTTGCCGTGCTGTCTGAACTACACAGCTATTTCACAGGAGGGCTTGAAAAGATGAAGGGGAACTCTGAGATAAGATCAGAGTTCATTTTAAATGGTACAAAATAATGCAGTCTGCCTGATACTGTAGAAAGTTAGTGTGGCTCATTCTAGACATCTCCAAGCAGTCTGTATTTAAAGTACTCCAAATTTCAATGACCACAATGGCAAATTAAAGATAGATTTTACAAAATTTAAGTAGAGGCCAAACAAATGAAAAGTTCTTAACTGCAGGTGACATGGCTCCTGTTTCACCTGTTCCTAACGTATATATTCCAAGTCCACAGTAGGCTTTGTTCTCTTAATACGTGGTCTTTGGTGTCAGCTGTAGGCTTTGGGCTCCTATTAGAAACCTGAGGTTGGGATACAGAAACCATAAATGATATTTTTTTTCCTTGTCCCGCTAGTAGGGCACTATTCTGAGTTAACTATTATGTTGACTTTACTATTTACTTCTGCTCAGTACTGTATTTGCTCTTTATAGCATCCTAGTTTCTGGATTATGTTGATCATAGGAGGGCCTTGTTATGATTCTCATTCTCAGAAAAAAAATCCATAGCCTGATTCTGCCTTCTTTTACTGAAGTTTATGACTTCTAGCACATCATGTTAAGAGTGGTGTAAATTCCATATAAATACACAACAGTTGGAGTGAGAATATGCACATGCACATACACATTTCAGATTGCTAGCTTCAGCAGAGGAACACCTTCACAATTACTCGAGTCAAACAGTAGGCAGCCTGTTATATATTAGAAAGGAGTTGCAAGTTAAATGGCCTAATGAGCCTATGATAGCTAGATACAACTGTCGCTGACACGTATTAGCTCTAATGTGGCAAACAGCTTCCCTCCTAAGTGCACCAGCAACACTTAAAATGAAAATGCAATTCATTTACCAAATCAGAACAAAAACTTTCTTAAAGAGCTGCCAATAAAATCCAGCTTCAGTCATCACTTGAAGCCAAACAGTCCACAATTATGATCCCACACAAAGCAACTGAAAAGGTGAGGTGAATCTTAACTGTGTACAATTGACAAAAGTTTCTCCTCTAGAGGCCAATGAACAAAGAGGCTGCGTTAGCATCATTCAATCTGCTCATTTTTGCTCTTGTGACAGAGTGGGAATAACATCCCTGCTAGGGACATCATAAGTTTTTTTTTTTTTTTAAAGTATGGATTGCAATATCATGAAAGCTAAAAACACTTTCTTTTTTCTGTTCCTGTGCTGAACCTTAAAAGTACTACAGTGAAAAACTCTTAATAAGTCTCAATTCTTCAATCTTGTTTCTGTTGAATTCTCCCTTAAATATTACATACGTACAACCTACACTAACCAAGGCACCAATTTTGAGAAAAAATGCTCTAGTTTTGATTCATAAAGATGCTCAGTCATGACGTTACTCAGTTACCCCCAAACTAGTTGTAATTATCTACAAGGTGAGCAAGCACAGGTACTGGGTCAGTATTTGAATCCCTCACTTTTTTTTTAATTATTAAGTGTAAATGCATTTTTTTTCTTCTTATAATACTTAGAAGCTCTCAAAAAGAATCTCTTTACTGCAGAACGGTTCTTCTACTTACTGTACATTATCCTACTTACATTTAAGGTGACCTATGGGAAAACAGACCTTGCATATATTTATTGGGGCCTACAGAATGAAAAAAAGAATTAAGATGCCTTCTTTTGGATCTCTTTTTTCCACTTCCTCATTGGCCACAAAATGACTGTTCTTAATGCAAAGTAAACATATGGACAAAACTACTTAGAGCTAACACTATACCCATATACAAATAGGGGAATACAATTCTAGAATTCTGCACAAACTGTAAGAAAATATTATTTTCCATAGTTATATGTATCCTTACATAACATTGCACCAGAACCTTATAATCCTTCTCAAATTATTTTTAGAACTTAGCATTCACAAAGATAGCTAAGAAAACTGGAGCTAAGAATATAATGATGCACAGATGGATCCCTTAATCTCCTGAATTTTACTGCCTAACTACATGCTTCAAAAAGCATCAGTTTGTTCTAGTCAAGAGAAGAAACATTTTGGGGGATGCTAATTTTTCACTTAACAGGAGGAAAGATGATTCTCACGCAAGCTGTGATTGCTGCAAGAAATATTACTTGATTCTGTCACTCAAGGTTAGTACATTTGGGCAGAACATTTGTTACTAAAGATAATGTAATTTAAATCTGATCTTCCTGGATTAAGACAGGAATTAAAACATTAAATCTCCAGAAAAAGGTCATTATCAAGTTTTTTAAAATTAGGTATAGATTTTTTCAACACTTATGTGGCTACATGAAGGCATTTGTAAAACATTCAAGATTTAATTTCTGTTTTTAATAGATGTTTTACTTATACACCAAAGCATTAAAAGCAATTAAAGAGTTAAAAAGAGCTTAATGATGATCAGTTAAAATGCTGGAGTTCCAATGCTGAAGCCCTTTAAAAATATTTTTTTCTTAACCTTCTATTCCTAAGCAATTACCCAATATAGTCTGAACAAGGGTACTTGTAAGTGATGTTCCAGGTAGCTGAAATTACATTCAAACTATTCCTCTGAAAATCCTACCTGATCATAGTGCTACAGTGAGGACCTTCTAGAGCACTTCTTTATAAAGCACATCTTTATTTCTGCAAAGCAAAATAAATCAGTTTCCAGAACATATTCTGTTGGCACGAAGCTCAAGATCTTCCCCCCAGCCCAGCCAAAGGGGAAGTTTTGCAAAACAAACACTCCTCCTGATTTAGAAGTTGTTCCATATTACACCTTTTGGATTACAGAACTCTATTGCCATGCAGATGTATTGTTCTGAAAATACATGGTCTCTGATACAGTCAAAACCTAACAGTACAGTTAGTATTGCCTGATCTTCAGAAAGTTACTCTAATAGACTGAATTTTTTCCTAAGGCTCATTTCCAATTTTCTTATGAAGAGATAACAGCTCATGGAAAGAGAACATGAAAACTGAGTTAGCTGCAGACTACAGATATCTATACAAGTTCATAATCTCTTTTTGGACAAATTATATTAAAGCATGCTTCAGGCATTTCCCTATTTTATCCATCCATAAGGAAAACACACTATCCTGGATAAATGACAAAGGAAGAAAACACTGTGCAAAAGCTGAGTGAGATGGCAGAAGCCCAATTCTACCACAGTGAATGTTACATTCCTATTTCACCGTATTTTCCTTTGCTTTCATAGCTGACTAGCTAAGAACATCTGGCTGGTAACCTCAGAAGCAGTCTTCAAGCAAATTGACTCTCAGCAACTGCTGTTTTCTGAAAGAGGAGGCAAGTCTCAGAAAATTAGACCAACTCCCCTTTATGGAAGAAACATGATAAAGGACCGTATCTACCTGTGCAACTCTTCTTTGCCACTAGAATGAAAAGAGACAACCTAGGCTCCAGTTTTACAAGCTGCTCCAGGCTCTCTGTTAGTGCACAATCAAAGACCAAGTTAAGCTTTTTGACAATAGGAGTGGATACTGTCAAGATCTTCCTCCTAGCTATCTTTTATGATATTGTGTTTCTTGCTTAGGCACTATGACATGAGCTTTAACTCACAGTGGACATTTGAAGTTCTGTATTTACCTCATTACGCAAACACAAAAGCGGCAATTTGGAGCTCAGCGCCCTGAAGGATGAATTGATGTCTAAGTCTGTGCAAAGCACTACTTCCCTGCAGATGCTAGCTTTAGGAACAGGGATCTCCAGGGACTTGCAGTGTGGTGCACACACAGGTGGACGTGCACATGTACAGTGTGCGTACGGCACCGGCACAACCGCAGCAGCACCGGGCAGTTGGCTGTGCAGGCGAGTCCCAGGCTCCGTTGGTCAGGGCTTGACACCAGGCCCGAGACCCAACCCTACACCAGGCTCCTGAGGCTCAGAGCACAAACATTTGGGAACGACTGCACTCATCTTGTGACAGCCAGATACATTTGAAGAAACTACCTACACAATGCGCTGTCTGTTGTTAAGTTTGAATATTTATTCAACACTGTTACAGTCTGATGTGAAAAACCCTGGAGAACGAATAGAAAAGGAAAGAACACAATGCTTAAAGAGCATCCTTTGCAACTCAATATAAACACGCTGCCTTTCCTGACATCTTTCCCACTCTAGAGCAGCCTGCTGTTTGCAAGGTGAGACTCACCCCTAGTGGCCATACGGAATTTCACATGCACAAGCTCATGGAGAGACCACGGCAGAAAACCAATTCCGTAACACCAGTAGCAAGTCTTACGAATCAAAAGGATTCCCAGGAGGCTGTCAGAAGTCAACCCACTGTGTTACGTACACACTGCAGAGGGTTTCTGCCGGAGAGCTCCCATTGCAGTGCAGGGCACGTCTTTTCTTTGTCTGACAACATAAAGGGAATCTAAAGCAGAACTTGTCTATCTGAATTACTCATTTTAATCAAAAGATTAATTACATATTTTCTTTCATAGTAAGAACATCTGTTGCAGAGGTGTGCTTGTTTTATTTCTGTAGGAGGTGATTATCTTCATTTTTCTGTTTTACCAGTAGTAGTCCAATTACACACAGATTTTTATGATTTGATAAACAAGTGTCAGAACCCTGTGGTAAAGCTATTCCTAATTTTTTTTTTTTTTTTTTTTTTTACAAAAATCCACTAAAAGATCAAAGCTTACCAACTTGTGCAGATCAGCAGTGTGACCATATCATACTGTCCAATGGATCCCACAGGCATTAGAGATGATAAATTTCACGTCAGAGTCTGCCTCTGTTGCTATTGGCAAAGTTTAGACTTCATGGTGGTGCCAAGTGTGCATGTGTATACACACACAAAACCAGCCTTACAGGATACACCAGATAAGTACGGGCCTTTGCTAGGCATGTGAAGCCTAGGAAAGGACTGTACCTATCCGGTGTATCCTGTGTATCCATCAGAAGATTAAGCCAGTAAGCTTCACTCAAGGAAACAGCAAATGCTTGTTGATGTGAGGGGGTTTCGGAGTGGTCCTCACTCATAGCTACTACTACGGTAAACTATTTGCCCATGACAGAAGAAGCGCTTTTTCCTCTTAATATTGAAATGGAGCACCAACTCATGAGAAGAATTGCTCTGCTTTTCCCATTCCTGTCTCATTTTGAGCCAAACATAATACTATGCAGGTATTTTTGCATCATATATATGGTATGTGCAAGAAGTTAGAGCTAGTTGCTTAGTGTTTTACGTCTTGCAAAATTTGAGGATTATAGCTGGAAAGTGACTACCAATTAATTCCTTCAGAATTGTTAAGTGTTTTGAAAGCCATACACACAAAGCAGTGCAAAGTATGTTGGCCTCAACTCACTAACTTCCACTGATAAACTTCAAAAAGAATCCTCCTTCCTACAGACCGGAATAGCAAAATTAACGGCAAACTCTAAGTATCCAGTCAAAACAAAGGAGGAACAGAAAACATGTCCAAAGTTACAGTTAAGTGCTCATTATTCGTTTTTTAAAAATGTAATAAAGTGTGAAGTCATACCTTGGTGCTTGCTTGTCACCTATTCTCACACTTCAGAGGCAAAGTCCAAATTCCTTGTTCAAAGATTGATGCTAGTCTCCCCTAGATTCTCTGGGGACTAGAAGATTTTACATCCTGTACAGAAATGGGTCAAAACCCACAGAATCAGAGTTGTACTGGGGTTTTTGTTTGTTTTTAAATAGAACACTGCAGCAGAATCTGCTGTATTTATAGCCTCTTGGAAAACCCTTGTTTTCTGCTATATGATGTATTTCAGCTTACATTGTGGGGAAAAAAATTCTCCCCACTTACTGGTATGGTTTAAATCTAGGCAGCTGTGACTGTCATGGGTCACAGCTCCATGCTATCCTCACTCATTAAGCAATGGAGTTCCATTTAGAAGCTGTAAAGCCAGAAATCTGTTGCTTTCAACAGTCTAGAAGAAATAATAAACATAGGCTTATTTACTAGCAAGTACCACTTAAGGATGTAGGACTGGGGAGACCAGACTAGAGAGCAACTAAGCTTCCTTATTTTGAGGAGACTGACATAACTGGGTAGATATTACTGCAACAATATGTCTCCAAATTACCTTTCCAAGATACCTATAACCATGAAAATGAAAGTATTTTTTGAAACTGAAAGCTGTGTATAAAAGTTCTGAAAGACACATAAGCCCACACTGCACTCCTGTGTTCTCATCAAACATCTGAACCACTATAAATAACTTCAGTGTGTCGCTGGGGGAAATTTTAAAAAAGTAGTGCTAACACTGGCAACATCAGTGGGACTGCCAGCTATTTTCAGGGAAAGGGCTGCAACTCTTCCTTCTGGCACAGGCTGTGACTGTTCTACAGTCAGGGGCAGCAGGTTATCAAGTAGGTAGCTAATTTCACGGGCTTAAATACCATCTGGTAAGAAATACCACATAGTAAGGTTTGCATCTACATACATCTTGCCCTTCCACAGCTGTTAGGCAAGACAAGTTAGACACAGTGCAAACCTAAATTTTAATCTCCTGGTGAGTAACCTGACTTCCCTGATGTACTACTATACCAACATGCTACTTCAGTATTCAAATATGTAAATTACTTTATTGCCAACTGGGTTAAATCTACCTTGCCTTTTTATTCTCTAATGTGAGGAACTTGGAATATTTGTCATAAGGACAGAAGTAAATGTAATTAGGAGGGAAATCACTGCATCCAGATTCACTGTTACATGGTCTATATCAGTCCTCTATCAAGCTCTGTACTATAAATGCTCCTTCTAGCAGTAAAGTTCCTTGATCTCTTCTTTCTGCAAAGAAGAATTTCCAATGCCAGGTTTCCACTCTGACAGGACTACCTCATCACAATGATTCAAGTTTGGTAAGCCTTTTAAATGCATGTAGACTTAGTTTTAAGTGCATGCTATAGGTTTGATTAAATATCACCATCGATAATCCAAAGCCAAGATATAAAACCACCCAGTAAATTGAATGCCAAATCTCATTTTTGTTAAACTCTAAAGCCTGCTTCTCTCTTAAATCTTTCACCCCAAAACCCTAAGCCCCTAACTTTAAAAAAAAGGGAAAGGGTAGAAGAAAGACCATTTCTCTGGGAAGAAACAGCTTACTTTCAAATAAAATTCAGAAAGATTTAAAAGAACCAATACATTAGCCAATGTAGTTTAAACCTGCAGTCACATCTTCACAGATTGTTATTTATACGTAGCATTTTCACTTATCATATCTACTGTGCTCAGCAACTTTTGTTGAGAAATGGACAAGTGTCACAGCATGCTGTAAGACTACATTAGCTGAATATTTAAACTGTTTTTCTCTTCAATTACTTTTAAAAAGCATTTAACATGCACCCAGCCCCTAAAAGAGATAGCATCTGTAACGAATAACAGATTACAGTTTATTTCCTTAGGAATCCACTTGGTCAGTTGTCTAGTAGTTCTGTAATTTCTATTATAGCCAGTAGAAAAGTCCCTTAAAACATGGCAGTTACTGGCATTAGGATAACAATTAGAGACTTCCATGTTTTTCGTTAGAAGTATTTGCTGTAGCACATACATTATATACAACAGAGGTATATGGTGTTTAACCATATTGGAGAGAAGTTATTTTCAGGATTTATGCAAGTCTATCCAAGTGACTTGAGTAAAGCTAGAGCAATGCCCCTGGTTTGCGTATCTGCCCAACATCCCCCTCCCTGGCCTTTCCTTATCATGGGAACTTACGCCTGCCATCAAATCCCTGTATTAGCTTCCAAGTAGCAACAATGCTCAACAAATTTTTGACACACTGAAAAAAGTAACAGACTCCTGAATACAGAGAACTGCTGTAGCATTCATGGTTTGCAGTAACTGTGAAACCTGAGGCTCTCCCCACTATGAATTTCTTTTATTTCACTTGTCCATTTCACATTTGCTCCCTTCCAGGAGAGCCAAAGTTTGAGGGATGTCAGTTACAGGAACTGGCATTTGCCCTTCCCCACCCAGAGATGTACTTGGAACAGACATTCAGGACTTCAGGTCAGAGATGTGGGGGAAGCACACAAAGCAGAGCAAGCTGCTGCAGACAACACAGCATAAGACACTCCCAGTTAGAGTGGTACCAGTCTGTAGTTGTACCAAACGTTGGCATTTATAACCAAAAAATCAATTAAACTACTGGAGGCTTTAAAGTATTACTGGCTTCCAAGTCCTTTGCAGACAGTAAGCCACAAAGCACAAAAAAAAAAAACAAACAAGCCATACACACATACACAAACCACAAGCAGAGCACCTGATTTCCTCACAGAAAAGTGAGACCTTTTACCACTTCCAGAAGGTGCACAGAATGAATCACCCAGTGAGGTCCAATTAGAGAACACAAACCCTAAGTTTTGATTGACTCCTGTCAGCTATCAGCAACAGGGACAGCTACCTGCCATGCCCCTCAGGGCTGAAGGAACAGCGTGAGGTTTTGCCCTGGTGTTCACTCTGCTACTGTCTCATCTTGCCACTGCCAGAGATGAGGACCAACAGGCAGTTCCTGCTACACAGTAAGCTTCAAAAGGAAACTTTAAAAACATTGCCACAGGGTTAATTACAGCAATTTCAAAACTAGCATTAGTGAATTAACTGTCAAAGTTACCTTTACATTTGTTTTTAACCAAGTTACCTTTACATTTATTTATTTATTGGTCATTCTAAGCATGAGCTGTACTTTCTGCCCTCTTCCCCAAGTTAATGCAGCCTCATTCTAGCCCTAGAGCAGCATGCAAACCTGTAACAGTTTTTTTCCTCACTTTTAGTTTCCTTTATCATTTCTTCAGTAACAAAATATGACAATTGTGCGTGTAGATATTCAGATTCTGTTTTGGACCTCTTCTCTGCATCTTACACAGGAAGAACAGTTACTTAGTCACTGATGGACAGCTGTATGTGCTAAAACCCTCTTTCACGGGGATTTGAAATGATCTGCAAGTGTTTCAAGCTTAAACTAACTAGAACAGCGCCATTGCTTTCCAGCAAACCAAACATATTTTAACCTTAGTCAAAGCTGAGTTTCAAGACAGATTCTGTGATAGGATTCTTCAGTGTCACTGCAACAGAAACTGTTTGCCATAGAGCTAAGTAGTCCACAGCATTCAAACTGATAGAAAAGTTTAGGAAAAAATATTTGCGTGTGTGCGCACTCAGCTTCATATACTTTCTGTAATACTAAGCATATTTATTCTCCAATACTTGCTGCTCACAGGGTCATAATGAACCATTCATTTGAATATACTAAAAAATCATTTTACACATTCACCTGACATTGCCAAAAGATTGTCATAGAAGTATCTAATGACTTAGATACTAAGAAAGCATTTCTTTTGGATGTGCTTAACATCTTTTATTCTGGTCCAGGTTACATTACAGCAGAGAATCTCCAACCAGACCCTAGCCCTTGCTGATCTGCTTCATGGAATCCAGGTTGGCAGGAAAAGAAAAAGGACAATTACAACTGTTTATGTATAGACAAATACTCATTATTACTTTCCTATATATACACACGCTTTTTATTTTTTAAATCAAGAACCTAAGCCAGAGATAAGAACAGTGGCACTGTATCCATAGAGCACCTGTGTTGTCATCAGTGAAGAAGTGGGCACACGACTTGAAATTCACAGTATTTAAAGCTTCTATACAATCTGCAGGGCTGACGCTTCTTGGTACATAGCTGAGACATGTAGAAAGAGTCAGGAGACAGTTAAGTTCATGTTAAATAGTATACAAAGAACTACAGTAAATTGTAAATGTCCCACAAGAACTTACTCCTGCACAGCCTAGCCTATGTAAAATACATAAAGAATATCATCTCTTGCAAGATTTCAAAAACAGTGTATTAAAACAAAGTGCTTTAGGAAATGGATTTATAATGGCCATGCTTTAACCTCAAAGCATTAGGTTTTAAAGTCAAGGAAAACGTGTACGTGGTTTACGTTAGCTACTTACATAAATGTTCCTACTCATCGGTCAGTAAGTGGCAAAGACAATGACAATTCAATTGAAAAGAAGCTTAGTAGTAGAGAATTGCCATGTTTTAGAACAGCAAGCTTTCTCATTTTATTTATGAAAGGACAGCAGAGGAAAGCCTGTCACCATTTTTTTCGTTCATTTTGGTAGACAGACGTGGACCTACACGAATGAAGAACAGAAAGATTATCTCGATAATTACAGTAAAAGTGACTCTGGATGGTTATACCTCAGAGCATGCTAGACTCATGTTGAAACACCAAGTATCACCGTTCTGAACAGTCCATACAGCATAACTTCCGTGTTCCTAACATCCTCTGGCTGACTCCTTTTGTAGTGTTTCACTTACTTCTTTTATTAAGCTCTGAACTAGAAAAGAACACTGAAAGCTGAAAGTTTAGCATCAGAATTTTCTCCAAGATCCTTTGCATGCCATTTTGGAAACTTTTTTTCTGTGGCTTCAGGAAATGATACCGCAACATATCATTAAGACAACTGAAATATGTTATCTTAACATGAACAGGTTATGTGCTATTCAAGTTTTTTCTCTGTTCTGAAGAGTTGAGATATAAGCTATCAGTAGTAGTAGCAGCAGTGAATGCCTCTTGAATACGTCACGCCTGAGACACAAAACTCACTACCTGGTCAGTATAAGTACAGAACAAACAGTTATGCACTGTTTCTCAGCATTATTCCAAATCACACTGAGAATTTACTTTGTCTTATAGAACAGGATTAGCTTACTACGTTGTCACTGAGTGCTTCGAACAGGCCTCATCACGGAATTCTGTAGGAGTATCTCTAATATTTTACAGCTGGACTGTGTAAATGGACATACTGGAACACTACCAAACCATTTGGAAGAACAGGTATAGTAAGTAAACGAGCACCAACACGGTGACTCCAGGGACCAATCCACCACTCCTTCTCGTGTTGAGTATTTCCAGTGGATCCACACTGGCAAACACAGTCCAGATCCACTCTGGAGTTCATCATTTCAGGAGCCCTGCTGTAGAGTACAACAACTTCACATATGAACATATGGCAGAATCCAGCTAGCCACTTATGCTGGAAATCAAAACTCATTTTGTTGTGTTCAC
Organism: Anser brachyrhynchus; assembly: GCF_964034855.1. Classification (NCBI taxonomy): domain Eukaryota; kingdom Metazoa; phylum Chordata; class Aves; order Anseriformes; family Anatidae; genus Anser; species Anser brachyrhynchus. Next base: position 5,664,330 of record NC_137706.1, on the reverse strand, counting down.
ATAAATGCATTTCAGAAACAATAAGGTACTAGAATCTCCTTTATTATTTTAAAAACAGTTTTATTCTGTATATTTAGAAATGTGTAATTTTAATAACTGCAGAGAAAAAAATCAGCCACACCTGAATAGCTAATAACTCATTAACAGAATGCAGTGGTATATTATCTAAACAGTAGTAGTGCCAATGTGCCGTAATAAATTGTCTATTAGTAAAAAAATACATTTCAGGGCACATAGTACAGCATCCTTATGACAAATTACAGTAGGGATACTTCTCAAGAATTTAATCAAAGTAGAGAATTCAGACTTATATTCTTTAAATGCAGCACTTAAAAAGGTAACAACTTTGTGCATTTTTAAAAAATGTCCTTGTTTGTATATTGTAGAAATGCTGCTTTATTGCTGCAGATGTCAAAGTTCAAGGCTCAAAAGGTATGAGAATACAAAGATATCCTTAAGAAACTGTGTTTGTTTTTATATATATTTATATATATAAAAAGGTAAAGCTTATAAAAGTTAATTTACAAACCAAGAACAAAAGTGGTATGCACGCATTATATACAAGCAGTCTATAACATCTATAAATTTTTCAAATGCATAGCAGAAAACATACCATCATTTTCTTCTGGCTCTCTTCTGACTGATGAACAAACAGTACTCATTCTCTAAACCAAATTCATAATTTTTTTTTGTTCCTCTCTTTCCCCAGTCTCTCATGATATATTATCTAGGTAAGCACAAAAGCCATACAAACTAAATACAGAGAACTATGAGAGCTAAGACTATTAAAAACATGAGGGTAAGGCATCCCTGCTGGTTAATAGGTTTGTAATAATGTGGTTAATTTACAGATCCACAGAGGCAACTGAACCATAGTCACCCACATGCTTTTCCCCCTCCCCCCTGTTCTTATGACAACGTTTTCACATAGAATAGGTAGATAGATGTGTTTGTATTGGCCTCTCAGAGAAAAACACCTAAACTGTGCTACCAAAGTTGACTGCCATTTCGTTGGACACGTACATGGAAAGTCATTTAAAAACTAGAGACCAAAATGTAGTCTTGTGGATTACAAAACACACAGTACTAAAACTGCAGGCCAAATTCTGTAGTTTTGCGAGTGGAGAATGAACCAAATTCAGTTCCTCTGAATATAATCCATTTGGTACTTTCAGTTTTTAAACTATGAAATACTAGTAGTGTCCTTTAGAACAATAATGAAAAATAAACAAAATAATAACCAACAAACCAAAGCATACAGAACCTGCAAGAACCCTACCTTGTTCCCACTGTACACTCCCTGCTTGTGGCATGTATTGTGACCATGGTTCAAAGAGTGTACTTGCTAAACCATTGTTAGTTAAAGCAAGATGCTTAAATACTACGATCCATTATCACTTATAAAACAGTTAATACTTGATAGAGTGGTTCAGTTTATACGTAAGGTCCATCTCAGTTTCACATTATTTACTCAGTCAGCTAACTTAATATTTAGAAGTGGTCAATTAGGACTGAGACACAGTTTGCTCCAACAAGATAGTTTGGATCCCCAGGAAGAGACTTGTTCTGCCAGGTTTTGGGGTCACCTGTGGGAGGAAAACACAATGCTGGTGTTTAGTATCTGCTGTCAAACAGTGCACATCTTGAAACAACCAAGCTTTTGGATAGGAGTTTTTAAGTTCTGAATCAACAGGTCTTTTTTTCCCCTTCAACTTACAGCTGGCACATTACTATTTTAAACTCATTTGCATACAATACAGGATAGATCAGATGTTCTAAGCAGATGTTGCGACTGACACTCAGGAAACGTTAAATATAAGTCATTTTACTCTGCAGCACCAACATAGTGCTTTCCCTTTCAGAAGCATTAACAGTTAACCAAACACTCACTGGTTCTCTCCTGAATGGCCAAAAAAAATTGGACAATTTTAAAAGCTACCACAGTTAGGATGCATTTGAAGTTCCTTAGAATTACTTTGACTACAAATGAGTCAAAGCAGAAGTTACGTTGTAACTAAGCACTGACACACTGGTAATTTTATTTTCTAGTATGAAAATTATTGAAGACAGAATAGAAATTATTTTGCAGCTACAGCCAGTATAGCAGTTTAAAAGCCTGAAATACTGACATTCTAAAAAACATTCTAGATTGCTGATGTATACTTTTACAACAGAACTTCTCCACTCATGGTCAAAGGTGCTGTGTAATATTCTTTTACAAATGTGAGTCATCAGCTGCAATCTCACCAGACAAAGGTTACATTCCTAGCTGCATACTCAGCTGTCTCCTTCAACTAGAGTGGGTTTTTTTTTTTTTTTTTTCCTTTTAACCACCTAAAGCTACTACTAAATGCAACTCCTACAGAAGAAGTATCATCGTGCCACTATGGTAGAATAAAGAAAAATGCACTGAAGTTCTCTGTTAAGCCTTCCAGATAAATGGCATTCAATAGCTTGGTTAAAGATCTCTCTAGAGAAACGTGCAACAAGTTTGAGAACCCAGTCACATAGACTGCATACGCCACAGACCTCTGCATTAAATGAGACTGATGTAAATTCCACATAACTTTCTTGAACTCATGAAAACAAAATGAAGTACACAATGCACTGAGTGATGGCAACATCTGATATACAGACAAAGTACAAGTGGCCCGTGTATAGCCAGAATACAAACAGGTTTACTGCAGCCAGCCAAAACTACTTATTTCAGTTAAGAAGCTTATTAATGCTGGAGGATTTTTCGTTTTATAGATGCAGGAAGTTCCACTCAGTCTCAAAACTCACAAGATCCATTAGATTAGTAGAAAGGTAGAACGGGACTGTAGGAGTACCAGGTCCTACTTTTGCCCACAAGACACAATAGCAGACTCTTTTCCAGCCTTTCCTCTGAAATATATAGTGAGGATGAGACTGTAGTCACTGCAACCTCTAGCTGCTGACAATGTTTTTCCCATAATTACGCAGAACTGCTTCGAAAAAGTTATCCTTCAGTATTTTGTACTAATACATTATAATGTGTGACCATAAAGGCTTTTTTTTTTTTTAATTCCAGACTCATTCAAGCATTTGAAGGGGTTTAACTGTAAAACATCAGTATATGAGGCTTCAGTGTAGCAGAAAGGATGTTAGTAAGTGCAAATGAATGTAATTTTTGGGACAGAACATGGATACATTCAGAAAAGATGAGGCAGAACAGACGACTGAAGAGAGGAAAAACCCCCAGAGGTCTATAAACTGTTACTATAAAACCACCTGAAAAATCAGAGTCCCATAAGCAACTATTTAAAAAGAGAGAAAACAATTATTTATTTAAGACACAGTATGGTCTACTTACATATCATAAGACAGAATTGCCTAATTTTAAAGTTTGTCTCAAAAGAGCAATGTTATGATATACATCCCATTTCCGATTAACAGAATGTGGTGTTATATTTACAATACAGAAAGTGTTAGCATTTAAATATACACGCTCTTGCTCTCACACTCAGATGTGCACACACACACACCCCCCACCCCACTTTAGAAAGGGAGAAAAATGTCTCAGTAACTTCAGTTATTGTTTAGATCATTTGAGTCCTCTCCCTTCACTTCAAGTAAGTTCATGAACAGGTGTTATTAGTTACAAAAGTCTTGTCATTTTTGTACATAGGTGCCGTATCTTTAGGGACCCTAGCATTTATGCATCCGTGTTTTAATGCAGCCGTGTACACACACATTGTTAAATAGATGCATGCAACACATGCATATGTTATCTTATAAAAACTAAAAATTATTGCCATTAATACCTCTAGGTTACTGAATCCCCATCAAGGAGATTGATGCTTTAATCTTTCAAAGCATCAGTGCTTTGGTGTTGACAGTGATAGATACATTAGTGACAGAAGATATGCATACATGGTGGCTTAAATGCTGTATACAGAAGTACATTGTTCAGTCGTTACTTAGGTCATACGTACATAATAATGGTTTATGTCCTCCACCATAAGTTTTGAAGGTAGCTGAATAAAACCTTAAGACTTTTTCCCCCATGCAAATGTGCAAACTGTTTTGGTTTTGTTTTTAAGTCTTTGTAACCTCATAGCCATTTCATGAAATTGCTTGAAATTTCCCGGAATTCAAACACAGGCTTCTAATTGACAATTTCAGCCAATGCATTTTCTCTCTGCTCCCAGAAAGCCAGAGTGAGGTAAAATGAACAGGTAAATAAAATTGCAACCTAGTTGCAACTTTTACTATCAACCAGAAACTTCTGGATAAAAGGCGGTAGAGGAAAAATAGGCAGAAACAAGCAAGAAAAGTCTTGTGTAAAATCCAGCTACATTAGAATGAATTGTAAATGCTTTTACTGAAACACTACAGTTTTCTTAAATGACCCAATTGTTAGCATCAACTTGCACACATGGAAACAGTTAACAAGCATTAAGTCATGATTTATGAGCATGCAGATTGTTAAGATTTGCCAGAGACCTATATGGTTAATTAAGCAACAAACACCAGTTATGTTACAAAGGCCAATCAGAGGTACATAATCATTTCCTCTCAATTTTAGTGCGATATCATTTCAAGTGTATTCAGCTGTAGCAGTCCTCAAGAAAGAAGACAGAATAGAAAAATACGATTATATTCAAGAGACTAAAGATATTACTCTGTTTTTCTGCTGTCAAACATGGTTTTAGCAATGAATTTGCACCATGAGTAAATGTAAGAAAGACATCTGTAATGAAAATGAAATGGGAGAGTTTGACACAAATACAATGATCAAGTCCTTTATATTATACAGCATCACCTTTAGCGAAATTAACTTAAATTATACGATAGCACCCAAAAGCCCCAAAAGGACAGAGGGAGGACAGCATACCCGACGAGGAGTCGGAGGATTTTAGAGCAAAAGACCAACCATCAGGGGTCATAGACGCACAATGTGGCAGGCGCAGCTCCACTGGCTTCAGGAATTTTAGTCCATGAGGCCCACACATTACCAAGGGGCTAAGAAGCGTTTCACCTACAGTTAAGAGGAAAAAAACTGCTTACCATTCTTCTCAAAATTGGTTCAGACTATTACATAGTTACATTGTAGAGCTACTCAATCTTACAGAAAAATACCACCATTGTGACCTATCAGTAAAAAAAACACTTCCCAAAATTGTTCCTTGTTGTCCCTTTCAGGGCACTGAGGTGACTTTTCAATGATACATATGACAACCTCAAAATCTGCATCTGAAGAAACAAATCCTCAAATCTGTAAGCAGCCTTGTTCAAGCTGCTTGTTCTGTAATGGCTCATGATGTTCTTTCTACTCATATGGATTTACGGCACACTGAGCTGAATGAAGCCTCCTGCAGCTCAAAAGCTTATGACCCCTTATCCTAACAGTCAAAAGGCAGAACATACAAACATGTAGGCCTATTTTTAGTTTTAAATTCCAAACATAACGTAACATATTCCTCAGCCAAATAACCTTATGTTTTAATTATAAAGTAACTGCATATTTATTGCAAGTAATACTTTAATTGTACATTTATGAAGTTAAATCCTTTACTGCTTTCCTCAAATTAATAAATTAATATGACAGGGCAGAAGTTGTATATATATAAAGTACTGGTGTGAACAAAAGACTATAGGAAAATTAATCACTCAAATAAGACATACTACTCAACTTCCATTACTAAGGCAGTCGGGAATATACTTTGATTTATATGAAAATCTAGATTTTTTTTTTTTTAAACATGAAGCTCTTTTTTCTTTATAAAAATATTTAAAAATATTTTAAACTGCTGAATATTTTCAAGTGTTTAAATAAATTAAATATTCTCAAGTTACAATTTAGGGCCTCTATCTTGCTTCCAACTTCCAATATCAAGCAGAATAGTTTTTCCTTCTAATTCCTGTTTGAGATGTATATCCTGTACCTACACGTAGAAATACATGAAATGCCTTGGAGCGTATGAACATTTTCATATCCTATTTTGCTGTTGTCACAAAATAATTAATATTAAATAACAGAACAATTGCAGTGACAGTTCTTACCTTTCTCTTTGTCCAAAGGTGGAAGTATACTGTTGTCTCTGCATACTTTGAAATATATTTCTTGCTCTATTCCCTCTGGAATGGCTCCTTGTGGTATAATAATACTAACTCCAGTCTCTATGGAGCTCAATACACCACCATTGCTGTTAAATACACCTCTTGCTGTGGCTACAACAGTGTGTCCATCTTCTTCCTCCTCATCCTCTAGTGCTGAAGGGCTGAATTATAAAACAGAGATGAAGCCCAGCAGTTTTATCAGTATTTTTTCCTGAAAGTAAGTGGCACACTTTCCTCTGACTACTTTTATTAGCGCATATCCTGGTAGTAGTATGCTAGTACTGATTTCAGGAGAGAATAACTGTATCCCATATTCAGTTGTGTAGAATGCCTAAGATCCAAGTAGTTCAAGTTCTGCCATGAGAAGAGGTCATTGTCACCAAAAGAAAAAAAATGAAGTATATAAACACTGGAAGCGTCCAAAAAGTAGTTAGAGCAAGATTTTGGACCACTTGAATCTTATGTTTGCAAATGCTCACCTCTGGGATTACGCTGAAACAGCTTGTCCGCTGCTACAGACTTCAGCTTAGTAAAAACAAATGTATTATACATCCAAAGCATCTTTTTCCTCCCAAAATTCTATTATGACTTCAATAACATAAGTAATAATGCTAATTCAAGCCCCACTGAACCTTCTTTCAGCTTTAAGGAAGGAGAAACTTAACAGCTGCAAGACATACATTGAGAACAAAACCCTTAAAAGTACACAGATTTTTCCAGGTTGTCAGGCTATAACTAGAGATACAGAATATTATCTTATCAAATAGCTAGTTTGAACAGATTGCATACTGCAAAAGTATTCTAATCAAAGAAGCCAGTATTTCTGCAGTCTGCAACTGCATAGCATTAAAAACGTTCCTCAAGTGTTTATGAACAAATACGATTTGTTCTTCTATTACATTTCTGAGTTACTTAAACAGCAAGCAAGATGAAGTGTGATTTATTCAATATTATTTAGAAATCGGGATAATGAAACACTTCTGAAAATATTAGTAATCTAAGAACTCAGCAAAAGTTTACAGTTAGAGTACTATAATTTACTGTTGACATAATTCTTATAGTTCAAATGTGTTATGAAAATGCAAGGTGCTTTTAAGCAGTTAATATTTGGTCTTGCAGTATAGAGAACCATGACGAAACTGCTGAATTGGTGTCTTTTTATAATTACTTTTGAAATACCTTTTATACAAGTGTACCCAGAACTTTTTCTCTAAGCACACAGAGAAAATACAAGTTGGTGCAACAGCCATCCTTAGGAATTAACTGTCTTCTAGAAACAAATTAGAAAGACAAGTCATTACTATCTACCAGAGGATTTATAATTATATTATGGGAAGTGAGAAAGAAATCATGCCAGTTTTTAATGATAGGATGCAAAATGACACGAACATTGGACATACATTGAATATCTTTCCAAATGTTCTTCGATTACACGATTTTAGAATCATAGTTTCAATCTTCCACCTATCTTGGTTTATGGACTGACATCAACAGAAGTTGGAAGCATTGGAAGCACAGGAAAAAATAAGCTGTATGGTTTCACATATTAAGTTCTGTAGACATACTATTGGAAACAAAAAGCAAGAAGCTTACCTTACAGGTATGGCTTTAGGCACAGCATTAACATTATTTGGTTGATATTTAGGCTTGTCGACCTGTACAGTGAAGGTATCCATTCCACTGTCAAATTCAGGAGGCTGTGATGAGCTGTGTGCTTTCAAAATTGGTTGAGGAGAATTTGGAGACTTGGATGGCAACTCTGGTTTATGCTGAGCTTCATTTGGCAAGAGATTATGGTTGAACTTAGGACTTTCAAACTTACGCTCAAAGGGCCTTGCAGCACTAGTGTAAGGTTTTGTTGTAAAGCGGTTGTAAGAAGGAGTGACTGTTTTCTGAATCTGTTCAGTTCCATTAACAGGGCCTTTGTCAGGGAAGCTTTTCTGAGGATAAAAAGTGGACTGCACAGTGTCCTCTCTAGAGGATCTGAAAATTGCTGGCTTATTCTGAGGTGGAGGTGGGTCAGAGACAGAGTTAACTGCAATACAAATAAAAACACCAGAACTTGTCAAAAACAATCTAGAATTTCTTGTCACATACACCAGACCTAGGGAGACCATTTATTCTATTTTTGATCTACTATATAAAACACGTATTTGTAGGTTCAGTTCTTAGATCATCTATCCCATTTCATACATTCTAGCAAATCATCTTACATGACACTAAAGAGATACATGGTAGATACAATGGGATAATTTTTAATAAAACAGACAAATTTATACTATGAAAAAAGAGAAAACCAATATTAAAATATTATTGTGCACTCACATGGAACTGCAAAATTCAACTGGACTAGGCATTCCTCTGAAGGATGTGAAAAGGAAACATTCATGCCTATAGAATTCTCATCCAAAAGCACTGATAAAGACATCTTTAAGTACTGAAAATTTTACTTTATCTTTGCTGAGACCACTTAGTATGGAAGAGACAGTTATAGTTACTAATGACACCTGGAAGTTCGGGTTTCAGACAAGATCCTCAAATCATTCAACAAAATTCAAATTCAATATAGTAGGAAGTTATTTCCAGTAATAATTATTCCAAATATCAGTTAAATGAAAACATAGCTACCATTATAGACATAATGAAGCATCCACACAAGCACCTGAGAAATGATACTTGTACCACCTGTAAGACAAGTTAGCCTTCTAATTGCTCACCTTCAGAAAGTGCAGGCTTGTGATGGGCTGGGAGAGACAGGACAGGACTGTTAATTGACTGAGGTTGTGTGTACTGTACTGAAGGAGCAGGAGGAGGAGTTGTGACTTGAGGGACTGGCTCATAGCGCTTTTCACCAACAGATCTATCCATTGATTCTGCATCAGTTGTCTTCCCCCTGTTGAAATGAAGGAAAAAAGCATTTGATGGTTCAGTTTCCTCAGGGCTCTGAGCTCCTGCTATATTTTTCTTCTATGATCACCTCATTTCCATCTCTTCCTATAAACATTAAAACACTTCTTTTTTTAATATCTTGTCTCAAGTATAGAAACATTCATTGATAAGCACAAGGGATTTCAAGACAACATTGAATCTTAATATTAGTAACACAAACCATGGCAAACAAAAGGCAGATGACATTTCAGGTGTATTTGCATGATTACCTACAGATCTTCACTTTTCAGATTTGTTTAGGATTATTTTCAATTTTAAAAAGTGTTTTCTATTTTCTAAACAATATAAATCAACTTTTTTGGGGGGTTGATGGGTTGTTTTTGAAAAGCATAATTAGCCAGAAGAAGGATGGGTTCTAGTGTAAATTTTCTAAATACACCTAGTATTTGAACAATGCCATCTTAATTAGAAATGCAGTCAGCTTAAGCTTCACTAGCTTTATGTGCATAATGTAGATAACTTCAAAAATCTTATTTTCAAAATATTTCTTGCTTATACTAGAAATATGTCTCCAAAAGAGTTTCTTTCATGAAATGAAAGATTTCACGAAGACCTTTAATTTTGGACTTCTGTATATCGCACTAACTTTCAGAATTCATGTGTTAAAATTTTAAGTGCACATAATGCCTGTGATGAAATGTAACAGGGAGAGGACACCTGAAAACATCCTCACATCAACAACAGTCTTACCACTTGATGTTCCTTTTCAAGTAGTCATAGCTAGTGTAAGAGCCAAGAAATCTAGGTGATGGCAAAGCAAACAGCAATAGAAGAATGAAAGAAAAACGGTCATTCTATCTTAAGCATATTATTTCTTCACACTTTTTATGTTAAGTCCTAGCAGTTCTCATACGACAAGGTTCTTTCAACAATGAAACTATTTTTAACAGTGATGTTTCTGATAATACTTTTACCACGTGCATACGTACAATCATCGCCTACTATATTTAATGTGAGATTGTCAGTGAATTAGGCACTGAGTGCCTCACACTGACGGATGCTGAAGGTAAGAATGAGATCACACTAAGCTATTTGTTAAGATCCATATAAACAAACCGTTATTTAATGTATTGAAAAAGTGAGCAAAACCAATCTAAAATGCTAACAATCTTGTTTATGGGCCAAGTTGCGTTAATCTTACTGGTGTCTCAACATACCAAACCAGCAACTTTCTGTGTATTACAGATCATGTTCTGAGGGTACACTCATAGCAAGTATTTAAATAGCCCTACTGGCTCATCAAATACCAAAGACCACACCCTAAAATGCTTCTGAGCATGTTTAACAATTCCTGAAGAAACACCTTAACAGTGTTTAGGTATACTTGGAGAAACAGAGAAGAGAATAATAGGCATACTGGTGTCTGTCTCTCCATTTTTAACATTTAGCTTGCTTTTATGTTAAATCCATTTTACATTAGGACAGCTTTCCATCATCCCTTCACTTCCTGTACACTCATAGAAACTTAACAGGCAACAATTCTCAACAGTTACAGTCTTAATACTTCAGAGGAGATTGTTATGAAACTAAGAAGAGGGCTGAGCAACTTTTCAAACTCTGCTTCAAGACCACATGAACGTGATGCTCAGTAAACTGAACAGCACTGGTATGAATGGGTTTTTAAAATTCTATGTTGGAAAAAAACAGCACAATTTAAATCTGCTATAGAAGCTCCTGTTCACATTGATTTTTATATAAAGCAATTTATCCAGTAACAGAAGTTATGGCTGTTCACTGCTGTCTTCATTCCAAGTGGGTAGTAGCTGCCTTCTCTGAAAACTGCCCACCTGCAATGACTGCCTCTCAGCGAGGAATATTAACCTGCAGAAGGAGAGACATGAACAAAACCCACAAAAGCCCACCAGCCAGAAATCACTCTCCACACCTATCGGAGCTGCTTGCCAGCTTCCTGAGGAAATGAAAAAAAAAGGCAACATATGACTGTACATTTTGATGGAGAGAGCATAAGAGACAGCAGTGATAACACAAACTCAACCACAAGAGCTCGATATAATACAAAGCATGTTCTTCTGTTACACGCTCCTTCACTAGGGGTCAGCCACAACTTCAACAGCGTTGTTAAGAATCTGTATGTAACGAAAGAAGTCTACAGTAAAACTCTTACTCGTAGCTTTTGAGTGTATAAATGAAGTTCGTGTAATTAAAGTTGTGCTATTTCTGAAGCCATTTCCTACCCCATGTTTTTTTGTTTGATTTTTTTTAAGTTATCACTTAATTAGAATCATCACTTCTTTACTAAACAGTAAACAATTTTCATAACTTAATGTTAAACAATAATATTTTTAACTGAAAAAAGTAAGATCTGTCCTCGGTACCCACAATGCATCATATGGATTATATATTAGAAGGACTATATAGGAATAAGCAATGGCATAATCAGCAGTTCCTGTATAACCATTTGAATTTAGTCCCAAGTTTATTTTTAAGCAAGTTCACTCACAAAATAGCAATCACTATAGAAATACACTAGGGAACAAGAAAAAAAAAGAACAAGGAAGTAACAGGGTATAAAATGGAAGTTGGGTAAAGAGGATAGTCCTAAATGTGAACTCTTTCTCAAGTCAGTTATTTTGTTTCTCAACAAGCACACTACAGTATGCTCCTGGAAACAGTTCTGTCAAGCTGTGGTCTTTTATGTTTATTTCCACTTACTTCCAATAATATTTTGATCTTTTGTCTGTTTGCAGTAGACTACCCGTGAAAAGTTTTCTTTCCCATGCCTGTCCATTTCCATTAAGGACTACATTCTTCCATAAAGGAAAAAATCTACATATTTTTGTCCCAACATATGAAACTGTATCAAACTTAAAAACAATATTATTTTATTTCTCTGTGCCATTTAGATGTCACCTTTCTGTAAGACGAGCCCTAAAGTTAAAGTATAACCCACAACAAACTCAAAACTGAGCGAAGAATAAAGATGTCACGATAGTCAGGAGTGGTAGGCAGAAGTATGGAACAATCCCTCTCAACTCTTAGCTGTTCTGCAGCAAAGAACTCCGTCGCCGCATTTATTGCTCACATTCTCCATTGTGTTTGACAACAATGCAGAGTAAGGAAAATTTGCACATTCAGTTTGAGGAATTTTACAATCTTCACAATTACTTGCTAAAAGCTCACAGGATCCCTCCCTCAGCATTAGTTGCATTTGTTATGGCAACATGCTCAGGTGCTTACTGATCAAAATGGACCTTCAATGGGGTAACGGCATTTGGGTAGGTAGGAACAATTTTGAACACTACTGCAATACACTGAGGCCAGCCAAGACTTTTTTTCAGGCCCCTTCCTATGATGTCTAAATAGCAAGACAAATAGGCTCTAATCTTCCTGTCAGAAGACACAGGACAAATGAAAAGGAAGAGTAAATAACATCCTCGACTAAGAATCAAAACTGCTTACAGATTACTATATACATTCATTACCGAGCATTAAAAAAAAGGTTCAATAAGAAAGTTACCATGTGGAGACTTCCTAATTAGAAAAAAGTAGGAACTCCTTTAAAACCTATCAAGCTCTTGGAAAGATTTTTCTCTGTGAACTGAGAATATGAAAGATACTGTAGATAACAGACAATCTTATAGAAACAGGACCAGGATTCCTAGCTCAAAACCTTTAAGACAAGCACTGGAACACAGTGTACTGAGTACACGTAAGACAGCTTGAACATACAGTCACAGTATAAAAGTTGAGCAAATTAGCTCATTATTTTACTCCAAAGATCTCATTTACGTTAAGCTTGCCAGCCTTTCTGCTTCATCTGAATAGCACAGATTTCAAGTAGAAGTGCAACCAAAGCCTTAAAAAAAACAACTGACTTCCAGCCTTCATGCAGCAAGCCATGATAGCTTTCCACATGAACAGCTACAAACATAGTGTTATGGTTTGAACTGAACTGAATTATGAAAGTTGGAGAAACTGTAGAAAGTATTCACAGTTTATGCAAGTATCCTCCAAGGCAACCAGTCCTCTACCTGAGCTAAATTTGTACTATGAGCTTTCACACAATTTTTGTATCAAAATGTTCCAAGTCAAGGAAGCAGAACAATACAGGAAGCAGATGTTTCCATCGACAGATTAAATTCTGGCTTCAACAATATTCCCAGAAGGCTCACTTTCCTAATGTCAAACACTGCTCGTGTTTGAGGCCTGTCTGCAGAACAAATGCATGCAAAACTGGAACCAACTAACCTCTGCTTTGAAAGAGGTTTGCGCACTCATTATTAGTTACACTAAAGAAATACTTTACAGGCTGTTAAGAAGTGGTACGCGAGAGAAGTAACACTTTGAAGATCTCAAAAACTACCGAAATTATTCATTTCATTTACCAAAAAAAAGTTATGTTTTCATACATCTAAACAGAGAAACTGACTTCGCAAACAAAGTTTCTATTAGGTACCACAAACCCCTGGAATTCTATTAGCTGCAGAATTTCAGTTTTAGTCCTATCTGCCTCCTTTTTCTCCTTTCAAATTAAAAAAAAAAATAAATCCCCCAAGCTTACTTAGAATAATTGGAGAAATTCAGCTGATTTTGTGAATGTATTGGTTTGGTGGTCTCAGAATGATGGCTGGCAGGAACCTGTGCAGACGGCTTATTTTCAAAACTCCTCCGATCAAAATATGAGAGCTGCTTTCGATAATACTCCTCATCTTCTTCAGGATCATAATGATTTGAACGCACAATATCTTCAGGCGGCTTCACTTGAGGTCTCTGTGGTTCTGGGGCCCTAATGAGGAAGAATACACAGTTTGCCCTGCACAGTTGAACAAGCACAAGTATGTGAACTAAAATTCTGTTTTGTAACTCAACTAGTAATAAATCAAGACGTAATTCTTAAAATTGCATGCAATACCTTTTTAACCTATACTGTCTTGAAATGTGATAGCTGTGATGTAGCATAAAGAAAATCCTTATCTTTTATCCTACCTTTTCCCTTATGCTTTACTCTTCCCTTTTCTCAGGAATCATGTCCATGTCAACTGACTTTATGCCCTGAGTTACTATTGACACTGAAATTAGACTGACACACTCCAACTCTCCACTCTGCAGTTTACAGTTTGAACCATTAAGATGTGTTGTCTGAAGACTCCAAACTTGTATTGAAAATTATGTTTAATTATCAGTTGTGCATCTACCTGTAAGTTGTTTTGTCATGTTCATAATGGCTTTGAGAAGTTGGTTTTGGACCACTCATGGTTGTGAGTGTAGGCTTCGGTGCTAGTTCTGGAGGCTGTAAAGAGAAGCACAGCATATTTTCTTAGATTCCAATCTAGAAAGATGCAGAACCCGAGTAAGAAAACTAACAATGCCCTTACATTCCCCCACCTTAAATCAGAATGAAAGACTAGCAGAAACTAATGGGGAAATCTTCAGCATGACAAGATCCTCTTTAATTTTCAGCTTCTGCCTCTAAAACAAACTTCAGTTATGTTGCTGTCCCACAAGCAGTAAGGTTTTCTTTTCAAGACAGTATTTTATTACTTGCAATACAGTCTCATTAGTAAAAAGCAGGAATTAAAAAACAAACACATGCCAAAATTTACATGACCTACCTTGACAGCTGATGTATCACTGGGGTCCTTCATTTTTTCTAGAGATGGTGATCTTCTTCTTTCAAATATCTTAACCCTACTTCGCACAGACTGTGGTTTCATGGCTGGATCTTCCTCCTCCTCTGCTAGAGATGGCGGCGTAGGCAGTGGTTTACTGTTAGAAGGCAAAACTTCCGGTTTGGTTTGCGATGAAGGGGGAGGAGGAAGAGAGACACCTGAAGTGCTATGAGAAGGCTCAAATTGTCCTGCCTTGGCATTATAAGCTTGAGGAGGACCTTGTTCATAGCCCCTCACATGTGGATCAAAGTACTGCTTCGGTTCAGGAGATCGAGATATGGTTGACTGGTATGGCTGAGCTTCTTGTTTATATCTACCATGCGTGTCATATACAACAGTATGTTGATCTTCGTATCGCACTTGTGGTAAGCTGAAGTTTTTAGGTGCATGCTCGTAGCGAGGTCTGCCATCGTAAGTCATCTGAGGGGGTTCCTCAAAACGGGGTTGTGCTGGGTAATAACCGCGTTCTGTGCTCTCTTCTGTGTTTTGTCTAGAATCAAGATCCCTAGGAGGCTGGTTTTCGTAAGCTGTTCTTGGTTGATTATAGGGCTGTTTTTCATCATAATATGCCCAGTGCTCCTCATAGGGAGGCACGCGATCATCGTAATGTAGTCGAGGGTCATAACCACGAGAAAATTGATCTACATAGTTTGTAGAATCATACCTATATGACTGTTCGTACTCCCTACTTGGCTGTTTTTCTGCATACTGAGTCTGGGATTCATACATCAGATTTGGGTCTCTTTCCTGTCTCTGTATTGGGTGACTAATTGCTGGCTGTTTTAAGACATAGCTTTGTCTGGAGGCTTCTTCGTTAATATATGGATCCTTTCGGTATACCTGTTAAGTAGAAAGGCATATTTTTCATTTAAAATTAAGAGTAAAGGGAGCCAAGCTTCATTGAAAGTGTGAAATTTTAAATCTATTTTTAAATTCATTTTACATATTGGCTTTAATTTTGCTTAGAAGTTGAATGATTTGATGCAGTTGTCTGCAATCACAGGAAGCTTTGATTCAAGAGATCCTTTCCAGTCCTATGCTTGAGGAAAAGCATATGCGTAGATTAAAAAGGGAAGCCAAAAGAGAATAATCTCTCATATTTCTGTGTTTTGTTGTTGTGTTTTGCTTTTTTGTCGTTCTCACCCTCTTTTTCTTTTTGCATAGGGGAGGTCAGGACAGGGATATTCAAGAAATAAACTGATTTGTGTGTTAAAGTTAGTTCAAGCATTGCTGTAGGGGTATTTAAAGTCAACTAAAATAATGGGTTTATCTTCCTGATCAACATGATCGAATATTAAAAAAGTACTATTGTTTTAGGGAAAGAACAGATTTTTCATCAAGTCCTCATTAACAAAAAGCAGAGCATTGACAAGCTGAAACAGTTGCATGTGAAATAAAATCAAAATACAGAATGCATCCTTAATTTAAAAGATCATCTTTTGAGAAGTGGAAAGTATATAGTTTGAAGCCATGCACACAAAACATTAGATGATGCTTAGAAATTTAGATGCACTGTTTTGTAACCTGCATAATCTCCTAGAGTAAAAAAAAATAGAAGGAATTCTCCAAATAATGGCAAAACAAAGGAAAAAAATCATGTGCTAGCTTGATGTATAGCAGGAAATCAGCGCAACAATGTGGCACAGGTACCTTTGCTGGATCTATATGCGGCGATAAGGATGATGGCTCTTGATCTCTTAGCACTACATGAGCTCCCTCAGTACTTGATGTTCTTAAGGGGCCCGCTTGTGGTTGGTAAGAGTTGTAAGGAGCAGCAGTAGGCTCCTCCAGTCTGACATTAGTTAGGTTTACATTAGCATTTACTGCAGAAGTTGATGAGGTTGCAGGGTTTGATTCAGGCGACGGGGAAAGGTAAGGGACTGCAGGTGAGGCTTCTGCTTTCTGTGAAGTGTTTAAAATATTTTAAATATACTGCTATCGAATCACTGTATGACTTTTTTGATTTATATGAAAGTTACTTAAATTGATGCTATGATCAACTCAGCTACACGTAGAATGAAATGTACTGAAAGTATCATGCATTACCACTTCCAGACATTCATTATGCTGAACATTAAAAAAGCAAAACATTAAAACAAAGTAGAATGGTACTTGATTCCTCCTCCTGTCAAAGGGAATCACTAACACAGGTAGTGCAAGATGATTGTCCAATTCATTGCAACACACTGTTGTTGACAGATTCTTGTATGCAGTTAACACTGGTAAGGAGACTATAAAGATAGCAAGTTCTCTTGAACAAGAAAACTACTTGAAGTAAATGTACAGTGGTCAGCATATAAAATCACTTTCTTACCGGCTGAGAAGCAGTTGTTTTAAATCCTGAAGAATCTATTCTGAGATTTGGCTGAGGCTGAGCTTGAGATGCATAACTAGGGTAATTTTGACTTTCATGATGCATTCCAGAAGAATCCTCTCTAACAGGTTCAGAAGAACGTGTAATAGCGGATTCAGGAGGAGTCCCAACCTCATCGTTCAGAGTTTCATCCAGTTCTTGGTCCGTATAAGCACCACCTTCTGTATCTGTGTCTTCATAGTCAGATGTATGTCTACTGTCTGTACTGTACATGGAATATTCACTACCAGGAGCTGAGAGGTAAGAAAGGCGGTCATCATGTAAATCAAGGTCATCACTTGTAGCACCATCTGCCTGCATCAAAACAAAATTGAAGAGCACATGTTTATTGAAATACTTTTCAAATTAAGCTTTACATTGCAAGATAAAAGGCAAAGACATTCTTTTTTGGTGAAGAATTAAGAAATAAACAAATGGAATACACCTATCTTGTTCTGATCCACAACATAAAGTCAGGTATTGCAAAACGTTAGTAATACTCAAAATCCAGGAGCAGGTTAGAATTCAACAATTCTGAATATCACAGGGAAGGAAAAAATCAGGGTTCAATCACTGGAGGTGTTAAGCTTATATGTAAAAGCTTTTTCTGCAGTCTAGTTCTTCAGTTTACTAAGGGGTCAGATGTCTATCAATTCAAGGGAAGGGATAGCACCTAGTGTCCATGGAAATCAGTGTTTGACAAAGATAAAAAAAACTATAAAGAGTTGTCATTGTACTGGAATCACTAACTTGGAGGTAGATATAAGAAGGTGAAGCTAGTTCTGTTTGAGCAGAAAAATAGTTCAAATATTAAGAGCATTGTAACAGTAACAGATCATCATTTTCTTACTTGAAACTGGCGTTCCTCTTGATATTAGTTTCTCTAGAGGATGGATCTAACATGCATAGTTGCTTGAAAAGGCAACCGGACTTTTAATGGGAAACAGAATTCTAACTTTCTGATTTTGTATGAGTGTTCTCAAGATCGAAAGAAAAAGACCATGAAGATGTTGCTTGCTTTATATTAAAAACCACTGATTTGTCAATGGATAATCCCAGCACCTAGTACTGATGCAGCAGAACACCCTGAAATTTACATGAAAAAACATCCAATCCCCACAAAAGTTTCAAAGCAATAACATATCCTTCAGTAAAGCATCAACAGGCAAATGCTCTCAGTTTTACTACTCCACTACATGCACAAGTGTTATAGCCCTCATTAACAATACTTCACTAATACAATGACAAACCAGTTTTCAACAGATCACACAGCCATAGAACTGTTTTAGATCTTCAAATGATTATTAAAATCACGAGGAAATAAGGAAAACAAATTTAATTCCACAGATAGATGCCCGTATCTCCAATACCAGCAACAGAACAAAAGACTACAAGACTGATAGTTTTGTCATTCCTCCCCCAAAATGACAGTACTATTATTTCTTACCTTTCCTTCTGAAACCCATACCAGTTGGTTCTGTTGTTGCTGAATGGCTTCCTTTAGAGCTCCATACCATCCTTCATTCATCGAATTCAAGTTAATGGTAGCTAGAAGTAGAGCAAGTTAGTTTGACATTTGATTTCTGTAGAATTTTGAAAAGAAACTGTATTAAAAACATTAAATTAACATTATATACTAAATAAACATATATTATATTATTATATATTTTTATATATATATGATATATTAAATAAACATTAACATTAAGCATTAAAACAGTATTAAAATTAATATCAACTGTGAGATTTAAATAGTAATGTAAATGTTGGTATTCAAAGCAACCCTAAGGCCTAATGTAGCTTGGGGCATTTTACCACATTGCAAAGACTCAAAGACTGAATTAACAGTAATTTAGAATAAAGTGAGGCTTTAGTTTAGTCTGAGAACAAAATCACATTATTATCCTATTTATTCAGATGTTTGTTTATAACTGACCTTGCAAAGCAACCAAATATTTTTTGGAACATCATTTTGACGTTTCAGATCTCTTCATTTGTGCAATTGTGTGCACAAACAATTCGCACAATAACTACCGGGAATTGAATGTGGGGAACCTGAACAATTCAACAAATGCTGGACTGTATTTGCAGGAGGGCATTTATTCTGTCAGCATCACCCTTTCCAACCTCGGGGCCATAAGCAAGTCTGCATGAACTGGGATCAAAGAATAAGGCAAGCAACCAGTAGGTATTTGGTCACACTAAGAGCAAGAGAGATTGCCAAGGAAGGAAAAGAAAGCCTGGAAAGCACCGATGTAAAACAGGCTAAGAGATGCTTCTGTGTCCTCCTCTAAAAGGAAAGGAACAAGAGGAAAAAAACATGGAGGAAAAAGAAGGAACCACAGAGGAAAAGCAATAAAGAAATACCACAAATGAAATGCATCTAGTACAACTAATGCCAACCAGTAATTGTGATGGCAGTGCTTTGGTAAGTTAATGAACCATTTTATATTGTAGTTTTCAAAGCTGGAGTGGCTTAACTACAAGAAGAAATATTTGGAACCTGCAAGAGTAGGTAGCAATTAAGTTACAGCAGTTTCTTATAAAGGAAAAATACTATTTAAGTCTGGAAAAAAATTCTCTATCACACCTCTCCCTCCCTCAGTTATCATGGATTAATCAGTATTTTTCTTGAATTACTTACTTGTAAAGAGGTGGTGATTATTTTTACGTAGTTTGTGAGCTCTTTCATATAGCTTTCTGGCACTTTTTCGTGATTCTGGGCACAGCCTCATTCTCATGGTCTTCACACCCTGCTTAGAATCAGGGTTCAGGAACACTACAATAGGATACCACTGCGCGTAATTCAGACGGTCCACTGCATTAGGAGTGACATCTAATAAAGCATGTTTGTCCTGTTTTGATAAAAAAGGCAGAGACAAAGTGAAGCACTTATATACTAAGAAAAATATTTTTTCTTTTAAACATTTTCTAACAATTTGCTTTGTATTAGCTTTGCAGAATTCATCATTTCAAAGTATCAATTTAAATCCTTTTCTGTTTGAATAACAGACACCAGATCAACTCAAACACTAGGCTACAAGGGCATACACATTTTAAATGTAGAACTGCGTAACAATAAGCTTTTCACTATTTAGCTCTCTATTATAAATTAAAAAAATCGGCCCTCTGATGCAAGCCTCAACTACAAAAAGGCACTAAACTAAAAAACGGCTAACAGTAATCGCCTAGTAACAGGAAAAAAGGGAAGAGTCAAACACGATCTAGACTCGTTACACAGCTCCGCTTTTCCTTTCATAAAAATCTACTCTCTGAATGCAAGAATTAGGACAGTTTTCGTCCACTGCAAGAATCATCTCAAATACACAGCACATAGTACCCCCCACTTTGCTGCCAAAACACCTTTTTCTACTTGGGCATCAGAACAGTTTGCAGTTTGTTTTTAAGTCAGAAATGAATAGGTGAGGAGTACAGCCTCATATTATAAATTCATGTCCGAAGTTCTCAGGATATTAAGGAGGTGAGATTGAAGGATCCTTTTCCCTAGTTCTTGCACAGAAGTCAAAAGTTATTAATTTGTAAACTGGAGGTAGGGGGACAATGACAACAAACTATTCCATAAAGAAAGTACCAGTTTCTGGATGCAAAGTCACACTGTGGCTGCAAGCACAAACGAATCTTAAAATGGACATAATAGAGAGGGAACAACAACCCCTAGAACAAAGCCTGGAAATACTACCAGATTGCAGTTATTATGGAGAAGACATTTTTTCTAATTAACCAATATAAAGATGAGAAAGTTATTTTTAAGGAAAAAACACTCATTAGTTATACTTTTAAACATTAGTTATACATTTTAAACATCAACAGTTTACTTATTGATACCAGTTTTTCCTCTTATGTTAGAAGTACAGTGACAGTAGAAGACTTACTCTATCAATTATCTGTTTTATTGTGTGAAGACGAATAATGCCAGAACTACGTTGGTCTGTACCAGCATCTCTTGGTTCACTTTCTGATAGAGAGGACACAGTAAAAATCTGTTTTAAGTTTACAATATACTCTACATTCACACATTAAAATAAAGAAAACTATTTCATCACTCAATATCAATTCAGGCTGAAGATGCTCTTCTTCAAAACATAGTAGAAAGCTATCCACAAATTTGGCCACAAAAATCACTATACCTATGCAAGAGTACTTCAATATCAGATACTGAATTAAATTTAGATTTTAGAGGGCTATAAACGCAACTAACATTACTTTTGCCTACAGAGAATTACCATCATTTAACTAGTGAAAAAGCTCACATTTTATCTGTTACTTAATATTGTTAACATTTTGTTAAACACAGTAGTAGCTGAAGTAATAGCATAGGAACTAAGTAGCAAAAGAAAGTTGGCAATTTCATAGCTGCATAAAAACTCGATCTCACACTTACTTGCAATTTGAAAAATATCTGGTTCTTCTCTAGCTAGTTTCTCCCGCGCAACATCAGCTATTGGACCAAAAATGGTCACTGGTCTGAGAAACCCAGCTAGAATAGAAGGCAAAGGAGATAACAAGTTAAGTTGATTGCTTAAAACAAATGCAAGATACTCTGAAACACATGGATTAATACAAAGCAAACCCCACAATCCTGTTAGCCTGCAACAGAAGTATCTAAGACTAAAGCCATACCTTCCCGAAGAACAACTCTCTCATAGGCAGGAAACTTTGTCTGAACAGGTTGAGCAGAAAGATCTTCTCTGCTTTTTCGGAGATTTCTTTTTGAGCTACGCAAACCTCGGAACCTCCAGAAATCCGCTCGATCTCCTCCTGCTGTCTTTGGAAGCGTGTACTGTACACTAGCTAGTTGCTCAGCTCTAAGATGACAACAAATCCCAATGAGTTACCAAGAAAGACAGCTGCTGAAATAACACTTGTCTAGCAAGCTTACGCTTACAAAAACGCTACCACCTGCTAAATCAAGTTTTCTTTGTTTCTGTATTAGCAACTATAAGATAGAACTACTCAGGCTAATGTCACATTTTTAAAAGCTTTATCTACCCTTGTCTCTAGTATTGAGAAGTAAGTTTCAAGCTAGGTGTTTTTTTATATTTATTTTTGGGGGACATACAAAAGTCAAATCAAGCACACGGAACACATAGTTAACTTCAAATTGTTTTAACAGTGACTTTTTCCTAAGAAACTGAACAACTTGTATAGACTAGTGTCCTGCAGGCAATGCAAGTTACACCGATGCAGAATTTCAAATTTTAGTTTTCAAACAGCAATAAAAACACCTTAAGATCGTACCTGTTTTTATTAGGTATGATACCTCTTTCAACTTCCTTATGATTCTTGCCAATTCGAATCGCCAGCCATGAACCCAGTTTACCATTGTACAGAGTGTCCACCACCCGGAACACTTCACCTTTGTTGAAACTTAGTCCATAAGGAGATTCTTTTTCATATTCAAAATGAGTTCTGATATAGAAAGAATCCCCTACATCAGACTCCACAATGCGACGATAAACTTAGAAATTAAAAATAAAAACAGTGTTAAACAAATTCCAGTGGTTTCCTACTGCTCATAAACATCATTCAAAACAGTATCTTATCTTCTTTTAATCCTCCTTGTTTTAAGTTAACAGTATTACTTCAGGAAAGCTTAACGTCTCAGACCTTCTCTATTTTAAACTGCATAACTATTAATAGCAAACTAACAGTTTAAAGTCAACTTTTGCTGTCAGAAATTTGCTAGTATAAGCATAATTCAGTTCCTTGGA
The DNA here is from genome assembly GCF_964034855.1 of Anser brachyrhynchus. Lineage (NCBI taxonomy): Eukaryota > Metazoa > Chordata > Aves > Anseriformes > Anatidae > Anser > Anser brachyrhynchus. Next base: position 5,641,582 of record NC_137706.1, on the reverse strand, counting down.
AGGAAGGAATCTTACTGTGAAACAAGTTTTTAAGTACTCATTTTAACAGCATAACTATAACAGACTCTATCCAGCTCCTCCAAGCATTTAACGCCAATGCTTCTGTGAAATAATTTTGTAGTGTTGTTTGTTGTTTTTTTTTTTTGTCTCCCCCTAGCCTCTAACTACTCAATATTAGCTGTGTTTTTTTTTTTAACCTGGTTCCAAGCAGTCTACTACATTTTTCCTGATATACTTACCATCTTTTTTCTTCTGTGCCAAAATGGTTACTTCTTCGCCTTTAGGGAGATCAAGCAAAAAAAGGACAGCTTCCTCTCTGATGATATTTGTGAAGTCTACATTGTTTACCTAGCATCAACGAAGTAATCAGTTTGATTTCGCAAACATTATAGTAGACATGTAAACATAGAACAGGAAATTTGCATAAACTTATCGCAATGGTTGTTTATTCAGTTTAATGTACACACAACAAGTGCATGCATCTCAAGAAGCCTCTTGTACCTCTAAATAAAATTATTGAAAACGTATATTATTGAAAAACAGAACTCCTGGAATATTAGGTAGCTACTCATTTTGACTACTTGAGATCAATATTATGGAGCATCTGGAAACATCAGTAACATCAACTGTAATATACAGAACCCTGTGTGAGAATCTAGTGACAGAACAGTTAAATGAATTTTCTCTGAGCTGAGTTTAGTCTAAGAAACTAGATATAAAACATACAAACCTTCCTAGCAACAGTACAATAACAGTAGATTTTATTGCTAGGTCATCCAATAAGTATAAACAGAAATACTGTACGAACTGCAGAGGCAATCTATTTGATGTTACAGAAAGAAAACCTACTTTGGTGTTAACAGAACATTTATTTATAAATGTTATTATTTTTGACATACCCTGAGAATCTGGTCTCCTTCCTCTAATCCTTCTTTCGCTGCAGGGCTGTCTTCCAGAACACCAGCTACAAATATGCCAACATCATTGCCACCAGCTAGTCGCAAGCCCACACTATCTCCTTTTCTGAATTTTACCAGTTTCATGCTTGGCCTAGAAATTTAGAATATATTCCACTTAGAGGTATACTATAAGATATTCTGGTAAACTGAGAATGAAGACATGCAAATAGTTTGCCTATTACTTCAATTAGAGGATATTAAGCTATGCATGCCATTAACTGCTTATCAACTGCAGCATTATACAACAAACTCATTAGCAGCACTTGAAAGTAACAAAACTCATGAAAATGTAATTGTTTAGTGAGGTTTGGTCTTATGCTGATAGTGTTTTAAGTGACGTATTTTGACACACTCTTCCCAAAACGTTCCTCCTTTGAAAGAACTATACTGGCACAAAGATCTATTTTGGCTCTTTTGAGATCAAGACGAACATTTAAGACTACCTAAACTAGAATCTACTCTCATGTATGCAAATGATCATAAAGGAGATCCAGCTGGAGTAGAGTCATTGGCACGTCAAGACTTAGCACATTTCTGCAATTATCTTCTTTATTAATTGTTATCCAATTATTTAAAAGGAAACGAATTTACTACAGTATCTCTCCTCTCTCCAGACATGGGGATAAGGCGGGAGGTATGGGGGTGCCCAGGGAGAGAGAAACACTGCAACTTTCCAGTTGACAATTCTAACTGCTCATTCCTGCATGAAATTAACAAACTTGAAATTGTTTTATTACATGATGTGAGTGCCAACGAGGCTCAGGAATAAGCCTAAAATTTTCATCCTACTCCTTTTAAACAAAAGCTTCAGGACAATGTGCTGACTTTTCATCAGACCATTTATGTTATGAATTACTCCTAACTTATGTTACTCGTTACCTTGGGAGAAAGCTTGATTTGCTCAAGACCCAGGCAATCAGACTCAAACAGAATTTAGAGTTACATTACCGAAGCATTCCATCTTCATGGGTTGAATTAGGTAAAGGACCATCAGATGGACTGACTGGTAAATCCACATCTGGCTGACCTCCTTGTGCATACACTGGCTTTGGTTCTATTAAAATATAGAAGACATTAATGTCAATTTGGTCATTTAAAGATGAGAAAATAAAGCCTAACTTAATTAAGAGCTTGATTACATCTTCAGTAGTTTTAAGTCCACCCACTAATCCACTTTATAATAAAAAAATTAAATATTGGAAACTTAAAACAACAAGGACACTCTTACCCTGCCATGCAAAATGGGGCAATTACTGGCCTAATTACTGCTTTAGTAAAAATCCAAATTTTCTTTACACTTAAGAGTATTCTAAATATCATAAAACTGCAAGAACTAAGAGAATTTATGCTCTCTGAAGACCACTTTCAACCCTGCTCTTTCCTACCTGGATATGCCTAACATAAAACTTTCTTCCCTTTTAAAGTTATTTTGAATTTTGAAGACAAAATACCATAAACACTAGAACTACCGCTCCACACCTTGAGGCTGGCAGACTGCACTTTTTATTGACTCTCCTTAAAGATAGGTACTTACTATAACTCTGCTCGAGTCACTGGGAGGAAACTGCCACTGCAGCCTTTCCCCCAGTAGTGAACACTGTTAGTGTCTATTATCGGTATATGGTTGCTCATGTTACAAGAATTTACATTTAAAGCATTATCTGAATACACTTTAAAGAAGCTCATTTCAAATTACACTGGCTTCAAAATAAGTTAATGTTCCTTTCTGCTTACTCTAACCACCAATAGACCAGTTTGCAATAGGAAACCTCAGACAATTTGGTAATATGCTCTTTCTAATGTGATTTTTGCCTTTACCATATAGCATACCATAGCATAGCACTTTAAGTCTTTAATGACCTGTTCCTAGCCCAAGACTCTGATGGTGCCTCTAAAAACCGCTCTCCTTCTACCCTCCTTGACTCAACCAACCATGACAGGCTTCTTGCCTTTAGTCCAAAAAGCAGTCACAGAATCTGCCAACTACTTTTCTAATATTTTCATTACAGTCTTTGAAAGAGCCTCCTAATTTCCCTAGAGCTTTCTTTGAGGCTATTAAAGGATTATGTGCTTTATTACACCATTTTATTTCAGACCATGTATTATATCAAGTTCATTTTATCTGCAGACAAATTTAAATATTATCTTAATGTACTGGCCTATGACTTTTTTTTTTGTAAGACATCTTCTCTCATACAAACTGATTTTTCTCCACCTGCTTCTTCCCACTCACCCAGGAACAGAATACTACTTTATCCCTACTACACAACAACAACAAAAACACCAGAGTACTTATTAATTGCTTGCCAGTCCCTCAAACCACTCATTTGCATACTACATTGGATTGAAAAGCATCTTCAGAGGCTCCTATCCTGGCTGGTTTTGTATCATGCCAATTATTATTTTTCAATACATTATAGAAATACAGAATTTATCTTTTAAATCCAGTCATAACCTTTTTCTATCTTGGCAAATTAAGATTTAGTTCACTTGCATCTTTTCATAACATTCTTACAGGAGGTTACTTCCTATGGCAATCTTTTTCATAATGACTGCTGCATTAGAAAACCTACTGTTCTCATTTTCAAGGCCTTTCAGAGCCTATCAACATCATAACTCCTTCAATTCTTCACTGAGCTACTGAATACTACATGCAGTAGTCTCATTGCTCATCCCGTAAGTGTTCAAATGTTTTCAACCTTGAATGTGCTTTTTCTCATTCTATACAGCCTTTCCAGAGCAGCTCCTTCTAAACTGTCTGCACAGCTCATCTTTCTCCACTTGCAATTTCAATGAATGGCCCCACTCTGGAAACCATAGGAAAAAAAAAATCTAAGTCTTTGTGCTCAGAACAATGTCCCATCACCGTAGCACGGTATGGTTTTCTTTTTAACACTAACTGGCTTTTACCTACTATCATTGAGTTTACTCCTCCTCTTTCAAAAAAGGAATGGGATTTTGTTCTGTTTCTGTTAGTTGTACTGCACTTTTAAAAATGACTCTTGGCCCATGACTGTAGTTAAGTGCCACAGTGAAAACATATATCAGAGTGCAAGTTTTGTTTGAGAATGGTCATTCTAAAAAGGCTTAACTACACCTTTATTTAAATTTACTCTACCACAAGTAACTTGTAAGATCCAGTCTACAACTCGACTCTCAGAAGAGATCTCTTGTAGCCTTGCTCTAGAGAAGAGTACAAAAAACTCTTTATAACTAACACACAGTCAAAGCTCTAAACAGTGAAGTTTCACCACTGTATAATGGGCAGATGCATCAGCTTAGGTTTTCAAGACGGAAACCCTGAAATATAAATAGGCTCATGGTTACAAAGACCATCCGTATTCAGCAATAAAGATAGTTAGAACTCGTTCTAAGATTTCAGTAATCATTCCACAACTATGCAGCGGCATGCAATCTCCACTGATCATTCATTCTCAGCAATATGCATAATTATATTTCATATTTTTACCTGGGAGTGGTGGTGTTTGCTTTTCAGTTCTTTCGCCTGCCACCTCTTCCATAGTTTTAGAAATATCATCTGCATTCTTTACAGGCGTAGAGACGGCTCCTGGTTTAGTTATTCTTTCATCTTCTCTGCTTCGAAGACTATATTAGAAAAAAAGATTACACTCTGCATATAGAATTATTTCTACAACCTAATGCTTCTAAGAGCAAAGAACAAATCTTTTTCATTCAGAAGTTCATATTTGGCAGATGAGGAATTATTGATTACATTTTGCTCTCTTAGGCTATTACAATATCAGTATTTTTACCAGTTGAAAATTTGAGCATTTTGTCCCTAACTTTATGTTAATAAAATAGCTCTCTAGATAGGGCTATTTCGAAAGAGGAGGGACATCGTAAAATGGAGTGCTGTCTTCGCTGCACCCTGCTTCAAGCAAGTATGTTGTACATGTGGCCTGTAAATTTCACAGGAAAATGAGAAACAAAGGAAAGAACGGGAGAAGAGCAGTTATGATCCTTCACTGCTCCCTGTAGAGGTCACAGATTTTCAGACTTCAGGCTTTGCTATGATCACACTACTCTATCTGCTCCTTTGTGTGGCAGCTGTCCTAGAACACAGCTGTTTGCCAGTGAGGCTCTTGGTACAGCTTTGCACAGATAAAAGGTAGAACACAAACACACCTCTGACTTCTCATCCTTCAGAGAAGATGGGGCCCTCAACCCACAGCTACTACACGTCTATTGCACTTGAAAGCCAAAGAGACATGCTTCTCAGTCATCCAAGTTTTAGAAAAAAGACAATTGGTCTCTTATGCATTTCCACATACGCTTAAAGTGTAACACATAAGCGGAAGGAATATATGACAAATGAGAAAAATCTCTCATTCTTTACATGAAGGGAATATCTAAAGCTCAAACAACTTATTTTCTATTCATTTAACTCAAAAGATCAAGTGTTTTTAATATCATTATACAGAGGTTACTTCGCTACCAGCTGTACCATAAGACAACTGAACAGAATATATGCTGTACGTTGAAACAGTAGCAGTTACACTATCTGTTGAAACAGAAATAATTTGATTCGGTTAGAATAGAACATCAACAAGCAGCTGGAAAAACAAAAAGTAGATCAGCAAGCCAAAGGGAACAGCCTTAATTGCCAAACGTGTATTCTCTACACACACACGAAGTCATGAGACCCTCAAAATATCTATTAAGTTTGTGAAAGTCTGCTAATAAGCATGGGTATAAGAAACATTTGAGAGGAATAGGACACAAGCAAACCACAACTGGTTAGCTAATATTATACTTGATTGTCAAGAAGAGGAAAGAAGAGGTACTTCCACAAAGACACCAATACCTTGGGTCAGTAGATACGAATTTCTCTCTTATAAAGGAGAGATTGGAGGGGGGATGTTGGAGAGTAAAGTCTATCCTAACAGCTAGATGGTGCTACTGGGTAATGACGAGTATCAGCCTCCACAAAGTACAAATGTATCCAAAAAAGTCCATTACAAAGACTAAAGGCTATTTAAGCAGAACCAGTACTTTAACAGTTAAATATGACTTGGGGAAAAAAGCAAATCTACTCATCCAAGCCTTGCTTGAAAGAAAAGAGAAATAGTAAAGATCTAAATACAAGCAGAATGTGCTTTCATGTACGAACACGAAGTCTGAAACATCACAGAAACCAATTTTAGCTATTCACCTAAGATATATTAAGACCTTTCACTACTTTCTTCTTCTTCCCTTTTGTTTTAAAAGGCAGCTAAAAAGAAAAAACTGCAATCCCCACGATGATCTGGGAAGACCAAGGCATCTTTACACTGTAAAGAACCAGCTCCTTATAAAGAGTTTGTAAACACAAGTAGAGTGGCCTAATTTCTAAGAACCTTTATATCTTTTATTATTATTATTTTTCAGATAAACCCTTTCGGCACTTCTACAGTAGAAAAAAAGATGGTATCCCCTTTTGGTCAGAATATTAGGTCTAGCAAAATGAAATAAGTTTTTTTTATTTTCTGTTCTCTAACTTCACCTGTGAAAGATTTTGGTACTCTTATTCAGATTTCCAGCATGCATTCATTTGCACATAAAATTAAATGTGTAAGCTAAAAGCAGTGTTTTACTTTCAGCATGAGACTAAGTTAAGACTGAAATCCTCATGCCCTTGAGAAGAGTTCCTGGCTTATTAAAAACAGACACTAACATTTATTTGTTTAAATGCCTACATGTCTTATAAACAAGAAGTCCTATAGTATAGTAATAAGCTACAACTAATTCCCCTCCTCCCTCCCGAAGATTTTTGAGTAATCAGCATTTGTGAACGAGATATTACAGTTAAGTTTCCCTATGAGCGCTCTCTACCTGTTTTTCAGCAACTCCTAACATTTAATAGAAGGATTCCAAAACAGTAATCTAAAAACAAGGCAAAAAAATACTGGAGTTACTATAGGAAGGCAAAGTTCATTTTATATTTCGTGTCCGCACAGTCCAAGAACACTTGAATTTTATTCAGCTTTTATAATTGCATATAAAATAGCATAACTATGGAAGAAAAGCTCTCAAGATCAGTAACTCAAATACAGACACAGAGTACAGCACCAGATAAGTCAGGTAAATACCTGAGCTCATTCACGTACTTGAAGCACGATGCTCTTAAGACTGTGCTACATGTCATCTGCTACTGGCAAATACAGTCTACCAATTAAAATGCTTGCAAAAGGTCAGCTCTGCTCAGTGTAAGATCAAGGTTTAAGTGGGAAAAAGGTGGTAGAAAGACAGCTGTGATAAATCAAAATGGAAAAATTAGAACAGCACAGGAGTTGAATTTTTCTTTGCTTTCCTTAAGTTGTCCAGTAAGTACTGTATCAGTTTGCAAGATGATACAGGAAATAACCGATGCTGTCATTGTTTCTAGGTGATGGAAACTTGTCCAAAACTGACAGCTGCACTTCCCATGAGTGAAAGGTGTCATTAAATGTTTGTGTGTTCTAACAGTACTGCTGAACATCTGTGCTGTGCCACGGCCCCCTCTACATTACATCCCCATCCCCTTTTAATTTTTTTTTAAAGCATGTCTAACAGGAACATTTTTAAATAACCTTCCGTCTCAAAATACAGTCACAGCTACAAATTAGCATCATCAATTTTGGTTACTGCTTCAAAACAAAAGAAGACTGTTTGCAACACACAGTAAGAATGTTTGCTTGCACAGAAAAATCTCAGAAAAATATGACTGCAGGTTTCGTCCAAGTGTCTGGTTTTAATGCATCTCAAACAGTCTATTCATGAGAAGACAGTAATAAACAGGAGAGGCACATTCTTAAGTACATTCAAAATAGGGTTGATTTTTGTCCTAAATTCCAGTTTTTCCACTTTTTTTTTTGAAAACTGAAAATATAACAAACCTCTTGCGCTATATGTAAATTGACAGCTGTATTATGGAAGTCAGCCTCATCCTTCCAGAAATAATGACAATCTCTACAGGGATTTCTTTAAGCTACCACGTCTTTCTTGCTGAGGCTGAAGTGTCAAACAGATCAAGAAGCATTTTTGCTATTCCAGTACCCAGGTGAGGAAGGCAGCACAGCAATGACGGGTCCCTTAATGGGACTTCTTTCAATTGATAGAGGTCAGCTGGGAGATGCTATTTGGCAGGCTTGCCAGCACTTGGCTGTAAATGCCACTGTTCAGCACATGTCACACCAAAACCTCATCAAGTTCAACCACCTTACTTCCAACAGTAAGACCACTTAGGTAAGATAGAATATGTATGATACTTCCCTCAAGGTACATCCTCCAGCTTAGGATGCACAGACACCCCCGACTCTGGCTTTTTAAGTACAGTTCTTAATACATTGTACTGTTAAAAGTTACCTTGAGTTCCGTGAAATGCTATCCTTAAGATACATTTTCCTCTAACTAAACAGTTTTCTTAACGATATCTTTCAAGTTGTACTTATCTTCCAAAACTATAGTTCACTGTTAAGACATAAGCTCAGAGTTCCTCCTCAAAGCCAGGAGATATTTATACTTTATATTTTACTTAGTATCCAACTCGGTATCAGGTGGCTAAAACTTCTCCAAGTCTCCATAGCTACAAGCATTTGCAGATTAAGTCCCTTCAACACAGAGGAACAACTAGCAAGTGAGCCATCAATCTAAAACTACCTCAGATACAAATCTAAAGCTAGCTTCTCATCCATGGGCAGAGAAATCTTCACATCCCTGTTGAGACTAGAAAAAGTTATTACACCCATTAAGGGTCAATCCTGAGTTTGACGGATGATTTAACATAAGTCTGCATACGGACTGACTAAACGTCATTATCCCAAGTAAAGACCTGAGTTTTGAATGAGTTCACACAGAATCCATTTGCTTTACATAAGGATCTACTGGATCCTTATGGATCTCTGGATCCTTTTCAGGACTTGACAATGGATAATTTATGTTTTCTGCTTACAGAAGATTACAAAAGTGCAATTCGAACACATCCTAGAATCTGAGTTTTAGAAAGATTGTTCAAAAGGGACATCACTGAACTTCCTCTAGACTAAAGAGAACTACAAATGCTGTCTAATGCTTTGACAGGATGTTCAAGTAGCCATTGTTACGGAACTTCTATACACAGGAAAACTGCAGGTACACCAGTGTACCTATCAGTATGAAATACTGAAAAACAGACTACATTCAAGACCCTACCAGATACCGAAACTAAAGAACTGAAACAAGTATATTGGCAGATGTACTCTTTAGATGTGTACTCTACTGGACACTGAAAGTGTCAGCCTGCAGTTCAGCTTGTATGAAAAGACTGAGAAGATTCCTATGGAATTTATCCTCATCAAAAGACACTTAGCATAACAGAGCATAAATGTCTAAATAAAGACTTACTATCTTCAATAATTTTTGATGTCCTTCTTAAGCTCAGTTTGATAACTTTTTTGCACCTCTTCTTCCTCAGCTTATTCTCAAGCTTTCTTCCCCAAAGTTTTCCATTATATTTTAAACAATGAAGCAATGTTGCGAACAATTTACTTGTTCAGCAAGTCTGAACTTGCACAAATTACTACAAAAAGAAGCTGCTTTTCACATGTTCTTTATGTGGCTCACAGCCCAACAGACTTTCTGATCTCGAAAGAGACATGTCCAACAGGAAGTCAGTCCATGCCAGGGTAGCTCCTGTTCATAAAGCAGATAACAGATGCATTTCGAGTTCAGATAACTTCAAAGTTCCTTTTCAGGAAGGATTTAATTCTTCTGACAGCACAGTCTGTAGGGAGGAAGTGACCATCTACCTAAGCCACTGTAATAGGACAGGAAAGCACTAACAGCAGGATAAGTAAGTCAGTTTCAGTTTTGATGGATTTTTTCTCCATCCAACAGCCATTTTCACACTGCATTTCAAATGCCTGTTAAGGAATACAGGCTTCAAATCTGACAGGGCGTCACCACCTTCACAATCAAGTTTTTCAAGGTGCCTCCTACTTTAAGGTTATATCCATGCGGAAGGCAAGGTATATGCATTGTTTTCCCCCTTGGACACAAAAGATTACAAATAAACAGTAATTAGGTGTATCGCAGTTTTACTGAACAGCTGGCTGCAATTTGGTTTTCAGAATTTTTGGTAGCATTTTAAAGTCTTCAAATACAGGCTATGAATTTGAGATTTGCAACAGATCAGTTCTAGTGGTTTTTGCTCTGTCATCTATACGTGCTCAAGATGAAGTTCTCTTCGTATTGAAAGATTTGTTCTATTTAAAAATCAAGATACTTTTTGAATTCTGTTGCTAACTAGTGTCCACTTCCAAAATCAAACTGCCCAAATGCAAAAAAGGACATATCTGTTTTTAAAGACTAAGTTTCCACATGGCAGAAGAAAAAATTCTAAACCATACAAAACATGAATTCAGAAATGAGTCATCTAAAATTAGACTTACCTACCTCATAGTTGTCACATCAATGTCTCAGTATCAAATTTTAAAAAGTACATTACAAAAACTACATCTGCTGAGCAACACACCTTATTTTGCAGGAAATAAATGTATTTTGAAAGATAAAGTAATTTTTAAAGAACGATAGTGAGGAAAATAAAAAGCTTATACCTAAACAAATCAGATTTCCACAACTTTACTCAGGTTGGACAATCAATAGGACCGTGCTACTAGTCAACTCAAGTAAGATTGTTACAGTTAATTTCTACATGAATCAAAATATAATTGCCTATGCCTCAATAACATCTATTAATATTAAACTTGCATGGCCACACATATAACCATGTTATAAGAAAAAAATCACTATTTTTTTAAAGAGATCTATTTCTTTTGAAATATATTTTTTGAAATATATTTTGAAATATATTGATAGACACAAGGATCTATTTCGCCTGAATTCTCAGCACATATGGATCATGATCAGCTGCATCTCTTGAGAAAAAGAATTCCATGTCACTACTACCATAATTCTGCATCACATTTGTCACTGTATAAATATAAACACTCCTACAAACTTAAATCTCACTTTAAATAGTTGATTTAAAAATAATACAATGCTGCCATCACCTGCCGTTGCTGGGCTGCTGTGGAGAATGTCTGGAATGGTCTGAAGGCTCTGACCTCTGGTCAGGAGATCGTGAACGACTGCGGCGGGGCCTGTCATGTGATCGGTTGGAATGATCTGATGCCAGCGACTGAATTTCTGAAATGTCTGTTAAATAAAAGTTGTTTTTTCATGAAATGATTGTAATTAAAATGGTGGCGTGACCTGCTCATATGGAAATAAGCTTTTGCAAAGATTTTCATGAAGATGTTAAAATCTATGTTTATTATTTCAAAAACAACTAAATAACACTCCTGCAAAAACAATTGCAAGAAAAGGAACTGTACCTTTTTCTACACATTTTTTAAGGTACAGATTTCAAACACCTTCAGAAGAATTTACTCACATGACAATCCTACTCCTATCATCCTCCCCACCCTCCTCTCATCCCACTGAAGTATTTCACATTGTCACAACACAGGGAATTCTCTGCCTTTGGAAATCAAGTTTATACTCACCATCTCTTTCTGAGGCATTTGCAGAATGAATACTGTCAGAAAGATCAGGGACATTCAACAGCGTAGCTCGTTCATCTCGCTGAACAACCATCTTCAACTTGCCTTTGGACCTTTCTATTAGTGTTTTTGCATCTGCTAAGGACATATTTTCTGTCACAGTGCCGTTTATCTGGAACAGTAAGAAAAGCGCAGATAGAAACTTACTGTAAACCACTGAATCTCCAGTAAAGACGGTGTTTTTCTGTGTGATGATATTTAGAAATACTTAAAGATTTTTCCAAACTGCCATAGTTTACATTGAATACTATACAATGGAAAACTAAGTCTCATCCAAACTGTAAGAACATAACACAGAAAATTATTTTCAAATTTCAAAGATAAAACATCTACCACTAATATGAAGCTTTAAAAAAAAGTTATGCTTTTTACAACTAGCATCACAGCAGAGTAGGAATAGCATGTTTTTCTGTACCAGCATTTGTGGCAAAATCTTATTAACAAATTTTGAGATACAAAACACTGGCTATATCAATTACTACAAAAATCAAATGTAACCTGAAAGCAAGTTCTAGCATTGCTCACCAGCATCAGTCCACAACGTTATATTGTATAACTAAGCACCTAGGTACAAAGTCTTGAGCCATCCGAAACAATTATTTATTTTTAATTATACATTTACAATAGGTTTCTTTAATAACATAAGCACTAATTGTCCAAGTAAGACTTGTGGAAAAATACTTAAGACAAAAAATTGCTTTATAATTTCTCTTATACAAGAGGGTTTACACTTAGATTTATTGATCCTCAAAGTAAGTTCACCATTACACATCATCTACTAACAATAATTATGCTATGAAGTGATGGTTGATTCTACGAACAATTACATCAATGAAATTTCTCTGAACAAACACCACCACAATTTACCATACCTTCAGTACCACATCTCCTTCCTGAATATTGCCATCTCTTGCTGCAAGGCTATCCTGTGATATTTCTTTCACAAATATGTGACTTGCCAACCGTAGACCATACTCTTTATATAATTAAAGAAAAAAAAAAGGAAAGAATACTGATGAAGTTACAGTAAAGAAAAGGAAGATGTATCTCAAGATTTACAACACTGCTTTACAGAAGATTTAAACTGGCATGTGAACTTGGCACATGAAGGACTATAGTAGAATTTTGCTATATTTTACCATTATATCAATTCCTCCTTTGACTCTCACTATAATCATAGATGTTGCTTAATAGCTCAATTTATATGCTACATACAATTTTTCCTCTTTCAAACTAGAAGGACATGGAAGACTCAGCTAAAATATATAGAATGTACAAACTCACTAACAGACATCAGATGCACAATTACGATTTGTTTACACTATGTAATACTTTACCCTTTACTAAGAAGATAATTTTGAATATGGAAAATATCTCTAGAAACACAACAGCTGTTTTCAAGTTTTCAGCTAGCTACTTGTAAAACTGGCAAGCAAACCGTAATAGCACTGTTCATCAAGTCCATGAAGCCCTTACCACCACGCTGACTGATGCATTTGGCCTTTAAAAAACAGCAAAGGTCTTAACAAGAGAATTCTGGAGAAGTTACCTTCATTCTTCCTTGATTTCACCAGTGTTACTTTGGTAGGTTTTGCAGGCTGACTGGAAGTAACTGACCTTCTGTCAGATCTTGGTGATAAGCTTCTCTCTCTGCTTGCGCTTCGGTCTCTTACCCAGCTCTTCTCGTGCCTTCTGTTAGAACTGGGACCACCACGGCTGCTTCTTGGATCACGTATCTCTTCATCATAGCTATCGTCATCATTTTCAGACACTGGTTCAGGTTCCTGCCGAGCTACTGGAATCTGAATTTTCTTCATCCTTCGGATAGTCTACAACCAAACATCAGCTATCAGCCCGTGGCTGCATTGAAGTATGTCTCTTGTGCCTCCTAATTTTACATTACCACATTTAAGTACATACTAATGGGTTTTATATCACATCACAAGTCATATGTATGTCACAAGTACATACACAAGTCACAAATACAAACACATATGTACCTGTATATATGTAGCCATATACATGTACACACACAAACCAAAATTTTCCAAGCGCAAACATATTCAGTGAATGGTGCAAGGTACTTAAAGGAATCAAGTCCTGCAAAGAACAACAATAAACCACCTGCAGATCTCATTACAGACATTGGGGACAGGACAGGACACAAGACTAAGGGACTTGCAGTTGTGGTTAGGCTACAGCCTGCACTCCAAGCTCCCTGTGTCCTGTACCTCAGGCAATTGCAGGTGTGGCTATCAGTAGTACAGTGAGTAAGCAGAAGCAAGCAGCTCTGCAATAAGTCATTTTTCTAAGGAAAAACGTTTTCATCAGCTCTTCCCAAGCTTACTGTAGGACCCCAACTGCCAGCTTCACTATTTATCACATCCTACAACCACTCTGCAATGAACCTTCCAGGAGCTCCGCTCTTGCTCAGGGAAACAGTTCCACAGAGGTGATTCATATACCACTGATATACGTACCTGTCCTGAACAACTTCAGAGATATACCAGAGTAGCAAGTTGCACATTGGCACACGAAAGGCTTATTGGATACTAAGAAAGATCTGTCATAGCTTTCAACAGAAGTTCAAAATTAAACAAAAAGCAGGAAATCTAAAGTGTTGACTCACTACAGTTTACACATAATAAAGAAAGAAAAACAACACTTGTCCAATCTTTTCAAGCTCACCCAGTCCATAATTTTAGGGTTTGAAGTTTTTGTACTCATGCCCTTTTTTTCCCCATCAGCTAACTTTCTCCTTCATCCAAAGACACTCCTCTGTTCAGTCTTTTGATCAGTACAGAAAAAATGCCAACTCAAACATTTTTTCTGTATTTTTTACCCCCCCCACCAAAGGAAAAACAATGAGGGTGGGGGAAGAGAAATCATACATTTCACAAAAATCCTATTTTTCCATTTGCTATATTACACAAACATTAATTCCAATGGTGTTCGACTTGATACATTCATTCTAACAGAAGTGATTAAATACAAACTTTAAAATTGTACCCTTACATTTCAAAATCACCACAGTGCACTCCACATAAAAATATGGTTTTATAAGATAAGAGAAATTCAGATGAACTTTGTGTTTTGCAGCTTTTTTCCTAAAGTATTGCAGTAATTTCTCCAAGATTAAAACATAAAAGAATCGTTCTTTATTCTGCAACTGTACAATATAAGTTGCTTACAAAATGCAAGCTAGCCACGATCAACTGCGTAATTCAGAAACGATGAAGTAATTTTAATATTGACTATGTATAAATTAAGTCTTAACACCAAGGTGTGTTTATTTGTTGCTGTTGTCATTTTGTTTCTTTTGTTTTTAATGTGTTTTTTTTTTAATGGGTTTTGTTGTTGATTTTTTTTTTCTTTTAAAAAGATAAAACCTTTCAGCAATAAAGAGGGGCCATGACTTTTCCTCAAATGACAGCAGCTGCGGAACAGATTCACAGGCCAACATGAAAATTAATGCCAAAACTAAGTTAGTTTCTCTTTCACAACAGCAATTACATACACGATGCAAGTTCATTCCCCAGGAGCTTGAAAGCCTTTATCACTTTTAGCTTCCACCCATCTCCACATAAACTCTCCACTTACACACGTAGGTATCCATTTAGGATGACGTAGCTAGCTGTGTTTAAACTAATATGAGGTGGAGAAAACACTCCTAGTACGTTATCAGGAACTTTGTAAATGCATTCTTGTTTATTAAAATAAACTAACTCTTGAACACTATATGAGGATACATCTGGGAAGAAGTATTCAGTTCCTGGACTGCCAATCCCTTGGGATTGGTGGAAAACCTGAGTTCTCACTGATCCCAAGTTTGATCACTGTAAGCTCATGACAAAGGGAATCCTTTACACAAGGGGAAGTTATATAAGACTCAAAGATTCAAAGTGATAGTCATGACACCCCACAAAGCGTGGGATGTGTAGCTAGCCTTTAACAAATATATGTAACAGTTAAAAAACAGACAGATTTTCCAGACTTCCCGTTCTCCAACTATAAAGTATAGATTTGGACTACCCTGTGAACATGAGGTTTGTTGGTTATGAAAAGCCTAGTAATAGCCGCAAGACAATTGGTGTGTAGAGAATCAAACATCAGCGGAATAGAGTTGTGTCAAGGGAGCTTCGGGCTGGGCGTCAGGAAAAGGTTCTTCACTGCGGAGGTGTTCAGGCACTGGGACAGGCTCCCCAAGGCAGTGGACACAGCACTGAGCCTGCTGGAGTTCAAGAAGCGCTCTCATACATATGGTGGGATTTTTGGGTGGTCCTGTGTGGAGTCCTGCATTGGACTCGATGATCCTTGTGGGTTCCTCGCAACTTGGAATATTTTATGATTCTACGTATACAAATGAAATCTACAGACATACATTACTAATTAAGTCTACTTAAGAAAATCATCGAAGGGGAAGAACAAACATGTCAGGTGAGATTATCACTACAAAGGGATAAGGATAAGGGTAAGTTACCCTGTACAAAGGGCAAGTCTAGTAACACTCTCTCTAACAAGATCTCTTGAGAACCTGTTGCCGTTTGACAAAAAAAAAAGTAACAATCCCACAACTGAAGATGATTACCAATGAGTTCCAAGTAAGATATTTCATTGTTCTGTATCCAGGATTATGCAGACATATTCTGGTCTAAATAAACAATAGAATCCCCAGCCCACATACTTTCTTTTAGGAGACAAAAACTGAAAAAAAAATCGTAGTACCAGACTTCTTTTCTTAGAGTAATTTTGTAACTGCATGAGAAGTCCAGAATAAAATCTCAAGACTGATTTACAGAATTTGCCTTGTTCAGATGTAACAGATTCCATGCTGTGTAATTCTAATGGTGTTACAAAATGTCAGAGGCCAAACTAATTCAAGGGCTCAAGAGAAAATAGACGTACTTGTGAATGCTCTGAACTCTTGCCTTCTTGTTATGAAGTTCTATACAAATAATATAGGAACCTCATCAATACAGATTACCAGAACCCTTCCCACTTTTTTTAAACATGGTAGTTTTAGCATTCTGCTGAAGTGTATTAGTTGTTTTCCTTCTGCACAAAGAGGAAAAATCTAAGAACTACAGCCTTTGCAGCACAGCACAATATTCTGTTTTCACAGAGTTGCATATTTGAATACCCTCTCTTTGCTTAAACCCGCAAACCAGTCACTGGCACTGCTAAAAACTTGTTTTTTAAATAACTATTGTATTCTCAGTGTGTTATTGACAGCAATTCTCCATAACTTTGAAGCCTGCCAACCTTCCAAAGCCATGTTTATGTAAGCCACAGGGACAGGGAAACATTCCTGATGGAAGTTCAAAGTCAGTTTGCACTAACGTAGATGGCCATTTCCAAAATAAAACCTGACTCATACTAGAGGGTTTAGTTCTGTAACACCTAGCAAATATACAAGAATTTCTATTATTAATTGATTTTCTCTGCATAAATGTAAAAACAAAACAAAAAAACTATTTCTACCACCAAACTATACACCGGCTGAACATCACAGAAAACATTTAGGTACCAGAAGCCCTGCACAGCTCACTACACATTCTTCTGTCTAAGGTTTAAATAATTGCTAAATCTACAAATGCAAAACACAGCACAATTTTTGCAACACTACTGAAGCATACAAGAGCACTTGAAATCTATCATCACAAAAACTTTTCTACAAGCCCTAAAAGTATGTTTTGCTAAATTCAGAAGTTAAGCATTGTGATTTTTGTATTCTACTATTTTTGTAATATAAAAACAACTCTCAAACTTCTACGGAAAGACAGATTGCTACCCTCTAGTGATGATCTGTTCTGTTTACCAAAGTTCAAAAGCCAGCCTGGCACTTTGAATAAGCCTACAAAATTACAGGAATTAAGGTTATTATACTTTACTTTGGCACACTGTTTGCTAAGTATAAGAACTATGTTTGTGTCTGAATAGGAGGTAAAGACCTTCAGCATACAGTAGCCAGAGAAAAACTTGATAAAACAGCACTCAAGAAAGCAACAAATGATTAAACAAAGCTGAAGATTGAATATTTGGCAGCCTGGGAATAACTTTACGATAAAGAAAAGGAGTCTATTATCTATTGCCATGCTACCCAAATATGATCATTCATATTATAAAATATTATTTTGGGCGATCATCACTTAAACATGAAACACCGCTCCACTCAGCTATTTAGGTAGGTATTACTTAAGTACCTTGCATCATGCACGCATTTCATAGCAGACAGTATACTATTTCACTTTTGCTCTATAACTTCTGAATTTAAGGACACTTAGGTCTCCAAGACATTCACTTACAATTTTGGCATTCTTCCCACTTTTCCTCAGTTGCTGAACAGCAAATGCATGCTCAACATTATCCATTGAAACACCATTAACCATTGCAACACGGTCATTTTCTCTGAAAAAAATCACAATATGCAGTATAAATACTTCAGTCAACAAAAAAATATTGGGGACTGAGTATCCCTGAGAAAATTACATACCTTATAAACCTACTGTACAAACAGTTATAGATATCTTGAGAGCAAAACAATTGAGAGGTTAAGCTACCTCTGACAAAGATGCATGCCCCAAGTTAGAATGCAGGTGTAGTTTGGCACTTACTGTAGCAGTCCTTCTGCTGGGCCTCCTTTCAGCACATCAGAAATAACTATTGATGTCTCACCACTCTGAAAATGAGGATTATCTCTTCCTCCAGATATTGCAATACCAAACCCAAATCCAGGGGCCTATAATGTAACAAGAGAAATAAATGTATTTTCTGTTATTTATATAGTTACAATTCATGTTACTGTGTCAAACACGGAGAGGTCCTATGGAATGAATACGACTTTTTGGAAGAAAGAAGGAATAACCACGCAATGCCACGCAATCCATAAGGCAGCTTTTTTGTTTGTTTGTTTAAATAAAAGTAAAAATTCACTTCTAGAAGGCAGACAAGTTTTGGACTACCCAATATTAATTGATCCCAACCACATTTTTATGGCTTGGACCCCAGGTGGTCATCACTAATACCTCAATCTTCACTAAGCTCAACACACCATACCACTGTGTTGAGAGACAGATTCAAAAGTGCTTCGCCACTTCCTGCAACACTTTCTTTGAGTTTTCACATTATGGCATTTTCCCAGTTTGACCTCACTCAGCTCAGAAACTGACAGGATCACAGCGCACAATAATATGACTGCAGGCTCAGTTCTTAAGAATAATACCAAGATCACTTGTACCATTAAATACACCAGAACCTTTTGAGCACATGCAAATCATCTACATCTTAACAGAAGTAATTTGCTTCAGTATTTTCCCTCTACCATGACCTGCCACTACAGCGAGGTCAGTGCCTACGAAATTGTATTCCTGTTAGGCATTTCAAGATATAACAATGATGCTTACATTGCTGCCTGAAAGCAGTGAGAATAAGAAATAAACTCTCTCAATATAATCGATCTGCAAACTGTCTTACTCTCCCGTCATTGTCCAGAAAACAAACATTGTCAGAAGGATATTTCCATTTAAATGCCATATCCTGCTCAAGAATTTATTCTGAAGTTCTGTGCTATGCAGAATATCAAATCACTGAATGGGTTTCAGCCAATTTCTCCTGTCCATTCCACACCAGCATGCACTCCATAATGGAAGACTTATTCCTTTTGACTCTTCCAGAATTTTGGACCAACATGACCCAGTTTTGATAGTGAGTTTTATAACCCTACTGTGACAGTGGAAGCAACATAGCAGACTGCATCTGGCTGTAACCCATCTATGCATAATGTCCAGATTTACAAGCAATTACTGCTCACAAAAAAAAGAAAAGGTTCCCCATTTCCCCCCCAGAAGAGAGGTCAGAAAAAGATGGTCCAGATTTAGCCTACAAGCAGTGAATAGAACCATACAATATAAAAACAAGGATTTGGAGATGCACTGTTTAGAAAGGGAATTCAACAGTTAGCAAATACTGTTGCCAGGTACAAATTTCATGAATTCATATGAAAATAAGGTTGGTCTAAAAAGAGTGTGCAGGGGGGGGCATACTTTACACCTTTCTTCTACATTCATTTTAATTCTTTCAAGGAAGACTGAACATCTTTTCAAATACATTCCAGCCAGATCAACCAGAAATCATGGCTGAGATTCAAGAATTACAAAGTGCAAACCTGTGCCATGCAGGAAGACAGTCTAAAGGATTATAATGACCCCTTATGACTAGAGCTGAGAGGTTTTTGTTTTCAAATCATTCAAAAAGAACAACGTATAGAATAGCCTATGAAAACATGCAACAACAAAAAAAACCTTTTCAAAACAGTAACATTTGCAAAGCAAAAACTTCTCCCCTTTCTCACACCACCATTTAATCTTTCAGCCTCCTATTACTGTATAAACCAAAATTCAGTTAGCGCTATACTTGGGTGGGGAGGGGCAGGGAGAAGAAAGATAAAGACGACATTTAGGTCAAACTTCATTTAAATGTCCTCTGCCTTTCCTTAAATCATAAACATACACAAGACAACTGGTTTCCTATTTAAATAACATCAAGTTCTTCTCTTTAAGAAGCCCTGAAAGGATGCAGTCTCATATTCAGGCAGTTCTCAGGAAGACCACTCTGTAAAAGGCTTTCTAACAATTTAAATTTAAGTCTTAAGAAATAATCCAAGTTTGAAAGTTCAAATCAAACCCTGAATCTTTTTGAAAATCTAAGAGCTCAAATAAGAAAGCTTACAGTAAACTTCTGCCTACTACTTTTTGTAGTATCCTGCTGCCTACCATCAACCCAGAGGTAAACAATAAACTCACCTGCCCTCAGAGCTGTAAGACTGAACCTAGCTCTTAGCAATCTCTTGATTTAGTAGATGGAAATAACAAGATGATCACCACAGTTTATCTAAGACACAGACAGGTATCTTAGCTTTACTCCTGATCAGTTTAACAGCATGGGAACAGCAGGAAGGAATGTACACACAATTTCTATTTTACAGGGTTTAAAAAAGCACATCTAGTACTTAAACACTGAGAACTTAAGTTCCAAGGATGAAAAAAATCACAGTTAAAACACAAAGTGCATGGTTCCTCCTTCAAATCACTTACAGTTCGGCATATAAAAACAGAAAATCTCTCAGTAAAAGATAAACTGTAGCTATCTGGTAAGCTTTACCTGAATTTGAGGCTGGCTCAGTGTTTTAAGAGCTACATAGCAGTCCCAGAAGTTAGAAGTGTAGTACAGAAAGGAAACAAAAAAACGTGGCTAGAAGTTAAAGCCTCTTCCCCATCCCCCCAAAATTGTTTAACAACTTTTAACAACAGTAGTTGGTGAATTGCAGCAGTATGTTAAATCACAGCACAGTCAGATCCCTTATATGCTCAGTTATGGGTTCTGTAAGATACCCAAAGCACTTTGATCAAAAAAATAAAGAAATAATAAAGTCTCATATCTGGAAAAAAAACACAAAGTGCCTGAACTGACACATACATACTGCAACTACTGGGACTCAGTATACTCTGTCCCTGATTTGCAATACCATCTCTGGAAGGTAAAGGTCAGAGAAAGAAACCCTACAGGAAGAAGTGAGCAAAGCTGCATTCTTCAAGAGAAACTCCCTACATAAAAAAATCCTTCTCTTTATCCTCGAAACACTCTACAGTGTCATATCATCTTTTTAAAGGAGCACTACCAGATCAAAAAAAGCACCATCAAAAACCAAAACGTGTATCCTTTCAAGGTACATGAGGTTTCTGAACTGCTATTAATTGGTTTATAAAGAGCCATTACATACAACAACTGTGTCCTGTGAAAGAAAAAAAGCAGAAGCATTTTTAAAGGTTAATATATCAGTGTCTGAGGTATCAAAAAAGCTAATCAACTGAGAACACATGGTAGGAACACCTCACGCAGTACTTGCTAATGCACTTTTAATTTTCTTTAGATGTATTTAAAGAGGTACACACAAAATAACTATTTTCCTAAAATGTGATGATTACTATCAAAACTGCTTTTTGTTTTTACAGTTCTGTCTAGCCTTACAGAGCACAAAGAACCAAAGGAATCCAACTCCACCATACACAGGAGCAATAGAGTTATATTGGAAAACACCACAGGCTTTCAGCAAAATAAAACTGGCAGTGCTGGAATTACCAACAGCACAGAAATTACTCACAGAAAACAAGAATAAAGGAAATCAAGAATGTTTTATGCATCTTGGACTGACACACATGTATTACCTAAAATATTTGCACTTTCCTTCTATTTTTAAAACTGGTAACTACAATGAGTAAGGACCACTGATGTTTGTTAACTAATTCTGACCAGATACCATTAAAAAAAAGCAAACCAAAATGGCACAGCAAGTCATAGTGCAGTAGCTTCCTTGGGGTGCAGGGAAAGGACCCCCAAGATGAGCTTGCCATTACACTGGCACCAACTAGATGTCGCTGGCTCTTCCAGGGGAGCTTTCTAAGACTTTATTCTCAACCATATTTTTCAAATGACTTGTCTACCTTTAGTTCTGAAGTAAATACTGACCAAATGTACAAAAAAGAAAAGAGCTCTGTGAGCATACCAAAAAAAAAAGCCCCAAACCACTGGAAGCCAATGCTGTGAAGCCCAACTTGCACCTACCCTGTACACGTTCAGTACAGGTTAAATATCACTCCTTCCAGTAGTCACAGCCAGCTCAGTGCCCTCAGCTAAGTCAAAATAGACTTATCAGTATCCCTCACTAAAGGAAGTTCAGCTCTTCAAATTGTTTTACACAGCGGACAATGCGTGGTCCCTAGCAGGTCTGTAGCTCTCATGGGAAAAGATGAACTCACACTGAAAAATACCACCCAGCCAGGTAGTAGTGCTTTGAGCCTATTCCAACTTATTAATTTCTAGCTATCTTTGAGGATAACTAAAATCTGGATGCATTTCTCTCCTTACAGGTACACTGAAGTAACCTGATTTACTTAATCAGGTTACTTAATAACCTGCATAATTACTTAATTAGTTTACTTAATAGCCCAATACTACAAGAATGACAAATAAAAAGCAAAATCTAAAACCTCACAAACAAACGTGCACTCTCCTGAAAAGCTTCTTCATAGTGCTGAGAAGAAATTAAGCTGCTATTTGTTTAACACTAGCATAAAAGTTTAGGTTTTGATATTTGGCAAGTAGAAAATGTGGTGGTTTTTTTAATTGGTTACATTCCTGCTACCAAAGTTATTAACAATAGCTGCCACCAGCCTTCAACATCGACATGAGAAGTACTCAGTTAACAAAACAGTTAAACCAGCACAGTTGGCAAGAGACTGCCACATAATATATCAGAGAGAATTATAATCAAACCACACTTTCATTTCTGTACCAGAACTTCTGACTTCGTTTACTGTAAGTGAAACCAAGGATGTGATTTCTATGTTCAACCTATTGTTTCAAAATTCATTCAAGTTAAGTTATCTCACTGTTTCATTATTCTTTTGCACACTGACTGAACTCAATTTCAGGTTTCACTTAAATTAATGCTTAGTTTAACCAGAATAACCCCCCTTTCTGGAGAAACTGAGCTATCATTAAGACTACCATCCAGCCTTGTATTTCTACAGGTTTTTTTTTTTCTGTTAAATAAAAACAGCACTGATTAAATCTATACGTTTAAAAAAAATTTACAAAAGGTTCCAGCGATGATTGCACAGTTTCCATAAGAAAATAAAAAGGGCAATTACTTATAGAAAGAAGAATTATTGTAAACTTGAAGAGTAGCCTAGAAAAGTATCACTACATATTTTCATTTTTACATATTTATTGCTTCTCTTGTACAGCTTTATGATAAATTAAACCACTTCCTGATGTGCCTAAGAGCAACTCAGATAAGAAGAGTCAGCCTGAATGTAAAAGTTGCCTGTATACACTGATTCCTAGTACACGTTGTTTTGTATAAGGTGCCTAAGTGCACCCAGACATTATTTTCAGCCATTAATTTTAAGAAGTTAAAATCAATTTAGGCAGTTTTGAAGATGTTTAGTTATATTCAACTGCACTGTTTTAAGCCTTTGCAATTAGTTTTAAAAAACGTAACTACAGTTGCAGTACAACTTTTAATGCACGGACACTTTGGTTTCTAACCACTTTCAGTTATGCGCAGAAGTAATCTCAAGCTTGGTTTCTTGCTTAGTTATTTGTAGGCAGGCTTATCTTAGAAGCCCAACAAACGGACTAAGAGAGCTACTATCAAACAGAGCTTTTACAACACTTCTAAATTTAAACGGAGGAATATGACAGTTTCCTTTTCTTTTACTTCCTGACATCTGGCTTTTTCTTATTGTTTTCAAAGCCTACCAGCATCCTGAGTTAGGCACACACAACTAATTGTATTAGCTTACCCTGTGAAGAGTCACTGTGTGTTGTTCCCATATAGCTGTTTCTTCCATTGTTGTGCTCTAAGGAGAGAAAAAAAAACAACCAAAGATCAGATTTCACTGTCAATAGCTGTAATAACTGTATTGTACCACAAATAAAAACTTACACTGAAAATTAACATTAATATTCCTATTGAATAGTAACTGTAAAGTAGGGCTGGCTGGCTTGTTCGCTAGGTATTTCCTGCCTTTAGACGTCACATCTGAACTTCTAGTGCTTGTTCCAGGGAACTGGGGTACGAGAACTTAAAATAGGTAATAGATTTCTAATAAGTACATATTTCTTAAGTTCAAAATTTCGGAAGTTTAAAGGGAAGGACAAGAAGCTCGTGATGTCGGTGCTCTAGGTTGTTCATTAAGTGCACTGTAAATTAAGCTGGTCCAACACCCACTTTCAGTTTTCCCACTATGATCCAACGTGTTGATATTTTAACTTTCTGAACATTCTGCCTTTTGCTGGTCCTAATTACATGCAGGTTGCCATCAACTCACGAGTGCCAAGACAGAGTACCTGTGCTACTGTATTATGCATACAGGTCACTTAACAGACTGCGGTTCTGCGTACACTAATTCCTTTGGTGAACACAGTGGTATTGCAGAAATAAGAAGGGTCCCAGAAAGGGAACAAGATTAAACAGTAACATTATGACAATATTTACATACCTACATGTCTGCTTAAAAGAACAGACACTGGCACTATTTAACACAGCACAAGAAACACATTTAGAAAGGGGGAAATAGGGAGAGAGAAAGAACTGGAAGAGCCAAAGGCTTAAAAACAGGTAAAAAGGCAGCAGGAAACACATAGCAAACAGTATGAAGTCTCCTGCTAGCCTGCTGCTACATTTTCTGCCTTTCCAGGAGGAGTACGGTGCTTTGCCTCCGTCTTGCAAGCAAGCAATTCACTAAAGAAAAGCATCTCTGAAAACAGTTAGAAACAAGCATATTTTCAAACTTCATCCGATTTTGTAACATCTGAATTTACAACTAGGTTTAAGAACAGCATTATTCTCATGACTCCAAAAAGCTGCAGTTTGTCTCCACATTTTGTGCTCTGATTTTGAGAGTTAGGATGTGTTACCTTACAGCTAATTTCTCTTTCAGGGTTTGCTTGTCCTGTAAGCATTGGTGCAACTGAATTGGCAGACACTTCATTCCACCAGTTTCCCTCGCTCCCCCCATCCAGTATTGCATTGCTCCTTTGCATTAGAAATTCACTCAGCTCTAGCCCCAAAGCAGACTCTTTCTTTCCAGCTACGCATTTTAAAAACAGATCCGATCGATTTTAAAACAGTAACAATTTACACACACGGTGCGCTATCCTTGAAACAAAACAGAATGTTCTGCTTGCTAAACTGTTAATGAATACCGCTTTTCTTCCCCCATTTCTGATGCTCTCATTCTGTCTTAGTTTTGGCAAGAGTTTCTGAGGCTGAACATCCCCTCAACAAATGAAGAATTACCTCTGCAAGTTAAGTAACTCCTATTCAGAAGAAGGTGAAAAAGGAGTCCAGTAAAGGACTGGAAAAGTTGCAATACAAAATTTAATCAAAATAGGCAGCATCAGCTCTACATGCACCAGGTTAGTCCAACTCGCAGAGAAATGAACCAGGCAGGCCCACCTACCACATCTGTCCCAGCCGTGTCACGCAGGCACAGCGCCCCACCTGCAGTCGGAGGCACTTCCTCAGCTTGAGCTACCTGGCACAGGAGTCCCAGCAGCACCCCGTGGCTGCAGCTTGCAGCTGGAGCACGGCACACAGCTGGCTCTGGACACAGCACAGACTGGTAAAGCCCCAGCTTAACCTGCTGAGCACTGCTGGGGCAGGGAGAACTGGGATCCCACAGTCAAAGGGTACGAGATGAGAAAAACTGCTAAACAACGAATAAGAAAAAATGGAAGTGGCCTACACAATGTGCTTCTGAGAACAGAGAGAAGACTTTGTACCTCACAGCAAGGCAACACAGCCCCCAAACCCCACTCCCTACCACACACCTGAGCCCCGCAGCCTTTCTACAAGCGGTCGCTTGTCAAATACGAGAAGCAGCAGCCCAGTCAGCAGGCTGTTCTTTTTTCTGTATAAATTCAGTCTTTCCACTTCCATTCTTTGTTCTCCATTTTCTCACTCATACGACCTCTTCTCATCTACTGCTACTGCCTCCCCCAGATTTTGCAGTTACATTCATTTCAAATTCACAAGACTCAGAAACATCAAATATGCATTAGTCAGACAGCAAACCAAGTGGTATCTTATTTTCATTCTTTCTGCATGCCCAAACAGTCCAATCAAGAACACTTAAAGCAGTTCAAAGGCAGCCCGAGGTGAGACATTGGCTTTAACACAAACTGCTTGTGTGAGTTCGCTTCCCATCTGTAAGGAACTGCCTTCGCTCACAGAAGACGGAGAAGCGTGATGAAGTCGCACGAAGGTACGCGCCCTACCAAGCGAGGCAGAACTGGCTCTTGCTGCTCTGTCAGCCCAGCTCCCTGTTGTGAAGCTGCTCTTAAACAAGAGCCACAAAGTGCTCTGCTCTTCAAGGAAGCATCGGAATTTCAGGAATCTTGCAAGGACTTAAGTCACTCCCAAATCTGTAGAAATGGCAGACACGGCTTGTAATTAAGGGGTGTTGCCAGCCCTGCGGCCTGCTGGTGCCAAACCTGGTACCCATGACAGTGTTACCACCACTGATTGGGGTAAATGAGGAGACTCAGCAGGAAACAGCCTACTTACTGCTTAACACCCCAGAAACTAAGAACATGAGAATAAGATGCTACAGTATAAGGTTGGGGCAACCTAACAGAAATCATAAAGTATCTCTGAAATGGAAGAGGACAACTGGTAGCATGCTAAATTTGAGCACTCCTGATACTATACGTTGCCTATGGTTCTCCACATGTATTAAGAATGAGTAATACAAAGAGAAGGATGGTATTATGACTTGTGTTAATACTGTGTTATACTTATGCTTTATTAAAATGTTTCCTTAAACTCATTTTGAGCACCCTTATACAGACAATTAGTACCATTCCCAGTTCTGTAGATGGCAACTGGATCTGGTTCTGATTGTTTGTTGGTTTTTTATTTTAAGAAATAAAGTTATACAAGAAATTGTGATTCATCAATATGCAAATAATAAAACATTTTCCATTATTATTACAATTTCCTCAGAATCCTGTAAGTACAAAATCTTGTACCTCAGGGAAATATCAGAAACTTGAACAAGTATATCAATGTAAATATCTTTTCAGAAAGCTCCCTTTATGATCTGCTTCAAAAAGCACTTGAAGTATTCCCCCACTCCCCACATTTCCTTGCTGCTTCTCAAAGGCTGGTGTTTTTATTTGCTAATTTTTTTTTTTTTTAAATATGCCTTATCTCACACAACTTCTTTCTTCATGCATATTTCTGGGTACACGAACACACACTGAAGACTGCATTCCCCTGAAGGATTAATTCTGTACTTATACATCAAGATATTCTTCCCAGCATCACCGAGGAGCGCCCTGCTGAGTGCCAGCGTGAGCAGCACTCCCATGTTTCCCAACAGCAAGGCTTGCTTCACATCTACTGCAGTTGGGAAAGCTGTGATCAGCGGCAGCACTTAAGCTGCCCGCAGGCTTGAGAAGACAGTTCAAGTTTATGTTTGGAAAGATCCAAATCACAGCTACAGAACCTAGTATCTTATGCCTAAGTTAGTGCAAGGCTCCCGAAATGAAGTTCCTCCCAGTCTAACACTTCCTTCTCCAGCCTTCTGCACCTAGAGGACTGCTAGACTAAAACCAAACGCCTAGGTATTCTTGCAATCCAAGCCAGAATTGTTTCTCAGCATTGCTTTGCAAGTTTAAGGGAGCTTACTTGAGAAATAACTCCTGTTTTAACTGAACTGCTTTTGCAAAGTTTAATTTGTTATTCTTGACACAGTTAAGTTTTAAGCAATTATTTGCTCAATTACAATCAACTTTTGACACAAGGACTACTGTCACTCCAAGCTTGCAGCATCATGTACTTTTCGTGTACCCCTTACTTCCAATAAAATGACAACTTCTAAAAGCATTCCTCATTGTCCCAGACAAAAAAAGTCACAAGTCAGATGTTTAAGCCGGTTATTATTTGAGATGTTTGAGAGAGAAAGAACGAACGAACTGGTGAAGGGCTGCATCAGACAATGGAAAAAAAAAGATCATTTATAGTCAGTCCCTACAAAAGAGCTCAAATTGTCTCATCAAATAAGTTAAGATTTTTTTAAAAATTCAGATGCCTGTTTCAAACAGAAAAACAGTTTCCTCTTAGCTGGAGCTGCACAATTCGTATGTTTTGATTTAATTGCAGTCAAAACAGAAGAAATTCATACATCTTATCTACCTCACTGTATTTTTATTGGCTTCTAAAATTAATTCTCCAAGTTATTCTTAGGGAAGTCTACTTCAGCAATAGGATGCTGCTGAACTTCAAAATTGTACAGGTTAGAAGAAGAATCACTACATCTTGATTGCGCTTGTTACATTTCCTTTTAATTCTGGTTTCGCAATGAGCACTGGGATCTGTTGTAAGAACTTTTGCAGGTTTGTTTGGGTATCCCATGAATTGTATTTATCATCTGCTTAAAAAAAAAAAAAACTATCTATGCCCAAAGTCAATATCCAAAACAAAACAAACAGCTTCCTGAGGAAGTTCATAGGAAAAAAAAAACCTGCATCTTCCTCAGCCAGTGTTATGCAGGGAACCAAGAGGTCATTTCCCCCCCAGCACAGCAGCTGAGCACCGGCTGGGAGCAGCGTGCTGTCTGCAGCACTGACCAGCAGGACTTCCACAGACACTCACCTTTGTCCTCTCCCAGTTAAACTACAACCACCTAAAATTTCACCAGATTCTCTCCAATCGTCATACACGGACACCATAAAGGCCTTCGCTGATCAAAAATACTCGTTCCCCCCCCCCCCCCCCCCCCCCCCAAACACACACTCTTTCCCTGTAGTTATTGCAAATAAAATAGAACCCTAGCATCTGATTTCAGCACTGGAAGTCAGAGCTGTCTCGTACAGTCTTTGTACAGACAACACACCACAGCTACTCCACAGACTACCTTAGAGATACCCAAGCTATTTCAGAACCTGGAAGCCAGCAACTGGAGCAGGTACACGTAGAGGTGGGGACTCACGGGCAGGATAAGCACAGCAAGTCCCACACTGCTGACGCTTGCTGTTTGCTCTCAGAAGTACAGTATCTCTGTACCACACTCTGCAAGCTGGCTATACTCTTGCTTCTTCACTCAAGCACTCTTTGGAAGGAGCAAAGACTCTTTCCCTGAATGTATTTTTGAGAAAGACTAGTTTACAAGGGAGATCAGACAGCGCAGCTGCTACTTGATTTTTATCTTCTACACAGCGATGTTCAGTGGAAGAAAAACCACCCACTAGGGCATTTGCTTGCACAATGCGTATGAGCCAAAAATTCTCATTGATCACTGAGGCTGAGAACCCAGTATTTAGTCTCACCTTCTGCTTGAGTATACGTGCACAGAAGTGACAATTGATCATTTATTTTGGAAACAGAAATACCAGACTTATTTTCTCAAACAAATACTACACATCTAAAAGGTAAACTATTTCATATCATGGATATTTGTTTTAATTGTATTTTTCTTATATTGTATGGATCCCAAGCTGTAAGCAAGAGTTGCCCTCCTCCCAAACACTGCTGTATTTATTCAGCAGGACACCTCGTGAAAACGTGCAGGCTATAGAGCACAACCCACAAGCCTAAAAATGTATCATCATGTGGAAATTTCCAGAATTCAGAATATCTACCTAAACTGAAATTAAGGATTGTTGACACTGATATTGGAAGCAGCAATAATGTCTCTACACTGATATTGGAAGCAGTTAATAACGTCTGTACTACAACAGTACCTGCCCACTGTCTAGACAACAGGAAAAAATTTATCTTTTATATAACCAAGAACAACCTTGACAAGAAAAGCTAGGATGATTTTTTTTTTTTTTTTAAGTAATAGCTAGGCTGCTTCACCATTCTGCTCAATTCATCCTGTGCTTCCACAACAACATTCCACCCCACAGAATATTACCTTAATAAATACAATTTCCACTACTTCCTGCTCTAGGATTTCTAAATGCATGTGTTTTTTTTTTTAATGTGCAGATATTTCATTTTAATAACTCATCACTTCTGTTAGTTTTCCTGATCATTTTATCGTAAGTAATTTTTGCTCTGGGTATAAGCAAAATTCTCTCTGAACCAAAACCACAGCTCAATATTCAACTCATCTCATGTAATATCCAAGTTCTTTTTTTAGCATGACTCCATTTTTCATAACGGTTGCTCAGGCCCAAGCCTCACCCAAATACAGCTCTCTGCTCAGTTCTTGTTGTCATTGCTCATGGATGCAATATATAAATCAGCAGACCCTCCTTCCAAAACTCTTTAGACATCTGAGAAATCCCTAAACAAGTGAAATATACACAAACTAGGGGGAAATTGCATACCGTTGGAAAAAAAGAAAAAAATCAAGATCGGATTCGAGATCCAGTTATATCTCAGTATTTGTAGAAGTGCTTCTGATACAGGCCTGCTGAATGCTGTTATTCCTGCAGAGCAAGAAGGCTGACCTTCAGGAACTCTGTAATGAGGCAAAACAAACCAGAACACAAAGACCCAGGTGAAGATACATCTCAGCGATCTTAGGTCAAGTTACTTCAGATGCTGAAGAATACCACTCCAACAACCTGGTAACGGTATCAGCCAGCAACTAAGCAAAGCTTACTAGTTTCACCATCTCTACAGCGTGGGAAAATTACTTTAGAGTTTGGAACCCTCATCTGTTTTGCTTCTTTCCATTTTGCTTTCCAGCTGGCAATGAAATCGTGTAGGATCACGAACTCCAAAGTGCTGGCAAGCAGCATTTCATGGATCATGATTCCAGGCCAGTACACTAGCAAAATGGAACCAAAATCACAACAGAAGAGAAAAGTTATGAAGAAATATGGTTTACCGCTTGGCTTTTTCAGAAAAATTAATGATACTACAGGTAGGCACAAACAACTTCCACATAGCTTATTTTTTTCCTTCTCAAAATAATTTCTCCATTATGCTGATCTAGAACACTATTATTAGAACATAAAGGCTCAAAAGAGTGCAGTTTTAACATACCAGTAAAAGCATTTTATCTTCTCTTTAAAGATAAACTTCAGCTCAGACCTGACTTTTTTCAGATCACTTCAAAAACCAAGATCCTTGAGAAACTCCATCTGATGTTTTAATTCTTTATATCTCATGTTGCAGCTTGAGAAGGGCTTCTCAGCACAACTGCTTAAGCAGCACACACTACCCTATTACTAGTTTCCATTCTCAAAAATACCCCTACCCTCCACTTCCCCCATGATGTTTATGTATGTGTGTATGTGGCCATATGTGGCTGTTTTTTTCACCTGTATCTGGTCCCCATCCTTTTATCTCAGCTCCACTGACAGCAGGTGCCCCTGGTGGGGCTTGTAAGTCAGCACTGATGATAACATCAAAACTCAACAAATCACAACCTCACACCAAAGTGAAGCTCATTAAGGGGACACAGCTATGGTCAGTTTCACTGCAACTGACTTAACTTGGAGGGAGTAACTCCAACCAGATATTTCAGGTGGTTTGTTTGTTCATTTTTTAAAAACTGTGGGGGTGATCAAGTACTGGAACAGTGTGCCCAGAGAAGTTGGGGAGTCTCTGTCCTAGGAGGCTCAAGACTTCTGGACAAGGTCCTGGGCAGCCTGCTGTAGATGACAGTGCGTTGAGCAGGGAGCTGGACTGGATCATCTCCAGAGGTCCCTCTCTACCTCACTTCTCTGTGATTATTCTCCCAGGCACACCTAACGAGAACTGCTTTGAGCAGATGGCTGTGCTAGCTGAACTCTCGAGTCCCTTCCAACCTCCTTTTTCTGTGATTCCATCTAAGTCATGTTTCTAGCGCATTCCTGAAACCAAATCCCACCATCCAACTGCAGACAGAGCCTCCATCCCTGATCTCATACTTAGCTCGATGTTACTGTTTTATCACTCAGTTAAGAACATAAGCTGGACTTCTTCCAGGTTGTTTTTCTCTGCTGGGGGAGGAGAACACAGTATCGTTATCACAGAAAACTCAATCATACTGCGTTAGATTTATATAAGGAACCTAAATCAGGTTTATGTAACTCAACATTACTTTTTAATTAAAAATTAAAAGCCAAAACACACACAAATGTAAGATACGGATACCAAAAATTACCATCATGTAGTCAGAGATCAGAGCAGCAGACAAAGTGTTTGAGCACCTCACTTTAAGCAAGAACATCCCTTATCTTGCTTTTAATCAAGAAAATGTGCATGTGGTTACCAAGCACCGCACCTGGCAAACATCAGCTCTAGGTGGTACGCTCAGCAGGTCTGCCAAATGACAGCCTCTGGAGAAGCAACGGGATGCACTAAGGCACAGGAGGGCTGTTCAACCAAGGTACTGCTCGAAGTTCTCTGTATCACTCAGAGCAAATGTACATCTCAGAGATGTGCATGACAGTTCAAGTTACAGATGCCTTGCCATGTTCCAATTTGACAACAAAACACATGAAATTACATGTAGATTAATTTCTCCTTACAACTTTTTTTTTTTTAAAGGCCAAAGCCACTACAAGCAAGAAATGTTATGGTTAACTTGCCAAATTCTTCTGAAGAAGAGATTTGAAATGCAAGGATTCCAACAAACACACGCTGCCTTTTGCATGGTAGAAGCAGTTGACAAGTACTTTAGGAGCTGCAGAATTCCAGCATGTTCTAGCTTTTTTTCCCCTCATTCTCAGTATGAAGAAATATGTCACTTGGTGTGATAGGATTTGTTTTTAAATAGGTTCAAAATTTCTTCCTCTGATTCTCACCTACCACTATCATCAAGAAGTTTTGCACTAAGTATCCTTCCCTTCCCTCGACGACCAACAGCACACAGATGGCTTTTGTCACCACCCCCTCCACCCCCCAAGTTTGGGTAACAGTCAGTTAAAGAGAGACAATTTTAGCAGTCACACGGCTGCTAAAGCATCTGCAGCACACATTACAATTCTAAGCTTATATCAACTGTACACATTCAAAGGAGGTAAGTTAAGAGCCAAGGATACAGAAACGCAGGAGTCGAGAACATAGAACGTGAATACCATTCAATGTCACAACCCTAATTTGGTTAGAAAATAATTAGTGTGTTTGGAATAGAAGACAATAGTATGAAACAGTTTGGTTCAAAAATGCGAAACAGTGAGCACAACAGCCTTATTTCCCTCCTTTAAAGTGAGATGCTTGTAAACAGAGAGGAAGAAATATCAATACACTACAAGTCAGTGAGAGGTCAGGAATGTGAATTAGAGCAGTATTTCTGTAGCCCATTTCCCAGAGAGAGGCACGGGACTGGGACGGGCAGACAAGGTAACCAACACCACTGGTGACCAATGTTAATGCGCCTTGCTATCTGCTTACCTGGCTATCGGCAAGGAAAACATTCCTCAACTTGCTTATCAGGCAAGCATGCAAAGTGCAGAACACATTTTTCCTCGTGAAAGAAGACTACTCCCATCCTACTAAAAAAAGCCCAGTTTCGCATTGCTTCATCGTGAAATGAGTACTCATTTACCTGCTTTTCCAAAATAAGTTACTTGAAAAAGAGGAAGAGGTATCTCACTTAAGCAGACACAGTATAGCGTTTGACAATGTATTTCACAGTAACCGTCACTCAGTCTCCCTATCCACAGACACATCACAAATCTGCTAGCTTTGCAAAGGTGGTTTTTCAGGACACACGTTAACTATTAACTAAATAATGAAGAAAAAAATAACACACAATTGTCCTTACATCTGATTACAAACCAAACAAAATAGCAGTGATCTAAACTCAAAAGCACCTAGTGTTTTAAGTTATAGATGTGTAAAGCCAAAAAAACCAAAGAAACATTAGTCAGTGGTACCAGTATTGAAATTGTGAACAATATAGCACCGGAGAAGCGAGTCCTCTTCTTGTTAGCAGCAAGCCATTACATTGCCTCCAGTAGCCTGCAGCCCAGCAGATGAGCTCCAGCCTCCCAAGCAGCTTACGGCTACAGCTTAAGTGCTTATCCGTCCCCAGTCCTCGCACCCTTTTGTTCAGTGCACGCATATCAAATTGATTAAAGTTAGCTGCTACTAATAGAGAAAAACAGAAGTAATTGTCAAAGTTCAGTTTCAAATTACTTGGGGAAAGGGGTGAATGGGGTCTGGGAAGAGAAAGGACAGGTTACTATTCCACTAACTGTGAAACAACCGAGCTGGTGCCCTACACTGTTGCAGAGGCAAGGCACAGCAAGCAGCGTACTTAAAGAAAACTTTCTTTTCTGAACCCGTATAATTGCAAAACCAGCACCTTCAGGCTGCTGCCTGCCAACAGAGGGTTCAGGAGCAGCAACAACCTCAGTTTATGGCTACTCGCATCCTCAGGGCAGGCTCTGAACTGAACCAGGGATCGACCAGGGGCTGGCGATGGCTTTCCTGAGGAGCAGCAGGAGCAGGCAGGCAGAGGAGCTAACACAAGAAAAATGCAAGTCCTTTCTGGTGGGTTCTTCATGGGCTGTGAACACACAAGTACACACACCTACAGACATCGTCTTAACACTGCCTGCTTCACAACGAGCATGAAACTTGCTCCGCAGGTAGCAGAAAACATACCATTTCTTCACAACCAGTTATAGCGTATTTATTTAGGGTGTTTATTTTTTGTTTGTTTTTGAACTTCGCCCTGACTATACTCAGGTTTGAAAAATACAAGTGTTTCTTGGATAACAATCTTGGTTTGGTTTCTGAAATGAGAGTTTTATGAACATGTTTTTATGGAAAAAATACAAGTTTTCCACCTTTTTTTTGTTTGTTAGTTTTTTTAAATCATCTGCTTCCTTCTCTTAAGGAGTCAGAGCTACCAACAAGCCAAAGATAAGTAACAGCAGCTCTACAAGAATCAGCAAGCAAGGAAGGATCAGGAAGACATTTTCAGTTTCCTCTCCCCTCCCTTATGATGACGTGCAAAGGCAGCAGTGTCACCCTGTCACCAAAACCAAGCCAGGAACACCTTTCTAAGAAGATGAGAAGTTGCGGTAGCAATAAACAGCAGCAATGAATCCCATTCCACTGAGGAGCGATGAGGGGACAAGAGGCAATAAAAGCAGGCCTGAGTTACCGCCCAGTGCAAACAGCTGCCCTGATTATAATCCTCCTCTTTGATTTTCTACTGGCAGCAGTCCCAGCCTTGCCTTTCTCTACACCAGTGGTTCACAACCTTTTCCAATTTGCAGATCTCACCAAAAAAACCAAGTTGGATTCAAATTGTCATATATTAAACTTCAGCTAAAAAAAGAAAACCTCTTGTCAGCAGCAGCTTCTGGGGTTTTGGGGTTTGGATTTTCTCCTTGTTGTGGACTGCACCCCTACTCCCACTCCAGATACCTGTGAAGTGCCACAAGTGCCAAGCTGAAGAATTACCATAGCCGTTCTGTACTCACTGCCTCAGAAGACAACAACCCATCCCCTTTGCTTCCCTTCCTGAAGCCAGGGTAGAAGAGACATTGGCTACAGCTTCTAGAACAAAACGACAGAGTAATTTGTGGACAAGAGGCTTTACACAGGCTTCAAATTAAACTCTGAAAATATTTGGATATACATAACCACTATGCCTTTTCCCATCCCACCCCACAGACTTACAGCTAAGACTTTTTCCTTCTTATTTGCACATCAAAGCAGGGGAAGGGAGAAGTGGATTAACTCAAGAGCACGCACTGCTGACCAGATCAGAACTGCCTTGCAGCATGCTGACTGCCCGCATAGACAGCGGAACGGCACGCTTCTGAACTGATGAAATGCCATGTTCTCCTCAAGTGCC
Source organism: Anser brachyrhynchus (assembly GCF_964034855.1). Taxonomy (NCBI): domain Eukaryota; kingdom Metazoa; phylum Chordata; class Aves; order Anseriformes; family Anatidae; genus Anser; species Anser brachyrhynchus. The sequence goes on along the minus strand of NC_137706.1, from coordinate 5,605,714 downwards.
ATTTGGTGGCCTTTCAGCCATTCTGATCACTGTAGCTCATTTGCTAGACTACATTTTATGTCAAACTCAAAAGACTTTCTAAACTTGCAAAGTAAGCAACTACTAAAAATGACTGTTTTTCAGATGACTTAAAGGCCTTTTCTCTGTGGTCTTCTGTTTCCAAAATTTAGCATTTAAGGTAACGACAAAAAGCAAAAGTAACTAAAGATCACAATCCATCACTTAACTACCTTTAAAAAAAAGTCTCACTTGCTTTAAGCCTCACATGCTTAAAACCACCAGAAACCAAAAGGTAACCTTAGAAGCGGTCACAAAGCCACTTTCAGTGCGGATATAAACACAAAGGTGGAACAAGCTGCCCCCTCCTTCCCCAGCAGCTCCGAACACACAGCAGTGTAACTTCTCTTCCCACAACTTCCACACTGCGCATTAAGACGGAGAGCATATCAAGGGTGCAGGATTATGTTCCTGATCCAAGCAGCATCATGCCCATCCATCACCGCCCTGGAATGCACATTCCCAAATAGGCGAGAAAACTATGTAGGCGGAAATGACTGGGGCTATTTTAAAATATTCATTCTGCTTCTACCAGAATTGCATCTTTAACTACCAGGAACCAAATTTAAAAATTATGGGCTTTGGATTTTATCACATAAGGGCAAAAAACTCTCCCTTTTTGAAAAGTTGTGACTATGCTTCAAAACAAGGGTCAAAATTGTAACAGCACGACACTCGGGTTTGCAAACCAGAACAGAACAGAGATTACACAACCTTCAGCTCACCTCTTTGTATGCCAGCACCCCTTCCTCTTTGTGGTACAGAAAACATCTCTGCTGAACTTGTACATTCTGAATACCGTTTTTCTAAGAACATGACAAAGGTTATAGACCAGTGGAAATAGGTAGTGCAAGTTTAATTTAAGTTTAGCTTAAAGTTGAAGTTTCCCTCATCTTTTACCTTTTTAAACCTCATGTTTTCAAGGAAGTTAGGGCTTTAATTGTCAAAAAAGTAAAAAGACGTTGAAGAGTGATAAAGTTTGCAATCAAGCACAGAAGACAGAAAACAGCAATCCCACATAGCTGCATTTTTCTCCTCTGGATACATTTGTTCACACATCATTGCACGTTAACTCCAATAGGTTCAAAATAAAGTAATCACACGTGGCTTTTGGTATCTACAAGTCAAGGATCCAGAAGGTCATTTTTGTGACATGTGGTCTTTTGCGAGTCTCAAACCAGCAATACAATTTTAGGATTGCTATGTGACTTTTTTTATTAGAAGAACTTTAAGTTGCTAAGAGATGAGACAGAAAAAGTACACTTCGAAGCTCTGTTCCCATTCCACCTCTGCTTTACATATTGCGACTACATCGCAAGTAAATCAGGGTCATAATTTAGCTACATATATATGATTTTTGAAGAAACAGATGTCAGAAAGAAAGCAAACATTGAGTTTCCAGGAGCACATACAGACAATACTGCTCCCATTTTTCTTCACATGTAAACTACTTGAAATATTTTAGGAAACTGTGTAAGACAGCATAGCAAGTTGTTTAGTTTTCCTTGCTCTGTGTATTTCAACCCTTAACCAACACATTATGTTGATCACCACCTATTTCATTCTTCACTTCCGAAGAGCTCTAGAACCACTTTCTTTTCCAATCTCCAGCATGAGTGCACCGTCAGCTCAGCTGTCAGTGTTCCTGAGCCATATTTGCTCTCAAAAGACCCAAGCCAACAAAAGCAGTATCATATCAACACTGCAGGTTGACGCATATACTTAACATGCTTAAACATTAAGACCAAATGGGACTGCAGCACTTCTTCCAAGTGTAAAGTTCCTGCAGGGTTTAACTTCTTCCTCCAAACTGGAGGGAAAGCTGTGGCAGAGTATTAGGCACAGAACAGCTTAACATCATTATCTCAAGCAACAGGTAATTCCACATGCCTACGTAGCACACATCATTGCATCAGTATCATTAAATGTGAATGTTATGATTGCTTCAAAGTAATTTTCAAAAACAGGACTTCAGATTTATTTACACATTCTTTATTTTTAGACTACAATACAATCACATTGCCAAGACCTGCATTTTCATTCTGCTACCAGAACTGGGTGCCCACTTTCTCCAAGACAGAATTGGAGCTTTTCATGTAAGAAAGCCATAAACACCAGAACACACACACAATTGTAGTACCTGACGTTTGCACTCGGATGTCAGCCCAAACCAACCAAGTTGAGGCTGGTGGAACAGTACAGCTGGCTGGTTCACAGGGCATTTTTGCTTTTTAGCGGCCTTGCTTTGCATGTGTTTCATAACACATTTAGGGGGTTGTGGGTTTTTTCCCCCTCTCCAAAATAGTTTATTTCAGCACAGTTTAAAAGAACATGTTAACATACCCATAACCCATTTAGCATAAGCCACTACCGGTTCAAGAAAAAAAAAAGCATCCAATATTACCAAAAGTATTGCTCATCATTAAATAAGCTTTGGTTGCCTTTGTAGACACATTTTCAAAGTGAGAAGTGGAAGAAGAGTTTGCACTCCCTACCAACACACAGAAAGCCACCAAAATTACTGAAGATTAAAGAAATGCAAATAAATCCCAGTAAATATAGGCAGCAGTTTGACACCCACCAAGAATTTCTGACAAGGAAAATATAGACATATCAGCACTGTACGTAACACTGAAAGCTTTCTGTTGGCAGGTCATATAGCATGTGAACACATTTTTAGGAGACTTGTCATTACTTTTAAGCTACTGATAGTCTCTCAGTACCATTTTTAGACGATAATAGTGTCAGTACTACCTATGACACCTACTGGTACAGTTTACAGAAGAAGCTTTATCTGTACAGGTTTGAAGAGATCGTTTCATTCTCACCCTGTGAAGCTATCAACCCAAATACAACTCAGTAATACAATACATATCAATTCTTTGAAAACAAACATCTATACATGACTACTCAGACACGCTACCCATCAAACCTACCTCTTGGTAAGTATTTCCCATCTGTGCTTAATGGGCAGATGTCTATTTAGTTTACTCAGCACATTTTTTGAAGTGAAAAAGCATGAGTGACATTCTAGCTGTTTATCCAACCATCTGGAGAAGAAACTGGATAAGCTCTTGCTTAACAACTGAAATGTCTGCGTAATTTTGGCCAATTACCTGTTTATCCTAGGCTGCAGCCACAGTTCACTCAACTGTTGCCCCAAAAGCTATCAAGTTACATGACCGCAAGAAACAGACTCAGAAGGAAACAACTGATTCACCTACAAACCTGCAAAATCAGCTATATTTAAAAAAAAAAAAGGAACATCTTTACTAAATGAGTAAGAAACCTCAGAAGTTTAGCTTCAGTGCACCAGACAAGTCTGTCTGATGAGTCAGTCCAATGGAAAACGCTATCAGAGGGCCATGGTTTTCAGAAAAATACTAAGGGCTTTTGAAACAATTTGAGGAGTTGATGACTTCGCAGAAAGTCCCAAGGCTTGTATCCATGAAGAGCGGTTCTACAGCAGAGACTGGTCATGTGCACGGCAGCACTACTACAGCTGGCTCTTACTAAGATAAACGAACTTAAGAAAGGTTAAACCTGAGGGGGAGAAAAAACTTCTCTATCATGGTGATTTCCAAATTTGGAAAGCAAACAGTAGTCCAATTTGGGTACAGGAGAAGCTGAAGCTGTTACCTTCAACTTCCAAAGACAACTTAAAGAAAACCTTAAAATCCAAACATTCAAGTAATTATGTAGTTGTCTAGTTCCTTTTCACTAGAGTAGTTCTTTTCTGTCCCACATCCAAGCTTGATTTCTTATTTAGTTTTTACACAATTGGCTAGGGAAAAATGCACATCCTATTTATAACACTGAGGCTTTTATTCCAGAGTTTTTAAACACTGATAAAGCAATCCTTGCTGTACAACATTAGCTGCACACTTGCAGACAAATTTCAGTAGGAGTTTGCAATAACTTTATTAAACAAGGTAAACGCCCTGTTTATGTGTCTCCCGTAACGCAAGGTAAATTAGAACACAGAAACCAGAAGGGAAATTTTATGAAGCTCTACTCTATAACTTTTTTGTCCTCTGCAAACTGTGATGGGAGTCTTAACGGAAATCTGAAGATGGGTTTGGAAATCAGTAAAGAAACAGCTCAGGAAAGAAACAGCTGCTTTGAGAAATACTCGTTTCAGTCTAGCAACTCCTTACTAGTCAGCAGATCAACACCTCTATAGCCCTTGCTCAAGACTTCAGAGCTGCACTCAGGTTAGAAAAACAAAACCAAACCACTAAGAAAAGGAATTGACTGACATAAAGCACCCCTTGTTAAATGGTCTTCAGACATGAGTAACCACCCTTGGGATTGTACAGAATGGCAGTTAGCTGCCCTTACAGTTCAGCAGCATCACAAGATGTCCTGCATGTCTCAGAACTTTCCAGGAAACAATTCAGCTCCCCAAAACCCCAAAAATGAGTGAATAGCCTTCTGATGAGTTACTGAGATGAACAGGATCACCACATTACCAGACAAGCATCAAAGTTCAGTGCACGAGGCAGACTGCGTGACTTAAATATGGGGAAGAAAAAAATGTTTCCAGTACCAAGTAGGTACACATAAATCAATCATTGTAGAACCACCTCACTTACAGAGACTACTGTAAGAAGACTTTTCTTATTCAAATAGAAGTGACCTTAAAAAAATACCTATTACCCCATATTCCTTACCTATTTAAAGAATTTAGAAAACAGAAGTTGCACTGAGGCCCCACCCTGCATTCCTTCATGCAATCAAGACCCAGAACAATATTACCGAAGTACAACACTGATGGAGTGCCAGTCCTCCAGCTAACACATTGCATCAGGCAGAACTGCAGGTGTTAAAAACAAAGTGGGACAACACAACACAAGGTAAATATTATTTATTACCTGCCTTCTGAACAAACCTTACTACTGAGAATAGTCCACAAACAAGCTGTGAGCAACTATCTCCCTCCTGTGAAGAAATTCTTGGTGTTGAAAACAAGGAAAAATGCCTGTTGCCTCCTCTCACTGGGTAATTCACCTACACCAACATAGGTAACATGCTGTCATTCTGAAATAGATTAGGTTAAACTTAAGATACACAGAAAGACTTAAGTTTCCATTTCAGAGTTTATGCCACACATACTTCAGCTGATTAAAATTTCCTACAAAAAAATCCCCCGAGAAGTGGATGGTCTCAAACTACCTCACTGATGTGCGAGGCCAGGGTGAGACCACTCCTTTCATCAGGAAAGCTGGCCAAGAGCCGAAGCTATGAAGTGAAATTAGAAGTCAAAAGCTGTGGCATGTAGGCTGAAGCCTCAGTAAGGCTTTCACTCAGATATGATTTGGCATAACAGCTCTATTGTCTCACCAGTCAGCACTCTGAAAGAGGCAACACTTGTACATATGCTATTTTATACCCTTTTTAGCACTCATTCTGCTGTCTAACCCCTCAGTCAGCTGGTTCATCTTAGTAAACTGACAAGGGAAATAAACAGCAACGAAGAGCACAAAAAACCTTTTTAAACTTGAAGCAATGACATGAAGTAGAGTTTTTAGAGGTCAGCCAAAGATGGGGGTGAGGAAGACCAACTTCTCACATCTCCCTTTTAGCTGCAGCAAGCTACTCCATCATCTCTGCCAACAGCTTATTTCAGCAGGAAGCAAAAATCTCTCCCCTCAAAAAGAAAAAAAAACACTCCTCAAGATAAAAACCACTAAGTTATTCCAAGTATTGTAAAATGAAATATTTACTGTGCAAAAAAGGTGAAAGCATGCTCTGATGTGATACTGAAATAAGAGAAACACCTAGGTTAAAATGCAAGCTAAGAAAATAATTACATTTAATCTAATTACACTATTTCGCAGACATTTAGCATGTAAACTGTTCGGGGCAGAGGCCCACCAATTAGAGTTACCAGGTCAGACAATCATTTACAAGACCTCACTACCACTAATGGAAATAGGTAACACTATGCATCGAAGCATCGGAAAATTAAATAAGTAAAACAACCAGAAAAGTGAATTCCCAGAATTACATCCTGCCCACAACATGTTGGATTACTTTGCGAAAAGGAAAGAAAAACACAAGAAAAGCAGTCCAGAGCAAATGGGGATCCGTACAAGGCAATAAATATTGCTGTTCTCTATTCTTCCAGTACAGCAGTTGCTTCTCTCTTCTAGTACCCTTTTGTAATTAAACAGAGCGAGTAATGACAGCCTGCATTTTAATGCTTTGGCCAGCAGTTACCTAACTATTAACAAATTTAACAACACCACAAAGGCTACTTAGGATCTTCCTAAACCCATCTGTAATAGAACCTCGCCTCCCTTCCCAGGCTGCAGTTCAGCAGTAATATAATCTCCTTCCATTTGTCCTAAGAACTACAGAATTACATTCTGCCAACTTGACTACAACAGAAGCGGAAATATAGATTTCCCTAATACTCCTCTCACAAATGAAAGTATATTTTATTTCAATGTAGAAACGTTCAGTGCCTTTAGACAGACAGCGTGAGTATTCCTATAGAGAGCCCTTGCATACTGCAAGGGCCACTGTCAGAATAGACCTGACCCTGCTGCAGGAATCTCTCATACTGCTGACAGTTGATATAACCAAAACCCTTCCTACCTATTCATTTTTGAGACAATTTAGACACATGTTTACTCCAAACCATTTCTAAACACTCGACTCCAGAGAAACTATTTAAACCAGAATAAGTCTTTAGAAAAAATCCTGAAGTCTAAACAGGTAAGGATAAACAGCAGTGACAGCATTGTTCAGAATGAAGGCATGAGAAAGGAAGCAGTACTTCCAGAAAAATAGTTGTACTGCAGTCTTTCCTCCATTAGGATAAAATCAGAATTGAATAGAAAAAAAAGCACTTTCAAAGCACAGTTGATTTAATATTCATACCTTCATAGTCATGGAAGTTGTGTTAATTTACAGGAAAAAAAAATACATGCAGTGACAACACTTTAAATTGTACCACTAGTACATTGATTTAGCTGCATCTTTTCCCTAAATTTTTATCATTTCACCTTCGGAGTCATTCCTTTTGAAATTTAATCCTCTAAAAGATATTGTAATGCTATCAACAGATGTACTAATGCATCTTTTTTGCCTCACTATGCCATTTAAGATGATCCATGTTAACAAACATTGAACAAAGTCAATGTTTCCCATATTTCCTTTATAGGAGATGCCAGTAACAAAGAAGCAATTTGATATATACAAAGAACAAGCTTTCTTGCCCTACCAAAGATTACAAACAGTCTTTTCCCCAGAAAACTAGAAAATACTCACTACAGAATTACAGTGTTCATTTCCTGCTCTAAGTTCATTCCCTGTTCTGTTCTCTTAAGAGATGTGCTATATCAGGTAAAATGCATTACATTCTGTTAAAACACTAAATTTAAGCGTGCTGTCGCCGTATGCTACTGAGCTAAATAGCAAAAGCAGATTTAAACACACCAGCTGCTTATTCCTGGATCTACACTACTGCTTCAAGGGGTGCTAGGCACCATTTGTGCATACCTCGAAGTTACTGGGAGGGCAGTAAACACGAGGGAATACACACAGGAATGCCTGCAGCCGCCACCACCTCTCCAGACTGAGAGTGATGCCATGCTGCACAGAAGTTCAAGTCTTAAAATCACTTGAAACTTCACACAATACACATATACAGAATCAATGAAGTCTTACTAGGCTTTCCATTTCTCAGCGGAAAAGGTTCAATATCAATATGTACTGTGGAGTCAAAGGTTAAACTGTGGATTGGTAAACTTTGTCTGTCATTGGTAACAAGCTACTATGCTTCTTATTGTACAGGCTTGCTTAGATTAGACTTGCAATTCATGCAAACATCCGGCACCCTTATTTTCAGTTAGAACACGGAGTGTGTCTTCAAAAACCAGTTTATCCTTGTAACGTTGTAGCCAGGCTACTGGAATTGAACAGTTCAGCATTCTGCAATCATTTTTCCACTTCCTGGAAGTGCAAGTCAGACACTACCTGATCTAACAACTATTAATATAATTAAATAAAGAGATTAAACTAAAAAGTCAGTTTAATTTCCCATTCCTGTTCAAGTCCTGCTTCTAATACTACCGAAGCTGCTGGCATTACAGTTACTGTATACGATGGTCCTTAAGCATCGTGCACAGCAGACAGCCTTCACTTCTCAGCTTCTTCCCTTCTTCGTGCCATTCCAGACAAGACACCAGATCTCAGACTTTGACATGACACATGCTACATTTCTGAAAGCTACTTTCCTCTGCATTAGCTATCACAAATAAAGGACCATTGTTTTTTTAAGCCTTTCCCTCCCCCTTTTGCCCAGTCAGACACTCTCTCCCCCTTCCCCTAATCCACCCGCTCTTTCAAGCCACCACACCAACTTTAAGGCTGCTTGTTTGCAGCAGCACTAAATAAACCATACATACCAACTCTGCCTCACACACGACTATTTTTGAAGTGAAAATTAACAAGAAAACAATTTAAATGGAGACAAGTCAACAATTGGGCCGAGATAAGAACGGTGTGTGGAGTCAGCAGGAGAGAAGTGTTGTTATAGGCAAGGGGGGCTAAAAGCATGGAATGAGAGCCAGCTTTGTTCACAGGCAGCAGCCTAAGTGCCTATCAGTCAGCAAAAGCATTTTTAAAACAGCTGCATCAAAGCTTTCTGCAAGTTAGTCAGCATGTGACAGGCCAGCACATCAGAGCAGTGCCACGGCAGCCTCTGCATAATAGGAGCGCTGCGAGTGCCCTGAAAGGTCAGGGTGTGCAGGCATTCCAGCCCTCTCTAAATTGCCTTGGCTTATCGCTTGAAAGCAACATAATTACATTGCTTCAAGGGCTAGGACAGCAAAGACAGATTTTCGGTATTATGTTTTGGTCAGCTGCACACTAATGCTTAGATTTTAAGTATAGCCAGGAAATACGGAGTAACGTACAAGTTAGAAGTAATGGAACTTTAAAACATGGAAACATCTCCTTTTCCACCACAGAGAAAGTGAAGCTATTTACAAACTTTCTAACAGCCCACACTATTTTCAAGTACAACTGTTTGAGATTTTTCTTTTTACACAAGTGTTCCATACTTTTTTTTTAAAACAGAAAATCAAATTTTCAATACAGAAAACAAGCTAAATCTAATGAATAAATTAAAAGGTCCTGTCACAGAAGTTAAAAGGTAGAGAAAGCAAAACCTGATTTCATTCTAAATTCCTAGTTCCATTTGAAAAGCAGTATTTTTCTGTAAGAAAAAAGATAAATGCTTACTGCCAGCTATGAAGACCCTGACTCATGGTAAAGCAAGCTGATCACCAGCTTTACTCAAAGATCTTCCCAGAACAGAGGAGAAAAAAAAAAGAAGATTCCCTCAGCCTAGCTACCTCACAAGATCAAAACTGAACTAGACGACAGCCTGATCAGGACTGCAGAAAGACTGAAACTCTTTCAACATAACGTTTGCTCCAGGCATCTCTCTCCTGCCATGCCGCATGGCATGAAGCACACCCACCCAATCCAAGGCTCACACAACAGCTATCTGCCATCACAGCTCACCACCTGGTTTACTTCCCCCTGTCCCATGCAGCCCTTCTGCTACACAGAAAGCACTGCCCGCTTACTTCACCCCAGCAAATCTACTTCTACAACTTTGCACTACGAGACACTGTGCTCTTTATGCACAACGGGTAAGGGAGGGAATAACAATGACAGATGTAAAGACTACCATAAAAGCTCCCAGTTAATTCAGTTGTAGAGAAGGGGGAAAAAACAACAGCATTTCTGACTGCTTCCTCTCATTTCAAGTATTTTTATTGTTAACAGTTATTTAAAGTATGTTTGATCTGCAAAGGAGATGGTTAAAGCACTTAACTGAGCCTAGCAAAACCCATGCCGCAGAAGCCTCCCATTCAGGTTGAAGAGCCATCTCCTTTCTGTTTGCATTTAAAGCAACCCCACGGTGTTGTCAACAGAACTAAGTGTACAGTCAAAAATATAGTCCTAACATTAGCCACAATCCAACTACTTAGAAGGTATCCCCCTGGCAGTGGAAGAAAATAAACAGAAGAGGCAGGACACTGGTCAATGAGAGGGACAATGACCTCAGCAACTGCCAGCGGCTGCCTTCTTACTATTGTTTACACATCTTCGAGATAAAGGGGCATTTACACGCTGTAGACAATGCAGCAACTAAGAAAACCTTCAAGTTAGCATTGGTTTATTTCAGATGAATCATTCAGACTTACATACCCTCAAAGGCAAAGAGATGTCTTTAAAGATCCAAGCGCACACTTGCGTCTATGTCAATTTTCACCTCGCAATCCCCTCTGACAGACAGCCATCAGACGAGAATTACAAGACTTTGTTTGGAACAAGGCACGTATTTCATCATCTTGTATTTCAGATGGCAAATTTAAATAAAAAACACCCAGGATGCAGAATGGAACAGGGTCCTGGGAACAGCATACCAGGAGAGAAACTGGGACACGCATGCACGTGTGTGAAGAATTAACCTGGCAAGAAGAGGTAGAAGGAAAAGGGAATTAACAGGCCTACATTAATTTTCAATCCTATTTGCAGCTCTTCTCAGCATACAATGTCCCCCCCATAGCTCCTCCCTAGTAAAAGGAGGGCAGGAAAAAGACATTTGCCCATGTTTGTCAGCTTCATCAAAGAAAAATCATATTCGCAGCATTTCATTACAAATACTGCCATTATTCACAGAGGGTCTGGTTGCACCTTTAGCCTGCTGCGGTGGCATTCCCTCTCCTGTGGAGGAGCAAGGCACCGTGAGAAAGCAAGTACTTCTGAACCACCGCCCCCTTCCTGCCTGTCCCAGCCAGGGGGCAGAAAAACACAACAGGACTTTCCCTAAGCCAGAGCATGCCTTTGACCAGAATCGTTTTCTGTTCCACAGAAGTTGTTACCAACTTTTGAACTAATCCAAACTGTCAGTCTTGGCACAACTGTGGGCACTAGGTTAGTGCCTCCTGTCCCTGAAAACAGCAGTGTTCCCAGAAGGGTGAGCTCTTTGTTTTACCCTGTGTGCAATTCAGGTCCTATCTAAACTAACAGTTAAACCACCACGATGAAAGACTTGGAGGTTAGGCTTGCTTTGCCGGCTACCTACACAAGGCTTACAGAAAGATACAGATACACATTGAAGAGCAAGTAGCTTACCAAATTATCACTATACTCACGGTATTGCCCTTTCCTAGTTACTTGGGAATACGTTCAGATGAATATTATAACTGAAGAGGAACATCCAGATCGGTGTGTCTGATTATTTCTGCTAATTCCAAATGCAGTACAAGAAAGGATAAGCACTAGACGCATTTCAGGAGTGTTTTACTCACTGTTGTGTGCTACAGTCAAGTTCACACAAACCACTATAGGCAGGGATTATTTCTCATCCTAACTTCACATACTTAAAAGTGCCTAGAGCAGGTTCTGAAATACTTCCTACTTGTTCTGGAAAGTCTTACCTAGAATTCTGTGTAGAATCCCAATGTCCTTCAAACTATCCTTCATTTGCTTTTAACATTTAAAGGAGTTTGTACTATTTTATTTTCTTCTCCCCATCAGTTGCGTTCAGCTCTCTTACAGAAAGCAATAATAAGCATATGAGCTAGCATGGCAGATACATGAAATAATACTGCTGCAGTTTCAGCAACACATTTAAGATTTTACTATGGTTCTTTCAGAGCCTGTGTCTGATACTATCATCTTGATTTTTTTTTTTTAATAACAAGCTTTAAATGCAGCTATTCAGTCAGCCTTGATGAGACAATTCTGTGAGTAAGGCTTAGTCATACAACATAAGGTTTCACAGTAATTACTTGGGAAGTGCAGACACCTTAGCATTTGTGCTAAGGTTTTCATTTCTTTGCTGGGGAGGGTAGAGGCAAGAAAGAGGAGTGACTAAGGATGAAAAGCTTCCTGTCTGCATGCCTTTGGCTCTTTCCTCCCTAACTTATTTCTTTCCCTGACTGTATTCTTTCTACAGTTCCTTCCCTCTTATCATAGTTCTTTCACTTGGCTTACCAACATAAATTTGCACAACCCCCCCCAAAAAAAGTAAGCAAATGCAATGAAGATATAACCAAAGACATCTCTGGCACATTACTCACTTCTCTCTGGTTAAAGTCCATTTGAGAAACGAGATGCCAACCTTTCATTTGGAAGATACTGGAATTCTAGCAACATTAAGCACTGCAGAGATCTGGCTGTTCCACCTTTCCCCTCTGAATTCTTAGAGGACAATACAGTAGTACAGCAGCTAGGGACATGCTTGCTATTTATTGTTTTCTGAATACTCCTCACTTGTGAAGACCAAATTCATCTGACACAGCCGTTCTTGGCTGTGCCACGAAGCAGCATACACTGATGCAAACACTTTCTGTTTCAGATGTCTAAGAAAGAGCAAGTGGCAAAGGCAATATTCTGCCAAGAGATTTTATCAGAAGGACCTGGGGAGGGGGGCTTTGAAATGATATGTACGGTTCCTTTGCCAAGAAGTTCAGAAGGTAACACCGTGCTGGTTTACCCTGTCTTTAGAGAAGATTTGCAGATCTACTGCTGACCACAGTGTAAACAAAAAATTCTGATAAAGCTCATGGCGTAAGGTCGGAAAGCTTCCTAACTGCCCCCAGTGTGACATTTCATAGACTACTTACAACCTTACAGATAAATGATACTTATTTTTCCAGTCTTACCAGTAATACTGCATGTAAGAAATGTAAAATCTGAGGGTCAATAGCTGTAAGATGAGTATGACAGACTAAATTTTTCAGAGTTGCACACTGACAGGGTATTCAAACAATGTTTACTGATTTAAAACTCAGCTGTTTCCTTGGCAGCTGCAGGGTCATTTACCCTCTAACTACCAACAATGTGATTACAATAAACTACATGCACAACCACGGGAAAAATACGCTGATGCTCTACAGAGTGCATCTACAGCACGATGCCCACCTCAGATGAAACAAGTTCTTGGTTCAAGCCATTACTGAGCTGTTTATAAACTGCAGACCTCTCTCATTTTCTTTAGCTAAATACTCTCCATTTTGGGAGCATTAATGCAGTCCACATTATCCACAGGGGGCATACATTAAAAAAAAAAGTCAATTTAGTTCTCTCATACGAGATTACCGTCCAGGAATTTCTATTCCTGCATAGCTGTGTTATTAACAGAGGGGTTTATCCTGTGTGTGATGGCCATTCACTTTCCACAACTTAATTTCAATTTTGAAGGAAACAAAAGTTCTTTTGTCAAAAAGCCATGCCTTCAAGCTTCGCTTTAAGGTCTTAATATCCACTAGAAATACTATTTCAAGGAGTCCAGATTTACAGACTTTTCCACCTAACGCTATTCTGGAAAGCCACTTTATGCAGGGATGTTCATATGCAAAAGAAAGTTGTTCCAAATAACATAAAGGAAAAAGGCAGGTTCGAGCAAGGTCCAGTTTTTAAGCAAGCACCCTACACTGACAGGGTTAACATGCTCTGGCCTTCTCCCAGACTTAATTGTGGGGAAGCCAGCCATCTAAAATGAACAAGAATTACAGATTTATGACAAGCGTTGGGATTTGTTCAGATAAAAAACACTTGGCATACTTAGCTCCAGGTACTATCCTGATCCCATATTAGCTACAACTGACTAATTGTTTGATAACACATTGTCAAGTAACACCTTTAAAGTTACTTCTCCTAGAGATCTGAAGTTATCCTGGAGTTCTGCAGTTACAGTAATTTAAGTTGCTACATTCTATTAGAGACAACTTAGTGTGATTGAAGCCAATAATTATGTTTTCAATAAGAATAAAAACCTGTTTAAGTCTTCCATCCTTTAAGACTGAAAATCATCTTTTAAATCACTTTACTGTAACATATGAATGGCAGGTCAACCCTTTTGCACAGTTGTGTTACCACTGTTCATAACGTAAGTAATGAAAAACTGACATCACTGTTCAGATTTCACAATCTGTTTCATTATGTTACTGCCTCTAGTTATAATTTAATGTTATTACTTCCCTTTAATAACTATACATAAAATTGAACATTGTTTCTTCATCTACAAGTTAATTCTTCTTCATAGTTTTCATTGTATCCAGCTTCATAACAAGTATACCCAAGTCATTAATGCTGCAGCAACAGTATTCCAGTGGTTGTGGTATAGGAAAGATAAGGAACAAGGCTCACAGGAAATGGCATGGCATGGTCTTTCAGCCATACAAGCTATCCCTAAAGAGCTACGTCCAAAAGCTCGACCATACCCTCCAAAGTGTCTCTACAAGTCTAAACAGCAGTATCTCTCTCCCTCCACACTTCGCTTCTTCTGCGTCCCATCTAGACTTACAAGAAGTCACTGCCCTAGAATCTAAATAGCTAACACAGGGCTGTTGAGTATTTACAAGGATATGTATGTGTATATATACATATTTTATATATATATATATATATATACATATACATACAGATATATATATATATATATATATATATATATATATATATGTAGCTGGATACAACATTAGGCAGAGGAAAGAAGCCCCGTGCCTTTATGGAAGGGGTTTATGTTCTAAGTGAGATACAGGCAAAATTCTGTAAATACTGCTGCTGGTCTCCTGTTCTCCTCTCTGCATAGCAGATGCACCTTATTATAATGTTCTGAAGCGCATGTAGCTACACAGGTGCAAGGAACAGCACTGCTACGCTACAGTGCTCCCCTGACCCCTTTTCTTTCTGATTCTGATATTAACAAACATGAGAGTTGGAAAAGAGCTTTTGTAGCCATTCAAATTGACCAACAAAAACCAACATCTACAAATGGAGCAGAGAAGCGTTAGCAATGCCCCAGCTGGAAGACTACTCAAAAGAAAGCTGGACACACATGATGGTGAGGACAAATCCAAGCTAAAACCCAGCCTACATGTTCTGAAGACTATAACATGTACTCTCAGACTGAAGAGCCGTTCAGGAGAAAATGTATCAGATTCAGATGTGTGATGGGGAAAGCTTACAATACTGAAGTACAGAAAGAAACATTGCTTAACATTACATATGTGAGCTTGTACACCAATTATCCTACCGGTGCATAACCAACTCATACATTAAACTGAAGATTCTTCTGTACATCTGAAGAGTGTACGTTATCTAATCTGCATTGATGCTGTCATACTAATAGTTTCTTAAGGTTGCTACTTGTAGTTAACTTCAATTTCAGCACAAATACGTATCCGATAAAGACTGGCAATTTACTTGAATTTTGCCACAGGGAGCTCATCTATTGCGTGTCCTGTTCTATAGATAGTCTATAAGGAAAGCCTGCTGAAAGAACAAATCAAATATTAATTTAAAATACAGTAATTTCATATTAGTTCCCACTGTGCGCCACTATCTCCCAGTGCAAGTATGATGATCCCATTATGAAATATTCACATGGAAAATTAATCTAAATCCTGACGTGTTTTTAAATGCAATTTGGACAATCATATCCTCTCCACAGCGGCACAGAACAATTTCTACTCAGTGCGAGTAAAGAAATAGAGCTATTTGTTAAGTGACTGCCGACCCAGTGGGGCAGAGGGGAAGACACTGTTACTGGACCCCATTCAAACCAGGCAAGAAACAGGCTGTGCAATCCCATGGGATCGCGCGCTGAAAACTAATTACTGACTGGTTTAGGAGGGGTGGAAAAAATATTTTCTAAGGAAGCCCTTAATGTAAAAGGCAGTGGGGAGGAAGACAGAAGATTGTTCTTCACTGCAGTACTTACTGGAAAAAGGCTCAGAACTACAAATCAAAGAAGCTGCCTACTTCTGCGTGATTTCTATTTTTAGCAAGTCAGTACTTTGTGTATGTGAGGGTGGGAGGGACAAGACCAAATTCTGGTATTGCTTCCTCTACTACGTAAAACTAACCATAACAGAACATTATGGCGAATTATCCAGGCCAAAATGGGTAACTCAATGGCTTGCTCGATTACAAGAGCATGAGCTTCTCTATCTATCAGTGCTCCCTACTGCTATCATGTTATTCAATTTAGGCTACCCTCCTCCACCACAAAAGGGTAGAACATCTGTTTACAATGGATTAGGAAACAAGAATCCTGTTAGAGATTACTAAATACCCTTGAGAATATCAACACTTTTTTTTTTAAACGTAAAATCAAGATTTAAATGTTTAGCACCCATAATGTGTTTAATATTCCTAAATACACGTAACCTAAATAAATCTCCATGTGCAAGGGCTAGAAACAACTCTGAAGACTTACTGAGGATACTACTGAGTTAGGGAGAGCAGGTGTGAGGAAAGCACCCAGTCCTGCACACACTGGGGCAGTTCCCCAACCCTGCATTAGCCCATCTACGTAGCTCCACCAGACCACACAGCCTGTGGCTTAGGATTTCTCTACAGATATACCACAGCAGGAAAATCCATGGACAACAGAAGCAGACTTCTGTGTTCCAGGACAAGTCAGCACCATTGTGACCCTGGCAGTGCTTGTTGCTCTGCAGGATCTGCAGGACCACACCAGACCTTCCAGCATTCAAATGAATGTTCTCCTCTGCTTTCTCAGGCCCTTCCTTGAGTACAACACAGCTCCTTGAAACAAGAACACCCCTACTAGTTTTGAATGCTAAGCGCATATTTGAAAAATCTGCCCCTAAAATAGCATAATTATAAGAGAAGATAATGTTTTCATTTCAAGACATTTTGGACTCATCATACATACACTGCACAGGAGCATGGGACTCATTTTGAGACTTCCCTATGGCTGTTTGTTAATTGGTACGTTCACTGAAGAAGTCATTAGTAACATTATTTGCCTGAGAAAACATTGGACATAGTTTGATATGAATTTTTGCTGCATTTATACTATGACCATGAAAAATTCAAGGGATATAAATGACTGATGTCTTTCTTAACCAGAGGGTAGTTTGCTGTACAAATTACATAACTTCAAGCATCCTATAAACTTAAAAACAAGCCTTGAATTCAAATCCTACCCATTAACTCAAACATTTAGAATTTGACTCACTGTTAACAAACCAAACATTGAGACTAATTTCACACAGAGACATGTACAGCTCTGCAGCCCTCACGCAGACTGTAACCAGCTTTCCTGCCTCCGCCAGACGTCACCTTGCCTCTTAGACTGAGGGGATGGGAGAACAAAACTGAAGAGAGGATCCTACTCCAGGCTGCAAGCTTGTTGACATGGCCTGTAGCAGAATGCACAAACATTTGGGTCCTTGGTCTCAACATCACCCGCTTTGAAAGAAACTCTTCTGGATGAGTGCTTTTAACTGAAATACTTGCTACTGTTACATATTGTCTTTCAAGGAATAAGAACAAAGTATTTAGCACAGATCAATGCTGGAATAGTTCACCATTACTTACAATTCTGTTTTCAATTGAATACCTTAGGTAAGGACTTCTTATCATGCATTTTAACGAGTCCTCATATCAGAAAGTTTCAACCATGATAGTTATGTTTTAGTATCCACATGGACATACTCAACTTTAAAGGCTACTCACAACTCCTAGCACCAATTCAAAGTACCACGTTTTGAGCTTTTTTTTTTTTTTTTGCAGAGGTAGGCCCAAAACCCATTCCCATAGTATATAAGTAGCAGTACGGTGTGTGCCCTCAAGTACCTATGAAGTACAACAACCCACTGGCTAGATGTTTTCCTTGAAACAAAGATTAGTTAGCTGGTAACTGATAAGGTTTACTGATTTTCCTCTCTATAAAAGTAAAACCAGCTCCCAGGCACAGTCAGATTTCAATCTCTGTTTACATTAATCTGCGTCCTGCACATTGGACTAGAAGCCAGCTCCAGAACATCATAACAATGTACAGAGCATGGAGTTTACAGCTCTTCTCCTCTCATCAGGACGAAAATCATACTGAAAAAAGTACCTCAGCTACATCTGATAGCTGAAGTTGCCTATGGTCTGTATATACTGTATCAGTTAACATAATTTATTACCTGAATAATCTATTTTCTGAAAATAGTATGTAAAAAAAAAATTTTCTCAGGTCCAAATACAACTTCAAGAAATGGTATTGAAACTAAATGCAGTTAATTTGCAGGATTTTTTTTAAAGTAGAAGATATGTCCCAATTATTAAAGAACTCAGCTTATTTCTACTACTTGGTGTTAGTTCTCCATATGCATTTTCTAAATTTCTTTCTTTATTGTTACACTGAATCTCACTAAAATCCTGAGTATTGATCTAACATTCGGGTGTTCATATAGACTCAAGTGGGAAAAAATAAAATACTGTTCCTATACCTAGCTATTTCATAAACACCAGCACTTTATTAAATCACACTTTAAAAGCCTGCCCATATATTCTCCACAAAGAAAAAAATTATTGGAATCTCCAGTTATGATTTGGGGTAGAACACTAAGCCACATTTACAGGAACCATAGGTGATTCCCTATAGCAGAGGAACCAGAGTCCTTGCAGTCTGTGAGCCTTGAACTGTTAACACGACCAACTTCTCACCAAAGCGGTAGGTAATAGCTAGCTGGAGATACATCTAGGACAAACAAAATCCAAGAATTAACAGACTGAAGTGAAAGAATGGGAAATATTCTCTGTGCATCTATTTAAAAACTAAAAGGAAGTCAAACCGAGGTTCAGCATTTAAAAAAGGTCGAAGATTCAAGAAGCCCTTTCCCCATATTTAGTACTAAGAAACACCTTTTTCCTTCTTTTTAAATAACAGCACAGACAGTACCTGAACCCTCAGCTTAAAGGTGGAAAGCTTTCCATCTCGTTACTAATGCCCTGACACAGCCGTCCCCATAGCATCCATTAGTATTGTTCAAAAAGGCATCAGAGGAGATTAGGCCCCCTACATTTTGCAATCACAGCCACTGCTAGATTAGACCGTGAGCAAGATTTCCTTTTGCTCACCATTTTCTATTGTATATTACCAACAGCTACAGCAAATATTTAAAACCTTAATAAAAACACATTCTTTTAGGGCATAGCTGGGAAAAAGTCAAGTAACAAAACAGAGGGAGCAGAAGGCAGCAGAAACACTGTTAATAATAGGGCATAACACAGTAATACCAGCCAAGATACCCGCATGTACAAATGAGGAATTACTAAGCTAACAAAAAAAATTGTTTGAGTTCCCTTCTGGTCTAGTGTGCCAAGATAGACACAGACACGAAGCCTCAGAAGCTAACAAGTATGTTAAGTAAAACTCCTATTACGAGATAAACACTCACACGCTTGGTTTTAATGCGCTACACCCACCAAAATGAGAAACTGGACACCACGTCTGAAGAGGTGCCTGAAGGAAACGAGACCTGAAACTTGAACACCGAAGTCCCGCAATATTCTAGTATTTCTGAAATATTTATAATCCACCCCCGCCCCCTTATCTGCGCCTATTAAAACCATACAAATGGCAGCCAGGAATCAGTAGCTGAAGAAGAAAGTACACTACCCATCTATTGACATTTTGGCAAGGAAATTAATGTGAACTGTATGTATGAGAGTCAAGTCTTGGAAAGTGTTGCTTAACAAATTAAGACGAAAAAGAAGGGAAATAACTTCAACAGAAAATTATTACCGATCGTATGAGCTGAAGTCAAAAAAGTGGAGAACTTATAAACTTGATGGTTTTCTGAGAGAAAAAAATGCTACTTCAAAGACATGATTTTTATTGAGTCTGAAAATACACCAGTGAAGAGTTAAACCAGAGGGAGACTGTTTTGCAGCATTCTTAAATTAACATATCTTTCAGCATAATTACTTCGGCTGTTATTGTATACATACACACATGCTCACAGGGCCAATTTAACATGACGAAGACCTGTAAGAAGTTTCAGGCAGCTGCTATGGGGAGACGCAACTTTCAATTTTACACCAGTCTGCACACCAGTATAAAATTAAAATAAAAACAGATATTACTTCAGCATTTAGTTGTGCTTTTTTTTTTTCTATTGCAAGACACTGCGTGCATGTGTGCCTTTTTCCAGAACCTCAGAAAGCAGCTATATTTCAAGAGAATATTTTGTCCTACAGGTTGGAACCCAGCTCCCTCATTTCATACAAGACAACAATCTGCAAATTTCAGGCTAACGCAATTTCTCACAATCCTTCACGTGGTAGAATTCCAACATAAAAGTATTATTTTAATAGCAAACAACACATCTTCATTTTCGTGTTTGTTATTAATAAAAATGCATTTAAATGGGGTAAAAAAAAGTATGTTTTCTCTGTCTTTGTAGCTATGTGATATCACCAGTTTGAAACAGTACGCAAAACAAATTTCTCCTCTACCTGCTGATACCTGCCTGTCAGTATGCAGTAAGAGACCCCCGAAAGCACTCTGAAATCGGTATGTAACTCAGCAAGTCAACACCGGCGCTGAACTTTGAAGAACTGCACTTGGAAGCCGCAATTGCCTGGAATAAGCCTGGAAAGTACATTTGGGGGTGGAAGCTCACAAAAGCGAGGGCAGCGAACGACACCTCGGAGCCAGCAGCTCAGCGGTGCCGTGTCCCCGCCGGCAGCCCCGGGGAGGCGGCGCGATCAGGTGCTCGCCGGGCGCGGGCACGCTCCGGCGGTGACCTCACACCGAAACCCCGCGGTTTCGCCGCGGAGCAGCCGCCGCACGCCGAGCCCCGGCAGCGCTCACGCCCGCTGCGAGCGCGTCAAAGCCGCGGCGGCTGCTCGCGAAGCGCAGCTGGAAATTAGCTCCAAATTCAAACCCGAGCCGGTCCCAAAGCAAGCCTTTAATTCCACGGCGAGGACGACCGACCTGTTGGGCGTCCCGGGGAAGCCGGGCGTCCCGCAGGGCGGCGGAGGCAGGGCAGGGCACACGCCTGCACCTGCGCCTTCGGCACCTCGGCAGCGGGCGTTGGGCCGCGGCTCGCCGGGGAGAGCCGCCCTTCGCCTCTGCTCACCGGGCAGCACCCAGCCCCGGCCCGCCGGGCGGCTGCGGGAGGGATCCCGCAGCGCCGGACCTCCCCCGTTAACCCCCTCGTGGCGGCCCCAGACAAAAGGGCACGGCCTTGCCCGGCACCCAGGCGGCCCCGAGCGCTCCTGTGACTGCTCCCGCCGCCCCCGGCCCGGCCCAGGCCCCTCTCGGAGCCCTCCCGGAGCCCGCCCGGCCCCGCAGGCAGGCGGGGGGCGCCCGGGGGAGGCCCCGGCCCGCCTCGCCCACCCCCCTCGGGCCGGGCGGCCGCGGGCAGCCCGGGCTCGGGCTCCCCGGTGCGAGGGGCGGCTGTGGGGACGGAAGCGGGGAGGGAGCCCCCCGGCGGAGCCTTCTTACCTTGGTGGAAGCGGCCGCGGCCCTGGCAGACATTTTGTTTCCTTCTTTCCCCCCCGGAGCCGGCCGAGCGAGTGCGCGCCTGCGAGTGCCCAGAGCGGGGGAGAGAAACTCCCCGCCGCCTCCCGCGTCTCACACGGCTGCCCGGATAAACATCCCACGGCCAGGGAGGAGGAGGAGGAGGAAGAGGAGGGGAGAGGCGGGTAGCGAGGGAAGGGGCGGGGAAAGAGGGAGGAGGAGGAGGAGGAAGGAGAGCGGAGCCTCAAGTTTGACCAAAGTGCGGTGCGGGCAGCGCCCGGCCTCCGGGGCCCCGCTGAGTGCGCCCGGGGTCTCCCCGCGGAGGATGGCCGCGGCCCAGAGCCCTCAGCGCCCCGCTGCCGGCAGGCCCGGCCCGGCCCATCGCGCCCCGAGCGGCGGCGGAGCGGGAGCCGGAGCAGGCCCCAGGCCCGCCGCCCCCGGGAGCAGGAGGCGTTCTGAACCGCGGCACGGCACGCAGGGCTTCGGTGTCTTTCACAAAACAAGCAAACGAAGGAGAGAGGCATGGCAAGCGTGCCCTGCTGCCTCCAGCCCCAGCCCTCCAGCCCTGGGGTGCTGCGAAACCCCAGCGGAAAGGGGGCTCCTGCCTCCAGCCCCAGCCCCACTGCTCGCCGCTCTCCCTCATCAAATTCCTCGCTTGGAGTCATCGGTGTTATCATCCCGCAGTGAAGGGAGAGTGCATGAGGAAACACCCAGTCAGAGCTGGAGTACCACACGCTCCCCAGACACTGCGGGACACGGGTGGCTATTGAAGCCCAGTATCAGGGCCTCAGGTTTTGCAGTTTTACTTTTCACATGCTACCAGCTGCTGTAGTGCTCCCTCCACGAAGCCTTCAGATGCATCTGAGTTCCTGAAGAGGCAACAATGTCTTGATCCAAATCACTGCTTCGCAAAGGAACGCCCTACCCAAGGCTTCTGTACGAGTTTTATGTTTGTTCTCCTTTGAAAATAAACAAATTCATATTCCAGGAAATAGCTGAAGCAAATTCCCAAGGCAGCAGCCTGAAACCAAGGGGGAAGGCCACCTCCTCAGCTGCAGCAAGGAGGACGCAGCGCTGAGCAGCAAAGGCCACCATGGCCTTCCTTCTCCCTGGGAGCCAGGGCTATGCCAGCCCTCTCCCAAGCACACGCCAGCATGGCCTCAGCGCCCCAGTGCACACCAGTTTTGTCAGCACCATCCCGAACCTCTGGCACCCGAATGCTCCTGCAGTGCCCCAGCACCCTGCCTTCTCCCCCAGAGCCCAGCAGTCACGCATCGCTCCGGATGCACCAGTCCCCACAGGAATTCTCCTCTGGTGTAGCACTGCCTTCTGCCAAAGCTCCTCTGATGACCCCGCCACAAAAACTCCATTGCCTTCTTTTTATTATTATTATTGTTATTTGGTCATTGCTAGAAGTAACTAAGCCTCAGATTTTTCTTAAATCTATCTACGCACACTGAAGGAGGAATGTGACATTTTTTATTACCACATCACATGCGTAATTGTCAGAGGAGGCAGGAAGGAAAAGGCTGAGATCACAACAGGAAGGAGGGGGAAGATTTCAAGGTGTCGAGACACGAAAAGAAACTCAGCGAGGGAATGAGGGGAGAGTGACCTGAGAATGAGCAGGCTCCTAATCCCTCCCTTCCATCTGCCCTGCCTTGAACATGGACGGGGGCAATGCCTGCTGTCTGGGCACGAGGAAAGCACAGATCAAAGACCTGAAACCAAGGAGGTGTGAGGCCAGGGAATGAAAGAGGACCACAGGGAGTGCAAACACAGGGAGGTGGAGATGGATGCTAAAATGAGAGGGGCCACAGGAAAGAAAATACTTCTGCGAGTTCTGGGATAAAGACTGGGGAGACAGAAAAAGATGAAGGAAAAAATACAAAGCAAGGAAAGCTCCACCAAAAAGGGAGGTGCAGTTTTGGTATCATCTTACGGAACACTGGTTGACAAAAGGTCACAGATCCACACACTGGATTTGACAAGGACGCAGACTATTTGACAAGGAAGGGCTGCTAGCTAGGGGTTCAAAACACCTTGCAGCGGATTCAAGATGATCACAGATGACCTCTTGCCAGCCTGGGCGAGGACACAACTCCTCTGGCCCACAGAGACTCATGGAATTTCTTTCCTTCCTTCCTTCTTTACTCTCAGTCTCTGTTTTCCTTTTCTTTCTTCCTTCATTTCCTACCCTCCCTCTCTCCCCTCCTGCCTTCTCCTTCCTTTGAATAGTTGTGTGAGACTCTGCCTCCACTGCTGGTATCAGCCCCAGGAGCTAGAAGCACCGTCTTCCTCTCTTAGCCTTGGTAAAATGTACACACTTGGTGGTGGCTGAAGAGATACAAACTATTTCAATGAAAGTTTTTTCTTGTTCAGGAACATACTGCTGCCACTTCAAATTCTTCTTCTGGAGAACTTTTTTATCTCTTCATTAACTAATTACTCACAGGCAAAGCTACCATCACTATACTGAAAATGCCAAATCACACATTGGTCAAATGTCAGTCAAATAGCCTAAATGTATGAAATAAAATAAAATAAACCTTGAATGATTCTCCTATTTACCTTCCTTTGAAAGTTCTTAATAAAGTATTACAAAATTCACCTTTGAAATGAGAAATTTATGTATTTTGAAGAATGTTGTGGTTCTAATATATTCATGAATTCCCTGAAAAAAACTAAGAACAGCAAATACCTATCCATATATACATTTGTGTCAATACATAGCGATACATATATATACACACATATCAATGTTTATGAATATACATGCACAATATATAGAGAGTACATTCTGTCAGATACGGATGTATACCAAGTTCCATCTGTTAGAGAATACAGATGGAGGATCAGAACTTTAAATCATATTCCTGTGACTGCCCTTTTAGGTCCTGAAAACAGGACCTAAACAGACATCCACGTCTTCAGAGAGAAAACTGTCTGAAAACTCAACAGCTGAAGAAGAGCAGTACTTTACATATCTTTCAAATAACTGCCACTGAGAGATATCTAAAAGAAGTGTGTTAATATTTTCTTGGTAGGAAACCTAAAAATAAAATCACTATTGAATCGCTGTTCTTCAAGCCCCAAACCTAAATTGGTTCAAAGGGCACAGAAGGACAATCAGATGTGTGAATCCTTATTTTTGTTTTATGGCATGTGTTTCTGTTACACTGCAAGAACAGGAAGTCTATTCTCTACTTGATGTTGATTTAACTTTTTAAGAAATGTTTTGATCACTTGAAGATGGGGAAGAAGGAAACTGCAGAACCACAGCCACCACCGAGACAACTTCCTGTGGTTTTTGTGGTGCGTGTGGCTCAGAAAGAGAACAATTCGTAGAAGATCTTTCAAAGATATCAGATGTTTTTGCTGCCATCTGAGGTAGTCTTGGGAAAATTAGCTACATATATGCCTGTGTGGTATCAATGATGCCAAGCAGTTCCCTGTTAGTAATTGCCACTTGATTTCAACATTTCAGGAACAAAGATAAAAAGGGCAGAGAAAATCAGAATTCACAGTGCAAACTACAGAAGAATAAAGTACCTTTTTTCCAACTCAAGGAATAAGAAAGTGGTTTCAAGAAACCACCAGGAAATTCATGTGCTTAAAATTACAATTTTTTAGTGTTTTGCCGAATCAAGTACCTAGGGAAAAATAATGCAGTAATGATGCCTAGTAACGACTCTTATCTTCCTCCCACTTCCATGCAGTTAAAGCTTGCTTCCTACATCTTCTTCCTCATTAAAAGGCTGCGTACCGCTGCAGATCCCTCTTCTAAAAACACTGCAGATAGCTGCCCAATATTACGGTGAGTAGCGTCTTCCAACACCTCATTGCCTCTCACATAGTAGAACTGTTAGACAAGGACAAAATCCCAACCATCTATAATTGCTCTCTCATTAATGGATGAAAGTATTCACCTCAAGTACACACCAAAGGCTGAATAAGCCCTGAATGGGAATAAACCCAACCTGTCTTGCCAGTCAGCCAGTCTTAAACTCCTGATGTTCTAAACTCATTGCCATTTCTTATTTATTACCTTAAAAGTCTATGAAGTTTAACACATTGCAAGGTTTTTCTGATCAGTGAGACCATCATTTTAGTTTCTATGCAAATGGCAAGTGTGCAAATGGAATTAAAAGTAGGTTGTAGGGGCAAAGCAAGATTATTTTCAGCCTTAAAATATTAAAAGAATTTATTACTGTAGAGCTGAAGAGAACTTAGGCAACACTCTTTGGTTGTTATTTTAGGATATCCTTATAAAAAGATTTTCTGTCTCCTTGGTTTTGGCCAGGTCTTAGAGAATCTCTGTCATCCATATTATTATGTATAGTGACAAAATCTGGGAACATAAAAAAGTGTTATCAGTAAGTTTTAATCTCGGTTCATGACAGCAGAGCTAATTTATTAC
This sequence comes from Anser brachyrhynchus, assembly GCF_964034855.1. Classification (NCBI taxonomy): domain Eukaryota; kingdom Metazoa; phylum Chordata; class Aves; order Anseriformes; family Anatidae; genus Anser; species Anser brachyrhynchus. The sequence goes on along the minus strand of NC_137706.1, from coordinate 5,579,930 downwards.
AGAAATGTTATGTAAAACTATCCTACGTCCCATCTCTGACAGACACTTTGTGAATGGGACTGTGTATTTTAAATGCAAGGCAGCTGATCAAGGCTGATTTTAGGAAATGCTTCACTATAAGTAGCCACTGGATGTCAAAATGTCAGATATACTTAATCTGCACTGCTCTGCTTTCTCCAGCTTTATTTAGTTGAGAGGGGACAGTAAAAATAATCAAAGACAGCTGCAAAACTTAAGCAGTCATAAATTTGCTACTGATGTGGTTTCCTTCAGATAAACAATTACACCAGGGACAATGCCATCCATGCTCCATTGATCCAGAATTTTTATTTTTCATATTTTGCTTTCAGAGAGCATGATAATGTGACTCAGACAGAAAGCAACATGTACCAAAGATTAACTGCACAGGTGTCTTTGATGAGTAAAAGCAAAGAAATAACACATCGAAACAAAGACCTTTGTCACTTACAATCTGTAAGCATTTTGGAAAGGCAGGCCAGGGATAGCTTAATAAATTTGATTGATTTAATGAACTTGCTGGCAAGCTCCTCTCTATCCCAGAATTTTCCAGGAACCCTTGCACACAACACAAGGTGACAAGGCTGATCCTGGAAACCCAAAGAGAAATCCCCACCTATCGGGACTGATGAAGCCGACTATGTGGGTTTTGCAAAGGTGTGGCTTTCCAACCCAGAGAGTTTTGAAACCTGAGTTCACTTCACTTCTCCAGTTTCTTGAACGCAAATGTCTCGGTTGCAGTGAGTACCGCAGGAAAGCATCGTGACTCATTTTGGTTAATGAGAGGGCATGCATGCAGAACAGGAAACCATGGGCTGAAAACTGCTATATTCAACATGAAAACCTAACACTGAAAATTTTTATACTGCCAACTAATTTTGCAAATACCACAAAAACTCAATCTTGTTTGCTTCTTAGCTCTTCATGTAAATACTTTATTGTGTAATTGCAGAAATGTAGAAACTTAAATTGCGGAACTTTAGAAGCTATAATCACCTGTTATTGCCACTCAGCTTTCGACTCCCCTCTCTCTTGCTATGCTCTAACTTTTCTTGTTATAGCTGGCACAAGGCTCCATCTATTCTAAAAATCACATGCACAACTCCATCAAGTCAAGGCACTAACGGTGTTCTTAAAAGCAGGAACACCAGATTACACCAGTAATTCCAGCGTAATCTTTACCTCAGTTGGTAGCTCTGTCCTAGTAGCACCTGCTTTATAGGAGTGACTTTGGTAAGGTTTAGAGGAGGTAAGTAAGGTGATTAAGCTTCAGGTGGTCACGCCCACAGAGCTATGTACCCATTCCACCTTGCTATTTGTTTTTGTTTCTACTTCCCGATGTTAAAATCAGTTAAAAGAAGAACACTTTAAAAAGACTGCTGTTTGTGTTAGTGGAAGAAACTCAGGTAATCCTACTAGTACCCCAGGCAGCTCTCGTAACAGTGTATTTCTGGATGACTGTATTGCACAGTGCTGTCACAAGTGTCTGCGATGGTTTTGCTGGGGCTCCCACTCAAAGCCACTATCATTCAAAAATATATTCAAACTGATAAATTAACTTGTAAAATATTAGACTACGGTAGAACATAGTTTTATGAATTTTAACTCCATGTTTCAATAACTCACCCTCCACCAGAAACAATCTCATTTAAGACAAATTTGTTGAGCATCACACACTTCTCATCTTACGAGTTACATGTGCTCTTCAGTCACTTCCAGCGTGCAGCAACTAGGGAGACATCTGCTTATCTGTGATATTGCATATTCTGCCTTTAGCTGTGCCTGTAATCAATAGCAAACCCCAGCTCACAGGGACATGTGGTTTTGCAGTACACCCTGGTGGAACGTTTCATCTGTAACTGTTAGACTGTGGTTAATATTAATCTTTTAAATTATACAAATAAAACTCACAACAACTTTTTTAAAAGAAGTTAAAATGTTTTCATTTTATGTAATAGTTTCAAGATGGCAATATACAAGAGAGAATAATAGAGTAGAAAGTGCTTAGTATGGGAGGATATTGCATTATTTCCTGACCTGCTGTTGTCAGGAAAGAAAAACGTCACAGGTTGACTTTTGGGCTTTGGTATGTCACAGCACGTGAAATCCTCAGGCAACACACACTGATGTGACAGAGGCCGCACATTTTTCTAATGTTACTTGACCACCCTTTTCTGCTCTTGCACCTATTTTCACCTCCTTGATAGCTGCATCAAGCTAACTGTGTAGGGGAGTAACAAAAATGATACTGGCCAAAAATTATTCTTGTAGCCCAGAGGCAGGAATGGGGACTTTTTTTAGCTGGGTTTTCCAGCTCTCCAGGCATTCACACTGCATACAGATCTGTAAATTGATTTACATTTGCCAGACCAGGAGCTCTTCAGAGAATCTCAGTGGTGGCACCTGTCTCCAGGTAGGGGCTCAACTCTGATCTCAGCTGGCTAAAGCTGGCAGTGTGCTCGCTTACTCAGAAAATATTCGCATTTCAGTAGACAAACATATGTAACTAAGGGTGTATCTCAAACTCCAACTTTAAATCTAAGAAATAAGCAATCAGAATTTTTCCTGGTTCTGTTGCATTACCAGAGAAACCTTCTTTGTTATGTAAGACCAGATGCCACAACCTCCATCACGGTGATGCCAAGAGGCTCTAATCAGAGCAATGCTTTAATCTAGTTAAACATATACAGAGAGCCCAGAAAGATTCAAAGCAAAAATATTTACACTGCACAGCTAACTGTTCAAACTCCCTGTGCTTGCACTGGGCAAGGGCAGACGCTATTTACCACATCTGGGTGAGCACTTCTCATGTCTAACATTTCTAGGTTATTAGGTAGCACTGCCTTCACCGACAAGGGCCCATTATATCCATTTCACTAGCTAAACCTTTTCTTTACACATCTGTCAATTCCATCCAGTGTGCAAGCTGAAAACCTGTAACTGCCGTATCTTTTTTTAAACGTGTGAGATTTTAATCCTTGTGAAAGGTGCTAAAGCAAGAGCCTAGGGAACGAAATGCTTCTTGTTCTCAGAGCAGGTAAAGCAAGGACAAGCAATAAAGAAAGCTTCCCTGTAAAGTCCAGTCTGTGGCTGTTTTTGGTCCCTCGATGCCTTTGCCTTTTACATGTGCCTGAAAGCTTGCCTGTTTGGTGTTATAAAGATACAGCTTCTGCCTATAAATCTCACTCCTTAGCTAGCAAGTCCTTCTGAAAGCCTTTTAAAAATGGAGAGAAGACATTTTTGCTCAGTGTCAGAGTCTTTGTGAGTCACATAACTCTGGTACTTCTTTGCTTTAAGATGACTAAATGTGAAACCGGCAGCAAGGTGCTCGATACTGATGTGATTTATATGGCTTCTTATGAGAAACATAACAAGTGTTTTGACAAAGTTCTTACACAGATATTTCATTTGGACTTTTTTCCCAAGCTTTTCAAAAGCTTCTCATTAGAAGGGGCAGCCCTTGAAACACTTCTCTTCTGGGCCTCCTGAAGGCCCAGTTATACACCTGGAGGTTGGAGCAAGCCCTACGACTATTTCCCGACGATGTGCCATGCTGGCAATGCTCAGAACATCGGATTCTTGTGCTAGTGCCATTCAGACATGGACTACTGGACAAATACTTCTAAGGTTTCATATCAGTATAGCTATACTCTATTTGGACAACTGGGCATCTCTTTGTTTTCTTAAAAATATATGCCAAGAGCATGCAAAAACAGAGCAAACCTAGCCCCTAAGTAATCAGAGAAAACATCTCAAAACATTTTACTAGAAGAAAGCACCCTGACTTTTAATACACTTGTCTTCCAGTATTCGTATTCCTCTTTCCAATTCCATACCTGTGCCAGCGCCCTCACAGGCCTTAATGGTGCTGACAAATTGATTATGAAGATAATTAGTCATTTCTCTTTAAAAGCTCTGTAGTCTGGAGGCAGCAACTGAGGTTGGCAGTGATTTTCACGGCAGAGCGGAGGAGGAAGCCGTGTTCCCTATGAAGGCCAGAGAGTAGAGAAGTTGCCATGGCTCACATGAAGCCTCCCCTCCCTGTGCCCTGGCCTGTGCTGCATCTGCATCATCTGCTGTTCACCCACTCCTTGGTCTTGGCACAGAAATTATCTAGAGGGGTAATCACTGAATGTTTACATCATTTGTGAAAATCAGTGAAATGATCTCTACCTACGTAAACATGTTCAACGAGGATTACTAATCACATATGATGCTCATTATATTTGCAAAGGCATGGGATAATGCAGCAGTTCTTGCCCTCAGTATATTAAAAACAACAGAAAATTCTGAGCTGTGCAAAATCTTTGTTCATATATATGCAGGGTCAGCTTTACCCATGCATGGTCACGAAAGGCCCAGAGACAAGGGTGTGACCAGTGTTGCCTCCCTCCAGCAGCGCAAGCCCCATCTTGCATAACCTGCTAGGGAGGCAGAAGAGCAATAAGATGAATGCAGCTTCAGAACGTGTCACTGTGTTAGCACTCGACAAGGCTACAACACAGGTAATGAGATCTTATTAGAGCATGATTTAATATTGTGACTCAGGTTCAATGCTGAGCACGTGAAAGTTGTTATTTGAATTAAACTTCCAAAAAAAAATTTCATTACGTATAATAATTCATTTTAAAAATTGTATTTTGTTTCTAAGTGATCGGACTGGATTGGATTGTGTAACTTAAAGATACCTAAATCACGCCCCCACGTCACTGCAAACCTAATTGCAGTGACCTCTCAAGGCTAAGTTGGCTGAGGAGTTTGCATCACCCTCCGCTAGCTCTCCATCCAAAACCTGTCACATCAATAGTGAGGAAGGTCAGTGGTCTACCAGTACAGTCTGGTGTGGTGGAAAGGAGCTGTCTCAAAGTAAGGAGCACCTGGGAACAGTCTTCTTTACCACAATTCATATTATTATTTAGACAGCATGAAAAGCAGTATTCCACAGCATCAGCCTCTTCCCTGTTTTTAAAGAGATGTTTCTTGTATTTGAGACTGAAATTAATTCAGCCAACATATGCACTCCACCATTAAAAGGCTCTTTGAATATATGGAAACAGAGATGCCTTTGAAAGTCATGCATGTGAAGCTGTTTGGGAGCAATTTCGGTGTGGATTCAGTGGGTGCAGCCAGCCGCAGGCGGTGCCCCCTTACCGCATGCCTGCTGAGCAGCGGAGGGGGCAGCTGCCGGGCAGAGGGGACACTGCTGCTGCTGCTCAGCCACATCCCTAAGCTGGCTGGGGAGGAAGGAAGCCTCCACCTCTGCCAGAGGACTCTGTCAAAACCCTCCCATAAGAGCCGGTTAAAGGACGCAGTGAATCAGCGCGCTGCCTCTGGAGGCACCTTCCCCAGGCACCCGCTCGGACCTGCTTCGCTCCACCTGCACCCACACAGCCCTCGGCCCCGGGTGCAGCTCCTACCCCAGAAACCTTCACCGGGCTCCAGGAGAGCCCGACACTGCATTTCTCATATTTTTAGCAACAACCCTGTTGCTGGGATGTATTGCAAATGAAATAAACACGCCATTATATAACGTTATTATGGCTATAAGGCAGTCTTTGCCTCAGAGGGACAAAGTAGAGCAGCCACAAAAATTCGGACATGTTAAGGGGCAGAAGACAACACACAGCTGGCCACTGACTGCATTATATCTTGATTAAAAATAGGGGTACAACAGAGTACCTGAACCGAGGATATCCCCTTACTCCAGCACAAAGTTATGCACATATAAATCTTGAATGACTTGCAGCACAAAAACAAATTGCTGGGTCACCAGCTGAGATTTCAACTCATTTTGAGCCTCCAATTATGCTTGAACAGCTCTTGAAAACACAGAAATCTGTTTCTGACTGCATAGCAGAGCACGGAATGGGCCAGACAAATATTGTAGTAACCTTCAAAAGCAATGTGATAGCTGGTGTGCGAGGCGTCCTCTGCCCCCTCCTCTTTAGTGAAGTCAGTACTGACTGTGGAAACATTTAATCATAAGATGCTCCAATAATTGACTGATTTTTCTATTTTTAACATTCATTTCAATATTTTAAACAAGTATTGGATGTAGTTCGTGATAAAATCTTTCCATTTCCATTCCCTGCTATATGGAAGAAGTATTTAATAGACATGCTTTGATGTAAGCATAGATTCGCAGACAGATAATTTTCTTCTGAACAAACTTGTTTCTGTAAATATAAATGCAATGCAAACATAACTGGCACAGTCCTGTCTGTGGTAACAGCTGTGATTAAATCATACCTGCTTCTATTGTCAGGGATGTTTATTAAGCTCCACTTTGCAATGAGAGAGCAAACTGCAACTACACCCATGTTTAGCAGCGGCAGGATACAGATGTTGAATTCTGGACTGCACTAGCCAGCCTCACATCCCTTCAGCTCTGCAACTTCTCATTTTTCTCTTCTCTTTCCTAGTTTATGGGTTTCTGAATATGGAGAACATTTACTAGGCTCTTCTTCTTTATTGTGTTACATATCTGATGGGAAAAAAAGTCTAAAATGCACTGCATGAGGCATACTGCTTCTCAAAATTCATTTTCCAAGCATTTTCTGGGGTCTTTTTAGAAGGAAATACTGATTTTCCACAGAGAATTCTCATGTGTGACTTTAGCATTGTGGCCTGTTCCTCAGGGGGCTGCTGAGACCCAAGCAGCCCCAACGCCTGGCTTTTACCAGCCAGCTGCCACAGGCACGCTCTCCGACCCGGGGTTAATCGCTTAACTTCTGTGAACATCAGTAAAACATCAAAAGGAGGCTACGTGGCCTAATTAATACCTTTAAGAAGCTTTTAAAGTGCTTTAGAAATTAACTGGTGCTAAACAAACACACAACACTGCTGTAGAACTGCAGCTGAAAAGTACAAAATTAACCTAAATACTGGGGCTCATTCTTAAAAGCTCAGGCAACCTGTACATCCAGTTGCTACCATTTTCCTTTTGTTTTTTCTCTCCTGACGGAGTGTCTTTAAGCCTTGTCACTGCGGATCCCCCCCACAGGAGTGCAGAGGGTGTGCTCCTTACACCCGCTGCCTCCTGGTGCAGTGCCGCCCCCCGCTCTGCTCCCCGGCACCTGCTTTGTGCATGTTCGGTACAGCCTGGGCCTTTCTGAAAGCTGCACTGTACTGCAAAGCATCAACGGATTGTTAATTTCTTCATATTATCACCTCAGTTACTCCTTCAGCATTACAGTCGTGTAATCCCTGTCCTTGGAGGTTTTGAAGATGAGACTGGCTGAACAACCTGGTCTGGCCTCACTGACGAGCCAGCCCTGGGCAGGAGGCTGGAGCTCTCCTGTCCCTTCTGACCTGAATTATGCCCCGATCTGAACATTACTGCCTGCTACTGCCTACATCACTACTACTTCCCAGTAAAAATTAGGATTTCCTAGGCTTTTCACCTCTGTATCAGCTTGTATTTGCAACAGAATATAATTTTAGGTTCTGTACATTTTCAAACTCCCTAGCTAGCTTTCTGAAGTACTTTCCAACTCTGGTGGAGGTCACTTTTTCCAGCTTCTTATATAACCACAGCGAGCTTTATTCTGCCTTTTTTCCCCCTTCCACTGTCTGACAGGAGGCATTACTGCCATTTGGCAAACAGTGTGCTTTTAGAGATTTTTTTCCTTATTCCTTTCTCCAAGAGGAACTGTACAAGTTCTAAAAACAGGTCAGCCTTGCACACACCTATCTGAGCATTTCTCCTGTCTTTAAAAGCTAATTAATGTGAAAACAAAAGAATTTACATGCAAAACTGAGTAAAACAACTGCTGGAGAAAGGAACCAAAAGGGAGAAGCTAGAAACTGAACAACTAAGACACACTTTTTTTACTTCCAAATTCTCTACAGTTACATTTTTCAGCAAACTATTATCAATACCTCGTTTCCTCAAAGCATCACGCAATACCCAAGCATAGACAGTTCAGGTATTTTTGGTTTTATGGATTTAAGATCTATACCGCTAGAGCCAAGCATCTTTTTTTTTTCTTTTTTCTTTTCTCTTTTTTCATTTTTCTTTTCTCTTTTTTCTTTTCTCTTTTTTTTCTTTTTTCTTTTTCCTTGCAAATATAAGCTCATATAAATGGCTCCAGTGAGTAATTTTCCTTAAGGGCCACTACATAAGTCTGGCATATTTTCAGACTATCCACATCACTGAAGGTTGCTTACAGCTTTGAGCAAAACAGTGAAAGCACTGCCATCCTCATGACCAGGCAGCCAAGGAGACAACTGCTTTGATAGTTACGGAAAAAAGGACTCTCTGTTTGCACAAACACTTGAGCACTTTTAGGTTTCTTCCCAAAGCCTGTCCACACTTAGAGCTCCTGGTGGGCGAGCAAAGCAACCCACACGTGATCCGTGAGTCCACACTGCATGGTTATCCTGTGATTAAACCACTTTTGCTTCCTTTTGCTGTGGCCACTATGCAATGGAGCCTTGCAAAATAAGTCCACAGCATCCTGCTGTTGTTCTCCTCAGAATATATGTTTGAGATTTTAGCACAAGGATTGTAGGATTGAGCACTACTGGAAGGCAATAGATCATGATGCCAAAGAACAATTTCCTTGATTGTCTGTTCATCCTCTCACCCAGTTCAGCCAGGACAGCCAGCACCACTCCCCAGTTCTGACAAGCCAACCAGAGGAAGCACTGCTAAACCATGCAAAGAAGCTACTGCACCTATCAGAGAGATAATGACTATGAGATACAGGAGAATCAACAAAAAGGTGATGCTAAAATGAGGGGCTGGAAGGTGGGAAACAGTTGTTTTGGGGACTGGAATGTATCCAGGTCTACTTTTGTCTACATAAACTAAATTCACAGACCAAACCGAATCCACTACAGTAGTAAAGTGGCAGAGAATTTACAACAACATAGTGACATAGACAAGCTTCATGGAAAAAGCCTCCAACAACTGAAACCAAAATGTAAACAATGTCTAAAACTCAGCCTGTTTAGAGCTGTGAGGGAGTGGGCAGTTCAGATTGACAAGCAAAGCAACATTCCAGCTCTGCCTTATGATCCCAGTAATGAGGACGGCCACAACAAGCAGCTTTTGTTTCTTGTATGATATCCATGGCCCTTGGCCACGTCCCCCAAGATTTCTGTGCCTTAACGATAAAGACTTATCAGCCAGAGACAGTTTTCTCAAGTGTTTCATGGAATGTTTCTGCTTTCTTTCATACGGTACTGAGAGGTATTTTCCCTTTGTGGCATGTGGACTGGTATCTACTCTGAACTGTTTAAACGTCTGTAAAATGGTGGTGTCCTTAAAAGAACAACCCCATCATGTAGAGAACTGAAGGAAAACTCTAATTTAACTGAAGAGCCCTAAAGCTGCCTCAGTTCAGACTTGTTCCCAAGAGAAAATTGCTGGGAGCCAACTGCTGCTGCTTCCTTCTTTGCTTTCTGTTACTGGCAAGACTGAATCTATTTTTTACTGACATGCCACTTATAATATGCTGTGAAATGCAGACAAAATACAAAGAGGAATAGCAAGCTGTCCTGATAAAAAATTTGACATTGGTTTCCAGTGCTTGGAAACAGTTTTGTGGTGCTTTGAACTCAGGTAATGCGGGGACAATAATACAGCAGCTCAACATTGTTGTGGTTTAGTCACACACAAATGTCAGCTGTGAGACAACCAGCTACCTTATGGTAAAGAGTATACTCTAGCATCTTCACATTTAAACTGCTGCTTGTAGTGGCTCTTAACCTGTAGCGTGGCTGTGCTACTGACTTTCTGCGTAACTGCTGAAGTCCCTTAATTTACTCAGTTTCATCACCTAAAAAGTAAAAATAAGATATAAGAGAACCTTTGTAAACCACTTCAAGGTCTTGTGATGGATATCTTATATAAATGCTGTGTTTTTTTTACGGTAAACATTTCTTTGCTACATTCACAATTTTCTTATATATCTCCAAATAGAATTGGAAACATGTCTTGATAATGCTTCATTGACACCCTTGATTTTGCAACTTTGATTTTAGACATCTCTCCTCATCTGCTCGATCTACTTTGTCATTCCTGTTCTCTCTGATGTTTCTTCTGATCCCCAGATAGGATCTCATTTGTGCTGCTTTGGCAATATCTAACTCTCTGGCTGCCTTTAACCTACTGAATCACTTCCTACCTTGACACGATGCCTGTAAACTCCTCTTCACCTGATCTGAAGATTAGCATTTCAATCATATTTCTCTTCTCCACTGTAGCAAACTCACATGCTGGAATGAATGTTGCAAGGCAGTAATTTGTGCTGCATTTCAAATCCAGTTCTTCTTTCACCATCTCTGTAATTTCCTTTTGTCTTGCTAGGAAACTTCTGCACTTACATTGTTAGAGCTTATACCTCTTTCTTTCTGTTTCTTTTTGTAAATAGCTTTAAGCAGCAATAAAAATAATGTTATCTAAGGATGCAGGTATACTTACAAAATGTCAGAAAAACATATTCTTGGCAACAATCCCAGAGCAAAACAAAGATATTTTGGGAAGCCCTCAATACAAAAATAAATTCTATTCTAGACCAGGAGTCCCCATGCTTGTTCAGAGGAATGGATTCTATCACTTTTTCCATAGCTGCTAGCACCTCACCCACAGTGAGGTCCTCACCAAAATCAGTTAAGAGTCTTGGAGTTACAAGACTGTCCCACACCTGTACGCCTTCCCTCACACCCTTGTGAGCAAGGCCTCCCTTCTGCTGTCAACATCTCTCTCCCCGCTCTGCAGTGGTATGGTAACCATGGCCATTATCTGAAAGGAGAGAACTGGCAGGATGCTATGTAACTCATTTTTCTTTGTCTTTTAAAGGAGTTATCAGCTGGAAATAAAGGTAGGAGGCAGCAGCTGGTCATTTGTGCACTGCAGTAATAATGAGAGTCTAACACCAGCTCTGTGGAAGAATCAGTGAAATTTGTTCACTGAGCACAGGAGTAGCATCAAAGAATTTCAAAACTGTCCTTCCATCTCAGTTCCCAACTCAACAGGTGTTCCTGAATAACTAAAATTACACTTTTTTCTACCTGTATTTCCTTGGGCAGACACTGCACTTCATTTCTGATGGAAGGTGCAGCCCAGGGGAAGGCGAAAATGGCTCTGAGTCCTGTCTGTGTTGCCTGAACTCTGCCCGTGCCCAGGGTCACGGCAGCTCGTCATGTACATCAGCAGAATGCTACAGCCGTACTTGGTCATCTCCTCAGTGGACTTCTGTGATGGGAGCTGAAAACCACGGGCCTCCGAGCATCAAGCATTCACGGGAATTCTCTCCCGGCCTCTTGCAGGGGAAAATACAACTCTCTCAACTGAAGCTGCACAGGGGTCAAGCCACTGGAAGCGCGCAGGGGGAACCAGCTGGCGTGGAGGAGCAGGACGGGGCTGCACGGTGAGGGCCAGGCTCACGCTGCCTTTTGCACGTCCACTGCGTGCGAAGATGAAGGTGCTGCAACTTAAGAGAAATCCAGCTGCTGCCCAGTCCATTGTAAGCCCTGCTCTGCTTGTCACTACCATGTCATCTCCCTCAGAATAACACTAGCATCTTTAATGCTTCTACATCTTAAAGAGCTGGTATAAAATGCTTTCCTGGTACTGCACAGCCACTTTCAGACTTACACAGGAGGCACTATTACAATCTATTTGTATCATCAGCCTGAATCATTTTATAGCCCTCATCTTTGGAGAGTACTCAGCTTGAGCTGAACAGTGCTGTTCTTCAGACTGATTTCACTGCCATGTGGAATGAGTGGATGCTGCATATGGTATTACACTGTTTCCAGATTTCCACTCTGCAGATGGCCATGGCATTTTCCACGAGTCCTACTGTAATATCAGAAGCACATAAGTCATTTATAAGTAAGTGATATGCCACGGCACCTTATAGTGTGCTACGCAGTATTCAAAGCTGAACAGACAATACAAAAGAAACATTAGCATATCTCCCTGTTAATTTTATATACAGAACATGTATGCATCCCCCAAAAGTAGGAATGCAGAACAAATACTGATGTGTTAGTTAGCACATGAAAATGTCACAACTGCTATTAGATATGATCATCTAAAAAGTGACAGAATTATGGAGACCATGCCCACAGAAAACAACATGTGTCTGTGGTGTGGTCAAGGTACTGAAAATACTGCTAGCATTTATCTGAATTCACTTGTATAATAGGCAATTACTTTGTTACTAGAGAAAGGCGGTGTCTAATTGCTGAGAATGACCCTTCTGTCTCTGTTTTCCACTCTCTTTCCCATTCCACTGGGCTAAACAAGGGAAGGATTTCTGGTCCTGCACATGAGGGATAAGCTGAGAAGTCTAGCCCAGTGATGCGCATGTTGTCTGTAGAGCACTGGGCACACAAGGCGTTCAGAGCTGGTGTGCGGGTTTGGTGTTGAGGAGCCTGCGTCGCAGGCAGCCGCGCTGTGCTCACGTCAGCGTGCCCATGGGGGGATCCCTGGGGAAGCAGCTACGCCGGTCCCGAAGCTCCGTCGCCACCAAAGCACCCTGAGCCAGCCAGCCCAGTCAAATGCTGCAACTGGGTTATGCTGTTCAGTGTTACAAAAGGGTTTCCTTTTTTTGTTTTCAATCTGCCTATCAGTGAGGCCAGTGAGGAAGACAGCACTTCTGAATGCTAGCGCAGGTAACTAAATGCTGAACTAGCCGCTCAGGGAGGTAGGCACTTGTCTTCACAGAGACACTGGCTTATGTCTTCGTCATGATGGAGACAGGTTCGTACAGAAACATGGAGAAGAAGGAAACATTCCTTCTTGATTATGCAAACTCCCACACATGCTGTCATGAAGAATTTGTGTGGGAACTTATTTACAAAACTGGAACTAGCTGTCATTACACTGCACTGAAGCAGAAAAAAAAAAATTAACATGCTGTAAGTCAAATGTCACAGCAGAATTTAATATGCTGGAATTCTTGGAAAGTGTTCTAATGCTTTCAGCTCAAACAGTGTGCACGGCTTTTTATAGCAAAGAATTTTAATTATTATTAGTTTCTGGCAATCTCCATAGTCTGATGGCATTTTCTAATCCACAAAGCTTAAAACCTGAAGAGAAAGAGAAGGTGGTAGAAAAGGGAAGAATGCCTAATTTGAGTATTCAACATCTATTTATCCACGACTTACTAATACAGCGATATACGAGCAAGAGTTCAAGACTGAGACATTACTCCCATTTTGTCCCCAAATGTGCCATTATTAATCAACTGAACTCTTGTAACAGCAAAAATAGGTCAGAGAGAAGTGGGGAAGATGACATCAAGGATGGCAGTGTAGTGGAGGGACTGAGGGACGACAAGCAGAATGCTTTGTCTGGAGACTGGAAAGAAGCCCTGGAAAGACTGCTGCTGCTTCTACCAAAGCCGAGTCCCAGGGGGCCGTGGCACTTAAATGCAAATTGCTCTCAGTGGATTTATGGGTAAACAAGTTCCTGCCCTGCACTGCTTTCAGTGTGAGGGCACATTAACACTGCAGGGTTTCCACACGCTGCACCTCATTTCCTCTCCTTTTTACTATCCCATCCATGCGCTCCCTCGCAAGGCAAGTGCCGCCTTGGTTCACCCAGTCGGTATTCGCCCCTGCCGCTCCTCCTCCCTCCACACTGACATGGCGCCGGGCTTGCGCACGGCCATGAGGCAGCAAGGCCAGGCTCAGGCCAGCCAGCAGCAGCGCCGGGGCTGCCTGTCCCCTGCCCCACAGGCCACGTCCCGGCCAGGCGCTGCGCGGCCGGCGGCCCAGCTCTCCCCAGCTGCAGTGCCGACAGACTCTTCCTCGGCCACATGGAGGCCATGACTCAGATTTGCTGCTGGTGGCAAGAACACGCTCGCGTTTTGATGAGTATCTGGAAGGAATACTTCAGACGCTGTAATTTTGACTGTGGCAGCCAGGGAATTATTACAGCACCATCTAAGGCCAGCTTGTTCACTGCACATACATGGCACCGAGCTGGAGCAGAGCAGTGCATTGAAGGGATGAAGCAACACCACCACAGGGCTCCGTGACTCGCTTGCTCCCAGCACTGGAGCCAGTTCCCACAGCAATGGTCTCCGCCAGAAGCCTGTGGTATTGGAGGAGCAGGAGAAACAACCCTGGAAATGTTCCTGCGAGGTGACAGTCGTGGGGCAAACCCAGAGCCACAAACTGTCCCTCTGAACATTCGGGGGGGGGGATATTCTCAAGACCCATTCAGCACTATATTGACAGGATGCCCTATGCTCCCCACTTCAAAAATAAAAGAAACAAAGGACATGATGCTAGAAACTATGGAGCACTTCCTATTATATTTGTTATTGCTCATGGGAAGTATAAAGACACAGCAATTTCTGGCTAGGTGGCTAGATCCAGAGCTGGAGACAATCTGGGTTTCCCTACACTTAGGCATTTTATGAATTGTGGCAGGGCACTGCTGTCTGTAGGAAAAGGATTTGCACAGTAGCCTTTTCCCCTTTGCCTCCTTTTATGCCTGTCACTGTTTCCCCAAGAGGCAAAACATTTGCATGAGACAAAAACTTTCACAGTATAACCTTATTTATCCTGTAGGATTTGTTATATGTTGTATGAATAATAAAGCATTACATGACTTGCAAAACTACCATATTTGTGGATTTGCATCTTTAACTTTTATATAAAAGTCAAACTGTGATTTTTCATGCAAGCTTCAATTATTAACATTTATCAACATCCAGTAATCAAAAGCTATCACATGTCAGTGTTGTCCTTGTTAATCCTTTTCCCCTGGGAAATGTCTTAAGGATCTGTAGGCTGCTGTGTTAAGCTCCCCTTTAGCACATAAAATTTATCCAAATATCTGTTGATGACAAAACTCCTACCAGATGACTTTTATTCCTCTGTGGCTGCTGAACTCCTTCCACCTAATAGGCCATTGTGTAGTTACTAGCCAAGCAAGCACCCATAACTACTTCTTATCAATGCTTCTCTGGGCCTTCCCTTACTTCCCAGGTGTCCCTGTAAACCTACCACTTGCAATGTAGTTACAGAACAGGAATTGTAACTGACTGATTAGGTTAGATGGCAAAGGAAACTGTCTTGAATGCCTTTTTCTCTGCTGCTTACTTTACTGTACTGCCATCACAGTACTTAAAATCTCCTTTGGAAAGACTAAACAAACTGCTTTCTGGTCACAAAATAACATCTCATTTACTGATGAACAGTAAAAGTATCTCTTATGTGCTCCTTACCCTACAAAATCATGAAACCCAAGATGGTAACACAAGGTCTGTTGCAAATCATCTTGTCCTTCTCCAGCTTCACTAGGCCAGGGCAATGTAAAAGTCTATGCCCATTTAAAGTTATTAAATTTTAATAATAAAGAAAACTTGCCTTGGTGTTCTCAGCTGTAAACTTCCTATTTGTCACCTGTTACTTCTAGGCAGATAAACTCACAGACAGGAGGGACTGCAGATCAGATTTGATAAACCTTGCCAACACTGAGCTACAGGAGTAATGTAGCAGAAATTCATTGTTTCGATTTCATTAATGGATTTTTTTTCAGGGATTTCAACACTTAAAATGCCATACATTGTGCCCAGGACTGTGCCCATACCTGCTTTGCTGCAGAAGAAAACAGAAGTGAGCACTCAGTAAGAGTAACTGAAGAAACGGATGAGTGGAGCACCAAGAAGCTGCTATGGGTGTGGGAAGATGCGAGCTGAGAGGCTCTACATTCTTGAAATGGTGGGCTAAACTGACCGCAGAAGTTCTGCAGCTCATAGGCAATGGTGAGCACAGACAGGTCCCTGTGGGAGCTGGGCTGGCACCTGCACAGCCCCAGTCATCGTGCGGGGGCATCTCCTGGCGCTGGGCGTCCCTTGCCAGCAGAAGGGGGTGTGCAGAGGCACGACACCTCCTCCCCCAGGGATGTCACCAGCCCCAGCCCGCTCCTCCCAGCCCCTGGCTGCCTCTCCCTCACCTCCAGCTGCTCGTCCACCATCGTGCAGGGTGCCCTGCAAGATGGGAACATGAGCATGTGCAGGGCACTCAGCCTCCCAACCATGGGCTGCACCAAAATATTGCAAGACAATGAGGGAGAGAAAGAAAAGTAAGAGCAGCAGATACAACTTCTATTTAAGATGACTGATTAAATACAAGAAAGAAACAAAAAGATCTGAGAGGTTGTACTTTTGATCATATTTCATTTTTAATTCCCTGTTGGCAGTAGCTAGTCTCATTTCATTGCCCTTAATTTCTCCTCAGGTCTATCTGCAAGTTAAATATAGGTCTTTGTGCATGCTCAGGACTTGTTCTCTTAATTGAGTGAAACTAGAAGCCACAGTTATGCCAAAAGGTTTTATTAAGGTATTATAGAATAATCAGCCATCTCTCCCCAACCTCTCCCCAATTAGATTGCACAAAGATTTAGCTGATGTTTTATTTAAGCACAGCCATCATGCACTATCTGATGCAGTTCTTAAAATTAATCAGGTATGAGAAACTTTACCAAGCACAGGGTTTCCTCGCACAGGAAAATGAAAGCACCAGTAGCATCAGTACAGCGTACCCCAAGAGATTCCCAGTCCACAGAGCAGTACGTGTTTTTACAGCTGTCCCTGGTGCATCTTTGTCTCAGATGTGAAGATTAGGATAAAATAACACTCCTTGCAAACTGTGATCCCGTGCCAGTATTACACCCTGGGGTCCTTTTCACCTGGGTGACCTAGCTAAGAAGTCCACTTCTGTTGCAAGTCCATGCTAACTGAAATCTCTGCCTTCTGGGTATGTTGATATTGTGCTTTGTGGAATGTTTTTCACTCACAGGTATGGTACCTGCTGCATTTTTTCCTAATCATTTGGAAGGCAGAGCTCTCCTTCCTTCACCCTTCTGAACAGGGACTTCACGCCCCATTTACCACCCAAATAATTCCCAGCTCCATGCTCTCAGGGGATTGGCTCCATAAACCCCAGCAAGATGCATCGCCGTCAGCTCTGACTTTCCTCCTTGCACTTTCCCCCTTAAATCAATATATTCCTCACGGTTTTCCCATTTCTCTTCCACCTTTCATCCTGCCCCCCTATTCTCAACTTCTCTCCCAGGCCACTTCCAGCCAGCTGCAGGACGCGGCCTGCTGGTTGTGTTCCAGCCCTCTCCAGGATCACTCGGGCAGAACAAAGGGCACAACGAAGTACTGAAGTGAACTCCGAAGATGAGAAGCAGGGAGGAGGCCTGCGCTGTTTTGGGAAAGGCCGCCTGGCAATCAGGAGCAGAAAGCTCTGTCCCCCTGTGTCTGAACGACTCGGGCCTGGTGAGGGGACGCGTTAATGGTGCCCTGCCGACAGCCCCACTGTCCCTGCAGCCCAAATCCCTGCTTTGACAGAGCAAAGCAGCAAAGACCTTCCCACTGTGACAGCCGGCAATACGACGCAAAAGCCTCTCCAACACACTCTCCCTGACAGGCTCCCAGCTTCACTGGAGGCCACAGTTTTTGATTCCTCTCACTAGCGATAATTCCATGACTAAAACAGAAAAACCAGGAATCCTTGGCTACAGCCCAGCTTCCCACCCAGAGCAAAGTTCAAAAACAGTTGCAGAACCATGTTCAGACAAGGAGCAACAAAAAATTTTCTAACATAGTTTAGCCAGACTGGAAATGTAGATGAGCCATGTGTGGATATGATTCCACTCCAAGGGACTTCACACCCGTTCACAGAGCCTCAAAATAATTCATGGTGTGGTCTTGAAATCAAACAGTGCCATGAGGCCTCCCCGTCACACAGAATGTTTCTCCCCTCACACACGGAGACACTTCTGGAGAGGCTCTGGCTGTAATACCTGATGTGATCTGTAACACAGCTTGCAATTACAGTCACCGTTTCTGATACTCTACGTCAGAGATCACTGCCTGGTTGGGGTATGTTGGCTGTTTGCACACACGCCTGGCACGAACCCATATCTAAAAGCAGGAAAACTTGATCATTCTGCTTAAGTATTTCCAACCTGTCCTCTGCCTGCCAAAATGCAGCCTGGAATGCAGACTCCATATGACTTGCCCCTCAACCATAGATCCTGTCAACTTGCATTATCCATGGTAACAGTAAGATTTAAGAAATAGCCTCTAGCAAAAAGCTTACACTGTGTTTTTTTTTTTTTTAGCTCAAACAGAATAGATACCAGATATCAGCAGTACCACACACATCTTAATTCTGATAAACTGCTCAAAGTGGAATTTTGTATTTATAATTTCTTACACCTATTAATAACTTACATCAGATATATAGTGTACATTTACATTCATAGAAAAATTGCATTTGTAATATTAAAAAGATCTTGTGTTTAGCAGCAGCAAGTTGTAGGAAGAAAACTGATGGAAATTTAAAACCGGTAAACAGTACTGATTTTTTTTGTGTCATCAAAATACAGTTATCCTTTCCTTACTTCATCTTAAAAGACATTTTTGACTGCCACTGCCACCTCTTTGTTTAGTAAGGTAAACCTGGACAAAAATCTTTGTAATTTAAATTAAAAAGTCATTCACATTTTTTAATGGCAAAGAGAAGTGAATTGCAGTCTGGAAGGACACTTGGAAATCCACAATGTTAACTGATTATCATGCCAAATTGATCTTTCCAGATGAAGTAAAAACAAAATCTGACAAATTTATCTCCTGACTACTAACAGCCTCCAGTGAAATGATGACAACATGACTATGCTGCTTCGTCTTACAAGCTCGTTTACAATATGCTTTGTTGATGATATTTAGACAATAGCTACTGCCAAAGGGGATTGGAAATGCTGATTATTTTAATCAGTCTCCTTGTTCATATTAAGAAAGTGTCTGTTCATTATTTTCTAGTTTTTCTAGGAAAAAAAAAAAAAAAACAAAAACTTGTTTCACCATTTTGCCTACCTGCTATCCCAACCCAGCTGGCAGTAGATGGAAACACTGAGGAGTACTGAGGACAATAAGGCTGTGAACAATGAATGGTTTAGAGAATATCTTCATTGGGAAAGGTATTGCAGTAAGAGGTGTAGGGCATTCAGGCACATACTGCCAGAAAATCACAGATCAGTATTTCTGCTGCTCAAGGAGAAACTTTTTTCAGATGTAAAATTTTGGAAAACATTTTGGTTTTATATACTCTTCTAGGATCAAATATAAATAAAATATTTGTTCAGTTCTTTTCCAAAAATGAGACAAATTGAAGTAGAAAGCTACACACACATACAATAGTGCAAGACTGAAGAATTCTCCTATTCAGGAGCCCTGTCACAGATTTCACTTGTTTCTGCTGCAAAGGATGCACACCAGTGCTAAGAAATAATGAAAAAAATGTAGAATGAGAAATGATATTTTCACTGGTATCAGAGAAAAATGACTGTACTGGTAAACAGATAATGTGAAATCTATTTTGTACTGAGTAGGTTCAGATGACAGAAAATACAATGTTCCTTATCCAATGTTCGACATTACTACCTTTAAATTTAGAAACTTTTTTTTTTTTTTTTTTTTTTGTCAGAAGTAAAATCCAGCATCAAATGGGAGCACATGTACTTCGGAAAGTCAATCTTAAGTTTATTTTTTATCTAGCCAAAATAGGTCCCCGTATGCACTCTGTACTAACTAAAGCCAGAAATACTCTCTGCCTCACTGTGCGCAGGTCCTTCGCTGGGCCAGGGAGCAAGAGCCATAAACTTGTGACCCACACCCATAAATACCTCTCTCTCCACAGCAGCAGCCAGGAAGGTGCAGCAGGCAGCCACTATAAACACGGCATTCGTATCGTCTGGGAGTGGCACGGCTCACTCACCTCCCATACTCCTGCACAGGGCCACGAACTTCCTGGCACGCACTACTGCACCGCATTCTCCCCGGTGTAGGCTGTGATATCCTAACAAGCAAATTTTACTGCAAATAATGAATGGTGATATGAAATATATTTAATATATGCAGTAGAAATGTAGGAGGTATCATTTACAGATGTTTTTATGTTTTTACAGGCTACAAAGATAAGTGAAGCATCTTGCATTCATACTCTTAACATGACAAAGACCAAAACATGGTATTTTTGCTTGACACTTTGCTAATGGCAACACATAGTTGGCATAGTCTAAAAATATCCCTTCTAAGTAGTCTTTAGAACAACAATAAATAGTCCATGAAAAGGGGAATTTAGGAGCTCTATTATTTGAATAAATAACACAGTAACTCAATATTAGGTGTGGCCTTCTGGTTACAAATTTCAAAGACTGGTACAAAAACAGAAACTTGAGGCCAAAACCTTGCAAGAAACACACAAATTTTTTTGTGGTAGAGCTGAAGGAGGGAATATCCTCCCACTAATAAATCATTAGCTCAAGCAGACAATGCATAAATCAGCATTGTTCAACTATGAAGATCTTTGGATCACATATCAGGGTTTTTAATAATTTGGCTATATAGTATAGAGTTAAGGAGAAATGTTCATATGAAATGATTCAGCTGGACCTGTTCCTGCTGCTACCGAAGCCAAAAGGAGTGTTGCCCTAGAATTCAGTAGGAGTAGGACATGATCCAAAGTTGTGTTGCGATCAGCTTTGCTGTTTGTGTTAGTGCTACAACTATAACTCCAACTGGAGATGATGCTACTGATGGTAATGAGACTTATCAACACCAATTCCATTTGCCGCCTGGCCTTAATCCAAGGTGTCTACAGCAGTGAAGTAAATTACATTCAGGCAATTAAGGAATTGTTTATTAATCAGATTTTACTTTTTCAAAAAGTTTCAAGAATGCAACTTTTTTCTATTATGTTTCTAGAAATTTACTTACTACCATAATCCTCTTAAAATCATATATATATAGATAATCATAGAAATGCCTCATGAAAATGTTTACTTCCTTTTGATTCCAGCCTGCCATGCAGATGTAGAAGAAAGCAACATCTCTGCTTCTGAATTATTGTAAAATCATTACCATGACTCAATACTGACACAACAAATTAAAACAGTTTTGACAGGAGGCAGTATTCTATCGCCACTTTCCAGTTCTCCCTGGTGAACTTCACCAGCTTTCCCCCGTTCTTGGCAGACCATCCTCTCTAGCTGAGAGGACACGCTTTTTGCAAAACAAAACTATGCTTTTAGGCTGCATAATATGCTAACTTCTAAGCCGTATGCAAATCACATTGAGATAAGCTGTCATTAAATTGTGGACTCAAATGCTCAGGGACCATGTAAGTCACTGTTAAAAATGGTGTGTGTTCCAATGAGCAATTGGCCTTGTGTGTCTTGTCTCCAGCAGAGACCATGGCCCTGCACGGACAGCTGTCTTGAGGAGCTCAAGGCGTTTCTGCGTATAACTCAGGAATGGATCTGACTCCTGACCTCCTGCTGAGGTACCACACCCTGCCTCCCATACAAAACAGTTTTTTTGGCTGCCTTTGAGGAACACCAGGGCAGACATCTCTGGATGTTTTGATGTACATAAATCTAACCTTGCAGCACAACCTGTGCTTCCAACAACGAACTCCATACATACACTTGTCTTACAAAGAAAGCAAAGAGTTATTTCTGATTGTGTCAGAAGACCCCAAACTTAACAAAGTTATACATTTTACAGGACTCCTACTCATCTCCTCGGCACCACATGTATCCTTCTTCTTGTCTGAGTTCTTGGCAGACCATCCTTTCCAGCTAAAAGGACATACTGTGTCTAAAACAGAACTATCTTTGTACGCCACATAATAAACCAGCTTCTGAATTTGTATGAAAGCCATGCAGTTGACAACTTAGTGTTTAAATGATGGATTTTTATAACATTATGCAATTATTGCCACAAAATGAAACATTCATTATGGGCAAAAATTACAGGAACATTAGATCAGTTAACATGCATGTATACATTGAAAGCCCTGAGGACATACAAGGGGGAAGAACACCATATGTGTTCTGCTCCCAACTCCACCTCTTTGGCATTCACTGGCAGGGAAGGTGAGATCTTTCTGAGTGAGTGACCTGGGGATTCCCCACTGACTGAGAAACACTGAGCTGGTGAAAAACTGCCCTATCTGGCTTTGTGCCACCACACTGTGGTTTAGCAGATCTGGAAAGCAGCAAGCACAGGATGCAGTACACGTTCTAGCACCACGTGTGACACTTCAGACACACTCCAGTACCGATGTGCACAGAAGAATCTAGTTTGCAATTTTGACCGTCTTTTTCTCTTGACTTCTGTGTTTTTCACACTTGCTATTTAAATTGTGAAGAAAAATTGTTCCATAGCGGTTAAATAACTATGTCTTACTGACTTTGCAGTCTCATGAATCAACACATAAGAAGGCCTACGAACATATAAATAAAGCTCACTGCTTTCTAGGACTGTGTTTTAGGTACTTGACCTGGAAAAAAAAAAAAAAAAAAGGGAAATGCAACAGTGAGTGCAAGTGAATGACTGTTTAAAAGCAGCTAACTCTTCTGCACAGTAACTTTCTGCAACAAATCAGAAAGCTTTCTGAAGAGAAAACTGAAAACTGAAAACAACAGAAAACTGTTGTTTTCGAACAGTTCTTAAGATATGCTTTAACTTTACAGGAAGAGGACAGAGGTGAATTCCTTTCAGAGGACAGCATTGGTTTGCTGGTATCAAACGCACATCCATAACAACTGATTTCACCTCCTCCTTCCCCAAAACACCTTCTCTTTGCAAGGTTTTCTGTGCATAGTAGGGGTCTCATTCTAAGGCAGTATCTTTTTATTATTTTTTTTTTTACTGTAAGGCAGTGTTTAGTTATGCTAAAAGCAAATCTGTAACTCTTGTTATTGAGTGCTATGTATGACAAAAGTTTGGAGGACTTGGATCCAAGACTGTAGTTCAAAACAGCCTTCTACAATATACCGATGTTTACCTTAAAGTTGAGTCTGTCTGATGTCAAGCCATAACTACTTTTTACCATCTGCAGTTTCCACTTGATATATCTAGGCTAAATATTTTTTTAATATCAGTATTGAAGGAAGTCAGGGTTACTTTTCACTGCAAACCTCAGAAACTTCCATGAGAGGTTACAAAGGCTGGCCTTGGAGATCTTCGGGAGCTGCAGGTGAATGACAGCTTCCTGTACGATTACAGAAGCTTTGAAAACTAATGGCAGCGCTGCCTGCAAACCTGCCTTCTGATAAGGACCAGGGCTGTTCATCCTTCTCTGATTCCACACCAGTTGCCATTTCATGTTCAATTGCTAGCAAGAGAGCATTTCCGCAATAAATATTAATTAATGTATAATTTAATTGCCCTGACTAATAATTTTACACTTATACAGGAGTTTATATTTTCCATGCACTTTAAAAACATTAATCATAATGTTAAATGACAGTGTTTGTGAAAACATATTGCTTAAGTGAATGACAAAACCCTCTAAAGAAACTGAAAAGCACATTAAATGGAAGAGTGGGAAACACTAAGCCAACAGTTCCTTGTAGGCTGAAAATGTTCTTTCCCTCTTGGACTGTTTAATCCAAATGCCATAATTTAACAAAAAAGAAATGTGTGAGACTTGCAGTCACACTGCATAAACTTTATGTAAGTGGAACTTTCTCTTCAGCAATCACGCATCCTTTCTTAATGCCCGGGAGCTGGGCTGAACTCTCTCATTCCCCACCAATATGCTACAACAGCTACTCACATGTCTGTGTACTTGCCCAGACGCTTGAAGAAACACTGCTGGAGTTACCTGAGCTGGCTTCAGAGGAGTTCTACTCAGGCCCATATACAGTGTTCGGTATTGTTCAAGGCTCCCAGAAGCCACACAGTCCAATATGAAGGAATCCAAGAATTTACAAAGAAGTTGCATAAAGTTACAATTCCTTAAGTTCTGCTGTGATGCTACAATTACCTGCTCAGTGTATGTGACTGAATAACTCATCAGTGAGGTACGGTAACGGTGACGGGTGAGATCTGACTGTATAACAATGTCAGGATGTAGAAATGTAAGGCAACAGAAGTCTGCTTAACTTAACTGGGTTAGCCAGGAATTAATTATATACATAGTGCACTTAATGTGTATTGTTGGAACAACAAGCAGGAAGCCACACCAGGACCCCCACAGAGGAATATTTTGTACATATCCAAAAGACTATTAGCTTTGGAGGATCCTACAATCTGTCTTATTTTGCCAGCTGGGGAGCATAAACAGAAAGAGAAGCATGAAATCCCCTCAGTAAAGACAGAAAAGGGGAGTGCCGGTTTTCAGGGGCTGCTGAAAGGCAGCAGCTATGCGGAGGCATCTGGAGAAGCTGGACATACCAGATTGATATGTAAATGAAATAGCATCTTCCCATCTACAGATCGATATCCAGATCCTCCTCCCTTGTGCTTTTGCTCATATAAATGAGAAAGTAAGACTGCTGAGTCCCCATGAACGCATGTGTAAATTACTGTGTATAGCATCTAACACACAACACGTTTCACCATCACCAACTTATTTTGCCATCAAAGGGGAGGGCCATCACTGCAGCTACTCAAACATACCCACCCCTCATATGGCTTTTAGACCAATGTAGCTATTTGCATTTTTACTATTGAAAGGTCTAAAAATGTAGTGAGAATCAAGCTTGCCCCAAACAGCCTACCATCTAAATAGGGAGGGAAAAACAACAAAACCAAAAGAGGCCAAACTGCACAAAAGGCAACAAGACCAAAAATAAAAAAAAGATGTTCTTCAAATGTCTTCACCTGGGTTATACTACCTCACTTTTAAGTGATTTTCCTTTAAAGCCTGATACCACACAGGAAAGCCAGTGTTAGCTTTCAACAAAGTTATTTCGTCTCAAACAGGGCCACTGCTTGGCTTGGAGCTATGCTACCGAATGATCTTTAAATATGGAATGAGTTGCATGCCCTAACTAGAAATAGAAGCAGAAGAAATCTAATGAAAGTGGGAAATATTCATCAGGGAAATTTGGAAAAGCTATCATAGCAGTTTCTTTAAATGGCTTTGTGAATTTCATACTTAAAAATCAATTAAATGAATCACTTAACAAACTTAACAATGGCTACAAAAATAGCCAAGAGAAATCAGAAACCCTCTGTTTGTTTTGTGTTGTTTTTTTTTTAAATCATTTTACAAGTTGTTGTTTGTTTGTTTTTGTATTAATTACTTCCTATGCCCTAGAATTTCTTCTGCTTTCCTTGTCATTGGTGTTCAAATCGCACTGCTCGCAGCAGCCGCAGAGCCTACAGCTTGTCCAAGCCGCCAGCAAGGCCTGCACACTGTGCTCCCACTTCTTCAGTTCTATGCATTTGCTGTGGCAAGGTGCAAAGCACTAATGCACTAAAAGGACAACCGTATTATCTACTATGTGGAATTAATTCATAAGAATGCCAAAATCCTCATTTTTACAGTTTCATGGATTTGGCTGTCAGAGCAGGGAGTTAATTTTACCTGGAGCAGACAGGAAAATCAGGATGTAGCTGAAAGTGAAGAATCAGAACCAACATAAAAAGTTGCTGCCTTACTACAACCTGTATAAAAGACTTACAGATCATAATCTTTGCTACAATATTGTATCAACCTCTATAGACAAAAAAAAAAAAATAAAAAAAAGTATGTATGATTATTGAAGCATTGATTGACTTTGCTAAGTGGAAAATACCCACATTTAGGACACAGTCTGGCATTTCTCAGTTTGAACAGCAAGAAGGAATATGCTTGAAAGGCACGGGAGCTCTAATGCTGAAGAAGACAAAGTCCCCAGTAAACTCGTCTTTGTCACAGGGTCATTTTAGGGACGTTCCCTGTAATTTGATCTTTCTTTCATTTCTCTTAGATAAACAAGCCTAATTATTTCTCCCCTTCAGGATAAATTGAGGGAATGACGGTACTTAATTTAAAGCTACTGTTTCATCTTAATAGTACCTTGGTATGAAGAGACTTCAAAATTCTTCATTTCTAGACTGTTAATAAGCCAAAGGCTTCCTCAGACCTTAACAGCAGCAATCATTGATTCTCTCGTCATATTTCAAAAGCCAAACCAGCAGTGAGTAGTTTAAATTTGATACTCCCCGTGGAATAACCTCTTTCATCTATGCTATGATCTGAGTAGCTCTGGTATTACAAGCTACTTAAAGTAGCCTTTGTAAGTGAGAGCACTTTACAATTTTACCAGAATCCTGACCTGCCACAAATTGTTTTTTCCAGTTATTGAGGGTTTTTTCCTGTTAAATTAAAAGCACTATGAAGGACTTTCAAAAAATACAAAATAGTATCTGCCTCTTGCAGATATTTAGACTTATATTACCATCTCTTCCAATTCTGCCGTATTATTAGGGGTTTCATTGCAATATCTTACAGTAAAAATCTTACAGTATAAATCCCATTATTCTTAATGGAAAATTAATTTAACCACGTGTGTTACTAACACAGTCAGTTCCTCTACAGGCAGCAGGAAAGGATTCTCCCTCCTGTTTGCTCAGGAAGTGTGAATGAATGATCTTATACAGTCACAAGTGCTCCTCACCTTAACCTTGACCTTGGCTGGCCAGCCAGCTCTCTGCAAAGTTAATTTAGGTAGGCGTGCATGTAAAGGACATCCTTTCCTAGGTGCACAATGAGCTCAGCAAAATGAAGAAACAAAACAACTCTGCTGCAAACACTTGGAAGTCAGATTTCACATGCTCACAGATCAGACAGGTCAAAGCCAATTTCTTATGCGTTCTCATTTGGAAAGGATTAGTTAGAGGTGATATTCCGGTTTATGATTTAGCTCAAGTGTTGTTCTAATAAGAAAATGCAAAATCTCCATATCAAAATGAAAAATCAAATAACCAAACAAACCACCAAAGCCTTTCTTAGCCTTTCCAAAATATAATTGAGTAGGTAGCTTAAAACCTGATTTTAAACCTGATTTGTATAATTTGTGTGACTTACAAAACTATTCACCCATTTTCATATAATGATGAATTTACAGTCCTGAAGTAAATGACAGCTAACTTAAATACGTATTGTAAACATACTAAGGTTACACCAGTGCTTGCATGTCTTCTCTATTTATAGTTACATACAAAAGAGTCATTTTCAGCCACAATCCGCAAAAAACAACAAAGTTGATGAATCTCCAGTTGTGTGTAGCAGAAGAATAGCTCTTGGTTTGGGTTGGCATTTAAAGTCTGACTCCTTTTCACACTCCCCAAACCCCACACACATACTACTGCTAATACTCAACACAATAGCATTAATACCCTCTGATTAGAACATGCTTCAAGAGCATAATTCTCTAAAGAGAATGAATATCCTATAAGTTAAATGATGACACTAGTTTATATGAAATCCTAATTAGCTCAGCAGAAAAGAAGAAAGACCAGAGTATGAAAGTGTCAAAGCAGACCATTCATAAAGGTGCACGATTTCCTCTTAGCCTCTTAATCACATTTTCAAAACAGCTCCCTAAACGTGTGTCTGCAAACACATCTGTTTCTGTACATAGCACGGCCACTTCCATGCTGAAGTGCTCGCTCCCCTGATGCTGTAATGGATGTGTATTGGTCTTAAAAGCACCAGGAATCACATTCTAGTTTTGGGTCTTCTTGCCATTTAGTCCTTGGGTTAAACCAGTGACAATGCTACTGCACTACATTTAAATGTTTTTTCAACAAAGAACAACAACGTTTTTCCTCCAGTGAAGTTAAGGGAACTTTCAAAAGACATTAACTTGTGTTTGTCAGCGAAAACTTCGTATGAGGGCTCCTGTTTTATAACAATGTCTGCTGTTTGCACCCTCTACCCCTTTACAAAGTGTGATTCTGTCTTCTGAACACACAGTTCTCCTGACTCGTGCAATTTCCTGTCCTTTGTAAGAAATTGCTTCTGAGTCTGAGAAGTATTGTGGGCTGGGCTGTGCGTGTAGAGCCAGACACTGGATAACACTGGCTGAATGGATCAGTTCTCTGCTGTCTTCTTCGTCTCCCTCTGCACGTATGCAGACTGGGCAATGAACTGAGCCTGGAGCAGACGGGCTGAAGGGCTATCCAACAAGCACTTCAGAGCCCTGTGGAAGTTACCTGGAAATCACAGTACAATTTATGACAGTACTACCAATTCAAATTTGCTATATATCTCTTTATGGCAATGGGCACTAGGAAAAGAATAAAACTTTTCTTCCACAAAGACATGTCAGAGATGTGGATATATAGTTTTCTTATGAAAAGTCATGTGTACGTTGCAGATGACTTATACTGGACACGAAAAGAAATGTTGTGCAGGTATGGAATGTAAGCATTCACTTGGACATGTCGGTCACCCCTCTTAGGGAGATGAAGTTTGTGAACTGAATCTCTGATGCTGTTGATTTGAGGTGGCAATTCCATGGCTGCAGCTTTTTCTCCCTCTCAGCACAGTCAAGCTACTCAAAATCACAGCCCTTGCACAACAGAAGCTGGGCTTACAGATTTTGCACTTGCAATGAAACGTTTTAGAAGCAGCAGGAATTTTTCAAAGGCATGGTGACTGAAGCCACTTCTGTTACAATTGTTTCACTGAGACTGCCAGCAAAAAATGAGAGGAAGTCAAGCAAGAGAAGGGGCACATAAGAATCTCTGGCCATAACTGATTCTGCTACTTCTTTGTTTAATCATAATTCCAAGAGGCGGAAGCGGGTGTAGCAGGAAAAGCAAATAACAAGAAGCTGAATGATAGATTAAAGTCATTTCTAATTTGGACTTAAAGTTTGACCAAGCTACCACAGAAAATGCTGCTGCGCTTCCCATTAATTTTGATGCAAATCTTCCCAGTGTATGGTTAGGAAAATTATTATTTTTAGAGTACAGATCAGGAATAGCTGAGCCAGCCCTCCAATTTTGCGTTGTCACAGAATTGTTTTCTATCTGTCAGAGATGATAATTTTGTGAAGAGTCACACCCTAAACTGGGAAGAAAGGAATGAAAAGGAATAGAAAGGAAAAGCAAGGGAAAGAGAAGAAGGGGAAACGGATGAAAAATCACATTAAATTGTGATTATATTTCTTCCTGCCCAGTGCTACAGCACAAGTACAAAATCACTTGTATGTGATATATGAGAATATGCAAAGAAGCAGTATTTGTACATTTAAAGAGTCTTTCAGATGTTTTTAAAATCAAAGTATAAAATAAAAAACCCTGCTCCTCTCCACATTCTTATCTTGACAGTCACTTAAGATATCGCGTATCAAAAAGAGTTTCTCCTCTGAGTCTAGACAAGTCAGGATGATCTGAGTAATCCTGAAAATTGGATGAAGAACCAGAATCTTTGTGATGATGTCAGTGGCAATGCAGAATTCACCACTCAGTCTGCCTTCTCAGTGGGCCTCCATCAAACTATGTTTATGTTGGCATAAATGCAATGTGACTCCACTGATGCCAGTGCACTTCAACCAGTCTAAAACGATGATGAGACCTTCCACAGCTGTATTCCTGTGTCGTGAGTCAGCAGACTGTCAAGACTGCACAGTAACGATCATAAATTAATTTGTATGCTCACCATTTGACTCTCGGAGAGAAAACGCTTCCGCCTGCTCTGGGCTGGAAACCTTCATGTGAATTCTGCCACCAGCCAGAGGGAGCCCAGCAGAGTGGGCTGAGGACGTGCTGTGCTTCTGGCCTCTGGGGCCAGGAGCTCCCTGGAGCACTGCTATGAAGCGGGGCTGTTCAGGTGGGCTCCGTGGGCAGAGAGCACCCTGTAAGCATGAGAATCTCTTCCCTCGTTTGCATGGGATGCCCATGAATAGCATGAGCAAAATAAACCCAACGTTGAGCCTCTACAAAATCCTGGACCGAGATCTCTGGAAAATAAAATGCACTCTTTCAACACGAAATAGGATGCAGGGATTTGCCAGCTTCACTGAATGGTGAGTAGCTATGTGAATGAAACATATCAGCTCCCCTAAGCAAGGCTGATGAGGACAGCGAGGCTGAAACATAACCCTAGCAGACATTACCATCGGAATTGTGCCTGTCTCAGCTCCAGGCTGGGTAGCCTGCTTTCAACCCCAGCACAGCTTCATTTTAAATGCATCATTACCTAATAACTGGAAATAAATCTCAGCACAAAGTATATGAAAACCAAGCTACGATCACCACACACCTTTTCCACAACATTCATCTTCTTCACTTGCTCTCATTCATAACTCAATATACAAGGCAAATTAAATTTAATTAGATCAGTGATCAAATTAAGTGATATAAAATTGCATTGGGAAGTACTGTGTAGCAGTGAGGATCAGGGTGAGAACACTTGGAAATGGAACAGTTTCAAAAGAGAGACTGTTGCTACCATAGAGAAAAATGTAGAAAAAGCAACACTGAGTAACAGAGAGTTCACACACTCCCAAAGCTGCTGATCAGTGAAACTGTCAAACCCAGCTTTTGTTCATGTAAACAGAGGAAGACTGTTCCTATAACAAACTTGCCCCAATGTGCCCTGCAGGGATTCATGTTGCAATCCTTTATCAATTCCTGTCAGGCATTATTCTGCCAGCTTGTAATCCTATAGCAAAAGTCTGCAGAAAGAAATGCTCAGGAACGAAGTGCAGCAGCTCATCCTTCTCCATGCCAGACAGGCCAAAGCCCTGAGAAAGCATTCTGCAAATATGCAAATGATAATATAGCAGAAGCTGAATTTTTGTTTTGATGACTGGAATATGTACAACAGGCTGGGTTTGCACAGCTTCTGGGCAACTTGTTGGTTACTGTGTGGCACTGCATGCAGAGGCAAAGAAGTTGGGAGTGCTCTGGAGGAAGCTCTGAGGGCGTCAGCATGGTTTGCAGGACAGACAGAGGCTCCAGATGCGGGAGACACTTGCACTGCTTGGTTTCCTGAGAAGGACATTTAAGTTTTAGGTACTACAGATTGACTTGCTATAGCAGAAGCAATTATATACTAAAAATGCACATTCATTCTGTCATGCATTTCCATCCCTTGGCAAGTAAGCATTCCTGCTTTCACATGCACATGTGCGCCCACACAGCTTTGCATTTCAAAACAGTCTGAGCCCACTCTGCTATGAGAAATACCATGTGCTCTGAGCAAAAGGGGAGGAGAGGGAATTGTGTAAGTCAGATGAAATCCAGCAAAAATTCTCCGCACCAGTAACCTTACAGAATGGCAGGTTATTTTTGTTATAAGTTCATTGAAGGAATTAGAGTGAAAAGTTCATACTTTGAGAACATTTAAAGATTTTTTTTTCCTCTAAGGTCATTCAAGTACAGCACCTACACAGAAAGGGACCTCACGGTGGCTGTCCTGATCAAATCTTTATCAGAAGCTCCAAAAGACAGCTGGCAGTGACAGCGCCTACAGTTATATACATTCACTGCATTATATAGACGTTTTTACTTTGACAGAAACAGTGACCAAGACTACTAACACAATTCACCTTCAGATGAATTAGTAAAACTTAAACCTCTAAAATGAAGCATTTTGCAGGTCTTTTGGTCTATTACACGATGTACATCACAGAGAGATGTTTAGTGAGATCATCTGACTACTGGAAATAAACTTTACACTAGACAAGCTGCAAGGATAATTCTCCTCGTCCACCTTGCATGTGTAGCAAGCAGCTGACCCATGAACTAGTTAGTGCCTGGCACCTCCATTTAGTGTTAAAGCTCTGCCATCACCTCATCCTGTAAATGGTGTCTGCAAACTGTTTCAACTTCCCACCAGGCCTTGTGCAAAGAAATCATTGCTAGGGTTGCAGGAAACCTTGTACAGCATTTAACTTCAAGAGAATGCGAAGGAAGGGGCAAAGCAGTAATTTCTTAGTACTTACACAGCAAATGGAAAGCGAATGTAGCAATTCAGCAGTTCTGAAAATGTTGGCCTATGGCACAGTCAGCACAGCCTTCAGATTGTTATGGTCCAAAAAGCCGTGTTTGTGGAACTGTGTGGGATGTGGGTATGTAAATGGGGTTTATGTCACAGAGAGAGAGGAAGGGGATGGGACAGGGTAGAAGCCAGAGGGGAGAGGAGTCCATCCAAACCTTCTGCTACTTATGTACCGGAATACTTAAAATAAAAATGCTTCTGCAGGCCAGAGAAAAAAGGATGAATTAATTATTTCCATACATGTGAATCGATACGCATCAGCTAGAATGAAAGCAAGTAAAGGAAGTCTAAAGCTTTTCACTTTGTTCAATGAACTGGGTTTGATCCATCTTTTCCTTTTGAAACATTATTTGCTACTTTTTATGTAAGTGGAAAAAGCAGTTACATTAAAATATCATTTCCACCAAAGTTCAAGCCACAAGATCTGAATGTTTGCCAAGTTTTTGGTGTATTGCTAGAAACTAGTACTGTGCTATTTTCCAGGGTTGGTCTGCCACTCCTATGTACTTTACACTGTTCAAATATTTTCTCTGAACTTCTTTTGTTACAGTATTTTTACCTCCTTCTGAGTGGGGAAAGTTTATTCTGCAGACAACTAACACAGGACATGTTTTACCGAACAATTTATTTCCTGAGTATGAATGCTGCTGCTATTGTTTGCAGATGAAGACATAAATAATTCAAAAACAAAACAAAACAAAACCCACTACAAAGTATGCATACAGTTTGATCCCATTTGCCCCAAAGATTTTAAATTTTCATAAATCAAAGCAAATATATTTTTGCAGTCAGAGCTGTTGGAAAAGTAGTTCACTGGTCTGTTCAAACTACTAAGGATGTGCTTGGCTATCTATCTGTATAAAAGATCAGCAGGGAGAAGGTGCAGCTATTCTTATAATTGCTCACAGTAATGACAGTAAGTCAGTTTTTCCCTCAGGTCTACATAGGAGAGGGCACCAAGGTACTGTTTTCAATCAGATTAAGCATAAAATGCCTTGAAAATGCATGGCCACGTAAAGCAATGCATACGTGGTCTGTGTTCCCATGCATGCAATGCAGAGTGTTAGGAGCCAGGTCATTTTTGGAAAATGAACGCTATCTCATGCTTAAACATTTTCCTGAAGTCATAAGTGCTCTATAGAGTTGTCCTGCACCATTAAACAGTGACAATGTTGCAGCCTAGAGGTAGCTTCTTTCCAGTGATGGGTGAAGAGATTTTTGTGTTTTTCCCTTGTATAATTCATTAGTTAGCAAGACCACATTTTTGAGTTGCAAAAGTAGGACATCTGTCACCATGGGGAAGCAATGGGGGAGTACGCAGCCTGCTTTTGACAGCTGTGGGCTTGTGGTCAGTAGAAAGGTGCCTACTTAATTTTCTCTCCACTTCAGCATTCCTGCCATTTGGCTCTGTCATCTTCCGAATTTCTTCTCCAGAATATGGCCTTCTTTCTCACTTCTAGCCACTCATTTTCTTTCCTAAGTTGTCCACTAGCTCCTTCCTCTGAGTTGCTGGGACCCAGGTAAATGCCCCGAGCCCACCTCCCAGCTAGCAATTACTCCCAGACAGGGTAATCAGAGGCATCTGCTCACATGAAATGAACATAAAATTCTGCATCCAGCAGAATTAGGCAGATTTCTTTACATGAGTCATTACCACATGGATATCCTGCTACTTAGATTACTTCTATCCGAGACGTCTCAGTGCAATCAAGAGAAATTGCTCTGCAGACTCAGTTAACTACACACAGGTATCTTCTGGGGCTCTATGGAAGCTTGTGCCTTATTACTACAAACCACTTTTTGGCTCTGCAAATGCAGTGGGAAATGATGAATATAACGTCTTTCCTTCCTCGAGGCCATGCGTGTCCATGTTGGCCGCTCAGTACCGCTGCCCTCACTGGCTGTCACAGCATCACACGAGCACTGGGACCGAGGGACTCAGCCCAGGAAACAGTTGCTTCCTCAGCTGACCCGGCAGCTGGGCTCTGCAGCCGCAGACAATACATAACATGGGCTTCTCTTCTAGCTTCTAGAGCCATCCAGGACACAGTTCACAGCACTGAGCCGCACTGCCTTCGCTGAAGCACTTGCTCGGGACGGCTCTGTTCTCAGCACAGAAACGCACCCCGGGGCCCGCGCTGTGAGTCACAGCAGGTTCCTCTCTGCTCGGTCCTTCCCCGGGGCTGGTGGATCTACAACGGGACGAAATGTCCAGAAAGGTAGCCACCCACGGCCTGCCACCACCCGTGAGGCAGGGTTGGCCAGACCCTGGAGCAGGCACAGGGCGCAAGGGGGCTTCCAGCGCTGTGCACCAGCAGCCTCACGCTGGCCTGGGAGCAGGGGTGATCTTCCACCTGGAGCTCTGTATTGCAGTTTGCAAGGCTCCATTTCACCTGCAGTGTTTAAACTGAGAACTCTGTAACACCCCAGGAGCAAATGTGTATCAGGCAACTATCTTCTACACCGGCACTTCAAGTACATTATTCGAGAAAGAAATTCTATTCAACTTCCACTTTTATATGTCATCTCTTTCCAGGAAATGTTTTTGCTTATCGTGATCTTATTTTTCACCAGTAACAAAATAAACACCTCAACAGATCACTAACAGTTTCTTCCACTGCTGGGACTAACTTTGAGCAAAACCCCAACATGTCAGTGAAAGGGATGGTGCTTGCCCACACATCAACATGTAGAAATTATAAGACTTTTGCTACTGTATTCTACTAGCTACATAGCATCTTTGCTACTATTATCAATGCTATTAACATTGACTTGTGAGAGGTTGTCTCCATTTCTGCAGGATTTTTGACCCCTTAGAGGAAGATAAGCCAGGAACTAGCAACACCTGGTATTAAAGACTATAAAACAAACACTGGAAAATCCTCTCAACGCCAGGGAAAACAGCTCAGCATGCAAAGGAACTTCTTGACCATGCTTTCCATTTTCCAAAATAATTACATACCTCCCTCTAGGGGAATCCTAATTGCTCTGCCTACTCTAAACTAGAAGTCCTTTTGCTTTAAATAGTACATGACTAGGAAGGCACACTGTCCTAGGGAGACGCAGTATTTCCACATGCTGTGACGAAGCTGCTCACTAAGAGCTTTGCCCAGCCCTTTAGCCTTTGATCTCTGAAGATGTTTGCCCCCTCCTCAAAATATTCTATGCTGGAAGTTTGAATACAAACATCCTAACACTGTGTTTACTGTAAGCACTGGATGATTAAAAAAGGTTTAATATCACTTAGGAAAAGGCTTATTTCTACTCCTTGCTTGAAATGCCTGCTTGCCACTCTGGTGACAAGGAATATTTCTATATTATAGCTAGACAGAGAAGACACGATATTCACATCATTCACATGAGAGAGTTCAACACACATATTTTAGTTCAGCATAATAAAAAAAACTGCAAGGATAAGCCTGCCCTTTGATGGCTTATCTACACAGCCACGTGGATACTAAACACACAGGACTGCAGCTAGCCTATGTATGGGCCTATGTATGTATGGGGCCTATATTGGCCCCAATGATTTAAAATGCATTCAGTTGTTTCCACAAGCTTATGGCATGGACTGACAGCCCCTATTGCAGGTCCCTGTGAGATCCTCAAACAGTTTGAACTGGTGCATCTCTCCCGGCGCAGGACAGCCCTGGCCGGCATGCACCAGCTGCGTGGCCAGTCCTGGTGCCAGCTGCCGCGGGGCAGCTCCCAGCTCAGCACGGCTGCAGAGTCCAGCTCCACGCTGCACGGGGCACCCTGCTGGGGCTTCCACCCAAACATAATTGTAGACATTATCATAAGTCAGCCATTGAAAATGATGAGGTATGGTCACAATTTGCCTTAAGCTGCAATATGATTTTTTTTAATGCTACGGAAAACACATACATAAGAGATGTAATTAGCTTGCCATACAGATTCATACTTGAAAGACATTTATCTCACCAATGGTAACAATAGCTAATCTAATTTTATTTGTATTCTAAACTTCTCCATGTTAAAAGAAATATTTTCTGTTGCAGGAAAATATACAAACGCACCTATAATTTTAAGCAGGATACTGACAAAATGCTCTTTTTCCCTACCAAGTAGTGACCAGCTCCACCATTATCACCCACAGGAAAGCAGCAGACCATAATAGTTCTTTCAGTCAATGAACCATAAAGACAGAAGTCTACATAGGCCTTGCTGGTTTAGCCTGTAAGTCTGATGACAGAATAAGACATTTCAATAATCAGAGGACCACAGAATGACAGGTTGTAAGGCACTTCGAGAGACCAGCTAGCTGGGTAGGGCTCAACTGGCAGCCCCAAGGACCCTTCCTCCAGGCCAAACCCATGCCTCTTTATCTCTTTAAAATTCTGTGGGATTTAGCCCCTTCCCACCCGGTGAGTCGGGATAAACACAACTGCATCCCCTACAGGTGTTTGTCAGGCATGTTTTCAAAACTCTCTACAACACGGCCTGTGCGTGTGCACCTCAGCACAAAGTATAGTTCATGACTTAGGTTAAATGAAATAGGAAGGGGTTTAAGACAAACTGACGGATTTTGCACTGACCCATGTCTGTCATTTTTGCTAGAAACAAAGCCCTTTATATCTCTGATCCTGTGCCCTGCTTCTGACCTCACTGAATTACAACTTGCTGATCTCAGCCCATTTCTTCAATTATTCAAGATCGTTCCAAATTCCAACCTGCCTTTCAAGCACGTAGAAGCAGTTTCAGTTTGGTGTCATCCAGACATTTTGGAAGCATGCTCTGCTCCCTCATACAAACTTTCATTATAACCATACGAAGGAGGCAGGATAAACATTCCTAGAACCCCATCTGCACTGGTTAGCCTTTCTGACAGCAACCGGGTGTATGGCAGTGTACTGGCTATGTGGTTTGGAACAGTTTTACACTGGATTTCTATTTCTACTTCTACCAGCATAGATTGCTAATCAAAATGTTGTATTTTGGCCAATGGAGTTGTGCTCGAAGCTAAAGGCAGACAGATAACGGCACTTGGAACAGGCTATTTACCTGTTGAAAAAAATTAGTTGGATATCATTTGTACATCACAAAGGTACATGCGAGGTGTTTACCACCTTACTGTCCTCAAGAAGTTTATAAACTGATTGTTAAACAAGTTAACCTAGAATCCTGCTGATTCCAGCAATGCTCCTTTGTCTTTAATGCCTCAGTTCTTCTCTTTCTCCTGTTTAAAGAGACATATTATTATACTATGTGCATCGCCAGTCCACCGGGATCTCTCCCCCTCATCCTCCATGGGTTTTCAGAGATAATTGCTAATGCTTCAGAGATTGCTTCAGCTACTTCTGTAAGTAGTCCACGATGAATTCCATCGGGACCTGCCAACCTGAATATATCCAACTTAACTAAACAGGGTTTAACTCGTTCCCCTCCTGTGCTGAACTGCCTTTTATCCTTTGCTAGAATTCTGCAGCCTGCTCTGCGTCTGTCATTTGTGCTTATGCTGATGACTAAGGACAAGTTAAAACTCCATAGAATAATAACTGAAATGTCTGAGTTTTGCATTTTAAATTGAACACTTAAAATAAATATTCAATAATTCTAAGCAGAAGAATTAGCTTTCCTGTTCTGCATCTACAACAATATTTTCTAAGCAAATATATTTCAAAATAGTTTAAAAGGCTTTTCCTGTTTTCTTCGCAAGTATCTTATTTCCTAACTTCCAAATATTATATCCAATAAATATTGAATTATTATTTCAAATAATCTCCAAATATGGAGATTTCCATGGTTAAATCTCATTTACATTGAGGTATATCATACAATTAATGTAGTATTTCCACCATTTAGCTCCATTTCTAAAAGCAAACACTTTGAAAAGAAAGAGTACATTCTCATCGAGTTTAAAATTTTTAACTATTTACTATTTGAGTTCTAATTTTAATTTTGAGATATTCTATACTGTAAATTTTTATCTTACTACGTAATCTTACTACCTTATCTTACTACCCTTTATCTTATTACCCTTACTACATAGGGTAATAAAAGTCAATACCTTTTTAACCATTATGGTAGCACCTCTCTGTAGTAAACATTTAAATTAATAGCCTTCCTTTGCCAGACCCTTATTTTTCCCACACATCAACATGTAGAAATTATAAGACTTTTGCTACTGTATTCTACTAGCTACATAGCATCTTTGCTACTATTATCAATGCTATTAACATTGACTTGTGAGAGGTTGTCTCCATTTCTGCAGGATTTTTGACCCCTTAGAGGAAGATAAGCCAGGAACTAGCAACACCTGGTATTAAAGACTATAAAACAAACACTGGAAAATCCTCTCAACGCCAGGGAAAACAGCTCAGCATGCAAAGGAACTTCTTGACCATGCTTTCCATTTTCCAAAATAATTACATACCTCCCTCTAGGGGAATCCTAATTGCTCTGCCTACTCTAAACTAGAAGTCCTTTTGCTTTAAATAGTACATGACTAGGAAGGCACACTGTCCTAGGGAGACGCAGTATTTCCACATGCTGTGACGAAGCTGCTCACTAAGAGCTTTGCCCAGCCCTTTAGCCTTTGATCTCTGAAGATGTTTGCCCCCTCCTCAAAATATTCTATGCTGGAAGTTTGAATACAAACATCCTAACACTGTGTTTACTGTAAGCACTGGATGATTAAAAAAGGTTTAATATCACTTAGGAAAAGGCTTATTTCTACTCCTTGCTTGAAATGCCTGCTTGCCACTCTGGTGACAAGGAATATTTCTATATTATAGCTAGACAGAGAAGACACGATATTCACATCATTCACATGAGAGAGTTCAACACACATATTTTAGTTCAGCATAATAAAAAAAACTGCAAGGATAAGCCTGCCCTTTGATGGCTTATCTACACAGCCACGTGGATACTAAACACACAGGACTGCAGCTAGCCTATGTATGGGCCTATGTATGTATGGGGCCTATATTGGCCCCAATGATTTAAAATGCATTCAGTTGTTTCCACAAGCTTATGGCATGGACTGACAGCCCCTATTGCAGGTCCCTGTGAGATCCTCAAACAGTTTGAACTGGTGCATCTCTCCCGGCGCAGGACAGCCCTGGCCGGCATGCACCAGCTGCGTGGCCAGTCCTGGTGCCAGCTGCCGCGGGGCAGCTCCCAGCTCAGCACGGCTGCAGAGTCCAGCTCCACGCTGCACGGGGCACCCTGCTGGGGCTTCCACCCAAACATAATTGTAGACATTATCATAAGTCAGCCATTGAAAATGATGAGGTATGGTCACAATTTGCCTTAAGCTGCAATATGATTTTTTTTAATGCTACGGAAAACACATACATAAGAGATGTAATTAGCTTGCCATACAGATTCATACTTGAAAGACATTTATCTCACCAATGGTAACAATAGCTAATCTAATTTTATTTGTATTCTAAACTTCTCCATGTTAAAAGAAATATTTTCTGTTGCAGGAAAATATACAAACGCACCTATAATTTTAAGCAGGATACTGACAAAATGCTCTTTTTCCCTACCAAGTAGTGACCAGCTCCACCATTATCACCCACAGGAAAGCAGCAGACCATAATAGTTCTTTCAGTCAATGAACCATAAAGACAGAAGTCTACATAGGCCTTGCTGGTTTAGCCTGTAAGTCTGATGACAGAATAAGACATTTCAATAATCAGAGGACCACAGAATGACAGGTTGTAAGGCACTTCGAGAGACCAGCTAGCTGGGTAGGGCTCAACTGGCAGCCCCAAGGACCCTTCCTCCAGGCCAAACCCATGCCTCTTTATCTCTTTAAAATTCTGTGGGATTTAGCCCCTTCCCACCCGGTGAGTCGGGATAAACACAACTGCATCCCCTACAGGTGTTTGTCAGGCATGTTTTCAAAACTCTCTACAACACGGCCTGTGCGTGTGCACCTCAGCACAAAGTATAGTTCATGACTTAGGTTAAATGAAATAGGAAGGGGTTTAAGACAAACTGACGGATTTTGCACTGACCCATGTCTGTCATTTTTGCTAGAAACAAAGCCCTTTATATCTCTGATCCTGTGCCCTGCTTCTGACCTCACTGAATTACAACTTGCTGATCTCAGCCCATTTCTTCAATTATTCAAGATCGTTCCAAATTCCAACCTGCCTTTCAAGCACGTAGAAGCAGTTTCAGTTTGGTGTCATCCAGACATTTTGGAAGCATGCTCTGCTCCCTCATACAAACTTTCATTATAACCATACGAAGGAGGCAGGATAAACATTCCTAGAACCCCATCTGCACTGGTTAGCCTTTCTGACAGCAACCGGGTGTATGGCAGTGTACTGGCTATGTGGTTTGGAACAGTTTTACACTGGATTTCTATTTCTACTTCTACCAGCATAGATTGCTAATCAAAATGTTGTATTTTGGCCAATGGAGTTGTGCTCGAAGCTAAAGGCAGACAGATAACGGCACTTGGAACAGGCTATTTACCTGTTGAAAAAAATTAGTTGGATATCATTTGTACATCACAAAGGTACATGCGAGGTGTTTACCACCTTACTGTCCTCAAGAAGTTTATAAACTGATTGTTAAACAAGTTAACCTAGAATCCTGCTGATTCCAGCAATGCTCCTTTGTCTTTAATGCCTCAGTTCTTCTCTTTCTCCTGTTTAAAGAGACATATTATTATACTATGTGCATCGCCAGTCCACCGGGATCTCTCCCCCTCATCCTCCATGGGTTTTCAGAGATAATTGCTAATGCTTCAGAGATTGCTTCAGCTACTTCTGTAAGTAGTCCACGATGAATTCCATCGGGACCTGCCAACCTGAATATATCCAACTTAACTAAACAGGGTTTAACTCGTTCCCCTCCTGTGCTGAACTGCCTTTTATCCTTTGCTAGAATTCTGCAGCCTGCTCTGCGTCTGTCATTTGTGCTTATGCTGATGACTAAGGACAAGTTAAAACTCCATAGAATAATAACTGAAATGTCTGAGTTTTGCATTTTAAATTGAACACTTAAAATAAATATTCAATAATTCTAAGCAGAAGAATTAGCTTTCCTGTTCTGCATCTACAACAATATTTTCTAAGCAAATATATTTCAAAATAGTTTAAAAGGCTTTTCCTGTTTTCTTCGCAAGTATCTTATTTCCTAACTTCCAAATATTATATCCAATAAATATTGAATTATTATTTCAAATAATCTCCAAATATGGAGATTTCCATGGTTAAATCTCATTTACATTGAGGTATATCATACAATTAATGTAGTATTTCCACCATTTAGCTCCATTTCTAAAAGCAAACACTTTGAAAAGAAAGAGTACATTCTCATCGAGTTTAAAATTTTTAACTATTTACTATTTGAGTTCTAATTTTAATTTTGAGATATTCTATACTGTAAATTTTTATCTTACTACGTAATCTTACTACCTTATCTTACTACCCTTTATCTTATTACCCTTACTACATAGGGTAATAAAAGTCAATACCTTTTTAACCATTATGGTAGCACCTCTCTGTAGTAAACATTTAAATTAATAGCCTTCCTTTGCCAGACCCTTATTTTTCTCAAAAGAGAACTGCAATTTAGAACTTTGCTTTGGAATTGTTAAAGTAGTTTTTTGGTATTTCTTGATGTTGGGGTATAGTGCTTGTTCAGACATACAACTCACTCTGAATTTACCTCTACCTTTATTTGATGAATGAACTAGCTAAAACTCCTGTAATGGAGAAACTTAGCAATTTGCCTCCTCTCCCGAGAGCCAACTGCCGTTTCTCTTTTGCTTTCTCTCTCTCTGCGTTTGCATGAATGACTTCTCAGCCAACTTTCTGCTGATTTCTAATGTCACAGGCAATGGAGTGATCACCTGGGAACTGCGGTCATGATGCAGCGTCAGCATTTTCGTGCAAGCCCCCGGTGTGCTGAGCCAGCAGGGCCCAGCTGTCCCTTATCACTGCAATGTCTGTTTGCCTTCAGCTAACATGCTGTGCATCCAGATGTGTCAAAATGTCTCTCAGAGCAACTCCTGTACTTAAACAAGGGAGAACTCTGAACAAGCACCTTTCAAGAGTATTTCATAGTTTATTTATCAAAACGCTGCTTTAGAAATCATTTACTGTCATGCAGGGCTGAGAAACAATAGCAGAGGGATGCAACCATGTATCTGCTGCCTCTCCCCAAATTAAGGAGTATGCATTTTATGGTTGCCTAAGTGGCAACAATGCTCTCATTCTGCTGTGCGTGGACTACCGCTTATCTGCAGCACATTTGCTGATCATCTGTAAGGACCTGGGGAGTTACAAAATTCTCATTTTTTCTGCTGTTTCCAGCAGCAAAAATTAAATGGAAGAAACTTGAAATATATTTAACAATTTCTTGATATAACCTCCACTATTTAAATTTAAGTCTATATTACCAGATAATGAATGAGAAATCCTGACAATAGAGAATATGCATTCTGCAGAGTTGTATCCTGAAGAAGCCGAGATAGATGCTAGGTGTAGGAAAAATCCAAACACATGAAGATGGAATTACGTCTCAAATTTAGGATTCCACACAAAATTCATCAAGTGGGTATTAAGCAAGCGAGATCTCTGAGGGGATAGCAGAGTTATTTCTTTTTTGCAATTACTGTGCACTAAGTAATAGATAAATGTCAAAACAGCATTTGTTACATGGTCTATTTAATTTTGAAGCTTTCCTTCCAATGTTGCCACGCTGTAATAAATAGAATGTGAAATGTGACCCTGGAAGCATCCCACAGACTCCTAATATATCCATCTTCTTTGTACTGTTAATTACATCTTCTGAGCCACTCCACATCCAAATAATATTGATTCTGAATTTTAGTTATTTAAGAATAGAAAAAAGGTAAGGTACTCAGCCAGCACCCAAACGTAACAAGCAAATATTACTCAAACAGTGTAATTCCCTCGGGCTCATAACCAAATTGCTTTCAAATGAAAATCAAAGAGCTACTGCATCAGCTGTATCCCAAAATAGGAATGTTTATTAGTGAGGGATAAAACTATATCCCCATCTACCGTACATACATTCAAATAGTTATTCTGCCATCTGGAGGACTTTTCTAATGTTCCATCAAAGCTCAATCCAAATACTGTCTGCTCTGGCATGTATTTAAAAGACAATGGTCATTCCAGTTTCTGAGTAAGAAATGATCATTTATGTTAACAATGTATTTCAAAATATTTCAATCCAATGTATCATCAGATTTTCAAGAGTTTCACATTCTCTGGTAGAAAATTTATATTTATCATCCTTTAAAAATGGCAGAAAGCCTAACATCTCTGTGTTCTATGCAGCATAAAGTGTTTCTGGTGCTGTTGTATAAGTACATGATGTTCCTAAACCTACGAAAACCTTACTTACATTCCATTAACATTTTCAAGCAACCACATCACATTATCAAACTGAGCACTAATTAGGCCCGTTAGCTCAAAAATTGCTAAGTTTGCTTGCCTTGACGATTCTTTGATTATTTTTTTGAAGGACTTGAGGTCCATAACTGCTTTTTTGTTGTTAATGTATATTCCATAGTGCGCACATAAATAATCAGGAGTTAAGTCTAGGAGGTGCATCCGGAAGGCCAGAGACATTCTACCTCAATCTGTCTAAAATAAAGGGCTAGGAACATTTTCAACTTTTGTG
This sequence comes from Anser brachyrhynchus, assembly GCF_964034855.1. NCBI lineage: Eukaryota > Metazoa > Chordata > Aves > Anseriformes > Anatidae > Anser > Anser brachyrhynchus. The sequence continues at coordinate 5,536,490 of NC_137706.1, read as the reverse complement.
TATTTCCCCTCTCAAAAAAAAAAAAATTTACTCTTTAAACTTTTTTTCTGAGAATTCATCATTTAGTGTACAGACCACTGGCCTGGAGGTCAGAAGACGGTTGCCACTCCTACCTTTCTCACTGCCCTGGAGAACAACAGTTTACATGTTCCCTTCCGTTCCTTGTCTTTTATATTTAACAGTGTAAACTCTTCAAGGCAGGAACTCTTACTACATATACATACAATTAGAGCCCTTAACACAATTAGACCCTATCACCAGCTGAGGTCTCTCAATGCTACCCGTGCAAATAAGAGTAAACAAGGCTAAGCTGGGAATTGCTAGATGGCACTGTAACACTCAGTTTCATTAGTGTTTTCCTTAATGTACAGCTACTTTTCAGTCTCTGAAGACTTTCCTAATGATGAGGCAAGTTGGCTTCATACAAAAAAGGGATCTTGCTTTCTCAGATTCTGTATCTATGTTGATTTTGATGGAGTTTTTCCTGGGTTACTGATACTTGGGCTGAAGGAGATTATATATTTACCATCTGTGGCTATATTTGTACAAAATAAAGAAGACTGACTAGTAGGTACTGAAGTCACCTTCAAAAAGTATGCTACAGTCCAGATCATGACTTCTTCCTCCAGTGGCCAAACAACTGGCAAGGCTCCAAATGCAGAGACTGTTCAGCAAGGAAGCCACTATGCGAACAGAATGGTGTTATTTCTTATTATTCCTTAATGAAAACTACCGAGTAATTCTACAAGAGGAGCAATCATCTGAAAGATATATCATAGAAAAAAATGAACCAAGAGAGTGCTGCAGATACTAGCTAATTTTTCTTCCAGCTAGCTGCAGTGCACCATAAGACTGTTCTCACATGTTCCTTTGTAGTCTTCTCAGAAACAAACAACGTAAAAATTGGTTCCCAAAAATCAAATGAGGGGTACAAAGCCTCTCTCCTATATTTTACATTTGAAAGCATACTGAAAGAAAGCCATACAAATTTAGAGAAAGCTAAAAATGTTAACCTAGCATATATAACTTTCTATGGTTTATATGACAGGAATTTATATTATGCTTTCTATGTAAGACTGGAAAGCATAAAGCTTTATGCTAAAGCATCACTGTGTGAGCAGCCAGTGCCTTTCTAAAAACTCTCTTCTTTTGTGTGACTACAGAACATCAGTGGGAGGTGTCTGCAAACTGAAACGGGGCTTCAACCCAGGAGAATCAAATAACTAAAGGAACAAAAAGCAAACATCAGTAAAAGATTTTGCTTGTCCTGTTCTAAGATACAGACCTACTTTGAGGGGACTACAGGAAAAAGTCCATTAACAGCACAGCAGGCTTTCCCCACTGACCTGTGCAACTGTGACTATATCACCAGGTCGCTCTTACCGAGAGCAGAACAAACTCCCTTCTAACACTCTCAGAGTTGTACTGAAAATTATGGCACTTAATTTGCCCCCTTCCAATTTTTACATTTTTGAATTTGATTTAAACACTGATGGTTCAAACATCTGCATCACCAGTACTGACAGGATCTCCCTGGCAGGCAGAAGAAATGTAGCATATGCCAGTGGGCCCTATGGTACGAACCTATCTGCAGCCAATTGCAACGCAAATCAAAGAAAAAATGTGCAGCACTATGGGAAACTGCTCATCCTGAAAGACAGTCTTAGGTGTCAGCTAAATAAAGCAGTGGACAAGTCCTTCATATTCCATAGCTGTCACCTAAACCTTATTTACTTCTACCACAGTGTCTAGAGATCATAACTGTAACTAATTAAGGCACAACATTACTTCTATAATCTGTTTCAAAACTTCAAACCATATTAAACATCTCACTCGGAAACTAAAGATTGTGAAATGCTTCTTGTAACTGAGCTCCCTGCTATTTATTCTCTTATACAAAGACCATAAAAATACCTGCAATGACTTAAATTTCAATTAAAAATTTCCACTTCTGAAATCATGCTGAAATACAAACTGCGGGACATTAACAGAACACAGGATATTTATTCTGCTAGTGGGATCACCTTGTCTCTAAATGTTAAAGGGAACACGGACTATTATTCCCACAACTCCACCCTTTCCTATGGGAATAATAAAAGGAAAGCAAAAGTCATCTTTCTGCTTTCACTGGACTTGTTTACCTTGCCTTACTAGGACTCATTTTGGCAGGCTGGTAACAACAATTCTACTGTTCTAGGAGACATTTCTTGACGTGCAGCTTTCTTGATACGAAGTCTTGCACGAAGTACATCGCTGACTGAAACACAGCCCTGCCCAGCTCCTCTCACTCCTTACCAAAGCTCCCAGTGACCAACGGTGGTAGTACTAACACAGGGAGAATGCCAGGAATGTGTGGTATGTCTTGGTTTGCATAATGGTTCTCCTTTAGGAGAGCCTTCAGTATAATTGTTTGTAAATGGGATTTCAATCATTTTTGTGTATTTAAGATGGATAAGGACTTGCTGCAAGGAAGTACTTCTTGGCATGTTTTCAGCAGGTACTTTTGCACTGCTCAACACAAGTCAGATTTACAATATAGGAAGACCATTTTTTCTCCCAGGCTTTCTTTTGCTTTAGTCCCTGCCTTTTCTCGTAGGGATATGAGACGGAGTAAAAGCGTAGCGTGCTTCTGAGGCTTGAGCAGGCACCTTAAAGACAAGGGCCACAGGTAGAGCTGTCTACAGCCCAAGGGCAGAGGGTCCCTCTTTGTGCACTTCTGGACTGACCACACCGACCAGCATGTGGCACTTATTATCACTACCTACATAATATGTGTAAATGATACACATATACACACGCAACACTCTGTGTGTCGGGCAGAGGGGGACCAGTCGCTTTTTGCATCCCATTTTCATCACAGTAGATGTTCTTGTCAAGGAGGATGTGCTCTACAGGAACAATTCTCCCTGTAAGGCAGCTAGGATAAGGGCTGCTTTTGAAAGGTGGCTCTTTCAGTTTTGCAGTCTGTTTAATCACTTCTCGATGTTTCAGTGTTATTGCTGCAAGCATTATTTTATTACCTATCTAAATTTAGAATCTGTTTCTCCATACTGTCTCGTGTCAGAGAACATTTTCTTAGCCCTTGATTATCTTCTTCCTTTTTAAAAATCTTTTCCCTCAATGTGCCACATACACAATTAATGTCTCGTACCTCTTGGATACTCAACTTCAGTCAAATTAAGAAGGATATCTTCTAGCTGATGAAATGTCACAGGTCAAAAAGTAATCAGCAAGTAATCAGCAATCACACATCAGCAAGATCTTTGCCTCATGTGCTAAAATGACCTAGAAAAAATTCACCCACTACTCAGTCATCAACCGACAGATCCAAAGGAAGGTACTTTTAAGAGCGACGTCTTGCCTTTTGGCAAGAATTTTAATTTTTGAATTCACGTACATTAGTGATAAATGTAAGAAGTCCGACAATCAAAAGTAGAGTAAAAGCAGAAACAGAAGTAGATGAGCTCACTCAGCACTAGTCTATCAGCTCCAGCTCCCACCTATGCAGAAGAATCTCTGCCACTGGCTCTATTTCCCTGCTGAAAACAAACACCAGGGGATGTTTACTCCCTTCACACCTTATAGCTCACTCCACGCTCATCTGAAAGGGATGCATTTTGAAACTAGCTGCACCTTGTTTCTCGGTGACTTTACATGGGAAAAAATGTAGTGGAAATTACACTCTTTGACTCAATGGACACAAAATGAAATGCACACAAAATATTTCAATCCTCTGAAAATTCCATTCTCTAGTTCGGTAGTTTCACAAACATATGACACATGCATAGCCTAAATTTTACTTCATTGTCTGCAGCCATGTACCTTTACTTGGAGAACAATTTTGGCTTATCTTCGAAATGTGAATGCAGTCAGAACTATTTCTTGAATGTGGGAGGTAAATGCCCTCAAACATACCCGTCACAAAATCCCTTCTTTTACATAAAGTACAAATCCAGCACTCCATCAGCCTGCTGCATCCACTTGTCCTCCCTTTTTCTTTCAAAAGAAAATTTAAATGGAGTTGGCATATATCATAAAATGTTTAGAGCCTTTGTGGGTCCTAATGGCATGTTCTTCCATCAGGGCTCATTCTGTCATATCTGTAAACTTTCTGTGTAGCCATCGGCAAATTGTCTTGGTTGAAAAGACCAGTCTTACTACCAGTATTTCACTTTTCTGTTGGCAAGTTTAGATAGTGTTACTTAACTGAAATTTCCTTGTTATCCTAAGGATACCAGCAGTTCATCAACAATGCTGCAAGGAAGCTCATCCCTTTGCTGTAGTAAAGTAACACTACTCACATAGGTATTAATAGACAGTTCTATGAATATAAATACAGAGACTTGGCTTTATTTACGTGTGTATTAGGTACTCTTTCACACCTAAACAAGGAATAGCTATTGTACTTCCAGAAGAGAGTAGCAGAGTTGCATTAATTTGTTGAGCATAAATGAAGAAATTGTGAGGACAAGGGGAGGGAAGGGGGCAAAGGGCTGCTTGAATTGACACCACATTTGAAAGCAGTATGCAGAAAAATCCCTTGAGGAATCAAAAAGGCCCCTCTAATGAAGGGTGCAAATGATCCAAGCTCACCTCAGAGAAGGGGGACATAATATCAAGCAGCATCAACCAAACCCAACTTTGGGACACCATGAGATTCACTTACATTTGCAATGTACCTGTGGAGCTATTATTAACTCCAGAGTGGTGAGAACAAGCGGGCATCTCTGTCCAGTTCCAGTTACAGAGACAAAACTCCTCCTCGCCTTCCCATGCTAAAGTTCACTGGCTTTTATTTCTACTCCATTTCTTTGTAGGAACTGCTCACTTACCACGGTAGTCTAGCAGAACACAGGAATCAAGTGCTAAATTAGAAGTACAAATCTGTTCTTCTCAAGATTCCAATTTCCATTGCTAAGAGGCAGATGAAATTTCCAACTCTGCAGCTAATGCAGCAATAATGGAAGAATTGCGTGTTGATTACTTCATAGACAGCAAAAAGCCTGTGTAGGTGGTTAAGCTTACTAGATCAGCAGTGGATACAGTCATTTCAGATGAGTGGATTGAGTCCTTAGGGAACAACTGCTGTCATCTGTGCAGTACTCAAATCTTGGTCAACGTTTCTATATCAGAGTCTCAGATTATTTTGAAATCTACCTGATAATGTTTTGTGTAGGATGTCTTTAGAATGAAAGAATCTGTCTGTTCCTGTGGTCATGCTCAAAGTTTGAAACAGTACTGTGCCTGGAATTGATACTACATTGCTTCTGAGTACACAGAAATATCTGCTATGGCTGTACGTGTGAGTTATGTTACTGTAGTGTTCTAAATTAATTAAACTACTTTCATATCCAGTTCAGCGTAGACATATTTAAATCAATTTAAATAACACTCTGAAGAATTAGATTCATCCATTAATTCATTAAATTAAATTCAAACTGTATAAGTGCAGCTGAAACAATTTCAAGTGCATCCACAATAACTAAATCAATCCCATTACATGAGTGTAAATTATTAATCTAATGAAACCTTTAGTGATTGTTATTGATTTGTTTAGTGTTAAAATAAACGTTTTTACATTGGCACTCTGAGCCAATCCATGCGACGGCCAGTTTCCACACATGCACACACACATATCCAGATAGATACAAGCACCCACATACACAGTATTTAGATAAATGCCTTGCTCTGCTCTTGATGCTCATTCTGAGATACCATCATTACTTTCTGTTTCTTGGTGGAATTCACTCTGGCTTTATTTTCATCTACTTCTCTCTTTTTTCTGGGATTACATGCTTGTAACCCTCCTCTTTGTGTTAATTATCGCCTCCATGGATTAAATGCCTGGTGTGTGCAGAGATGCTCAGAGATAATGGGTCAGACAGGACCATCCTTATCCTGGCCTCTTGCCTTAGTCTGGTTCTCTGATCCAGACCAAGCACATTAAGCTTGGTGTTGTCTATAAAGTGACTGACTGGTATACAGATAGATATTGTATAAGAACTGTGATTGATATGTTAGCCTCCTGTACCTAGCCTAAATGTGTACTTTCAGATACTAAAATGATTTCCAACACGCATTGTCAGACATCACAGTTTAACAACAACTCAGTGCAACATCCTAGATGTGATTTACTGGCAGTGAATTTGTAGCTTAGTTTCACTCTGGACACTGAGCTCAGATCTCTTGCATGGCAGACAGGAATCAGTCTGTGCAGCCTTCGGAGCCTATAAAAACCACAAAGCTTTTGCTATTCTTTGGGAATTCTTTGTACAGGAAAATTTTGAACTGAAATTGATAGACCCAGATTTTTGTATGTCTTAAATATAGATTTTTCCCCACAGAAATGCCATGTCCTAAATTTAAACTCTGCAGGAAAACAAAAAAACAAACGTAGAAATAGAGGTTAGATAATAAACTATGAACATTATCTTTCTTTGGGTAAAAAGAAATCTATAACTCTACGACAGCATAAAATTGTCATGACACTAGGTATCTCTTTGTTATCCCATTTACAGTGGTAAAGTTAGGAAAGTGTCCTGACCAGAAAAAAACTACCAACTGAAAACTACATAAGATAATTAAATCAATATTATAAGTGTAGACTCTAAAGGAAAGGGAAAATAGCACCAGCTCATTATTTTAGGAATGGAAACAGCTTCTAAATATTTTGCAAACATTTCTTCAAAAAGTTCATCTCCTACAAAAATAACACAGTTATAATGTACTTATTAATATCGACATGACTGCAGTAAAAAACTTTGGCTTCTAACAAAGTGGTTATTTAAGGACTGGATTTTAAACCTGGAGCTCCTTCTCCATCTTGTAAATTCTCAAACTTAAGCTGGTAGAAACACTACTCTTTTATTCAGCACAGCAAAGATGGAGATCTGCCAAACTGTTATGCAAGATAATGAAGCAGTTTCTCAGAGGGCGAGAGATCACATGAAATCACATGCATAACAGAGGGATTAAAATTTAAGGAATGTCAAAAGTTTTACCTTCCATTAACTTCATAAATTACATGACATTTTTGTTTCAAATAACTACTTTTCTCTCAAAGTTTTAAGAGTGCATAATAAATGAAGGACTTGAGTTTTCAAAACCCTGTCCATTTTTACAACATTCATGAGGACAACAAATTCAAATCACAGCTGGAAGAAGAAAGAAAATTTTTCTATAACAATGACAACTACCAAAACTGAGGCATATTCCTTAATCTAACCTTTCTTTTTCTTATTCTGATAAGGATATAGTTATCATTTTAAGAAAATTCTATGCAGATTTTGTTACTTCTTATGAGATAGCAGTTTATATTTGCAAGACCATCTCTTACTCCCATTACTGCTCTTAGCTCTACATGAGATGATACTTCTCCCCCTATGGAGTTTTATATTTCAGTTTCAAATACTGGTTTTGTTAGGGATTTTGGGGGTAGAACCTGTAATATAGACAATCAGAGAATTGACACACCACTTAGCTCAATAAATGCAATAACTCATAAGAGAACTGCAACCATAGATTTCATTATAAATATATGAACAGATATATTTTCAATAGTTGTCTCTAATGTTCAGTGTTTCCTTACAATGAGTTAAATAATTATCTTTAGTATGAATCGCTGGTTTAGAAACTGTTTATGAGCTATGTTGAAAAGTGCACGGCAAGTCAGAGAATTCAGTCCTGAAAGACGTAACAAGAGGTAGTTCTCACCAAAACATGAGTTTGATGATACAAAGCAAGGTAGACATGGTCTTCTCAGATGACTTGAGGAAAAAAAAAATGTTTAAAAGCTGTTTGTTTTTCCCTCTGGTATAATTGTTATTCTCTTCAGCATAATTAAAAAATGTCTTACATTCATGAACTTTTTATTTTCACTTTTAGAACATCTAATAACACAATAATATTGAAAAAAAAAGGCACTTTATATATCCTATCATAAATTCTAAGCTTTTGAAGCACGAGTTTTCCTATATTGTGCTAAGTACCTAAACCAAACCACCACAGAAAAAAAAATGTACTGTAGATATCCCTATAAGGCTTTTTGCCTACATTGGAAAAAACAGTTATATGAATGAGTAATTACATGCTTAATAATCCAAGGCAGCCACTGTCCTTACGGCTTGCAACAAGACGAGCTAGTATAGAGTTAGAACAGACAGTTTACAAACTGAACATGTAATGACTGGCTCTACAGCTTAGAAATTGGCCACTGAGGTCTGACAGCATGCTCCTTACAGCCCCAAAGAACAGGGGTTATTCCGTGAGAAACACTTCAGTAGTTCAAATAAGACCATTAAAACTATATGTACAAAATTCTCCTAAATTAAAAGCTCCAAACCCTCCACTCACCATGGTCTGCAGCAGACTAAAAGACTTACGCTCCAGGACTAGGTAAAAGAACCGAGATTCTCTCCACTTTTATAGGTATATATTGCATTTTTTTTAAATAAACTCCGAGACGTATGTATATAATTCATTCGAGTCTGCTGTCAGCAATAAAGTTTTCAAGTAAAACTGCTCCATATCTGTTTAGTTAAGATCTTCTATTACCACAAGCAACTTTTTATTGCAAGACCTACAGCTTTACACGCTACTCTGCAGGCAAGGCAACCTGAAAGAAATATACAGTTTTGTTAAGCTCAAAATTTTACCCAAGATAATACTGAGATACTTGACAAGACGGCTGCCATACTATTATACTAATAAATAGTCACTGATACCCAGCTTCTTGGCAAGAATTGCCTACAAGTGCAGAAGTAGGACGCTAGTCTGTTCAGTCATGTATCCCTTCAGACACTGGTAATATCTGCTGTTATTTTGCCAGTATTTGTTCATGCCTTTTGGACATGATACACCACTGCCATACGATACACGCAGCCATGGGCACATATAGATGTACTGGATCTACATTCAGTTATCGCCTGAGTGCTCTCCAGGTCTGAATTTAAGCAAACAGAGGAGAAATCTTGCAACAGGACGTCTATATGGACAATGGAACATCTTTGGGTTTCCAGCTGAAGAACAACAGACCTTTCTTGAGGAGGCAAAACATTCGAGGGTATCCCTGTGGAGAATCTCGTGCTGGCAAGGGACAGACTAGATGACCTAACAGGACTTTTCCATCACTAGGCTATGGCTCTCTGAACTTCATGCTTTTTGACAGTATTACAAGGTTCGACAGGCATTTCTCTTCAGAAGAGGGATTAAGGTCAGTAAGAATCAGCATCAACGAAAAAAGTGCACATGAGGCAATTGTGATGGCAGTAAGAAAAATGACATCCACAGTCAGAAAAGTACTCAGTGCTTGTGTCTTCTGTACATCTGCAATGTAATCACAGCATTAAGTGGAGGAACAAGGAGCCAGAAAGTCATGGAAAGTTTTGCATTGATTATTCTGTCATAGTGAAAAAAGAAGGGTGTGATATGATACAAAATAAAAACACTACTGCTATAACATCTTACACATAGCAGAAGCAAAAAAAAAAAAATTAAATTCCAAGTAAAAATTTGGTTTGGAAACCAATTGGACAGAAGGTCAGTCATTGTGTTAATCAGTGTCAGTCAGTAAAAGCTCAATGCCTCTTGAGAACTGAAGTTGAACTTTAGAAAACAAGTTTCATTGTAGAATGGAAGTGACACATGAAAAGATACTCTGAAAAATGTGAAGTACCTAGACTTCATACTCATGAATTCCTTCACAGGGACTGTCACAGGGATATGGTTCTTGCCTTGTAAAACCTGCATAATGTAGTGCGATAACACACCACACAGCGTCTCCAACAGCCATAAGACATAACAAACTTGAACAATCTACGCCAGAGGGACCAACGTGTGGCTCTTGAGCTACATATAGCTCTGAAGGCAGCTCAAGTCAGCTCTGATTTATCACAGGGTCAGCCACGTGGCTGTCCTGGAGAGTGGCTGCTTGGGAATCGGAGTGCTGGGACAGCTGGGACAGTGAGTCACCAAGGGCTTCTGAGATGCTTGGTCACCATCCAGCCCAGCTGTGCTCCCATCCTACTATTTTTAAAGCTCTTCCTCCTTTCAGTTCTCTAAGTGCACCAGGAAGGGACCTCTGCAGGGTCCATGGAGTATTGTACAAATATGAATAACAAACTCAAATGTTTGAACTATATTGTTACCACTTTTCATTATATGTATCAGTGTGGAAAGATTCACTAAGTAGCTATAATATTCCCATCACAATATGCTGTTATAAATTATGTCTTCTCTACAAAACATCACAGGGATTTTTACCCTCCTAAACATCAAACGAAAATCAATGTGAGGAATGAAAATGTTTTGTTTTCTGAAACTAGACAACTCAAAAGGAGAAAAGGAGATTTGCTGCAGAAATTACCCTTATCCCCTAGTTCTAGGTCTCTGGTTTTCTTTCATTTACAGTTTTAGACTGTTTTGTTTTACACAGTCTAAGATTTACACTTCAGAATAAGAGACACACTGTAAATTATCTTTCCAAAGACAGTGTGCAGGTTTTGTCATGACCCATGCTATACAACATGCTGATGCGTTCCAGCATACAGTGTGAATTTAAGCCTTGAAGTGACACTAAGAATGATGTACCTGGAACATAACTTGACAATTAAAGAAGATTTACTCATATGACTAACAAAATGCTTTTGTGTCAGCAGATTTTGTGGTTTTCCCTAAACAAGCACAGATGAAAGAATAACAGGTTTAAATGGGAACCCAATAGATGCCAAGAAACAGAAATGAAGCCAGCTAGGATGAGAGAAAAATTGATTCAGAAGGGTTTTGAAACAGTTTCTCTACATATTTTAATATTCTGGTATGCATGTGGGCTGGGCTTAGACCTCAAGGGAATAGTAATGAGATAAACCCTTCCCTGCTGGTAAGAGCAACTGCAAGTCAGCAGCTTTGTGCTTCTAAATTGACTTGTCTTTCCCGGTCTTTCCAATTGTCTGCTGCTTGTCATGTTGCAAAAAGATGCTGTAAGCAAAGCCAATGGGCACAATTAAAACGTGTACCTTAAAAAATGTAAGCTGTTTCAAGGATTTCCTTTAACCCAACCATTTAAAACAACAATTTAACATCTTCTGATTACTTTTATGATTGCATCACAGATATATGGGGAATAAATAAAAGTTTCAAGCTAAATGTACTTGTGAAAGCACCAGTAAACCTATGGACTAATTGAGAACCTTTGCTGTGGACATACCACATTCTTCCTGCCAAAACCACTGAGCAAATGGCAGTGCTCTGCACCTTAACAAGTCCTGAGTTGTGCCTGCAGATGGGATGTACCCAAAGAAATCTGTGAAAATCTACACTTACCCCTAGTTACCCATCTGCATTCCCTTTTGCAAATGCCTGACAACACCACTCCACAACAGCAAACTCCAAAGGAAAATGAGGAAAAAGGGAGGATGTATAAAAGCTTCTCTGCTTAATAACTCATGTGCCAGATCTTCCGAACAAAGACACCTCAATTCCCACATGAGAGAGGTATGATTTTTAAAAAAATAGATTTTTTATTAGTGGGAGCAATATCCTGATTTTCAAATCATAAAAATCTACTTCTAAGGATTCCCTTCTCATTCCTGGACATCAGAAAGAAAGACTAATCCCATTTAGAGTATCAATGGATTTAAAGAAAAGCTAGTAAAAGCAAAGAAAGATAGCACTAATGAGGTCTGAACACTACATGGCAATAAAAAGACAAAAGCAGCAAAGTAAGATTAGAAGTAGGCATTGACAAAATTGAACTAAAGGATTTCCATTCAGTTAATGCTTTCTTTTACTTCACTGTGCATTTATATTATTACTTGCAGTTTCCTTTCTTTTGAGGCAAGGAAGCAGGTGGTAGAGCAACTAAAAGAAAATCAGTGAGACAGCTCACTTTGGTTCTGGATGTTTGCAAAGTGCATTTGTAGGGCTGCAGGCTTGCTGGGTGCTAATGAATAAAAAATATTGCAATATATCTTTCCTTAGCATATTGAACAAATATGCAGTGGAATCCTTTAAAACATGAAATGCTTCAAGATAATTCAAAACTTGTTGTGAAACCTGTGTTTTTCACAGAAGTACCTTCTTGCACTGAGGCACTATGTCAAAGTTTTAAATCTCTTGGTAAATACTCACTGTTTACATGTGATGCAACCTTTTGGCCCAATATAAAATTATCGTGTTCGGTAAAACCTGGCTACAAAGTGAAAAATAAAAATAAATGGATGATTTTCACCACACCATTTCTGACTAAATCTCTTTTTTTTTAAAAAAAAATATTTTAATTGATGACCTAAGAAGAATAGTGAATAGTAAATGAAAAATATCTGGAGTTGACATAAAATGATTAACACAAGTCATGACCAAAAATACCATGAAGAGATTCAGAAATCCCAAACAATCAGGCTGAATGGGTAACATAAAGACAAATAAAACTTAATGCCAAAAATGCCAAGTAATGAAAACATACACACACACACACATATATATTCAGAAGGAGAATTCCAAACGCACTTCGAGGCCATCGATTTAACTGTAGAAATTTCAGTAAAAACATCTGATTGTTGTGCCAAAAAAAAATAAAATAAAGGTAACACAAAGTTAAGATGTATAGGGAGCTGGATGGAAAAGAACACTGAAAATATGATAATTTCCTCAAGGAATCAGTAATGTGTCTTCACCTGCATTCTATGTTTGTGTGTCATTCCTTCTAAAAAAATGAACTGCAGAACCAGAGGTGCTGTAGAGGAAAGACACAAGTTTGCATAGAAAAATCTCTTTTATGGAGAGAGAAAAAAGAGCACAACAGGACAAACTGGTGTGTTCTCATGATGGGTACAAAAGTACAAAGACAAAAATCTTTTGTCTCAGATTACCAGAAGGCGATAAACTAATATCTAAACTTGCAAAAAAACATTTTAAAAAAAATGTGTTTTTAAAATATTGTTAAACTACGGAACTCAATGCCAGAGGAAGTTGTCAGGGCAGAAATTTGAGAAAGTATAAATGGAGATGAGGTATTTGCATCTCAAGAATACACAAACATTGCCAACAGTTCTGGGTAGTAAAACTTTGGCTTAAGGTCTAATCTAATCTCCTTTACATTCCTGCTTTTTCTGAGAGAAAATTCTGAAGGCATTCAAAATGGACAGGGAAAGCAGAGATGCAACTGAATGTGGACTGCTTCATGATGCATTTCTGGTTGACTGATGCTTTCAGTTTCTAAAGAAGATGGAGAGGTATATATTTGGAGCTATGGCCTCTTAAGTTAATTCCCCCGTGTTATTAAAGAACATACATGAAAGTACATGTATTCTGCAAGAAGCTACATGACCAAAATGTGTGCTTAGATAAAGATTATCAGTCCCATGTATGAGAAAATTAATTAACATATTTAGCATGCAGAGAGATGGATTTCAGCCAGCATAAGACAGAAGGAAGGGGATTCAACCACTGAACATGGTGTGAGACAGTGAGAATTGGCATTGAGAAAAGGCAGGTAGGAGGTTAATTAGTGCAAGATTTGGAGAATGGGAGAAAATACAGCAGTATGACAGAAGAAAAGCAAGTGGTGCTTACTAAGAAAATTTCAGCAGGCTTCCCTATGGAAATATTCCTACTTTTTTATAGCCATACTTGACTATATACCAACAAATTCTGTTTGTTTCTTCTTTTCTGTGAGTAGATTATTTCAGATTGAATGATTTTTCAGTCACACATAGAGATATTCCTCTGTGGTAAAAGCATTGTCTTAAAAACCTTTCTAATAGGATTCAGCACTAAGCTATATTTGTGAAGTCTGCATAGTATATTTAATATTGTCTTGTTTTACACAGGCAGATAAGTTTGTAAAGTTACAGGTGGTCTCAGATAAAATATAGTTTGTCTCATCAATTTTTCTAGCTGTTTTTCCTGCTTAAAACTTCATTTCTTCATTGCATTAAAACTGACTTAGCAATACATGCACATTACATTTAAATTGAGCCCGCATCCAATTGCGAAAAGCTAATTTCGGCACTTAATTCCAGTTGTCAAAGCTGCACAGTGATGGAATTGTCAAACGTTCTTAAGTTTTCATGTCATTACAAGTACAACAAGATTAGTCTGGAAATGTGGAATGATTAAAAAAAATAGATGGAGAAAAGAAACAAGAACATGTAGTTCAGCATATAAACCAGTATGCACCATTACTGTAGTGTCACTGGCTATGTCTCAACTGCCTTTGATGGGAGGTTGTGAAAGCAACAGCGGATGTGGTATGTCTGTGACCTACTTGACACAATCCCTCCGACTGTGACATTAGTGGTTCCTGGCAGGACAGTAAGCTGGTAATGAACCTACAAAAGCGGTTACAGGATTTTCCTATACACCTTTTGAAGAAAAAACACTCAAATATTCAAAATGGTAGAAAAGCAAAGTCAAGAGGGCTTAATTACAATATAGTAATATTTACCTGATTTGTAAATTCATGATTTTGATTAATCGTATAAATTGAAAATCACAGAAAGCAAACATAGCTAAGCCGAATGTGAGTAAGTCACAGAAACTATCCCTGTGGTCATTAAGTAATGAGTTACTGAAAATTCATCTAGCATATTTACAATGTAAATTAAAAGGTATCAAAAAGGATAAAATTGTTCATTATGTTTAAAATCTGTACCTTCATATCAAGAGGCTGGCCCAGGACAGATCACCTTAGGTTTCTTCACTTGAAATGACTGCAGCAATATTACTTCTGGTAGTGCTCTGCCAATATTCAAACAGCTTTTCCCCTTAACTACACTTCAGTGCCCAATTTTTGGAGAAAAGCAACACAACTCTGGAAGCAGTGTATAGGGGCTTAATACTACCTTACCTCTGATATTCTTTCAACATTAATCTTTAGATCTTGAACTGTCTGAACTATCTGAACTCTAATATTCTAAAAAATGACATTGACATCACCTGATTTTATAAAGCATCTTTGACCTAAGACAATATGAGTATATAATTGTTAAATACTTTCTTTAAAGATTAACTTACCTTATATTCAAATACATTTTATTTAGTTTAATCAAACAGTAGAAAGCAGACTCAGATGGTTGTCGAGCCTTTGAGTGTCAGTATAATTTCTCTAAAACCTTTGTCAGGTCTTTAATTCCTGTAATTTACTCTAATTGAATAAAAACCCAGTTTACTGGGGTTCAGGTTCCTGGACCCTGCCAAGCTTTCCAGCTGATTCACCCGCACACCACACACTTAAAATTTTGCACATATTTAGCAATTTCTGGTGACTTGTCCTAGCCGCATCATCTAGACGATGATTCCTCACTCAAACCAAGGTGAAACCCTCAGCTTCTTGCAGCCCCTTAACATGCCATTAAAGGGCCCAGAGCCGTGCAAGGGGTCTGCAGAAGGCTTGGGACAGGTTCTTCCGAGTGCCAGCACCGAGGGTGGCAGCTGCCAGGCTGCGCACCACTGCCCTGTCCCAGGGGAGCTGCTGGTGAGGGGGCAGACGCAGGATGGAGATGGGGCACAGTCTGCAGAGCGCTGTCTCTGAGGACAGGACAAGGGCAGGTGACTCCAGCTTGGAGACCACATGCAGGTTGACACCAGCTGTGCAGGAGAAGGTACAGTCTGGTTTGGGCAAATGGCTGCTGTCAGCATGCCTGACTCCCCGCTGCCTCTGCCCCTTCTCCTCACCCCGCTTCTGGCTTATTCCCCTTCATACCCGTCTGCCCAGGTTTTGACTCCAAATTCCCTTCCCTCTTCTATAGGAGGCACAGTCCCTGCCGACTCCGTGCTTCTGGCCCCGTTCCCAGGCCTTCTGCCCCTGATTAAAGGATAAAAAAACAGCACAAGAGATCACACGTTTACATAATCTATTTAATAACTCTTTTCAAATAACTCAAAGCTAATTCTCGCTCCTGAAAAGATCTCAGAAGGACTCAAACAATTTAAAAGACTAAAATTTGTATTGAATTATTGAATATAAAAGATGACAAAATGCACTGTTGTGGGTTTCCTCAAATATACCCAAAATACCACAAATGCTGCCAAGTTCAGTCAGTCAAAACTGTGAGTCATAAGTGACTTTAGAAGGCATACGGTTTGGGTGTTTCGGTTTCTTTCAGGCTTTTTCAAGTCTAATGATGTCCCCTCTTATTTCAGCTTTTGGTATAGACTATAACCAAACGTAAAGCTGTTCACGCACCTAAGAAGAAAGGGACCAATAAAATCCTTCCCTAGGAAGCAGAACTTTGTCAAACACACCACAAACAGCAAAGAGGCTGGACTAGAACTATTGTAAATGGCAACACCAACCCACTGTGCAGCCCAACTGTGCACCCTACTGGTGTTTTTCTAAAATGACTGAAAATGCACTGTGTTAACCAAGAGGAAGATTTTGTGAGTTCTGAGGATTTCATTGCATTCCACCCACCACTTGGTTAAAAGCCTTTTTGATTTCTGTATTAATTTTAGCATTTTTATGTATGCTCTAAGACCAAGATTATTTTTCCTTCTCAATACAATTAGAGCTGAACTAATTCATCTGCAGAGTGGCCACAGTAAGTCATAACTAGGTTATTTAAGAACATCATTTAAATATATGTATCTTATTTTTAGATCTCCCATACTGTTACTACATGTACTCTGCACAACAGCTGCCACAAAAGACTTCAAAGCCGTCTCGCAGAAATAACGCAACACTTAAGCTTCCACCATTCAGTTTGAAGCACTTACCGAAGAGTTAAGGTGGAAAGCCAGGGCATGCTGAAGATAGCAACTTGCAAAAGTCAGCAACTGGCCAGAGGCAGAGCTGCCAACCCCTGCAGCAGAACGCTGGGGTCCCGGTGGGCAGGCTGCAAGCTGAACGGGAGCCAGGAGGACGCCCGCAGTACAGCCAAGGCGGCCAGCCCGGCACCAGGCTGCGTTAGCAAGGGTAGCCAGCCGGCCCAGGAACTGCTCGTGCCCTTCTGTTGGGCACTTGTCAGACCATGCCGGGTGTGCTGGGTCCAGTCATGGGCTGCTTAGCAAACGAAAAACTAGAGCAAGTCCCGTGGAGAGCAACCAAGATGACTAGGGGACCGGAGCTCAACACATTAGGGTAGGGTGAAAAAATTATGTTTGAAAAAAAAAAAGGCTACGTGGAGATCCTAGCCTTGCACTGTCTTCAACTACCTAATGGGACTGCAAAGATGGAGCCTGACTCTTCTCGGAGCTGCACAGTGACAGAACAAGAAGCAGCAAGAACAAATCACAATCCAGAAACTTCTAATCAGATAGAAGGAAAAAATCTCTCCTGGACGGTGGTCAAACACTGGAACAGGCTGCCCAGAAAAGCCCTGGAGCCTCCATTCTCAGAGACAAGCACGAATGAGCAGGAGAGGCTCTCAGCAGCCTCATCCAGGCTGCCCCTGTTTTGAGCAGAAGGTTGGACTACCTGATCTCTGCAGGTACCTTCCATCCCAAATCACTCTGTGCTTCTGATACTCCATGAAGATCATATGGCACGTCATCTACATTAAAACATGACAACATTGTAGGAAGAGGGGTAATTCTTATAAACAGCCCTGAATTGTGGAAGGAAATCCTCCTTCCTCTGAAGATGTTTGTTACAGAAAGTAATTCTTGATAGATCCCAAAAAACAGTTCTCTTGTTTTTTGAAGATAGTACAGTTAGAAATGTTCTTTTTCTACTTTCTGTCAAATTTAAGCAGAATTTGGTTTGTAACCTTTACTAAAATCTCTCAAATCATTTAGTTCAGAGGGAAGGGCGTATATGATTATTTGTAATCACCTCTGAGCTATGTATGTACTCTATCTGGGTGCTGGCAGAAGAACCATCCTCCTGAGATCACTTAGTTTTAAAGGCTTAGAACATATTCTTTATGAAAAAAAAAGTTATGCAAATCAACTGCAGTGATTTTATATAATTACGCTCTTCTTTGTAGACCAAGTGCTAAAGGGGTCCTAAAAACAACCACTATTCTTATACAAGGTTTTCCCCATTGATGGGATTCTGAGCATTCATACCCACTTTTCATCAGATAGCCACAGAAGAGGCATGGGTTTCCATGTTTTAACACCATAGTAACTGCAGGCCCTGGCAAAAAGCAGGACAAACTTCAGGATAAATCCAGCCCAATTTGCTGAATATTTAATATTTCAGGATGTTTGCATGAAAGTGAAGAGGTAGAAAAGCAAACGCTTACATGCAGTACCTTGTTTCAGATAAAGTTACGGGCCTCAAAACTATCACTATGGTGATAAGCCACCTGTATCTTAATAATTTTAATTGATGTATCTGCAGTAGTGTTTAACACATTTTAACATATTCGAGGTTTAGAGAACTGAATCTTCCCTCTGTGTCGGTAGAACATCTGGCACAGCAGGACTCTGATACTAATAGGGTGGTCTAAGTACTACGGTAACACAAACAATAAGGGCCACAAAAGCTGAAGATGAAAACAATAAACAAGACAAGCTGTGTAAATGGTAACACGACAGCCACTGCAACCGCTGATTGAGGAAAAATTCTTTTAAGGGACAAAACATAATTGCAGATCATCTTTTTGGGTGTCTTGAAGTAAGTATGATCTAGTCAAGGACACCTAATGTCTAATCCCAAACCTGCATAGTGTGTTAGTTTCAGCAATGTATCGAAGATCCTTTCTAAAGGTATGGTCTGAAAAGAACACAACCTCCACAATGAAAATCCCAGGTTACCAGCAGAATCAGAAGTCTGTAAAAAAGACTTCTGCTGGCAGGGAGCTACTTATACTGCTTTGCTCTTACCTCGCACATTGCAATTTTGCTGCCTATGCCAGTACATCCATCTTCAGCAGAAGATATATAACACCGCAGATCGTGCATTACCACTTCTGTGAGTACTCCACACAGAGCAAGCACCATCTAAGTACTATCTTAAATGGAAAAGTTTGTACTGGTAGAAGAGAAACGAAGCTCCTGTCAGGGAATTTTAGGTGTTTGGGATTAAGTCCAACAAATCCTCCTGACTCATCTGTTATCTTTCTTGTTTTGCACTTCATCTAAAAAATTGGCTGTTTTAACCCCCCACCCCCCCGAAACTGTATTTCTTCTTGTTCTCATCTTAAAGCCCCAGGATTCCCTTACAAAATTCAGCAGCAGTTCTGGATCCATGAAATGGATACTTCAAAGATTAATAACTGAAATATGAGATTACAAAGTCCTGGCTGTAAAACTTTTGGATTAATGCATCGCATTCCTGGGCATATGTCTGAACTCATTCTAGCTTGCCTGTGAAAACACAGCAGAATAATTGCTGTGAAGTGGAGAAATGAAGGCAGGCCATCTCTGGATGCTTGTACCTCGGCATTGCTATTGCTTTGCAAGTACTTGATTCAGTAGGAATCATCCAGTTATGCAAAGCTATTTTGTTACACTGCCCCAAACCATGGCCAATAAGTGTAAAGACTGCATGCAGTTACTGGAAAGATCTTCAATGAGGTGGTGCTATATGAAAATGCCCGATCTACCCAGATTACCTGCTAGACAGAGAAAGGAAAAGCCATGTATTGCTCTGGTTACGGAAGCACTGGTAGATAACCAGGTAAGTTTAACTAGATTAATATCATGAACCAAGTTTCACAGGGATCACACATTTAAGAATAAAAGAATACAGACTGCATATCCAGCTATAAATCTGTGGAAAGCTTTCATGCGTCTGTTGAGGGATCATTAATTTGGGAACTCACATCCCTACCTTGTTAGAGTAAATGAATTGTTATTCCACAAAACACTGTTTTGCTGTTCGTATATAAAAACCACACCTAAAGCAAGTGCAGCTGAAGTGCTGCCTGGGCACCCACTTTGGTATACAGGAGTTCCAAAAATCTTATTCTACGTTCATCACAGTTAGGTCAAAGAGTAAGACACGCTGGCTTCCTAAGAGGGGTGGAAATCAATTGTGTTTGTAGTTAGGTTATGCTGTAAACTTTACACTGGAGGTTGTGACTTCTTCATTTCCCTTTACCTGCAGAACACCTCACCGGAAAGCACAACCCTCAGACTTGCACATTGTCTTTTTTTAACTTTCCTCCAGGGTGAGCTCAGAAACTGCCCTCTGGTTCCTGAATATCTGAGCAGCTCCTAGAGATTATCTTGTTGATTCTTCCCTTTCTTTGTCATTAACAACCTTTCAGTACGTGTCCCCTGGGCTGTCCTCGAGGGCAATGAAAGACAGCTGGAGGAAGTCAGTAGATACCCAAAGTTAAATGTCAGATCTTCATAAAAATACAAACACTTCTGATCTGCTTCTTACTCCTGCAGTGGCATTCACCACGGTGGGAATAGGAGACGTACTTCTCAAACTCTTGCTCTGAGGGGTGCTAGATAAGTATAACGATCTTGCAGCCAAGATTGCTAAATTTATTACAGAAGCCTGTGATCCCAATAGTATATGGCTAATAACAGTGCCAAATATCCAAAGGCAGCTGCTCTTTAGAGGTTATCTGGTCCTGGACGCTTCCTCATGGAATACTGCAGAGCAATCAGCAAAGGCATATTACACCAGTGGGAGAAGCAAGCTGCTCTTCTTAGATATAGATGGGCAACAAACATCCAATATTTCTTTGAAAAACCAGCTGTGCCAGAGGACAAAGAGGACGTTTGTGCCAAAAGCAACCAGAATGTCTGCAAACTAGAAGTGTCTGTTGCTGCAAGTACGATGAGACAGCCCACGCTAACTGCCCTAGAACACTAATGCATTCTAGCTCTTTTGTCACTCTAAGCACAGAGTATAAACAATTTGTTTTACATTCAGAGGTTCAGACTTCGAAATAAAAAATAAATTCAAAATAAAGATTTCTTTGGACTAAAAAAGCCCAGAAGTTTGCTAAGACCTTTTTGCAAACTCATGCAGTCTGAATTCCAAGGTGCTTACAATCAATCTTTTTTATTTTATTCTGCATTTAGGTCAAAGACTCAGGTGTTGAGTAGAATGTACTTCATTTTCGACTTCCAATGCACAGAATTATATTTCCATTATTTTAACTACATTTTCTCCCTTCTCACAGTTTTCCAGTGACTGCAGCAAAACCTTACGCTACAGCACATATATCAAAATCTTTTTTGACTGCTGAGAGTATCCTGCCAGTCCTTCTACATTAGTACTGGTACATCCTCTTAAAATAAACCATCTGCTAAAGGCAAATTCCTTTGTTCCATGCCTAAGCGCACTTGTCAGCCATTTGGATGACAAAGAATCGGAGAGGGCTGGACAGGGAAATGTTTGGAATGATGAGGAATGTTTAAAAAAGCAATACTTTACTGAGTGCTAAATGACATATTCCTGAGCACAAACCACTGCTTCTAGAGAGCAGAGAAAAAAAGCTGGGAAGAGCAGACCTTGGCAGGGTGACGATGACATTTTTCAACTGCTGTTGAGGGACTGCGCATTTAGGGTCAAGCACCTCTTGGAGGTGCTTGCTACTGGCAGAGACGGCATGATTTGACAGGCAGAGTTTAGGCAACAAAACTCTAAAATTTATGTAGAGAGCATGCTGAGAGAAGGTGAGCCTAACCAGTGAAATGCTGTATATTAAATGCAATGTGCAGGCATCTGCACTATATACATATTATATATTTTTATAGGATTTATACCGGTAGATGTACGCCGGTAGCTGGATAGTAGCAGATAACCTTGAGCATGGCTGAGTTCAAAACGAGCTATTCTGCTGCTGATCAGGAACTCAGACTATCTTCTCATCTCTATACGCAACTAAAAAGACCTTCTTCAAAGTGCAAAGAAAGAAATGTAATGCAGTGCTGTGAAATATGCACCGTGAGAGCGTTCTGGCAGCAATTGACTAGAGAGTTTAAGTGATGGTTTTCTAAAACTTTGATTAATATTTTTTATATTTTAACTTAAGAAAGAACAAATTTCAAAGACCTTTTAATGAGGCCAAATGCTGTACTTCAAAATCTTGAAAACCCCAAACTGTATTTTGAGGTTGACTGTACTTACACTAAAGGATTTTTATTATTTCTAAGAAATTACTGCATCTTTGCAGACTGGCCAATACTATCCACATTTAGACCTGTATTTCATGACAGAAAATTCCCAGCAGCTTTTACAAATGAAACCAACTCATACCTGACTGTTTTTTAATAATAAAAACAAAATTTTAAAGACCCCTAGAATTAATCACTCACAAATTCTGATTTCCAAGTGGGAACAATTCCAGTAAGGCCAAATAAGTTGGCAAAAGCCCCCCCTACCCCACAAGGATAATAAATAATAATAATAATAATAATAATAATAATAATAATGATAAAACAGACATGCTACTAGACTTTTCAGCATATACATTGTAGTGAAATATTTGAAAAGCCATTCATACTGACACTTCTGTTTTTCGCTATCTTTAAGCACAAGGCTCAGAGCTTGCAACAGAAGTTGTTCCTGTCTTTGTTTCCTCATATATACTAGCCAGTCTGCCTCTCTTCAAACATGATGGTGAAGAAAGGTCAAACAAATAAATCTATCAATAACAGAAAAATAGATTGAACAATGTAATTTTAACTTCTGCTGTAGAAATAAATCAGTGAAGAATTTCTGGCACGAAAGATAAATGCACTTAGACTCAAAACCAATATAAATTCACTTACTTAAATTATTTCAGACAGAAGCAATTATTTACTGCA
Source organism: Anser brachyrhynchus (assembly GCF_964034855.1). Lineage (NCBI taxonomy): Eukaryota > Metazoa > Chordata > Aves > Anseriformes > Anatidae > Anser > Anser brachyrhynchus. The sequence continues at coordinate 5,513,831 of NC_137706.1, read as the reverse complement.
TAAATATAAAACAGCTAAAAAAATGCTAAGGTATCTAGTCAACATCACTATGAAAATCAAGAAACTGATTTTCAGACAAAAAAAAATCAGACTAGCAGCCACCTAGAGAACTTTTGCATATTTATATGAAAGTTATTCTTTTCCGTGAGTCATCCTATCAAATTACTTTAATCCCAAGTTGATCTTCATTTGGATGCATGCAGAATCCAGAGCAGAAATGAATACGCTAAAGGAAGCTCTCAGATGCACCCCAAAACCAGAGAAAATAGCCATTCTCTATCACCTTTCTGCTACCCAGGACCCCTGTGCTAGGTGAAGGACAGACAATTGGACCTTCACCCTGCCTGGGGCCTCAGTTTGCTGGGAGGCAACCGCATGTGCACTGCTAGATTGAGACCGAAGGGATACAGAACGCCAGCATCCCATACAGCCACATGTCAGGGAACTGGTATTATATAATTTAAAGACAAACTACAGGATGGCCTAGGTATCTTTGGACATTTTCTTAAGAAGGGTGAGACCTGACAAGTCAAAACTCACAATAGATGCAAACTATGATGGTACTGAAGTAATAAACAAGGTATTAATTTAACATATGCTAAATAATACTTCTATACAGCTCCGTCTGTCCCATTTCATGGTGCCATCCTCAGAAGAAATAAAAATAACCTAAAAATGTACTCAATCAAAAATATATTTCTAATTAAGTTTAAACGTAAATCCAGTTGCTGGTATAATGACTATTATGGACTTAATATCCTTGGTAGATTTAAACTGGTGTGCTGAATTTATTCAGAAGCATGAAACAACCAGAATCACTTCAGAAACACAAATCAAGGTCAATCACAATTTAAAAGTTAGCAAATGAAATTAGTTGTTATTATGGTTAACATTCTTGGATTAATCATAAGGCTGCATAAGTATCACTTAGCGTGATGTTTAGACCTAAAAATTTGCCTTGACATTTGGAATAGTACTTGTATCAAACTTTGGATTTGTGTTTAAATGAAATGCAAAATGAGAGAAATAAACAATGCTGAAAATGCATACTTCTTTTTCCCAGAGGAATTGTAATCTTGGATCTAAAGCCTGCAGTATTTTCTCTTTTGGTCCCTATTGTATTTCAAATGTTGCTCCAATCAAGATCAGTTTAAAAAGAATTTATCTCCATTTAAACTACTAACTAGATATGCTAAGAATAACATGTATAATTTTGCATTTTTTCTGTGTAACCTACCAACAAAACACATAGGAAAAACTTAAAATACTTTCATTTCATTAATTGTAAAATGTGTTAAGTGGTTAAATAAAAAAATATTTTTCTTTTAATCAATTAAACTAACTTAGGTAAAGCAAACTGACTAAAACTAGCTCTACTGTGTAATGTCAGCACTGTGTTCATATATCTGTCAATAGACAAAATTATTATTCTAATAAATGAGTAACTTTTGCGTGAGATTTGTCTTTTACAACAGCAACATTGTGAAGCAAGTCTAAGCTACTACCGAGGATTTAATCCTCACAAACAGCTGCCTAACAACCACACTTCTCTGAACAGGAACAAATTAAGGGCATCTACAAGACTCCAGCTGTGCTAATGAATTTTTCCTTCCACATCTACAAACAAGACTAAAATACCTGCAGGACTTTTTAAAGAATGTCAGTGTTCTTATGTCTCCATCCTAAGAAATAACTCAGATTCATATCATCTGTATTATTATTCATTTATCATTGTACCAGTTTTACAGATAAATATTCAGATTAAAATACCCAGCAGGAAAAATCAAGAAAAATAAAAGTATAAAAATAGAACATTTTTATTTCAAAACGAACTACAGAATAATATCTAACATCTGAAAAACCATTTATAAGACAACTCAAAAGGAAGAGGAGTTTGGGTTAGATTAAATACAACAGAAACTGCAATAAGTCCATGATTTCAGTACAGATTAGATTGCTTTCCTCAGCAATATACTCTAGGAACTAGCAGAGCAGCATAGCACAGTATCCTGTTTTGATCACTGGATTTTTTCACTGGGGGAATGGGGCTGTCTAATCACTGCAACAAATTCTCCATTTCTTGGTAAGGACATTTCAAACAGCAAAATGATTCTTCAGCCTACCGCATACCTTAAAAATCTACCAAAGGGACCCAAGAAGTGAAATTAGGATGTCATCACAAGCATCCAAGCAAGTTAATGTCTAAAGCCTCTAACCAGCCTTAAAATGTCATTGCAAATCACAAAGAAGGTGAAACTCTTAGCAATAACAGCAGCAGCAAAGCACCGTACAGGCAGCCAATTGCAGCTGCTCTTCAGGCACGCCGGTGCACATGCTTGTCCTGGCACCCGGGGCGTGCTGGGCACACGGACCCCCACGGAGAGCATGCAGGGTCAGCCGCTGCACCCTGCTAACAGCAGGCATGCACACAGAGAAATACTTCTCTGCAAGAAAGCACACAAGACATCATACCCCTTCAGGGGCATAATGCTCACTAAAACTTACAGTCAACTAAAAACTAGTAGCACAGGTGAACATCAGCATGCCCTACCTAAAAAAGGCAATTACGTATTAGCTAATTCTCACTTTCTGATGATCTCCCCCTTTATTGCTACTTCCATTTATTCATGCATTCCACAGTGCTTTATTCAACTGCCCTTAGTGCTTAGTGGCCTCTCTTTTCTCCTCTTTTGAGTAGTCTGCTACCCTGCCCTCCTGAGTTACTTTTGTATTTTGCATGCTGACATCCCCTGACCTCTAAAGTGCCGGTACAAATGAGTTGAGCCAATTTCACTTTATTGTCAGTACATGATGAGAAGAGAAAAAACAACACATCTGAAAAAGGTTAAGACCAGAAAAGAATGGGAAAATGAAAGCAAGACTCAGCCCTTCTATAGCACTTTGCAGAATACTTCCTTGGACTTCCACCCCTGCTGCAGGTGGAAGTACACTGGGAATTATCTGCCTGACTCCGGCTTCAGCTTAACTGAAAACTTGCTGTGTGCATATTTATTGAGAGCAGGCTAGCATCAGCTGCCTCCAGAAAATATGCAGAGCTGGGCTTGTTCATATTGTAAATAACTGCAGTGCTCTGATTTCCGAGAAGAGTTCCTTCTTCCACAAGGGCTGATACTAGCAGGAAAATGTAATGTCTGTATTCGTTTAAACAAACAGCGTGCTTAAGATGAGGATTTTGGTCATTTCTCCAGTCTGATCAAAAAGTTACCCTACTAAAAATGAGAAAGAAGATATCTCAGGCGCTCTCTCTCTTCTAAGGTTCAGGAAATGAGCTCCTCATAAATGTTTCAGAGAAGTCTCCCTCACTGGCATCCCCACAAAACATCAGCGCCGTCTCACAGGGAAAGGAGGGAACAGTTTCTCTGTGTCTGCACATTGTAGGGGTGGCCATCATTTGTAACACTGTGAGCCACATACAACATTTGTCATAAGGCCAGCGACCATTCGCCTTCATGCATTCACGCAATCAAAGGTTAGCCACACCGTACCTGTTGTTGTTAACTGACCATGAGGTCTGTGGGAGGAAATACTTGGTGTGTGCATGCACGATGCCGAGTACGAGAAAATCCCTGTCGACCAATTGGACTCTAAAGTGCTACTGCTATAGCAGGTAGCTTGTGCAAAGCCAGGTTGTTTCAGTGTAATAAACATTTACAAACAGATGTAATGAACATTAGTGTGACAAGCTCATTCTACAAGGTAAGATGCATTTCACATCTCTCTCTGAGAGCTGATAATCTTATTCTTTCTCTAGTTCAAAGCCTTCTGCAGTGTGGAATAGGAGTTATGCAACATTTCTGGGTTGCAGATAACTCAACAAAAATCACTCATTTTTGATATATGCAACTAACGCTGAGTATTTCAGAGACTAACATCTGGGAAAGTGTAGCATGGTGATACTTCTTAAAGAACTGAAGGATGATTAAACAGGTTTTATTTAGATTGTGGAAACCAGGCACGAATCTCAGACCAAGTGGTAGCAGTAATACATGGAGAGAATAAAGAAAAGGGTGAAAGAAGTCCAAGACAGATACACATTTCAAAGTAGCTGCTGCCCCATCACTCTGTGGCTTATCATTACCTCACAGCTTTATCTTCCTGCCTGCTGTCTTAGCAAAATGGTAGTGAGAGGCACGGCTGTTACAAACCCCAGGATCACCCCCTTCAGACAGCAGACGTATCACTAGAAATAAAACCCAGATCTTTGTCAGCAATCCTGCAGACTCCCACCACTTGTAATCAGGAAGAATTTATACCTCCTAAAAGGACGTTAAGGATAGCACCACAGAGGCAGCTGTTGGATGATAACACAAGTACGCCAAGCACCAGCCAGCAGTCGTGCACTGTGACAGTCTCCCACAAATATCCGGGGCTCGCAATAAGTCGTTGTAGTAGCAGGTCATCCTATAAAGAGGTTTTATAGGCAAAGACCCCTCCAGCATTTTTAGGTGTGTCGTCTATGTTATAAGCCACAGGTATAACAAAGCCATTAGTACCACTAACTTCAGACACTGTGTGGGAAACTAGGAACATGGCAGCACCACCTCGTCTCAGACAACCCCGTGAAGCCCGTGGTATTCCCTCCCAGGCACTCTTTGGCCTCTGCCGAAATCTTACACATACAACAGGCTCTTCTCTGGTTATCTTCTCCCTTCTGAATAAACGTGTTTTTAATGAACCTCTCAGCTTAATGCTGCTCTCACAACTTGTCCACTGCCACAGCTGAAGTCACAGCAAAGTAGGAAATACAGGGTTTTCAGGTCCTGCATTTTCATATGTACATATTGCATGGAAATCCAGATCCTTCCCACAGGGGACACATCTCTTCATGCATGGAGAAAACGAGGCATAAAACTTTTTTTTTTTAGGCCTTCCTGATGTCAGGATTTGTCCTCAGTAAGAATTTGCTTATAGATAACAAACAAAAGGTTTACAAACAAGATCACTTTGGAATACATATAGACATGGAAATTCTCTAACAGTCACTTATTAATAGATCTTAATCTCAGTGTATAATGAAGAAAAACAACAGTTCACTGGATCCTCCAATTACTTTGAGTTTGTCAACATATAAATCACATACGTCTTTAAAATGTGAAACCTCTCATTTTTGTTGTGGATAAAAACAATATACTACAACAAAGAAGAGTTCTAAAGAGAATGTTTTAAAAAGCTCTTTCCCTTTTTGTAAAATAATTTCTCACTTCTGCTAAATCTTTTATTTTCAGTTTTATTCTATATGCCATTGCCTGAGCAGACCATAAAAAGCATTCAGTTCTGGGAGCACTTTGGAAAGATTTAGGCATACTAATTCCCTCAATTACTTCTTTAGATCTATTTTTAATCACAATTTTAAAACAATAAAAGTACCATTATACAATATTACAAAATATTTCAGTGTAATTCTGAATTAATTATGTAGCAGCAAGAAAGTCCATATTTATATGTCTGATTTCCACATTTAGCTATTTAAACTCGCATCATCCTTTAACATGAAACCTCAGAATAAACAACGGTCTTCCTTTTGTGAGCCTAATTATCAATACCTTGCTATTAATAGATGAATTTCATACATATAGATGTAATTACTCTAAATATTTGTACGCTTCAGATACAGACATGATCCATTATTATGTGTCTCAAATCTCTTTTGCAAAGGTTCTATGGCATGCAAGATGTTCATTTTACCGTTGGCTATGATCTCTTTTTCTTTGAAGGCCCCAAGAGTAGAGATTTAGAAAAAAGTCCTTAATAGGACCACACAGATGAAGACCCATGTAGCACAAGCTAAAATTATTGTTTCGGCAATCTCATTCCCAAAGAGAATTTCTACTCTTCAGTAAGGTAATGATTACACCAACATCACTTTTGTGACAACAGGACTCACCAAAGCACTCTAAATCAAGCAGTGCTAGCTGCTGACAGCACACACAGGCTCACGTACTCGTTTGCCCTGCAATGAGACCTGGCTTTTCAGCACCTGCATGCTACAAGTATCTGGACACTACACAACCCATTAAATCACAAATCGTTGCTACTGATTTCATTATTTCCTTAAACAACAAACAGCAAGGTCTTTGTACTAGAGATAGCTCTACAAGACTTTGTAATTAGAAGAAAAACAGTCATGAGAAAATATACTATTTTTCATACTATTAGCATCATTTTTAACAACAAAAGCTGCACATACTCAGTTCATTCTGTTGGTTTAGATAAAGCTAATTCCCCAAATTACATATGAACGTTTTAATTATATTATTTTTATTACCATGTAATGCCACACAACACAATGTCTCTCCACATTACTATTGATTTGTACATCATAAAGATAGCACGTATCTCCTATCTGCCTCTTTCATTCTTATCTTCAATAAAGGGTTTATAATTTAATATATTCTTTACCATTATTTTACTGTTTCTTAACTACAATACATTAGTTTGTCAGAGTGTAATTTGTTTTGACCAAATTTCCCTGAGTCATTTGAGAGGTGTAACATATTTTTGGTTTTGCAGCAAAGAATTTCTGAAAACATACCGTGACTTTTTAGGACTAACTCTAATCTATTGTAAACAGTATAAACAGCAAGAAATCTACCCCTATGTCCCATCTCCATTCATATTAACATTCTCTTTTCTTTCATCATTAGAATGGAAACACATCCTTAATTAAAAGTTAAGTTTGCCCCTATTGCACAGTTTTTTCTCTGAATTCTGTTAAATCTCTAAAGCATAATCTATACAAAATCTTTGAAACCATGATTACTATAAATTTTCTTAAAATATAAAACAAATACATTTGAACCATGACCAAAGAGAAGCAAATAAGTATACACCAATACTGCTTAAGTATCATTCGTGATACTAGCTTTTAAGTGATACAAACACACACATAATGTATATACATTTATTTCTTTTTCTAGTACTCTACTATAGTCACACAATCCAAATAATTCTGAGGATTTCCTAAAAAATAATCTATTTCACTGTGAATGCAACTTTAACATTCTAAGTATGAAAAAAGATTTTGAAAACATATCTCATTTTTCGTATTTACTCCTTTTCCAGTTAGTTCATGCGTCTTATGCAGGAGGCAATATTAAAATCTGAAATCAAAATATTTAACTAACATTTACTCAAGAATGAAAATGTAGGTATGCATCACTCATTATATAACCAATACCACTTTTGTTACGCTTGTCAGTGTAGGATTGCAACTGTAACATCATTAAGCACAATACATTTTCTGATTCTAACAAACAGATAAACCTAATTCAAGAGGGACAACTGTTTTATTAGGAAGATTCCCAGATAGGATAAATATAAAATACAAGGTACTTACAGTGAATTCACAGAAATCAATGCTATCAAGACTTTTGCTTCTGTGTATTCTCCCTTTTATTCTTCTTAAAGAAGGCTTTCCCTGACTTACACTACAGGTAGCACCATTGGGATTTTCGGAAGATGGAGTTACCCTGCCAAACAAAAAGAGCCACATATCAGACAAAGAAATTATAATTTTATTTATATTTTAATATACATTTGCAATTAATACTTTTGCTTAAAGTAAATAATATACAAGAGAATAAACATATGGTCATGTTACACAAACAAGGGTCTCAATCCAAACTTTAGTTTTCAATCAGTAAGTGCCAAAATAAGACTACAAAAGCATGTAGAAACCTAGCTCCCATTAAATCTACCACTGCTTGCAGGTTTAGTCATCTGTACATTTTCTGTAAAAATGTAAGAAGTATCAAAAAAAAACAGACTACAGAGAAATATATTTTGAAAAAATAAAAGGAATATTTTTCCTTATTAATTCAGTGGAAAACTGAGTTCTGTGATACATGTTGATAGTCTGTCAGTTAAATCAGCAGGAGCCTGGCAGAATTTGGCTTTTGAGCTTTTCTAGTTTGAGCGCTAATGGTACTTCAGCTGCTCTAGTAATGAATAATGATGAACGATAACAAAATGAAAAGGATCTATTAAAGCCATAGAGGTAATATATTAAGGAAATACAGTTTATAAGTTATTTCATCACATTAGTAGTCTAAATATAGTCCTAAGGGAGTCTATAACTGAAATATTTTGAGTAAGTAATCCATATTTCAAGGAGCTTGTTGGAAGTTGTTACTGAGTAAAAGTGGGGTTAACAATTAACTAAATGTACTAAGTTTTGAAAGGTCGGTATTTTAAACACAAAACAGTCTCTAGTCAGTCTGACACCACATTAGGAATGCTTTATTTCAGCAAATACGCACACCTGAAAAAGGAAAAGTCTTACTGAGCAGATTGTCTTTTGGGGATAATTTCTCAAGTGCAGATGTTAAGAGGCCACAAAAATTAATGTGTGCATGTGTGCGCACATACACATTTATCTCTATCTTTTTTGCATTTCCCAAGAATTTGGACAGCAGATCAGTGGTTTTCTCTGTAACCATTAAGATTCCTGTCCCCAAAAAAATTTATGTATATTTTTTCGTTTTTGTTTTTACTTGGAATTAATGGCTTTGGTATGCACATAATTGCTTTTCCAAATGATGAAGAGAGGTGGAAATGTCCTTACATATGCACATCACCAGAAAAGGACTTTGCATAGAGTGGGCCGCATTAACACAAAAGAAAAAATCCAAAGTACAAAATACAAAAAACACAGGCTGAATACACTTGCATGGTCACGGGGACTCTGAGGTCTATGTGAGGTCTGCTTCATTTGAACTTTTAAAATTTCTTATTCAATTTATAAAGACCTTAATATTTGTTAAATTACTGTGATACCAAATTGAGATTTTGTTTTCATATGGCTAAGTTTTTTGGTTTTTACACGGGCACACGTACACACACACAACTTGCTATCAGTTCCCTTGACAGTACAGTAACTTGTTTTAGACATTTTTCTCCTTGGGTTAATTTACTTCTGGGCTTTCAACTGCAAAGACACGTAGTATTTTCTAAATCATTACATAACTATTATATTCAGACATATATAAATTTCTTGCTCAAACTACACCAGCTTTTTGTAATAATTACATATGGATTGAATTGTGAGAAAGATGCCTGGCTACTACTGTACTACAATTGTCCACAGGAACTAAAAAAAATGCCACGGATTCCTTGCTAAAATGTCCTAAAGAATTACTAGGATAAATTTCCAAAGAGATACAGTTGCTCAGTTGCAACTCTTGTTCGCATACAAAGAGTGACACTCTCAGAGATGGTATACTTCAGTTGTATGAATGTATATTTCTGACACCTCACAGATCTCTGCAAACACTTCTGGTAAAGTTAACCCAGATGTACATAACCATACATCTTCTGACTCCATGCCAAACACAGACCTTGGAGCCCACAAAGAGATCCACTGCTTTCACTTCAGCTAGGTCTGGATTCAGTCTCTCTTCAGAGAACATTTGAGGGTTGCCTATTTCAGTACTTATCACTTGGTCATTACATCTTAATGTTCGCCTCTGTCCAATTAAATGCTGAACATGTTAGACTAATGACTTTCTTCCTTAAATTTAATAGAAAAGTTCTTGAACAACTGTAAGCTGCACTGGACTTTTCTTAATTTTGATTTATTTTTCAACCCCCTTGTTTTCGGGCCTTGCCTGTAAATGTACATCTGTTTTTAAATTTTAAGTCTTTTAATGTTTTCTCATACTAAGAAGACTTTCAAAAAATAAAAAGAGCTAAGAAAAACGACATGTGAAAGACAAACATTTAAAAATAACAGGCTAATCAAAGTGATGTAGTTTGTACAAAGAACTAAACTAATGACGTATTTTGAAGGCCCTTCCACTTGGGAGCTCCATTCTTAAAAACCACTTGAAAAAACTGCAAGAGAGGAGCATAATTTGCTGCCTCTGGAATCCATCTATAATTTTGTTCAGCTGGAGAATAAATGATGGATATTACTTACTAGCTTCTATGGTTCCAAATCCTGCTTTAAAAATCACATTTAACTTCAAAGTATTATTTTGTGGGAAGGAAGATCGCAGTTCATATATTGCCTTCATTTTTTTTATAAAATCCCTAACTTCACTGTGTCTTTCACAAATAAATAAAGCAATATTTAACCAACTAAAGGAAAACCTAATCAATATCACCAGTGGGAATCTGGAAGCTTTGCACTATATGCTGCTTAAATGAAGTCAGGCATCCACATGTACAGAAGGATGTTTTTTTGACTCTATGGTTGATTAGGAAATTTTGGGACAAATGTAAAGAAATTAAATATCAGCTTCTCCTGTGCCTCTGCTAATCCTCTAGTTCAAAGTGCAAAGAGAAGCACTAACAGATCTGAGGCAGACTTGGATCTGTGTCGCCTGCCCTCTCAGAACACTGGATGCAGCAACAAAACCCTCAAGAATTGCAGTAACAGTACAGCACTGCAGCAGCAGTTTCAGCTACTGGAAAATCCCACAAGGAATAAGACCCCAAAATGAACTCTATGAAGTTGTAATATAAACAGGAATGTTAGTTTCGGTGAGTCAAAATTCACGAAAAAAGGTGTTTGAGTTTGACTTGAAACTAAATTTCGCATAAATCTGATATACAGATTTTTTAATTCTTCTTACTTTTCAATCTTGCTTTGTGTTCTCAACGTTTCCATTGTAACTAGAGAAACCAAGTTTGTTTTTTCTTTTTTTTTTTTTTAATGTACACTGAAACTATCATGCAATACTACAATTCTGGCATCTGGACCTCTAGCTAAAAAAAAAATTAAATTAAATTACTCGTGAAAGTTGACACATCTGATTACCTCCTACCTCCATTTTTTGTTTGTCTGGTTTAATTAAGACAAAATTTCTGAGTGAGTTGCTAAGTCACTGGCAGTAGTACAGGGGTACAGAGGAATTATCACAGGTGAAGGCAGGAAGATTTCGAAGAGCCCTTTTAAAATGTCTGCATCTCATCAACTAATACAAGGCAAGCACTCCTGAATCAAAGCTTAAGAATAAGATTTTCAAAGCAGCCTACACTTTTAAAAAGTTGAATATAGCATCCAGATCTTGGAAGGGTGTGAGCAGTTCTGAATGCCTTTTTTGAAATGTGCTGTTTCTGCTCATTGAAGAATGTGTTCAATATCCTGGAAACATAACAGCTTTATAGTGTGGCTTGTATGGGGACTCCTAAATTAAGGCACCCCTGTTCGCTAATTTCTGGAAATTTTATTCGAGTAAAATTGGATGACTCTGTAAATCCCACCTTGAGCCAGAGGCCCTTGTTTATTATCCACAACACTTAAAATGGTGTCATTGACCTTGCTAGTCCCTGATCAGCTATCAGATTACATAACTGTGACTCTGAATTATTTCTCTAGTTGGTAAAATAAGCAAAAACATTAATATACTTTCAGTATTTGTGTTCCACTGATAAACATGCAAGCCTAACAAAGTACTAGGCAACAGTTTCTTCGAAGTGCACCATCACATCAACGGCTAATGACTGACACACTGTAATGTAATTAGGTGGAATGTATGTAAAATAGCATAGTTTTTATTATTTAAAAAGGTACTTCTATGCTACTTGCACACAATTACAATTTATAACAAGCGTCAATATTACCTAACTTTTTTCTATAGCTAGACTTTGGCTTAAATGGCTAAACTAACATTATTTTAGAGAGAGCAGTTAGACTCAAGAGGTTTTAAAAATGCAGACAATTCTCTTAATATTTAGTGATTTACAGTTCAGAACTCTAATCTATAAGAAGTCTTCTTATAGAAGACTACCTATATAATTAAATGTCTTGAAATGAAACATTTTCTGTATTTGTTTTCTGAGTGTAGCATTAATGCTATAGCTAAGGCAGGGAGGACAAATCTTTGACAACGATATATCCTCAACAAGACTCACAGTGACATAACTACTAGTTTTCATATCCTGCAAGTAGTCTACCCATCTTAGTAAACAGCACCGAGGTACTTGTGGCAAATGGTTACTACAGATGGTCACACAATGTGTGAGTCTGAAACTTCTTTGAAACTTCTATCTCTAGAAGTCACACACATCTCAGCTGAGAGATGTGTAAAGTTTCTGTGTTTGTGCCCTCCTATTAGAAGACACGCTTCCCCAGTACGACAGCGAGGATGTCAGCCGGGCTCAGCTGAAGGTGACCAGTATGCCTCCTGGCTCCATCAAAAGGCTGGAAAAGCTGAAAATGCTCCCACTGATCTGCCTGCAAGACCTAACATTTATAGTCACTCAGTATTTGTTTGGAAAAAAAAAAAAAAAAGCCTAATATGAAGCAATGACTAGCATCACTGAACAGTCACCTACTACACGTAATTCTTGTGTATCTGCAGATACCTCCAGGTATAAGCACAGCATCCTGCCTTCATCAGAAAAAGGTATCAGTTAATTTGCAACATGAATACATCCTTACAATGTGCTACACTGAGACCATTATTCCCATTTCAAGCAAATATTAACAGAACCAGTAATCAAAAATGGGTAACAGCCATTCTGGCGATCTGTATTTTTCCACATACTTCTGTAGAGACACCCAAGATGTTGAATCTTTGCTGCTTTATTTCTCTTATGTTGAGGTGATTTTTTTCCTTAATTTGATATTCTAAATATGATTCTCTTTAGAAGTGACACTTTTCTCCCTAGGGATAGTCCTAATGATAAAACAGGCATCCTTCATCATCAGCCTGAACTTTGAAGCAGAGTCCCCAGCCTGAACACAACGACCCTGAGTCAACAAAGCTTTTAGATCAGCGCTTAATTCCAGATAGGCTAGTTACTCTTCACTGATTTCAAGTATGTTTATTCATCTGCTTGAAAATAATGCCCATGCAATATCTTACAAGAAGCAGCTATCATTAACATCCAGGCTTCTTTATCACGCATTCGCTTAACAATAGCACCAATAAGATCAAGCAAAATTCAAATTCTGTAGCGTACTGCTTCTGCATTCTTTTCTGCAACCTATAGATTACCTCAGTCAACCACCAATCATTTTTAAAAGATAAGGGAAATGCAAACATGGAATAGCCTCAGCCACTCCCATAATATTTTTTGTAATGAAAACACATCAGCAACTGAGCTTTTTGCCTTATTTCATGACTCCATTTTCCTTTGTGCCAAGGGCAGCAGAGGGAGCGGCCCAAGCAGAGACCTTTCAAAGCAGAGGCAAATGCTGTAAGAAACATGAGAATATTAATGGGAATTATTAGAGTTGCCAGAATATGCCCTGCTATTTTTTGTTTGTTTGGTTGGTTGGTTTTATTTTCCCCCGTTCCTTCTCCCTTTAGGAGAGAAATATTATTTTCAGTGTAGCAGGAAATTATGGTGCATTTGTATAGTTCCCCTTAACTACATGATTTATCATTTCCTATTCTAAAAGAATTTAGGTTGCAGATATCGGGATTCCAGTAAATATTGATGTCCATTTAGTGTTTTAAGGTGCTCCCAGGACAGCAGTTAGTTTTTCTTAAGTTCATTAGCAAATGCACTAATCCATGCTGCACTCACCCTTAAAAATAATAATAAAATAATAATAATAATAAAATAATAATAATAAAAGCTATCAACAGATGTTGACCAATAAAATCCTGCGTTGTCTTACCAAGGTGAAAGAAACTGCCATACAGTTTTCAAGGTGTGAGTTACCACATTCCGAATTCTTAATTTTGTTTCTGTAATAACTGGTCTAGCTAAGGCACGGTGCTAGTATGAAGGTTTTACAATTTGAAAAACTCCATAAAACAACCCATTTCACAGTGGAAATTAGAGATTCAGAAGAAAAGTACTGATTATGCACCGCTTACAACTATTTTAAACATAATGCACCAGATAATACTCTACTCCAGGGGAAATAAAGGTAGTGCTCCAAAGCAGTATTACTGTACAACCTCAAAAAACAAAACCTTCTGTCCAGAAAGAAGTTCATCACAGACAGAAATACTGCAAGCTTCTCATGTTGCCTCAGCCCTGACCTGGAAGGAGGTTCCTGCTCTGAACAAAGACAGTTTATTGCCTTGATAGACTCTGCTAACTGGCAGCATTATGACAGTGGTTTTTGTACCCAGGTACAGCCCTCCCAGCAAGGCCGTTAAGAACATCCTACTCATCTCATTTAGGTTTCTATGTATTAGATTACAATGCCTCACAAATGCAGGAAAAGGTCTGAATCAGCAGTATGGGACTCCAGCAACTTCCTTCATCACCAGGTCCAAAATTCTCCTCTCAACTAAACCTCCTCATAAAACAATCAAGCTCCACATTAAGCACAGTCAAGTTCCCATCTCCACCACTCTCCACTGCGAGCCTGTGGCACAGCTTCCTTCTATTCTGGCCAGCTCTCTCTTTTATATCCAGCTACTTTATACCAACTTACTATTAACCCACCATGAGATATCACTGTCCATCTTTTTTGCTTTCATTCGTACCTCTGCCTTCAAGCATCACAAACAGAACTTAGATTTTGGGAGGGAAAGCAGGAGAAAATTGGAGTGACAGATGCTCTATAAAGAGTGAACCATTGCTGGTACCTTCTTCATTTTCATTCAGTAGGATTCAGGTGGATTATCTCAACCAACAAAAAGATGAGCATTTTAACCCTTTTTTATTAAATTATGTCTTTTGCTTCCACTTTCAATATGTATTAAAACCTCAAAGAACTTGTGAAGCTGACTGGTTAAACAAAATGCTGTTTCTTCTGTTGTTGTTGTTGTTCTGTTACTAAATAAAAATAAACAAAAAACAGCATCCTTTGATTATAAAATGAGTTGATTTATACATTTTCTTTATGCACCTTGGAGATTCCCAAAGAGCTAGTCCTGGAATATGCTCTTGTTTTCTATGTTGGAAATATACACGAATATTGCATTGATTTTAGTATTAATATACTCTTCACTCAAATATCTGCTTTTTCTTAATGGGTGATTTGATACAGACTAAGCTTTAAAAAAAAATTTACATGAAAAAGTATCCTTAAGCCTTTCTCTAAATGCATCAGAGAATAGCATTTCATACATGAGCAGAAATTCTATCCACAGAGATAATGCCTAATGCTATTAAAGTTCTCCAAGGAAAAGTGACTACATATTATCATGTCACCTATTAATAAGAATATCCCAGAGACATGATCTCAAATCTTAAATAATCTATACATATCCCTAAAATTAAGAAAAGAAATAATCTTATTTTTCCCTAACACTCTTAGTCAACTAAATCTTCGTAAGGCATAGCATTGCAGCAACATTCAGACAAGTTAGAAATGTTATGAAATGCAATGCTTATAGTACGTATTAGTGGGAATCCACTATCTTGTTTTGCTTTCCCTCAAAAAGCACATTAATTTTGCCATGAAACTAGGCAATACAGAGCTGATCTAACTACAACTGAAGACATCAGATAGAAGTTGAATAATGTCCTTTCAGACTTTAAATGTACGCAAATATAAATAGCTTCACTTGAACATGTCAGCAAAGAAAAAATTTCCAAGGAGACACAGGAAATATAAAACATAAGAAGTGTTAGCATTATATTACCCATAATTAGACTTTCAAAAGAAGTAATATATCGATATATGAAACATGCTGCTGCACACAGACAAGGAAAGCTTTTGGGGAAAATACAATAGGTATGGTAGTGGCACTTTATGTAACTTACATAATCAAAATCAAACCACTGCATACACTGTAAAACCTTTTGATTTGATTAAATGTAATAAAACTTATCATGTCAACAGATTTTTGTCTAAGACTACGTTTGTACATTACAGTTAGTATGAACAGATTTGCCAAACTGCTTTTTTCGGCAAGTCATTGAGCAAGATTTGGAATTTACGACATAGCTTATTAGGTGCACAGTGTTTCTTCAAGTGATGCATTTCCTTGACATTGTGAATGCTAGCTGATAATATGTATACATATAGAGAGTGTGAGTATAAGACACGTTCTGCAATTAAGGTAATACCCATATTTGTTGCAACTGCCGATGTAAATGTTTCGGTTCACGGGTTACCTATTTTTAAGCAGTGTGACCTACCCTGCCTTCTATGACACTTCACTTTCCTTCCCTAGGAACGTTTAAGTCCAGTGAAAGAAAACCATATGAGCATCACCACCTAAAATGTCACTCTTAGTCTTTTATGGATAACAAATCCTCAGCGTACCAAATTCTTCCTTGGCATTTTCCCCCCAGAAAACCTGACTTGACAAGTTCACGGATTTTCTCCTCGCCATTTGCCCCGGCGGCGACACGCGTCCCAGTGCCTCAGCCAGGCTCCCAGTGCCCGGGCATCGCGGTGCCATATGCCTGTCGCTGCCCTACTCACCCACATTACACAATTACACTTTAATACATTTTTCATGGCATATTGTTGATTCAACCAGAAAAATCAGTTCAGCGCGCCCGCCGGCAAGCCAAAAAGCCACCGACGAGGAAGGCGAGGCAGGATTTCGGTGCGACCTAGGGCTGCCCACAGCGCGGCCCGCCGGCAGCCCCGCACCGCTCCTCGCCCCCCGGGCGCCCCTCGGCGGGGTGCCCCTGCCCGGCGGCGGCGCCTCACCGGCAACCGGGACCGAAACCGGGGCCGGCCCGGCCGCCGGGACCCCGCCGGGGCAGCGGGGAGCGCGGCAGCGAGCGGGCGGCTCCGGGCGTGAGGCGCGGACAGCTCCTCGGGCGGCACCGGCGCCGCGCTCTGAGGCGACGGCCTCGCAGCTCGGCGCCGCGGGGATGCCGCCGGCGGCCCCGGGCCCGCAGCGGGTCCCGGCACGGAGCTCCCGGCCCCGGCCCCGGTCCTAGGGGGCAGCCCCCGCCCGCCCGCCCTGACACGGCCCGGCCCGGCCCGGCCCGCAGTGCCGCCGGCCCGCTTTGTGCCTACTCACCACAGCTTCCTCTTTAAGGGCATCAGACTGCCCCTGTTGGAGGCGGTCACCCCTATGGCCATCTGCAAGACAGTCAGGTATTTCTGATACTTCATTTTGCCGTCGCCCCCCCTGTCCCTGCCTCGTCCCCGCCGCCGCCACCGACAGAGTCTCTCCAGCCGCTGCATGCAATCATCAAATTTTTATTTCCAGGCATCTGCCGTCCCTGCGTCGCGCTCCTTCCCCTCCTCCTCCTCCTCTCCTCCTCCTGCCGCGCTCCCTCTCTCTCTGCCCCCCCAGCTCACGCTTTCCTCCTCCTCCTCCTCCTCCTCCTGCCGCACTCCCTCTATCTCTGCCCCCAGCTGACGCTCTCCGCCTCCCGCCGCGCTCCCGCCATCCGTGCCCGGGCTGACGCTCTCCTCCGCCTCCCGCCGCGCTCTGCCCTCCCCCCGGGCCCACGCTCCTCTCCTCCTCCTCCTCCTGCCGCTGTCGCACTCCCTTTCTCGCAGCCCCCCGCCTGCCGCCGCCCCGTGCCTCTCCCGCCGCGGGGCTCCCGCCCGCCCCGCGCTTCGCCCCCTCACCTGCGCCGTCCCCCCGCTAGGCCCGACGACCCCCCGCAGGGAGGTCGCAGCCGCTCCTCCCCTGCCCCGCAAGGCGAGCGGCCCTTAACCGCCATCTCTGCCCGCTGCCGGGCACCGAGCCGCCGCCGCCCGGCCCGGTTACCTGGGCTCTCCCTCCCCGGCCCATGCGGCGCCGCTGCCGCTCTGCCCTCCGCCATCAGCGGGTCGCCATGCCGCAGCCCGCCGCCTGCCCGGCCTCGCCTCGCCTCCCGGCAGCGCCCCGAGGTAGCCCCGCGTTATTTGCGCCCTCGCCTCCCGGCCGACATTGTAGCTTGAGGTTGGCGGTCACCGAGCGGCGGGAGGGAGACGCCTCACTGCCCGCCGGGGCGGCCCTGCGGAGGCGGCGAGGGGAAAGGCGAGCGGCAGGGGCGGTGAGGTCAGGTGAGGGGAAGGTGAGGATGGAGGTGAGGGAAGGGTGAGGGTGACGTGAGGCTGAAGGTGAGGGTGAGGATGGAGTTGAGGATGGAGGTGAGGTGAGGATGGAGGTGAGGGTGAGGTGAGGATGAAGGTGAGGTGAGGTGATGATGAAGGAGAGCGTGAGGTGAGAATGAAGGTGAGGTGAGGATGGAGGTGAGGTGAAGGTGAAGATGAAGGTGAGGTGAGGATGAAGGTGAGGTGAGGATGAAGGTGAGGTGGGAATGGAGGTGAAGTGAGGATGAAGGTGAGGTGAGGGTGAAGGTGAAGATGAAGGTGAGGTGAGGATGGAGGTGAGGTGAGGGTGAAGGTGAAGATGAAGGGGGGGTGAGGGTGTAGGTGAGGTGAGGGTGAAGATGAGGATGGAGGCGAGGGTGAGGTGAGGCACGGCATGGAGGTGGCTGGCTGCTCTGGGCTGGCAGGACAGTGCAGCAGCGGGAGCAGCACCTCCAACCAAGCCTCCTTCAGGAAAAGGCGCGGGGTGAGGTGGCTGGAGTGCAGCTCCCCACTGCAGCAAGACCCCTAAGTGATGGGGTTGTGAAGTCACCTATAAAAAGCCTACTGAGCCCACAGGAAAGAGAGGACAAACCTCCCCTCCTGACATTTTTTTCACACACAAGGAAAACTGAAGTGTGTTTGAAAACCAGATAGGAATCAAATGTTTTTTACAGGGCTACCCACCTTCTGGGTACTTCAGCAAAAATCACTGAAAGCATAACTGTGTAATGGCCTTATGTGTGACAATTATTACAACTTTAATCTGTTCTTTGCCCTACTACTCCAGTTCTGCATTAAGAGCTATAGAAGATCCCACTTTTGACAAGCGCTTTTGGAATTCATTCAAAATATGATCAGAGAGACCCATTCAGTGCAGACATCCCTGAAGTGAAGGGCAGAAGGCTGACCTGTTGATCAACAGCAGTTGAAAATATTTTGGCTAGAAATAGCTGGTGACTGTGCGTTGGCAGGAAGCTTCAAGGTATCCTTAATTCACATTTGAAACGCTGTCAATCTAAAGTAATATGGAAAACCCACTAAAACAGGTCAAACTTTTTCTAAGCTGTTATGTAGGTGTTCTGATATTTATGTGAAGAAATAGTATATTTTGGCTGTTCCTGCACTGCTTAAGTATGTAGATGTAGATATTCTGCAAATTGCAGATACGAGCAAATCCATGCTGAAGCGACAACTTTCATTAAGAGGCTGTAATATAATATGTAATAAATATGAATTGTAATATTTACCCAGAGTAGATGTCCCAGGCAGGCACCATCAGCTAGGAAAAATACTGTGAACATTGTCACCTTGATTATTTTTTAATGTAATATATATCTTAAGACTACAGCAGGCAAGAGTACAGAGAAGGTAAATATATTACTTGTAAACACATCAGATTTGAATTAGAAACATATGATAAGAATTGTTTTACTGTAGTTAACGATATGGACAGCTTTGCATTTTCAGCGTAGAAATGAGATGTGTAAAAATGTCCCAAAATTGTATGTTTAATTAAATATTTAATTTATATTTAATTAAAAATTCAAATGCCAGCTCTATGGCCACCCGCACATCAACAACACATGAGATTCTACTCATGGGTTTCTTTGTCTTTTGAGAGATCAAGCACTAAAAACAATGAGGGATGGTTAACTTGAAATGATTAGGAAGGTTAAGAAGTAGGAACTAATTTTTGTCTTTAAACAATGCTAGTACTACACTATCTTCTATAGACAGAACATCAAATCTGTTTGAAAACCCATGGAGATCATTTTTTGCCTTAAAATAAAAAAACTATGAAAACAACACATTGTTTTCTCCTGCTGTGCATCCAGTCATTACTTCACCGAAAAAATGCTTGCTGCCCACACAAGTTATGAGAGAATGAGTGTGGGCTGGATTTTACTCTCACCATCATTAGCAGAATGTTAGCTACATTATAATTGAAATAGTCATTTACACTTGTGCAGTCCTATTGAGAAAATCATTTACACCTTGAAATGCTAGGAAATGCTGACTAAAAGGATGAGACTGTATTGTTTTGAATATCACAATTCAATGTGAAAGTTATACCTCTCAGAAAAATATATATCATTGTCATCTCATATTGAAACTTTTAAGATAAAAATCTACTCTTCATCCATTTGTAGTGGTAGATTTTTTTTAGATAAGAGAATCTAAGGATACAAGGGAAGCAAAGTTTATTTGAAAGGTGATAAAACAGGGAGAAGCAGGTAAGCTTTGAGAGTCCCCAAACATTGTTTTTCCCATTTTTATAGTGGCAGATTTGGGACATACATTTATTTTAAGCGTTTATATACAAAGGTGTTAAGAAATGTGCCAACAATGCTTTGCATAAAGACTTAAAATGGAACCTGGCTGCATATTCAGATCTTTATTCAACATTTTGAAGTCTGGTTAGCGATTTCTATTCTTAATTCAATAGGACTTCCTAATTCTTTTTAAATTAGCAAAATAATTACTGCTATTTCAGATTTAGCTCTATAGTTTTCAATGATTATACTGTTAATCTTGTACTAACAAATTAACTTTTGTACTGTTTATATATCATCAGTAGTTCTTGATGTATGTTGCAGAGAAAAAATGTAATAAAGAAATGTTATCCTCTAGCTTTAATTGCAATTATTTCTATTCTCTCAGACCTGTTCCTTCTTAGTGCTACTCCGTTATATATCTCCTTTAAGAACATCATATTTTAAGCACATATTTTTTATATAGCTGAAAAAGTAAAACAGTCCTGCCTTTCTTGCCTTTCAGATGGAGAGCCTATTTTTAACAGGAGTCAGTCAGCCACTTCCAGATTAGGGTAAGCGTCCAGACATCCCACTGTTACCTCTGAGGCCTGTGTGGACCCATTAGCTGAGTTAAGGCCACAATTTATGCAGCAGATATCCCTGCAACAGAGGCAGTCTGGTCATATTTGCTGTTGTCTTTGCAAACTCATTCTGTCTGATGAGATACACTCTCCTTCACTACAGAAAGATGAAAGCTGCTTACATTTTTTTGAACCTAGCATACATTCAAAACACAATTCAAGTCCAATTTAATTACTTCAGGTTAACATAGATGATTCATAGCATGTTTATTGGTTGCTTTTTTTTTTTTCAGTACAAAATCACGCGGAGACATAATAATTTCTTAATTCTATTTGCTTAGGTAACTTAACTGCAGACTTTACCTTAGAACAAACTCTATAGTACATCTTTTACTTGCAATCGTCAACACCCCTTTTTCATCTGAAGTCGGTCCCTGGTATGACCTTCCAATGCACTTCGTGGCTCTGGAAGAACATACTGCTCTTTCAGTTACAAATTACAATATTAGGATGACTGGTACACTTGAACAGACGTGTGGCTGCCCCACATTCCACTCATAATAGTATGTTTATACTAGCATGATGATATGTATAGCAGATAGATAGACAGGCCCCAAGAAGCTGGAGGTTAATGCCAGTATGTGTTATCGAATGCGTTATCGAATGTGTTATCACCCATGCGTTGGTGTTTATAGGTGGGGAGTGGGCTGTTGTCAACAGTGGGAGACAGACTGGCTGCAACTTAGAGAATGCCACTTAGACAGCTGTGCATTGGCAGCTCCTATCAGCTGCAGAGCACTAAGAATAAGAGAGTGTAATGGTGGTCTACCTAATGCTATCTTCATTCTAAGCTTCGTCCATCATCTTTTTCAATCTTAGTATTGTTAGAATATATATGAGATTTCAGATAGTGCAAAGCAAGATTTTACAGTATTATCTACTTCTGCTGATTTATATGTGATTTAAATAAGCTCATCATTTATCTTCCTTTCCTTTATCATTAGCACATCACACATCCCTGTAGTGCCAGTTGTCACTAGCTGCCATTCTTTCCAAACTCTCACCTGCATCACTCAGTCTTGACTAAACTCACAGGAGGTGGAGAAATTAAGGTCTGACCCAAAAGACTCTCTGGAGACATTACAGAAATGCACTTTTGAATGTTTAGGGTACACTTGATATATATATATACATTTTTAAGATAATGTATTTTTTTCTGCAACAATGTGAGGAGGAAGAAACCATATCTTTAACTGGTATAGCTGTGCTGGCAAAAAAGCAAAAATATTCATTTTTACTGATTTAGCTTATTTTTTTCAGCAAACCTGCATAAGCTACACTGTCTGGCAAAAATAAATAGGTAGATAAATATCTTACAAGAATAAAAAGCATTGTCGTTGGTAATATAATGGCCACATCAGCAACTTTTGAGGGTAGATTAGGTCTTAATAGTAAATTTTAACCTCTCGGGTGCATTCATTTTTTAGTCTGTCAAAACTGTTTTAGAGCTAAAGCAGACATCAAATAAACTTGTTGCTGTTTTATGGCATATTAACTAGAATATTTTATTTGCATTTTAGAATAGTCTTAATCTTTACTCTGCATAAAACAAAGATTTTTCATAACATTACATTGTTCATTCCATGTTTCTCAATACTGTGCTACTGTGTAGATTGAAGAATTGACATTTTGTTTGTTCTTAGAATATACCCATTCCCCTTGCTGATTTCTACTGTAATGACTAATAAAAAAGTCTTGAGATATGCTAGTCGTATTCTATGCTCCTGTTGCATTTCATATGATTAGAGAACTTCTTATTACACAGTTTAATTGGTGAAGTGTCACTGTGAAATTCCAGAGGCTGATACAAGACTCACATTAAAACATGACAGTAGATTACTGATCTCCTGGTTACTAATAGAATTCTTTTTCATCATTACTTTTTTAATAATAGTGTATTCTGTTATTTTTTACAGTTAGTCGATTATAATCATAATATTAATGAAGATTTCTTATAACTAGCAGCGTTAGTGCAGATACCTCAGTAAAGACAGCTTCTGAAACAGACTTTCTTGCCATTTCAATGTCATGTGTCAGCTTCACATGTCCCATTTTTCTTTCCAGGAAAACAAATAAAAGGATCATACTTGTCAAAGGCAAAAGAGTTCCTTAGAATCTACAGGTATGTCAGATATGGTGCTCCAGCAGTTATTTTCTTCCTCCTCAAAAGTAAGAAAACAGTGTTTGTGTGTTTCTATGTTTCCAATTTATGCATTTACAATATGTAATTCTGTGACTTTTTTTTTTTTCTATTATCTACTAGAGCTTTTCTATACCCTTTTTTTGATGTATTTATGATATATAAGGGAAAGCCTTTTTCTGGTCTGTTACTGTTTCTTCCATACTTAACTGCATGTTACATGAAGATCTATAAAGATACATGTAGTATCACAGTAAAAACAGAACAAAAAAATCTTGAATTTTCCTCTCACTTTTTACTGCTCAATTGATCATCTACAATAGGCAAAGTTTTCACATTTCTCTGAAGTGTCTTTATGACAGGCTAGCTTGACTGATGACAGAAAAATATGTGTCTACATGGATATGGTAATAAACTGACACAGTCATTTTGAATTAACTTACATTTTCTGAAAGAGTTTTTCCTGGTCATTCATTTGATCTGCCAAAATAAAAATAGGTAAATAATTTTGCTTGGAAGAAAGAATGTTCACTGTGTTTTCTCAGAAGAATATCCTCACAGAAAAAAATAGTTTTATTTAACTGTGGTTTATCAATAATAAAGGACTATCTAGAATAAGCTATTGACATTTTTACAAGAAACTTGCAAACAAGCAGATATCCCCATTTCACTATAGCCAGGACTATTTAGTAATGGATTCCTGTATGAACAGTGTTAGTGCTGTTCTGCGGGCTCTGATGTGTAGCTTCTTTACACTATTACTATCAAATTTCAGGTTACTGCAAAAATAAGAATACTATTAAAGCCAAGAATTATGGCTAGAACAAAGTGGACCTGTACTGCTACACACTACATTACTTTTACATTTACCCATTTCTTGCAAACTTGTAATTTTAAGTTTTTACTTTTAAAAAAAGAAAAACACCTTAAGTCAAGATTATCCAAATATCACATTATGCCTGACAGACATGACCCTGTCACAGGATAAAATAAGCTTAATGTAGAAAAAGATAAGCATATGCATGAATTCCATTAGTGCTCTCTGATACAGATTATTCATGTAGAAAACTACTGGAGGGAAGAAGTCACCAAGCACACAATTTCAATATGAGATGCAACAGAAAAAGAAGTGTAAGTAACATCACTTCCCATAAAAGATTCTAAGAAATATATTACCAACTGCAACACATCACAACTTCAGTACACAAAGATCTAATTAATTAGTCTTGCTAACTGCATATTGTTAGAACTGAGAGAGTATGTAACTCTGAGGTGAGGTGTGACCAGACCTTGCTATCATTCTGGGAGGTAGTTGCTAATAGGTGTCATTTTTAGATGATATGCCTGATGGGGAAGCCTCAGAGCACACAATGCTTAAAAGAGAAGACAAAATTGTGAAAAGCAGGCAATAATGATGGTTCCCTGGTGTGGAATTCTGAAAAACAAAAATGTAAAATATTGGGAGACTGAGGAAAAGTTGTATTTCTGAACTATTGTGGTAGATGTTATAGAACCTCTGTGAAAAACTTGGGAATGAGGACTGATTTGTAAGACTCTGCCCAGCTATCTATAAATAATACGTCTCTACATTTCCTTTACATCTTTAAATTTGAATCGTGAGTTCTGTGCAAGCTAGCTGTACATATCAGGATAAATAAATCAAAATGAGAGAGAGGAGTACTAAAATTTAAGGAGCTTCTTGTGCCAAAATATATGCATGCCACGTTTTGTAAAGTAATAATAATTTAGACCTTTATTTAGTTTCATTAATATCTTTGATTAAATCCTAATGGAAATGTTTCCACATCCATGAGACTGTAAAGCCTGAAGGCCAGCTGAGTGTTACAGGAATACATTGAAATCATTCAGAATGCTAGTTGAAGGCTGTTTTATAAGTCTAGTTGTATATTTGTGCACTACTACACATATGAAACCCATTTTTCACTTTGTGGAAAGAAGCCACTCTCATTACAATCTGTATGACTTTTACACTATACTATTTTAATCAGATTACCACTACAATGAGAATTAATGTAATAGGATTTACTATAATTAGAGGCAAGTATACAGTAATCTACAATGAAAAGAACACAAAACTGTTAGTGGAGATCAATAGAGGAATATTGTTTATGCTGATAATATAATGGTTTTTAAATCACATTAAGCCTGATTTTAAGCAGATTTTTTTTTGACAAACTTTACTCAAATGATTTCAACCCAGAAGGGTTAGTAATAGTCAAGTATTACTCTTGTCTGAGACAGAGAGAAGTGGAACTAAATAAGAACAGATAAAACCTAAAGGACTGCAAGCTACTCATTTCATTGTCCAGCCTAAATAAAAGACAAAATTAAAAAAAAAAATAAAATTAAAAAGTATGAATGATAAAATAGTGATAAACAAGGCTTTTAAAACATAGATTAATGATTCAGACTTTAAATTACGGTTTAAAACCTGTAAGAATTCAATATTTATCAATGTTAATATATACCAAATGCTCCTGTAATTCCCATGTAAGAAAACCTATATGAAGTTTTGGTAAAGATTGCAGATCTTCCCAAGTGATTATACTGTTGCTATATTCCCGTCTGTTGTAAAATCCTGATAGATCATAAACCTTGAGATACCCATAGTAAGCCTAGCAAGTGGGAATGAAGAATTGAAAAGGTGGTGAAAGATAAACCAACTAACAAAATCTTGATGCTATGGGGAACTTTTTTGAGGATCTGGGACAACACCTGATGAGAGAACCATCTTGACCACAGGCTGAAGGATTGGTTCCTAAGGCTCGTGATAGTTTATACCAGCACAGCGATGCATATAGCAGATAGATGGACAGACCCCGAGAAGGTGGAGATTAATGCCAGTGTGTGATCAAATCTTGGCCCGTGCCTTGGGTTTATAGGCGGGGAGTCGACTGTTGGGAGACAGACTGGCTGCAACTTAGAGCACGCTGCTGAGACAGTTGTGCTTTGGGAGTCCCCATCAGCTGCAGAGTAGCCTAGAACAAGGGAGTGTAATGCTTTCATCAGTAATTAGCTCATACCACAGCCTAGTCTCCCTATGGGAGACATAGGGTTAGATTCAGAATAAAGTAGTGAGTTACAGTTTGTATATTCAAAATTATTGAAAATCAAATAGGACTCTTTTGTAGAGCAAAAGTTATTCATACTGTTACGAATTTGCAAGATTTGATATTTTAGTTACTGCATTTTTAATTTTAAGAACACATCAGAGGTAGCATTAGTAACATTCCAGGGAGGTAAAGCCCTCCCATTAAGTGTATGTTTATAATTATAAATATCAGCTTCAAGAAACCCTTGAGCCAAAGTTTAAAAAAAGCTTCCATTTTTGAGAGTGTAGCTTCAGACAATATATAATATGTGTGGGTGGGTATCCCACATTCTTGTTCATCTTTGAAAATATTGGTCCAAATAAATATATTTTTTTTCAATAAAACGATGTGGTAAAGATTTTAAATACGTCATTTAAATAATTAACAACTGGATTGCATTCTTTCAGGGATGTGGCATTAAGTACATAAAACATTTTTTCTCTATAGTTTCCTTCAAGACCATCTAATACAAAATAAGGAGTGGATCTGTTCATTACAGACACAGGTATCTTTGGATATCGTATATATTTTTTCTACTTCTACTTTGGCTACATAGGGGATTTTAAATCCTCTTATCTTTTTTTACTAACTGGTGTCAAAACTTTTCCAGCCTCCAATAAGTTGTTTATAAATGATGAAAATTCATGTGCAGATCAACAATCTTGCTACAAACTCGATTTTTGTAACAAATAAGCAATTTTCTATCCTCTTCCTCAGAGAAGACACAATCAATTCTATCTTCTCTTCTATGCTGCAGTTATTGCTACTTTTGGCATAGCTGATCTGGCTCCAAACTTGCTGTGAGTAGACCAATTCTTTTTTAATTGCCCCAGTATAAAAAGAAAATTGCCTTTATGGCACTCCTGATGTTAGACTATGAAATTGCATAATGCCTTACATCCTGGAAAAAACGCATTAATGGCACGGAGGAGAGAGGGGAGAATCAAGCAACTTACTATTACTGCCTTAACACAGAGCACAAAGGTGTTCGTTTGTTTGTTGCTGTTCTTTCGTTGGTTTCTGTTCATTTTTTTGTTCTTGTTTGTTTTTAAGCAAAAAAATAAGGTAAAGTAAATAATGCACTACTAAGATTTTGTCTGGAAAGGCGAATAGACTAATAGACTTAAACCATCTTTTGCTGTTATTGCAGTTTATTTGGCATTTTTTCTGATCAGTTCAGCTTCTCTTTTTTTTTTTTTTTAGACATTAAGACATTAGTATAGCTGAAATATTTACAATACTGTTGCACAAGATTCTATTCCTCTAACTTAAAATCAGTCATTGCATTACTACTCTTTAATATCCAAATATTTCTACTTTCTAACGTACTCCAAAAATGAATCAGCAAAATATATTAAATGAAGCTGTACTTTAATACTCTGTCCTTGAACTCTGAACAAAGAACTCTGCTGTTGTTCTTTGCTTGTCTCTTATTACTTAACAATTTTACTTGGAGCATCCAAAGAATAAGCAAGACCCTCTTGGGGTCAGTTGTACTCAGCTGGCACAAAATAACAAGGCCCCACTGAAGTCATCGTTTTATACCATGTAACAGTCTGGCAGAATTGTTTAGTCAATACATTTTGGTGAGTGTTGGAAGCAATGTTTATAGTGAGTGTTTTCCTGGAGCTGACCTGGATAGTATCTGTCCCAAGGTCTATCAAGCTGTGACCTGCACTGCTACAATGCCAACATACACTCTGTAACAGTTACAGTGCAAATACTCTTCTCAATATAACCTACAACCTCATTTTCTCATGATACAATAGCAGGTTTGAGAGCTCACTTGCTGTCTTGCCAACCAAGCAATTTACCCACCATCTGCATGTAAAGAGCATGCAAACAGTTATGAAACTATGGACAGTTCTTACTCAGCACTGTTTTTGGGGAGCTGTTCATTGGCTCTTCAATCTTTGGAGCAACAAGACAGGATGCAACAAATAATGAAAATAAGTTCTTTTTTTTTATTATTATTATTTATTATGTGATTTTTAGATAAATAAACCTTCTTTTAATCCTGTAAAAATTCCTCTATAATACTAAAAGGACAAATTTTGGAGATTAACTAACAGACCCATAATAGAGATCTGTCCTGGCATCCTATATATCTCTGCAAATCTGTTCATTTTATTGCAGTAATGCAAACTTCCTTAGAACCATCTGCACCACTACTGAGTTATGAAAAGCAGAACACAAAAAGAAGACTCAATGGATAATGAACAAGGGCACTCACAAACCCACTGCACTTATCTGTATACCCACTGTCCAAGCAGCTCTAGAGCGTACACACTGTTGTCACTCTCAAGTGAGAGATAAAAGTGCTACAGAAGCTAAGCACATTTTGCTGAAGAAAGTCAGCTGGCTCACATGAGTCTAGTGGGATATTCTTCCTCCAGAATTTTGCCTGGGACTTAGTGACAAAGAAATAGAATGAATAAAGCATCGACCAAACACTAGAAAAAATAAATAGCAGTGAATATTAGAATGGAAATAATTAAATCAAGCTTCATGTCAGCTCATGTAGTCAAAAGTGATGATGTTTCCAGTACTGTAAGTGACCTCGCTGTGGCTGAAAATACCCTTTTGCAGCATTGACAAGTTCAAAGTGTATCAGAGTACACTGACACTTAAAGAAGGTGCATGGATCCCTGAAGAAGACAGAGAATATAGTTTTTAGGAACAAAACCAAAACACCAACACTTGCAAGCAGTCGCTGCAAAACACATCCAGTCTGGTGATCTGTGCACATCACTGTGAGAGCATAGGTAAATCACAAGCTTTGCAACAGTTTGCCAGAAGGGTTCCTGTGAACCTGACGCTGAAGATTAAGGTAGGTTACATTGCATTTGATTCACTATGTGAGGAAAAAAGTTATGTATAAACATCCTGATACTATTCTGTTTGTAAGGAATTTTATTCTTTTGATGAATTTAAAATCAGGATAATACCAATGTAATTTCTTAGTTACTCTTCCTCCTACTTGGTGTAGAAATCTGACAACTCAGGACAAATCTGATGCTCCAGCAGCTTAGCTTCTTTATGGTGAATTATATTACAGATATGACCAAATTCAAGGTCATAGCTAAGAACCCAAGTGAATATGATTAAATTAAATATAATGCATAGAATCTCATTCCCTTTTCTGTCATCTCCAAATTTATATCAGCCTCATTGAAGGAGTATCATGGTGAATAACACCAAATTCAAGACTGATGGATTTCTTGGGGAGTTGGCTCTAAGTTCTATCTGAACCTTCATGAAATTTTAAGATTTAATTTCCATTTTCTTTGCCATAGGTCTTTTACAGTACAAAAAATTTCAGTTGAAAGGCATTGCTTTTCTCTTTACGCATGCATTGTCATACTACTGTACAAATAACATTTATCTGTTAATACATCTAACGTGCACCGAAGACAGACATTTCTGCTCTGGTATAAAACATCGCTTAAAAATGTTTCCACTTCTTTTCCTTCTGATCTACAGTACATACACTTACCACCTTTTGTCTCAGCCTGTGTTTCTCTGAATCTCATTAGCAAGCTTTATTCTAGCAAACAGCTATTTGCCCTTTGAACTCAATTGGCCTTCACTAGATGAAACAAGAATGCAGTATTTTCTGTTATCTTATATTAAGAGACCATGAACTCACGTATTTATTCTTTGCATATTTTCTGGCTGACATGAAATTGAAGATATGGAAATTGCCTATGTAAAATCTCTGTAGATGTCCTCATAACTTCTTCTACAGGCCCAACATTGAAATATCCTGAGACATTTTCAGAGTTTGTTGCTGCTTTTGATGTGCTTTCACTTCAATGCTTCCTCCTTCAATATCATAAGCTAAATCTTTCTTTGCAGTCCATTGGATGCATTCTAAGAACAGCTAAATTCTTCTTTCGTCACCTATGCAGGGTGACAACACTGTCTCCCATTTGTTTAGTAGCAACCCTGAAGTTGTTCATAAATTGTGCTGTGCATTTGATTGCTTAGCTAACTACTAGAAAAGACAAACTCCCCCCTCCCCACATAGTATTCTTTCATCCTATAACTTCATTGCATTTACCAGAGACTGCTAATTACTGTAGTATATATAATTATTTTTTATGCACCCTTGTCAACCCAGATAAAAGAGGAATTCCATCACCTGGCTTGCACATACTTATTTTCCATAATCTTATGAATAAAGAAATGGAAACTGCTCAGGTAATTGAGATCTGCTTATACAGACAAGGTTTACAGGTGGTTTATAAAGATATTTTTCCTCTTTTCATATTTTTTCATAGAAGGAATACACATCTGCTCACTTGTGTTTCAGTAATATTATTGGGAGTTATAAGGAAATTCATATAGAGAAACATCACTGAAGGGATGAACAATCCCAGGAAATCAGACAACTTGGAAATGGAATTTAAATGATCTTTTTGTGCCTGCTGGCTGCATATTATCATTATTTTTCTGTCTGTACTAACAATGATAGCTTGTTTGCTTGTGTAGAGTAGAGGAAGTAAACGGGCAAAAGTCATGCTTAGAGTATGTTTCAAATGCTACAGAGTGAGATAGATGTCTGTCATCTACTTTGCCTTTGTCAGGTAACCATCATGTGTCTGCATGCTGTGTGTAACAACAGATAACTCTAAAAGAGCTGCCTATATTTCTACTTAGCTGAACAGAGTGGGTTATTTGCAGACAGTAGTTATCATTACTTTGGGGAAGGCTGGAGAAAGGCAAGAGAAAGAGGTACCCATTATTGTTTAAGTATCCTTTAGGATTTCTTATGTCTTCCATGGGTTGATTAAAATAATATGTTCCTGATTGTCTTATCCTTTATCCTTTAAATAAGGAGCATGCAGCAATAATTTGCAGTGAGATTTTTTATGTAAGCATCCCCCTTGCATGCGTTTTACGCAGAAGGGGAACATATGGTCCTGAAAGAGCATTAATACTCAGGTACAGCTGGTCTTTGAAGAATTCAAGTGATCCAGATAGGAAGAACAAGCAAATGCCTCCCAAGGGAGACTGGCTGTTCTGACACCATTCTTTATCACAAGTGTTAACACTTATGGGGAGATGTCTATGGAGACCAACGTATAGAATGGGGACTGTATTGGCAAAAGAAAAATAGGCATATAAGAAAATAAGACAAAAATAAAACCGTTAACCTGGGCAGCAATAGAGAACTTAATCCCAGTCTACCAGGCTGGCAGCAAAGAAAAGCAACCAAACTGATTAATTTGCCTATTGTTATTAGTTAATGCAACAACCTAACATTTCTCCATGACAGCAATGTCTCTGTGCCAGGTTTTTATTATCCTGCGGCACTGGCACTATTAAAATTCCTATTACTCAGAGAGTTTACATTGATTTAAAAAGGAGTTCTGTTTGCTGGATATAAAAAGAGCTATCACAAAGAATTTAGTGTCAGACCTTAGCTAAGGATCAACCCTATTTTCTATTTAAAGAATTCATTGGGTTTAAAGACAAATCACTTTTAAAGAAGTAAAGTTCTAAGGCACCAGATTTGCCTGAAGAACTGATCCCAAATAACTATGTTTAATTTTTATTTTTGTCATACAGAAATATCACGTGGCTCCAACCATACCTAGTCGAGCTTCATTACTGCATACTCTAGCATCCCAAACAGAATTGCCGGAAGCAGAGACTAAGCAGGGTCATTAACTGCTCTTGTACAGGGTAGAATTCCCCCAGGTATATGTTCCCAAGAGAGACTAGGTTGCAGAAGACATAGGGAATAAACTTGATGTAGAGAATATGAAATTTGTGACAGAAATATCACAAGAGAAGGATTAGGAAACCTGGAAAATGTTATGCTCTTGAATCGTGTGTTCTGTGCCCACACTCTTTCAAGAGGTGACTTTAAGGACCGGGAAAAAGTCAAGAAAAAGAAAAAATATGCAAGTGAATTGCATAATCCAATCAGGGCCCTAAGAAGAGGAGTCTTTCGAAGTCCCACTGAGATCAGTAGCAAATCCAAAACTTACTGTTAATACAAACAAGAAAGCTAAACCACAGAACCTGAACTCAGGGGCCTGGTCTGGGTAAATAAAGTTTTATCTGGCAGGACTAATCAAGGTAAAAATTCTATTTCAGAAATAACCCACAATCACGTCTATAGTTACAGCATCGATGAAATTGAAGCTGCTAATACAAAATGAACGTACAAAACCAAATAAAACCATCATTTTTCTCTGAATTCTGCAGAAAGAGTGTATGTGGTTAATGTGAAAATCTTGCCGTGGAGCTGCCACATGGATAACATGTCCCTAACTAGAAGGATTAGAACTACTATGACATAAGAAATCCTAAGCTAATTTGGAAGCAGAACAGCTGAAGAAAGGCTGTTCAACAGAAGTTGGAATTAGAGCAAGAGGTTAAATTGCTTCAGATTCTTTCTGTCTGTGCTGATCTTGATGCCAGATGTGAAAGTCTGGGCAAGATAACCATCTTTCCAAACCAACAAATCTTTTGTAGGCCAGGAAGTTTAGGAGGCAAGATCACAGATACTGTATCTCTGAGTATAATTAGAAAATGATCCTTATAAACTTCTCATGTAAGATTACTGCAAGGAAAAAAAAAAAAAAAGGAATATGGAGTGAGGTACCAAATTATTTATTTATTTTTAGACAAAAGATTATGCACAAGTCTGAAGTTTAAATTAGGGTAGTTATTTTAAAGTAATTAAAAGTTGCTTCACAGATTTTTATCAAAATGTGTCCAAGGAGTAAATATAGAAATTTGCTTGACTATGTAATTTTTCAAACCAAAAGCAATAAGCTATGGTAAATCTCAAGTAGGTCCAAGCTCCAGTCTTGTTCTGTAATATCTGCATGAAGATTTTATAATGTTATAGGTTACTAAGCATGCTGATGTATAAAAATATGCAGAAAGGCTGGCTGCTCATAGATCATATGGCACAAAGCAATACTAGCTACATAACAAATTAGTAACAGCTGGATGATTTGAAACTAGAAGGCCTAACGTGACAGTACAGGGCAAATTCCACTCAGTTTATAAAACAAGACTACTTTACCTAGGGCAATAATGCAATTCCTCTAGATTGGATTTTGCAGAACCTGGGGCTGCCTTGTGAAACTCTATGATAACTTAGTCATGACAAAGATGCCACAGGATCAGGGAGCCCAGCAGAGAAATTCTGCTGCCTAGAAAGATTCCAGCTTGAGAAATCTTGATCGCTTCAAGAGTTGCAATGAATAAAGGAATTAAGCTTGAAGTTAGAAAATCAAAATGGAAGTCTATGTTTCTATGCTTCAGTATGTTTTTCTGAATATTTCGATTTTTCTAAGCAATAAACTTGCATTCTATCATCTTTTACCCTTAGAAGGATTTCATTATATGAGGTGCTTTAGATTTTCTGGTTTTAGATTCTCTTTGGCAGAGGTTGTTTTTTCCACAGGAAAGAGTCTTTAGCTTTAATGCCGTATTTCAAAATAAATTTTCTTGCTCTCCTTTGCTCTTTCTCTTTGACAGCCATCATTGCTGAGTAATGCCCAAGGTCATGCTTTTGAAAAGCAGATTCTTCATTGCAACGTTGCTGCAGAACCTATTGCACAGTATATATCCAGAGGACTAGGCACTTGTCCCTTTATAAAATATAGGTTGAATTCTGTAAGGGATGTGTTTGGCACAAGAGTTAGATGCAAATCAGTAAAGAAATATAAAAGGGAAAATCACCAACTCTAGAAATGGTTTATGAATATATGCACATACATTCATATATATATATGCAATTTAGGAGTATCCTGCAAGAAATGTATTAAATACAGGGAAATTTGTTCGACCAGAAAACACATTGTGAGTCCAGGTCATTACTTGCTTGGACAAAACTCCACACTGAGCCAAAATCTTTGTCACAGAGTGTAGGCAGCTTCAACTGAAGTCAAAATACTCGATCCAAGCTATTAAAAATAAGTTTAGTCTGGATAAAAAGTCCTGAAATAATGCCTAGAAAGCAATTATTTCCCTAAGGGGATTCATTACCAAAAGAAAACTTGTTTGAAAAAAAAAACAAAAAACTTTTCACATCTCTTGACAGAACACCAGCCATTTTAGTAAAATACAGTCATCTTCTCCTGCAACAAATTTCCACACTTAAGAAATCTTAGTAGAAAAAGCACTAATATTCAACTCATATTTAATGGAGAAATTGGACAAATATCTCTACCGGGACCCTTCACATAAATCTGGCATCCTTTTGTTGCTAAATCCTGCTTCCACAAAATTAATAAATTCTATTAATTACAAGGAAAGCAGAAGTGGGCCTTTAATAACATAATGATTATTGAGATAATCCTTGTTAAAGAATAAATTTGTTACCACTAAAAGTGACAGTTTAACAAATCCTGACTATGATGGTGACTGTTCTTCACTTGCATGGCAGGTCTTTTCAAGGACCCTAGGATTTTTGTTATTTATAATTTGCTTTCTCCTCCTAGTTTTGTTCCAATATTTTAATTCAACTGGTTTATGGTTGTCCAACAGAAAAAAAAAAAAAAGACTAGTTTGTGTATGACATGTTACCTCTGCAGTGTATGAACGTATTTTGATTTCCACAGCACTGAGTCAGCATTCTGATGAGTTAGCATTTATATTCCCGACAGCTGTTTATTCCTCTCAATGTAATTTCAGAGGTAAATGTCCAGAAGGGATTTGTTGTCCCAGATCTATCAGAAAACATATTTAAGATATTCTGTGGTATTTAAACCATAAAAAAAACCCACACTATTATTCAGTAACATTAGGACTAAAAGTGTTTAATTTTGAACATTAAATAACTAATCTAATTCTTCCTGCATTTTTTTAATGTAATGTAGTGTTAAAGTCAAAGTATTTTTCATTTTATTTTCTATGCAAAATCACATTGATGGTTTCCAGGAACACAGTAAATTTAAGAAATATTTAGACACTTCCAATACATATATTTTATAAATCCTTTTATTTGGAGTTGAGTAAGTAGCCTTGAGAATAAAGGAAGAGATAGTAACTAGTGCACATAAAGGACCAAACCTTTCCTGGAATAGCTTATCAGTTGTATCTTACTAAAGCCACGAGACTAGTTGGCACAGTTGGAACATAAATCTTAACAGAAGTCAGAACCAGTATACAGGGATTCACTGCATTCTAAAATTCGACAGGTGATCCAGAAGGGATATTTTGTCAAATATGATGTAGGCTATGCTCATTCATATGCTGTAATTTTTTATCTACTTTTTTTGGTTTTGTTTTTAATCTTCTGTTAAAGCCATGCAGACGGTGCAGAGCAGACTAGATGGTGCGCTAGAGAGGTGTGGCCACAGCTGCCTCATCTTTGGATTTTAGTTAGGGTAGTGCCATAAATGGCTGTAGTAAATCTCTCCAGGAGTCTCATTTGTTAGACTTTGCAATTGGCAGGGCAACTAAAGCTACTGTTAGTGAGATTAGAGATGTGTATATTATCCATACAAAAAATAATAATAATAATAATTAAAATTATAATTTTATATAATTATAATGCTGATTTTCATCATGGATGGTGGCAATGATTTCAACAAATGTCTTCTGATTTTTATAAAAGAATTTAAAATATGGTTAGTCGCTCAGTTCTCTGTTCTTTCAAACTCCCTTTTTTGTCTCAGAAGGAAAGTAAAAGGGGATTCCTGGTATGACTATTATAAACGTTCAATTTATATTCTCTGTTACTTACCTTTTGTGTTTTCATACTCTCCAGTCTAAATCAAGCAGTCAAAACAATGAATAACAGCATCATGGTTGCTACTCTAGTAAAGTGCAAGACATTTTAAATGCAAGTGGTACATTTGATGCTAACCTCTTTAATAGAGCACCAAAATTTAAATTTTATTGTCCTAGGACTGTTCTCCCAAAGCCTTACTCATGCCAATAAATGATGAAATTACTGAGGATTACTGATGCAAATAAGGGTGTGAAGGATGAAGCTTTAGCCTGCAAGCCTTAGTTTCTTGTATGGGAGACTGCCTAAGAATACCAGGTGCTTTAGTTTTGGTGTAAAGAAGACAGAGCCCGGCCCTTTACAGTGGTGCTGGATGACAGTGACAGGACAAGAGGCAACGGGCATAAAGTGAAACACTGGAGGTGCCATCTGAACATCAGGAAACACTTTTCTACTGTGAGGGTGACCAAGCCCTGGCACAGGTTGCCCAGAGAGGCCATGGAGTCTCCTCCTTGGCTGTATTCAAAAGCCACCTGGGCAGGGTCCTGGGCAAGGTGCGCTGGGTGCCCTGCTTAGGCAGGGTTGGGCGGGAGGGCCTCCTGAGCTCCCTTCCAGCCTCAACCAGTCTGTGATACTGTGGGAGATTCCTCTCTAATCCTGTTAATAAAAATCAAAATCATGATATGAGGTTCATGCTAATACAGTGATCACATGTTTGGGTGGCTGGCTGGCTGGGTGAATGGAGGGAGGGAGGGAGGAAGGGAGGGAGGGAATGATGGCGGGAGGGATGGACAGACAAGCAACTGTAAAGCCCAATTCTATAGTCTGTATTTGGGCCCCTGTAACAATGAAAAGTGCACCCGGCAAGCCTACTTAATGCAAACAAAACGAACAAACAAAGAAACAAAACTAAAAACAAAACCAAAAAAGAAAAACCACAGTTGTCTGTATAGTAAAGAGATGGCTTAATATGCATATAGTAGACCCATCATAGTTTCCACAATATGGCATTTAGCTGGATTAATGCTGTGCTCTGAGTTCCTCTGATGGAAAGAACAACCTTTTAGGAATTCCTAGCCAAGAGCAGCTGAAAGTCAGAGTAATCTGAGGCTGCACTAATTAACTGTAGAAGCCTGAAATTGAGGAAATTCAAACATCAGAAAAAAAATATTTCGAGGCTAAAAGCTACCTTTGTCCTTTTTCTGGTTTTGTTACAAGCAAAACTCAGAGAGTATAGATAACTAGGTTTTAGGTATTTTGAGACGCAGGATATTGTCTCAGAAAGCATGCATAATGCATTACTATGGTAATGGTTACCATAGTTGGTATCTTTTATGGAAAACTTGTAAAAATTCTGTGTAAGTGTATTTAGCTTACATAAGCAATTGCCACTATAGTTAAAACTGCCTTTTAGTTATCTATAATATATTAGAACTTGTCTTATTTTACATTTTATGTAGCAGTTAGCAGTTTGCAGAAGTGACAACTTATATAGGTTGTATAAGTTAGACAATTGTTACATAAGTTATATAAGTTATATAAAATGTATACATCATATGAGATGTATACATCTCTATGTATATATATACATACAGATTATTACTCTGAGCTGAGCAGGCTATTAAAGAAAGTTTTGTCTTTATTATGACATACTGTATGTGTAATACAATTAAATACAGTATCTGATAACTGCTAATGTGCCAACAATTGAGAGAAATTCAAATAGCAGACAGTAAACTATTTTTTAAGGTATTTTAAAATGGAAATCTTCAAAATGACTTGGGAAGACACTTGTTTTGACATCTTTATTTGCTTTTCTCTTCTCATCCTTCATTTCACTTTCACTCTTCTTTCTACTGCTGACTATAGCCATGGCTAAAATGTTTCAGGTTCCAAGCATAGATTAGCATCTTCCTGTCAAATAAGCCAATGCTACCAGGTGAGTTGACCTTGACCTGACTGCT
Organism: Anser brachyrhynchus; assembly: GCF_964034855.1. Classification (NCBI taxonomy): domain Eukaryota; kingdom Metazoa; phylum Chordata; class Aves; order Anseriformes; family Anatidae; genus Anser; species Anser brachyrhynchus. Next base: position 5,476,143 of record NC_137706.1, on the reverse strand, counting down.
GTGATGCCAAAAGCCACAAGCTAACTGGCAACTGTTGTTAGGTATATCATAGCTAATTTTTATTGTAGATGCATGTTATAAAATACCAGGTGGTAAGGAAGAACAGCAGTGCAGTCCTCTAGTTCATAAGAATCTAATGCTCTTTTACCTCAATAAACATTTCAGATCAGACATTGTGCGAATAAAATCTTTTCCATATGCTTATTACCTGCTGCATTAGCTACCAGTTTAAAAGAACGTTTGCACTTAAGATGCATGCAATATTTGGGATGGCACCCTCACAGTAGTTATACTAGCAATGACTTGGTCATGCCAAGTAGAAGATATTTGGAAATCAGTGAAGGTTTTGTTTCAGTAATTGCTGGCAAGAAATGTCTGTTCCTACTTTTCTTGATCCTTGATTACATTGGCTCACTGCATGTTCTCTTGAAGAATAGCCTCTATGAGGAGGCTCATAATCCATGGGAGTTTTCTCATAGAGGTTCTTTTCACATAAATTTCATCAGGACAGCAGGATTTGTTTTCTATTCCTAAACCACTTCCTGATCATTCAGATGTGAAGAAAATCATGACCATTCATGAAGGAGCTCTATATTTCCATACAAAGCATATCCTTAGAAGCTCTTTTGAGGAATAACTAATTCTCTCAGTAATCCCGTGAAGCAGAAAAACATGAGATGGAGAAAATAAGATCACTAGGCTCCATTTCTCCCTTTCTCCTTTTCTAGTTGCTATTTTACAGAAACATGTGAGGAAGGTGGTTTGCGCCTATCCACCCAGCTTCATTCCCCAGGCATAACATAGGAGTTTGGGAGAGGAAAGGAAGGAGAGTAGTATCATTTAAGCCTGAAAGTCTACTTTGAGAATAAAGGGAGTGAATTTGCCCATACGGAATTGGTCGGTACAGAATATGGGGTACAATCAGTCCTGCTTTTAAAAGCAGTGCATGGCATTGAGTGCTCTAAGTGCTGACCGGAATTCTGCTTTACATTTCTACACAACTGTTGCTACATCAATAGTGGAAAGATGCTTACAGGTGATAAATTCCAATTATGTTTGAAGACTCTCTTTTCTGGATTCCAGTGATGAAATTTCTGTTTATACTTCAAGGCATCTCATTAGAAGTGGTTATATTTTAGATTCCCTGCACATTTGTTTAAATATTAAGAAGTTAATGAGTCACAGCAAGATGTCAGTTCTGCCTGATACAGAACAAACTTGTATTTACTAGGATTTAAAAGTATGTTTTTGTAAAGTGCTAGCTGGTACATTCTAGTACACATTCATCTACACTGGCCTTCATTTCTGTCTTTAGATGCAGCCTCTGGTTACTCTGAACTGCCTGTTCAGTGGTGGTTCATTTCATTCACCTTATAAATTACTTACTAATAAAATATGAATGAGCAATGGAGCATCTAAGGACCCTCCAGTTTGGAGGATCTCCTTGTCAATGTCCTACGGCCATTGCCAGCCTGGCTTTGCTTTTCACCATGAGAAGAAGAGGAAGCCTGACAAGGAGGATCAAGCAGTGAAGCCATATTCTGTTTTTTTACCCTGCCATGCCACTGGGCAAAGCACAACTGGGCAGGACCTAACAGCTCCTTGGACACCCAGAAGCTAAGGGTGCTGCCCTGGTCAGTGTACCCTACTTGAGCACATTTTCTTATACTTGCATCTTTGATCATTAATTCTCACCCTCTCCTTTTTGCCTTTTTTATCTCCTTCCATAAGCTGTTTCTTTTCTGAAAGAAAAAAAGAGTTCCAGCCTGCTCAATTATTTTTCATAAGGAAGCCATTCACTCCCATGTCTTACCATGTCTGATCATTATTGTTGCACCTCTCTGAACTTTTTCCAGATCTAATACAACCTTTTCAAGATGCAAGGACCAGAACAGCACAAAGTATTCCAGGTGAGAGCAAACTGCAGTGTTATACATTGGCATAATTACATTTTCTGTTTTGTTCTTTTTTCCTTTCCTAACAATTCCAAATATTGGCATTTTTGAACTGCTGCCATGCACTGAGTTGGTGTTTTTATGGAACTATCTGTCATAATCCCAAACTTTCCTTTCTGAGTGGTAACATTCAGCTCAGAGCTCATCACTTTATTCATAAAGCCAAGAACACTTTTGCCCACGTACATCATTTCACATTTATCTACGCTAAATTTCCTCTGCCATTTTGTTATCCAGTCACTTAGTCTTACAAGGCCCATCTACAGTTCCGGGCACTCAGCCCTCATACTACACTGATTAAATTTGTATCCTCAGCAAACTTTCCACCTCACTGCTAACACCTTTTTACAAATAGTTTTTGAGTTTGTTAAGCAGAATCAATCCCTCGCAGAATTCCACTTAGGACTTTTCTCTGTAATGCCACTATGCTTACATGGCTGAAGATCGGGGAGGGGGCGTGGTTATGGTGCTGGGGAGCACGGTATTCAGCACTGGTCTATATATAGGGTGTTACAGAGATGTGTGGCCACAAATCTCAGACTTGATGTATAGGAACCAGTCCTATGGCCTTTGCCTGTCATGTGATTTGAGACCCATCTTACGAAGACCCCTTCCTGTGATCAGTTACATGTGGTTTCACCAGCTAGGAAGAAGAAACTTAAGGAATCTACCTTCTAGGAAGAAGTAGGAGACTAAATGTCTTTGCCGAAGGAATGCATCAGGCCATAGAAGTATTTTAGAGTAAAGGAATTCTAACAGCACGCAGCTACATGATGAGATGAGACACAATACAGCAGTTTAGTGTGTGAACTATGTAAATCAGGGGTAGAAAGTCTTTGGAGATTTGGTGTGATATATGCATGCAAAAAGGGAACCACATATAATCTGTTTGAAGTGAGTGAGTATACCAGCAGCAGTTAGTGAAACAGATAAAACCTGAACGTTTAAATGGTTACTGGTTTTGATTTGGTTTGTACTTCATGGGCTTGATTTAACACTACCCTTTACTTACTGTTGTCATTTGAATATGGCAAAGAGGCTATGTTTCCTAGTCAGCGACAAATCATATCCAAATTCATGAAGTGTGAAAATTATCACATCTCCAAATGTATTCTTTATTTGGCACTGAGTTGTGTTTGGAAGCCCCTTGTCCCTGTCTGAGGAACACAGACTCCAAAAGAGTGTTTTGTTGACCACATGCAGTGAACTAAAGGCAGTATTTGTCTCTTTGTCTCAAAGCCTTTGAAAATCATAGTTACATTTGCATTGGTTGGTCAGGAACATAAAAAAGAAACTCATTAAGTGATATTAGGAGATTGAAATCATTAAAATCTCTTATATGTATCCTTTTTTTTTTTTTTTAATGTGACATGCTTAGGAAGATTAGACAAACAAATCATCACGTTATCATGTTATAATAATGTTACAGTTCTACATCACCATTCACAGCAATGATTTCCAGGAGGTAGCAAAGGTGCTTTTAACAACTGTTATGTAGTGCAACCTAGTGGCCAAATTGAACAGGACTTTATCAGAGACTGGTACCTTAATTTTTCAGTATTAACTGCCAAATGCTGCATAGTTACTTGATTTTACTATTATTGTGGTGCAGAAAACAGCCTTCTACTCTTAACAGATAAATAACTTAACCTGATAACCTTGCAACACTAAATATTACAAGGCTACTTATTGCCCTCGCTTGTGCACCAAGCTTACCTAGCTTCTACTCAGACACAGTTTTGGAATCCCATGATTTTGATTGGCAAGGACAGGAGATACTAGGAAAAATGTCTTGCAGTTTTAAATCCAACATTGCTGTTACTGTAACACCTTCTCAGTCATTCCCTCTTACTGTGAATTTATTTTTTGTAACTAAAATTATTATTTATTTTTAGAAAACAAAAAGTTGTACTTATTTATTACACCCATAAACTTAAGATACATCCACTATGTATTTTGTGCCTAACATATGTGATATAAACTAATCTTTATATGATGACATTTTAAAAATGTAAATAGAAACTTACATTTATAGGCCAGATTGCCATTTTACAGAAAAATACATGTAATTCTTTCATGACTGCTAAACTAAAGTGCCTTGACAGATATTTGGGTCTTCTGCTTCACCAGCGCTGAGATTTAGGCATAAATTTATTTTTTTTGGATTGTGCTCCTGGTGCTCTTACCAAGTTTCTTAAGGAAAACATAACACGCCAAAATGCCATAGACATTGTGATTCTCAAACTAATAATGATGTTCAGCAATGTCAGAAGCCAACATATAGCTATCCAAATAAATGGTAAAATTGTCCTATCCAAATAAATTGTTAAACTCTGGGGCTGTGTCTTAGCTCTGCACTGCTTGAAAAGATGATGTTTAAACAATTTGTGTCTATTAGTTTTTATTAGTTAAAAAAGCAGTGGCTGTCTCCCTTCTAATAGAACTTAATTAGCAGTAAATCTAAGTGTTTTCTTTTTTTTCCCACAATGCAAAATGCTGGGTTTCAAATGGTGAAAACGGATTTAAAAGCTCTAAAATACAACTCCAATAGATTTCAGAAAGGCATATTCTACAGCAGAACTGGGCCACTTCAAAATTTTAAACATAAAAAGGAAATCCGTAAAACTGACTTCAAGAAGAAACTAATTACATGCACTAACTGTAAAGCATGTATAAACACAAACATAACACATTTACTTTAAACTGGACAAGCTGCATGAAAAATCTCTTGTTGTTTGCAGTGTGAAGTAAGTGGCTTGTGTAACAGCAATTGAAAAAATAGCAGCCGACTTTCACAGTATGGATACTACTTATTCTGATAATTTCCTTGACAGGCATTGTGAGAGAATCTTTTCTTAATACATGATAAAGTAACACATAAATGTACTACTAATGCAGCTCAGAGTTCTCTGCTTCAGAACTTTAACCTCATTAAGTAAAAGAATAAAAACTTGTTGAACAGGAGGAGAAAACAGAAAGCCTGAGAAAAATAATTTACTATTTTCTTCTGTGTGATCTGGATGATTTTCACAGGACCAGCATCAAATGTCTGGTGATGGATATTTGTTCAGGGATAAAGAAGAGCAGCAAAAAGAGTTTTGAAAGCAGTACTGATTATTTTGAAATCATTTTCAGGCAATTACTGACCCAACCTACATTTCCATCCTTTTGCTTAGTAGAAATTGTCCTTTTTAGAAAGGATATTCTGGGAAAGAAGGTACAGACAAGATCCAAAACCAGACCAAGAACATATAATTAACACTGATTTGCAGAGCACACACAATATGGTATTTCTGCCAGGCATCTATCTGACAGTGTTTATGGCTTGTTCTGTGACGTCCTAGACCAAATCACCATATGCAAAACCCAAACTTACCTAGTTTCACTTCTGTTAAAGATCACAATTTTACTGTATTCATAAGAAATGTGGAGCTGTCTCATGAGGGGAAACTGTGAAGTAAAACAGGGTATCCTTAGTAGGGCCTTAAAAAAAAATTGGGTGTGAATCCACACACTTTTTGCACCTTTATTTTTTTTTCCTTTTTCCCAGTGTATGTTACTGACTAAGCTGTGTAGTGACTATAGTTCCTTAACTCTTAACTGACAGGATCATCTTAATGTTTAGAAATGATATGATTTTGTTGTTCCCAGCCATGTAAAATAATCATATATACTATCTGTTCTGCAGTGATAAAACTCTCAGAACTTATGTAATAAAACCATAGCCTTACAAGTGCTATGCAGTTGTGTAACATGCATTATTAGCCATGTTACTGAAGTACCACAGCTCACCGTGATGCCTCCGTTAACTTCATCGAGAATTTTACCATTTACTTCAGAGACAGGAAGGAAATTCTTGTCCTCAGAGCGTCTATATCTGACATTTGTCAGTCATTGGAAAAAAATATCCTACAAATTACTGAGTGTACTTACAAACATTGGGAAAAGGACAATGAAGCTATTCTCCATTTTCTCTGTTCTCAACTCTTTTTTTTTCTAACTGTTGCTACATTTTCTAGTTGTCTGTAATACACCATAGCTGCTGCACTGTTGTTTTTAAGGATGGTACCTTCCGTCTCCAGCTGGTTGCCCTGTTGATAGGGAGCCTGCTACAGTGTTCTGTAATGTGTGACTGTAGGCAGGTTATGTGCGGGTGGCACGTTTACTTTGCTTCCAGCTATATTGTTTGCTTCAGAAGTGTGGTTGTCATTCTTCACTATTTGCTACAAGCACTTGAGACTCTTGTCCACACAAATACTATGTTGATTGTATAAGATTTTCTGACACAAGTTTGGTTCTTAAGAAAAAAATAGCATAAGCCAGTTACCTATTATATTTTTCCCTTGGATGGAGGACACGAGTGTCAGCATACAGCAGAAAGTGTGGAAAGACTAGGATTTTTTTCAAAAATGGTGTCAATGTATATTTTTTTCCCAGCACACTGATGTTAAAATAAATTGTGCACTATTACATGCCAGTTTGTCTTCTCATTGAGGTCTGGGTTTCCAAGTGAAGTGGTTATTCTCTTTTTGCTATGTGACTTCTGGGTCTCCAGCAACTTTCACACTTAAGACTGGGACACTCTGCTCTGCATTGGTGCAGCCTCACCTTGAGAGCTGTGTGCAGTTTTGGGTGCTGCAATATAAGAAGGGCGTAAAACTGTTAGAGAGCGTCCAAAGGAGGACAGCAAAGATGGTCAAGAGTGTGGAAGGCAAGGTGTGTGAGGAGCAGCTTAGGTCACTTGGTTTGTTCAGCTCAGAGAAGGCTGAGAGGTGACCTCCTGGTGGCCTGCAGCCTGCTCCCGAGGGGAGCGGAGGGGCAGGTGCTGAGCTCTGCTCTCTGGGGACAGTGACAGGACCCAAGGGAACGGCATGGAACTGGCACAGGGGAGGGTCAGGCTGGGTGTTGGGAAAAGGTTCTGCACCCTTGGTCAGGCACTGAACAGGGTCCCCAGGGCAGTGGTCACAGTACCGATCCTGTAGCAGTTCAGGGAGCATTTGGACAACACTCTCAGACATAAGGTTTGGTTTTTGGGTTGTCCTGTGTGGAGCCAGGTGTTGGAACTGATGATCCCTGTGGGTCCCTTCCAACTCGGGATATTGTATGATTCTGTAATTCTATAATTCCATGAGAGTATAGCCCCAGCATCTCTTCTTCCAGGGTATACACAGGATGGATACACCATATGCTTTCTTATCAGGTGGAACGTATGTAATAACTATATAATGAGATTACCTGTCTGTCTGTAAATACTGATAGGGTCATGTTTTATGGTATCCAGATGATTTTTTTTAGTGCTATTAAGTATTTCCAGCATAGATGGGCTTCAGGAAAGCTTTGGTATTTGTCTACTTCCTCCCTAATGTGATTCTTTAGCTCCAGGAACTTCTTAATTGGTTTGTTTCTGTAAGTGAATTGTCTTGTGATGTTACAGAACCAGTGATATAGCACTAATCCATTTAAAGCCAAACGGCACGTATTCAGATTACAAATGACTGCAAGACTCCTGGAAATCTTGTGAATACTTACATGGAAAAAGGAATTTTGGCTGGGCTTTCAATGGAGGCTATAGATTGGCTCATACTGTACAATTTGGGCCCATAAGATATAGAATCAAGTGTTTTTATTTTCTACTGCCATTCCATGTTTCTCTGCTACTCAAGATGAATTTATCTCTTACCAATACAATTTTTTCCATCACTTCACAGTCATTAAATTTTACCACGTTTCTACAAGGTGGCATAATCCAGTCCCTAGCTGAAACTGAACAAAACTAAACTAGACATGCAAAGGTACTAAGGCTTCTAAATTTACCATTTATATGCTACTGATGCATCAAAACAGCAGTACAGCTTTTAACTACTTTTCAAGCATTTTCCTCAGTATGCGTGTTTCTGCCTTGCCTGGGCATATGCAAATTATCTAAAGTATTTCTTCAAGGTGAACTATTGAGAGCTTTAGTCCATTCTCAGCTAGATTCCTCATCGAATTAAGCAAAGCATGATTCCAAACACACAATTGCAATCGCCTGAACTGAATGCTGTGTGCATAAAATACATCATTTTGGTACTTTCCAAAGTTTTATGTGTCGTCTTTTTAGGTTAGAGTCTCCGAAGTAAGGAGTTAATGCCTGCTATCCAGCATTTATCAAGTTACTTGATGTTCTTAAATAGGTCTCTCTCAGTTACTGTTCCTCTTAAATCAAATTAACAGGAACTCTGCTATTAACTTAGGTCGTCTCTCACGTTTCAAGCAAGTTCCTTTTTAAGTCAAATATACTTCTGTGCATGTACATAGTCCTCAAACACTGAAAACTAGCAGTGTCGTCAATACAGGACATCATTGCTGAATACCCATAGTAAAGACATTAGGTGACCCCCAGCATTCATCACATCAAAAGATAGTAAGTTACAAAATAGCATTGTAGTTTACAGACGCTAATTAAAAGTGGATGCAGATGGAAACTTCTTGAAAGCATCTGTGGTGTACTGCACATACATGGCAATTAAGCGACAGGAAATACTGTGATCATTAAAAACATCATGACACTGATAATTTTAACCTGTACTTGTTGAACGATCGACTCAGTTGTTCCTCAGCAGAAGGGCTTCCTTCTTGGTCACTCATCTCACAGGTTTCATGCAGTTCCATCTCTGATACAGCCCTCAGTTTTGTTTGCTCTGATAACGCTGGGAAACGGCTATGCCTACGGTCTGGATAACAATAAAGACAGTTCTCTAATAGTTCCTACATAGTTCAAACAAACACCTACTGTATGATGTGGTGCTATCTTTGATGTTGCATTTAGGTAAATGGCAGTTTTTGGCAAACATAATTTCTTTTGACCTTTTATATATAGCCTTTTTTCCATATTCATATTTCCAATAGCCTTGAGAAGTACAGGTCAGAGTTAATATATAGGAATTTTGCAAATAAATTTGAAATTGTTACTCCACATAAACTCCTGCCTGGCCAATGAAGAATTGATTTCCTACTGTATCAAGTGGACAAGTAACAACCAAATATTTGTCCCTGTGGTGTTACTACGAGCCATGCTTTATAGTATAATGAGAATTTTATAAGAGAAGAGTAGAATGGTTAGGTCACCAGTGTCCTGAAGAATAAATACTGCTGTAACACCCTTTAAATTACTGTGGGTGTAATTCTTTGAAATAATGAGGTGAAGGAGATCAAAGTGGTGCTAAATCAACTGTGTTGAAGTACATCATTCACTGGTCACATTTCACTAGCACAGTTTACAGTTTTTGCAGGGAACTACATTAGTCCAGAAACCTCTTGGAGTGACCTCTTGGAACCATACCACATTTCGACCATCTGCCAAATGGTTCTTCCTGTAGGGCACGAAGACAATGGAAACATTAAAATACCCATATCTGCCAACATGGGCAGGTTCAGAAAACAGAAACTGCTCCCTGCTGTAGATGCATTTGATCAATAATGTGGATTGATCCTACTGTGTGTGCTCAGTCAGCCTGAAATAGAGAGTCTCTAACACACATGGTGGACAGGATGGCACACAACTGCGGTATTAGCTGGGTGTTGAAACCAGTTAGCTAGCTCAGGCATGGCAACTTGTGGCCATGCATCTGAACCAGAGAGTATTCCTTCCATTTTGATTCCTTTGTCTTATCAATCAGCTTTTATAGGGTAGAGAAGATAATTATTTTAATGGAAATAATAAACAATGCTCTTTCTCATCATACCTTCCTCTGTACCTTATAACAGGGTTTATCAAAAATCAATCTGTAAAAATCCACAATGCATGAAAATCTGCAATGCATTTAATTGAATCTGCAATATATGCATGTGTGAATTTAAACAGATTATGTGCATGAATTATGTGTGTGAATATATAGCTTTTTTTTTCCCGCTATCTTGTAGATTATTAGAAATAACAGATTCTAAAATTAGCTTTGCACATTTATGTATGCTAGTGGAGGAGGGGAAGGAGGAAAGAGAGTAATAGTGGATGAGCTAAGGCAGCCTGAGGCATTTTTCTGCCTACACAAGGCACAGACAGACAGAATGGATTGGGGACACTGTTCCAACAGTATCTTTACTCTTTTAGAAATGTGCAGCATTGGCTTTCTCCTTTTTTTCTCTGGATCTGATATGATGTTGTCAGGGACACAGAGTCCTTGACTTGCACCCAGCTGCAGAGGCCACCCTATGGAATAGTATTCATCCCCAAACCTTGTACCCACTGGAAGATTTAAGTCTGTTCTGCGACAGGCTCCTGCATAATATGTTCAGGTGGTATAAAGAAAAATCTCCCTGCACTGTCCTTGCAGTTACTTTAGAGAAAGACAAAACTTGAAAATATGTGATCTCAAAGACTTGGATTTATAACATATTTATAATCTGAATGCTTTTTCAAAAAAATGATAGTGTGAAAACACCCTAAGCAGCCTTTTCAAAACTGGAAATTAGCCGTAAAGTGCAATCTAAATGTATTAACATGCACGAGAACATTTGAGAATCTCCTTTGATGCTTTCATTTTCGTGTGACTGCCATAAAACTGCCGTAATTGATCTTGAAGAGATACACTAAGTGGACACCTGTTCATAAGTAAATTATGGTAAAATGTCTGTTGCCTTCTAGAGCAATTGGATCTCTAACTGTCAATTTAAAAGGTAATCAAGTTTTCAAGACACAACACAGACTAGAGCTATTTTAAAGGTCAAAATGGTTTTAGATTTAATTTTTTCTGACTTATTTTGTGAAAATCCTAATATTATTGGCCTTATTTTTTTTTTAATTTGTAAATAGCTGTAATACCATGATGTTTAAACCTGTTACTGAATGGATTGTTAAAAGACAGTATTTTAAATAAATTCTAAAAAGAAATTCTATACACAATCTTTGAACACATCCCTGTTATCATTACTGAGAAAATTCTAAATGACTTGAAAGATTTAAATTTGGAATATAATAGACATAAAAAAAATAAAGAAATAGGTCACTAGGATATAAATGTAAACACTGCATGTTCTTTTTCACATTATCACTGTGAACAGCTAGCAAAATATTTTTTCTCAAATATGCATGAATAATTCCTGATGTCCAAATAACATTTTGATTAACTTCAATTGTATTGTTGATATTTAATAACGCAATATTTTTCATGCAAGTGTTTATGTAGACAGGCATAAAAAATAATGCAACTCACAAGAAAAATGTGAAAGAGATCACTCACTACCGAAATTGTCTGTTTTTAAATATTATAGAAATGGAAAGGAAACTAAAACAGCGTTGTATTTCTCGGCTAAGCCTTGTCAGTAGTATTTAGGAATCCTTTTCCCTACCTTGATGTTACTCATTAATAGCAGCAATATTAATATACAGTATTTTGCTATCAGTTTAAATGTTCAACAACAATGTTCAATAACAATAACATCTATTTGTTGGATAAATTTTCCTTTGCATGATTTTTGCTTTTATACAAACCATACAGAGAACAAATACGCTCCCTTGTTTAGTGCAAGAGAGAAAGTAAACACTAATTATAGCAGATAACTATTAGTGTCAAAGGATTCCAAGACATTACCAATATACACTTAAGCATTTCAGAGCAGACAGTGACCTTACCTTCATAGCCAAGGAGAAAGCATGTCAGCAAGTTAGGACAGACCTCCTCCAAAACGGAACAAAAAGCAGAGAAAGCACTTGGGCCTTTTAAAGAGAGTTTATCTAAAAAATATTCAGTTCTCTTCTTGTAGCTCTCCTGAGACCAAATGTCTTTGTATTCCTCCAAGGAAAAGACTCTCTTGTAAACCAAATATGACAGCACTTTGTTCACATCCAGCTCCTCCAGTATTTTCTTTCTCTGATTGCTTGGGATTTCAGAAAGCCACTTATTCCTATTTTCATTTTCTCTTTTGGTGTATTTTGTACAGTTATAAAACCAAGATTTGGCTGTTCTTCCAAACATTTCGGTATTTAAATACTAATACAAAATGCTACCCCTGCATTTTTATGCAGTCTTCAGTATGCAAAATAAATATAATGTGGATGGATAGAATGCAAATACATACTGCCGTCTGTAATTATTGTAATTCTAATGGAATAAAGAAGGCCTACATACAAATTATAAAGAAATCTAGCTCAGTGCCTGCAGCCTCCTAAGAGGATTACGTTACACTAATTAGCCCTTTACAACTGTTAACAGCTTCTGAACCGTAACGATGAGACTGAGAATTGCTTAGTTACTGTTACTTTTTAATTCTGTAACTGATCTTCAAAGATATCCCTTTGCAAAAATGTAATTCGTTCAAGAAGAGAGCTGATCAAACTGAAATAATCTATACAAGCTGCTCCATGACAGTGTCTTCTGTACACTTCAATTTTGTATTCCTCAGAGACCATACCCAAATCACAGTATGTGCCCTCCACTTAATTGCTCTTTCATAAAATATTAACTTTATAATGCAATAAAATTATACATTTATAAAGCATGATTCTGTAAATATAGTGCAAGCCTATATCTGAAAGATAAGAAAAAGAAAGACTACAGAACAGGAATTTTTACTTTTTTTTTTTTAATGAATATCAATGCATGCCACTGTTAAGAATAGCAACATTTTTGTATGTTTATATCTCTTAACTGTGTCGAAGCAAAATAAAGCACAGTAGTAGCATCTATTTCATGAACCAAGTTTAACAGCGGTGATTACTGCGATCCTTGTGGAGGTGTTCTGCCACTGATAATCATTCACTGAAGGTCATGTTACATAAGCTTCCTTACACAAATGCTGCTTAATACATGGACTTTTTGTTCTTGTTTTCATAGTTTCTGTCAACACAAATTTTCTGTCTAGAAAAGCTATGAGTACTTCCTGCCTCCTCCCATTTCTTAGTCTAGTTTTTCTATTTTCATTACTTCCAACGGGTAATGCAACCATGTCCTCACTTGTACAGCCTTACCTGCAGTATTCCTTAAGGGTACTTTACCTATTGTGCAGCAAACAAGAACGTTTGGCCAATCTTTTAGGAAAATAAGGTTTATAATGTTTTCTGTCCTCACAATCATAAGAAGCAACCATTGCATCTTCCTGTCAGGCTGCTTCTGCTTCTGAAGTTGCAAGTGTTTATCAGTCAGCATTAAAGATGACCGTTGACCACTTCATCGTTTAGGAATTTTATTATGTGTATTACCAGCCAAACAATCAATTAGCCAGGCTTCACGCAGTTGTTTGGAAACATTGCTTGTCACCTTGTGGTTGGTTGTAGATATAACAAGCCTCATATGTGATATTGTCTGGAGTAAGGAGTGGAATTGCATGTTATTTTAATGGCACCCTTATAAACTATTATGGCTTATTGACCGTAGCAATGGGATTGTCACTGCCTCTGTAATCATCTGGAATCTACTCTGGTGCAGCTACCTATGCATTGCAGGGTATCACACACCACACAGTAGATGACCCACTTGGGGAGAAGTTAGGTGGTGAAAGGCATCTGAGTTCTTAACTAGTAGCCACGTAGTACAGCTAGCTGTGTGTGGGCAATATGCAGTAGGCAGAGAAAGTAGCCAACCTGTCTGGAACATCTTCTAGGCAACCTTTTAAAGTAAGTGCTCTTTTATGAGCTTAATTCCTAAAACTTCCTTTGATTTTCGAACCTCCGTAAGGTTAGTACAAATACTAACCCCCATTCTCTTCATGTTCTCAATCAAACCTCATGCTATTTTTTTTCTCCAGCTTGTTGTTCTCAGTAGTTCTTCTAATATTAATACTGTCATATCTCAGCAGGTAGAAAGATCCTGAAGAATCCTGTAGCTCCAGATATGTTAGCATCTTATGAATCAGCCTCCTCAGCCACTACAGCTTAAGGTGATAAGCTTTTCTGTTATTTCAGTAAATGAAACTTGAATCTCCCTCCTTACATGCTGTGTAGTTACTTCCAGTTTTGTAAACTGGAGAGTAAAATGCCAACATTCTGATTTGGTAATTATCAGAATTCCAAGAAAAATCCATACTTTGCAAAATCTGAGTACCATATAATGACAGAAGTTTGAAAGTATGTGTTGAGAAGCTGAAAACTGAGAAATGGGAGTGAAGTACAGTTAAGGGAGGAAACCAGAGAAATTGAAGGTGACAAAGGAGTAATTGGGACAAAAAGATATGTGGAAATAGACAGTGAAATAGAAGTTTTGTGGTGAAGAACTGTTGTTTTGCCAGGGTCAATGAATTGAGGGATTTAACTGCAATGACATGTAAACGAAGCCATGCAGCCTGACTGAACTTGCAATAGATGCACAATCTTTCCAAGCTCTCAGTCCTAGCCACGCAGAAACTCAAGGCTCTTCAGATGATTTACCTTGCTGCCAAGGTCCCAAGTTTTGCAGGTTATGTAAGGATGCTGTTCATTTCAGACCGCCTAATTTATTCTGACAGTGTATATTCCAAAAATAATGATAATAGAATGTTCACAAAAATTGGCCTTAAACAGGAAACATCCACAAGAAATAACCTCTGGCACTGGTTATTTGACCACCACTCGGGAGCAGCAGCGCGGGCCGCAGCACGGCTCCCCTCGGGCGGCTGCCGGCCCCGCCAAGGGGACACCACTCCGGGCAGCTCCGGGGGCCGGGCCGGGCCGGGCCCGCCCGTGTGTGGCGGCGCGGGGCGGGCCGGGGCCGGGCGGGGAGGCGGAGCGGGGCGGTGGCCCCAGTCCGGGCCCGCCGCGCAAGATGGCGGCGGCCGAGGCGGCGGTGCGGCGGCTGTGGCGACAGGAGCAGGAGCTACGCTGGCTGGCGGCGGAGGTCGGCCGCCTGAAGGAGAACGGGGCGCCGCTCTCGGCCGCCAGCTGCAGCCCCGAGGTGCAGCGGCTGAGGGCCGAGAACGAGAAGCTGCGATACCGCCTCCTGCACCTGCGCCGCAGCCTGGCGGCCGAGCTGGCCAGGGCAGCGCCGGCGGAGCCCCCGGCCGGCGGCGAGGTAGCGCTCGGGGCGCGCTGGGCCGGGCCGGGCCGGGGAGCAGAGGGGCTCACGGCGGCGGGCCGCGGTCCTGTGCGCTGAGCGAGGCCGCTCCCGACGGTCCCAGCCCGTTCGCAACCTGCTTTCACTGCGCGTTGGGCCGTTTAAACCGCGCAGGGTCTTGCTGGGAGCATCAGGTGGTGGAGGTTGAAGTAGGAATATTGAGGAAATGGTGTTAGAAGGCTGCTCGGTCAGCGGCCTGCCTGGGGCCGCTGGCCGTCAGAAGGTCGCAGCCTGCGTGGTGCTCTAAATGACATCCCTATGTGCTAAGGCATGTCCCTTAATGGGCTGAAAGGGTCTTTTGGGCCTGATGCTGGGCTGACCTGGTTTGTTTTGTTTCAGGGATTGCTGCGGAAAGTCTCAAAAGCATAGTGATATACTTAATGTTATTGTTTTTAGAAAGGCTCTAGTGAAAGTCCAACTGTTGCATTGAATCAAAATAAAGAGGAAAAGGAAAATGAAGTCAATGGACACAGGAGTGATGTAAGTGGTTTATTATTATTATTATTATTAAATAATATCTCATAATTAAAGGAGTATTGTTTGGCTAGGTTCAGGAAAGAGGTTGAAATCTGAAATATTTTGCTGTATTGAAATCCCAGGTTTTGGGAAGAAGACTTTCTATAGCTTGCGTATTGAAAAAAAATGTATTATCTACAAGCTTCATCATGCATCCCTAGATCTCTACTTTTTACGTAGCAACAGTATGTGGTCTTCTGGGAAGAAAGGGTCGGGATCCCATGCTTCCTAAAGAGAGCGGCGTTTCTTAAATAGTTAAACAGTGCGCACAATGACTGACTGAAAGAGGATGTTGGCAGCAGTAGCTGTAGTTTGACAGATCTTAATTCACTTTATGCTAGATTAATGGAAACTTCCCCTGAACTATCTTGAGTTACTTGGATTTGATGCTCTGCAAGGACTGGCTGAAGTGAGGTCTCGTTGGAATGACCCGAACTTCCTGTGTTGTCAACCAAATAAAAACTTGTGCGGGAGTATGGGCTTCCCTTTGAGGTCAAGCTTACAAAGAAAGCCATTTAGACCCAGATGGATGAAGGTGCATTGGAATATTGCAAAGTCGCTCTAAAACAGCAAGCTGGATGTGACTATCCTCTGTATAATTATTTACAAACGCTTTGCTGCATGTTTGTGTAAATTCCACTACACTGAATTCTGATCTCAGGTGGAACCTCTAAGAATGTTTTGGGACTGTATACCCCTTCGTTCAGTTTCTCTAGCAAGTAATTTTTGACTGCTGTATATCATTTCATTTATTTGTTATAACTACAGCATGAGCCAAGCTTCATAGAAGACAGACTGAAGCTTTATGAAGCACTGAAGAAAGAACATGATGCTTTGCTAGCTTACAGAGCAGCCAACCAGAGCAAACCTATCAAAATTATTCTGACAGATGGAAAGACAGTGGAAGGGGAATCATGGAAAACCACACCATATCAATTAGCTGTAGGAATCAGGTAACTTTCAGGTTGAAGGAGTTGTGCTTTTGGGGTGAGAAACACAACAATTAGTGAGACTGCTAGAAATTAAGAGATGTGTAAAGGTTTGTGAGTTACTGGCTAACTGTAGAAGTTTTAAAGTAGATCTCCAGCACTGAAAACAGTTGAATGAAATCTCAAGTACTCAAATGTTTATGCTTTAAGAGTAGAAAAATATTAAAAAAAAAAAAAAAAAAACAGAAACCAAAATTCAAGGTATTTAGGTTCTTCAAAACTTGGGTGGGGTTTAGAAACATAACCATTTTTGCAAATTTGAACCTAAATAATTTGTCCTCATCATTTGTGTTCCTTAGTCAAGGGTTGGCTTCAAATGCAGTCATAGCCAAAGTGAATGGTGAACTGTGGGACCTGGATCGTCCACTGGAGGGAAATTGTACTCTGGAGCTGCTTATGTTTGATGATGAAGAAGCACAAGCTGTATGTAAACACTTAGTGTTTTTTACTTGATTAAAAGAATTAATGGCTTGAAATTGGTTGCGGCGTTACAGTTTTTAAATCTTGAATTAAAAATATCCAAAAAACTATTGAAGTCATGTTTGTCATGATTTGACAAAGATGATTAGATATAAATTAGTTGTAATCTATAGGTGAAACAAATCTTACTGTTCTTTCCTCTTGTACATAAACAGGTTATTTCTCAACTGCGATTCAGATTTTGTACATAATGTCTAGATGTGTCTGCTAATTTGAAACAGTTTAATGCCTTCTAAGATGCGTGTCCTCTGGTTTGAGTGTTTTTGAAGATCAGACACTGAAGGCAACACTGAGGTTGTCTGAGAGTTTTCTAAAAATTGTCCAATATCCCATTTGAGTCATAAATGAAACGTATGCCTCCATGTTTCAGCAATATTTATTAGAAACTTAAGTAGGCATATCTTGGTCAATTAAATTATAAATATGCTTAGTGACATGCCCAGGATTTTTTGTGGGTTTCAAATGCTGCCCTGTGCTTATCTTTATGCACTGTAATTAGACTTCATTTTATCAAAAAATTATTCATATGATGAAGTTTGCTCAAGGTATTTTATGAGCCTTTAAGGCTATTAAGTGGTCTGAATTAATAGGGAGTTAGAGCATAAGACAGTTACTGATCTATGGAGTTTTTGACTCCCATCTTCTGACATTACACATAATGTGGTTTACAGTCTTGTCAATAAACATATTGTATGTGAACAACAGCAACTTAATTGGCTATATTGCTTTGGATGTGGTTAATACTGCATAGACTTCTAACTGACCAGAAAATAACTTGTAAATGAACAAAATACATTTAGTACGGTGACTGAGTTGTATAGAGGTACAATCATGTTTCAGTCTGAAATAAGATGAGGTTTTAATGCTAAAGCTGCCAGTGTATGGTTGAAGAAATTACCACATTAATAAATGTCTAATAAATATTTAGCATAGTTAAAAATGAGAACAGAAAATTGGTATAATTCTCACAGAATTTAAATAGAATTGATTCCAGTGTTTTTCCTGTCTGCAGCCATGCTTCTGTTTTGGTTTTTGTTTTTAATAATATAGTGCCAATGACCCCATGACATGCTCATCTGATTTTATTTGCAGGTTTATTGGCATTCAAGCGCTCATATTCTTGGAGAGGCTATGGAAGGTTATTATGGGGGCTGCTTGTGCTACGGACCACCAATTGAGAATGGATTTTACTATGACATGTACATTGAAGATAGGTAAAAAATCACTAAGAACTTTAACACTCAGTATCGAAGCTCTGTAATAAAGTTTTTTTTGTTTGTTTGTTTGTTTTTACTTTATAATGCTTCTGCATATTAAAATTAAAATCACATGTTTCTAGTATGGTTTAAAACCCACAGGTTAGCCCTTTTCGTGGTACCAGGGATGTGTGGTGTATGGAGGGAGAAACAGTGTGTAGATATGTATGTTTGTGTATATATTTAAATTCAAGAGCGGTGTTCAGACACCTGCTCCTAAAGACTTGCAGTTGTTGAATGCTCTATGAAAAAAATGTAGAGTGCTTGAGTAAAACTTTCTCAAGCTCATGAGAGACAGCTTCCTTGAAGAACCATGTGATTTTGGTTTAAATGTGACGTAGGCACTTGTAGAAATGGCACACATGCACGTAACTCATATTGGTGTTTACTGCTTGTCTAATCCTTGTGCGCAGCTTTACAATTCTGTTTTTTTCCTGGTTTATCTCCCTGTAGTCAGGGAGAATGCTAAATCTGCATCAGCTGATAAACTAGCTCTTCCAGTAGGGCTTGGCCTTTTTTTTTTCCCTTAAATCATATATACTTGAACCTAAATGGTCTTCCAGACATTTAAACAAAGACTATTTTGGGTTGATTTCAGTGAGATAGTTCAGGGTGATACCATTTGTATTTTGGAGATTAGTGTCTAAAAGTACAGTTAAATATAAGAAGCTAAGACAATATTGTGGCAAATGACAACATACCCCATGTTTTTCAAGTGAGACCACTGGAAAGTGGGCACTTGTATGATGTGAATATCAAAATAATTAACTTGTATTTATTTTGCCTTCCTCTGTTTGTTTAGAGGTGTATCCAGTACTGAATTCCCAGCACTAGAGAACCGCTGTAAAAATATCATAAAAGAGAAACAGGCTTTTGAAAGGCTGGAAGTCAAAAAGGAGATCCTATTAGACATGTTTAAGGTAAATCTTTGGAGTAGCTGTGATTCTGATACAATGATAAAATGCTGCATTTGACTAACTCATCAGAATACAACTCTCTGGTAAAACAAGGAAAAACTGTAGCATCCTTTTGCCCTTCTCCTATTCTTCTCAAGTGCTCAAGAGGTTTTCAAGCAATAATAAAACAATTTATTGTTGCAAAAAAAACCACCTTAAGCTCAATGAGATTATAGAGTGATTCGTACTCAAAAGGAGTATGTTCATTCTGGTTATCTTGCAGAGATGAGTCAAAAGAAAGCTTTGGTACGTAGTCCTCCATTTTTGTAGGGTGAATATTACCAGTCTCACTGTACTGTGTTTTAATTGACTCTCAGAAGCGCTTTGAGGTGTTCAGATGCTAATCCCCATGTTTAACATGCTGTCAGGGAAATGAAGATATTTGGTCTCTTTCCCCTTTTTTAATAACTCTTCTGAAAGGATGTTGAATGTTTGCATATATGTATGTGATCATGTGACTTTTTAGTTGTGATGGTCTTTTACTAATGTGTTTGCATTAATACATAATTTTAGAATAGACTTCTAGTAGCTGTTATAATGTTGTTCCTGACTTCTTATGTTTCCCCACACAGTATAACAAGTTTAAGTGTCGTATACTTAATGAGAAGGTGAACACACCGACTACCACAATATACAGGTAAACAAAATAAATTAAAAAGATATTACAAAAAATTATACAGTTATGTATATTGCATTTAAATTGAGAGGAGAATAAATTGTTTTTTCTTTTTCAATTTCTATACTTGCATAATTAGGACTTTACAAATAATATTCTTATTTATGTAAATTTAGATAGTTTCCTTCTCTGCTAGGACAGATCAGGTCTCCATTGGTGGGCAAATAGCAAATCTACCTCTCACTGCTTGCCTCATCAATAAAAAGATTAAAATAAGTTACCACTGAAATTGGATCACTAGATGTCATTAGTGACTGCATTTTAAAATGTTGGACTGTTTTGAAATAAACACATTCTTTTGATATATAGATGTGGTCCACTGATCGATCTCTGCAGGGGTCCACATGTGAGACACACTGGAAAAATTAAGGCCCTTAAAATATTTAAGGTAAGTTTAAATGAGTTGTATTTAAAATCTTAACTACAATAAGTTGGTCAGTTGATTTATTTATGTTTTTCCTGAAGTGATTATGCCAATGTCCTTTTGTATTGTTTTCTTTGCTTATTCTGAAAATGTGGCAAAGCTAATGTGGCAGTGCTGCTTTATGGCTGTTAGTATCTTCAGCACCATTGTATTTTCATGATAAATCAATATAAAATAAAATCAGTAGTATTTTGACCTTGTAAGATGGAGTCTTTCAGGTACGGGAGGCAAAGTGGGCACTGGCAGACTTAAGTGCTGCTGTTTAAAAAGTGGCAGTGCTGGCAGGAAGTATGTAGTTTCAATTACTTGCAGATGCTAATTTTGGTAATGTTAGACAGACCTCCTGGGAACATTCATCATATTTGCTTCTGCTGGCTTTCTAACTCAAGTCTATGGAACTCGAGAGTTACAGGGGTTTGGTGTTGGACTGTCAGACAGCTAGGATATAACTGTGAGAGTTATTTTCATTTTGTCATTTGTGTTCCCCTTTTGCATTATGTTTCAAACATAAACAAGTGCTGGCTTTTGTGTCTTTTTTTTTTTTAGAAGATACAATGTGATATAATAAAACATGACATGACGCTAGTTAAAATATGTTATCTAAGTCGAATAAGTATGACCTGACCAGTGACTCTTGTTTATGCTTTCTGCATTAGGTATGCTGACTAAAAGGCATTGGAAGTATCTCTAATATAAATATATGCTGGTTGACCGCATGTAATTCTCTTCCCAAGTTAAAAAGCGTAGCATTTGAATGCATTAGTGTTTATTCCTCCTCTTGTGGAGATAATATATTGCATATCTTAAATGATGGGTTTTGTGCATCAGAATTCCTCTACATATTGGGAGGGAAAAGCTGACATGGAAACTCTGCAGAGAATCTATGGAATATCCTTCCCTGATAATAAAATGATGAAGGAATGGGAAAAATTCCAAGAAGAAGCTAGAAACCGGGATCACAGGAAAATTGGAAAGGTATGCTATTAATTTCTGTTACTGAGAGTTTGTAAACTACTAGAAATCATCTTGCTGCTGTAATATTTCCTTTTTGTGAATAAAGTCTCAGTGTGTGAAGTAGTCATTTTCTGCAGTTAACTACTGGAGATATATCTGGAGTGTTACAGAACTCTGTTTTGCTTTTACATAGGACCAAGAACTCTTCTTCTTTCATGATTTGAGTCCTGGAAGCTGCTTTTTCCTCCCCAGGGGTGCCTTTCTTTATAACACACTCACAGATTTCATACGAGTAAGTATATACAGATTTAATTTCAAACAAGTTTAATGCTGATTGTTGATCTTAAGTGATAAGCTATTCATAACACTGAGCTGTCCTTGGAAAGATACGCATCTATGTATGTAAACATATGCCAGATTTTCCCTAGGATTTTACAGCTCAAACATTTTTCAGAAACAGGACATAGGAAAGCATTCTTACCTAACATGCTTTTTCCAGATGTGTGAAACCTACATGTGCAGTAGTCATTTACTTTCCCAGTAAACAGCCATCTTAAGAAAACAGTTAAAAAATAAAATAAAGAAATCAGGCTTTTGCTTGTAGAAAACTGTATCATCTTTTAAATGTTTTATTTGTTTTATAGGAGGAATATCGTAGGCGTAATTTTACTGAAGTTGTATCTCCAAATATCTTCAACAGTAAACTCTGGGAAGCTTCTGGGCACTGGCAGCACTACAGTGAAAATATGTTCTCTTTTGAGATAGAGAAGGAAACTTTTGCCCTTAAACCGATGAACTGTCCAGGACATTGGTTAGTACTTTGAGTTGAAAACCTTCTTATTTTACTGGATTTATCCCTTGTGGGGCTGAGGGGAAATCAAATGGAGTATCGATACATGTTACGTAAGTATGCAGTAGATTACTAAGCAACTAGTAAGTCCGGAGAGCTCCCTGACAGTGTCACAAGGGAGACCAAATAAAATTCTTGTAGGAAAATCTTAAGAGTAAGTCTATACTAAATGAGCTAGGTTTGTGTGAGATAATACTAGTCTGTACCAGTAGCAAATACAAATTATGTTGGTTAGAGAGGGACATGGGATACGGTGTGTCAAAAGCAGGTACAGATTAACAAGTTGTGATTTTATTCTCACTTTTTTTTCTAGGTGGTCTTTAGCAAGACTTTCAAAGTACCTTCCTTTCTCCATTTGCCTGTCTTTTTTGATGAGGATAACCTGAATGAATAAATGCTTAAAAATGCAAATACTATGTATATTGATCATTAGTTTCTGTGTTGTCTTAAGTCTTCTTTAAGAAATGTAAAAGCAGGGCTCCGTTGTGTTCCTTCTAGCTTGATGTTTGCCCATCGCCCACGGTCATGGAGGGAAATGCCTCTTAGACTTGCAGATTTTGGAGTTCTTCACCGAAATGAACTCTCTGGGACTTTAAGTGGCTTGACTCGTGTAAGGCGCTTCCAACAAGATGATGCTCACATCTTTTGCACAATAGAACAGGTAAAAACAAAACAAACAAACAAAAAAGCTATCCCACCTCTCCAACAGAGACTGACATAAAAAAATAAAAATCCCCAAAGTATCTCCCAAATTCCCCAAAGATTCCCTAAGTATTTTCACTCCAGTTGCATCATTTGTGTTTTATAACATAATGCTGCATTTGATATTTGTGTTAGGTTTAGGTGCTTCCTTCTTAGTCTTATATATATGTATAATGCATATATATTTTTTTTCCCTTGAGAAATATGTATTGGGCAAATACAACCCCAAAATGTAAAATCTTTTCCTTCCCTCATCTTCCCCCCTGCTTCCAAAAACAAAACAGCTGCTGATCGTGTTTTACTTGTCATAGTATGGCAATTGTTGAATAAATTGTTGAATAAATATTTAATTCTCAGTGAAGACCCAGATCATGCAATTTGGCTTTGGAAGCCTGAGCCTAACAAAAATATACTTTTCTTTCCCTGCTTTCAAACCGAAGTACCTCAGTTTTCTCTTACTTTGATTTGGTTTGTAGGATGTAATTTTCATATGTGATCATTTTTATTTAGTAGCTTCTTACTCTGATTATGAAGAATTCAGCAAATCCAATTATATCTTAATGTAAATAAATGTAAATAAAAATTTTTTCCTGTATTTTCATTTCAAACTACTTTATTTTGCTTATATTTAAGATTGAAGAGGAAATTAAGGGCTGTCTTGATTTCTTGAAGTCAGTTTATGCTGTCTTTGGCTTTACCTTTCAACTGCATCTTTCAACAAGACCAGAAAAATATCTAGGAGATTTAGAGATTTGGGATCATGCTGAAAAGGTAATTAATATTTTAAAAAACAAAAACAAAACATCTTTTAATATTAATATTTGCAAAAGTGGATAGAAGTAGATATTTAAGTTTTCATGTTGAACAATGAAATTGTATAAATCTGATGCTGAATATTGTCCTTAATAGAAATACATGTTGGAAAACTATCAAACATGTAGGAAGTGTGGTGTTATTTGTTTTGTTTGTTTGTTAATAAATCTTTCATTTCTGTGATTAGCAACTTCAAAACAGCTTGAATAACTTCGCAGCACCGTGGACGTTGAATCCAGGAGATGGAGCATTTTATGGTCCTAAGGTTAGTGAATCAGTATTTTAATACAACTTTGGGCGATGGACAAGAATACAGACAACATGTAGACAAACTGTATCAGGTAACTGTGTTAATTTGTTTCACAGATTGATATTAAAATTAAAGATGCTATTGGCAGATACCATCAATGTGCTACTATCCAACTTGACTTCCAACTACCCATTCGATTTAATCTTACTTACGTTGGGTGAGTGGTTAAGCTACTTATCTTCCTCTTCAAACTTAAAAAAAAAAAAAAAAAACAGAAACAAAAAATGATCTGTAATTCCCATAAACTGAAATGTATTAATGCTCTATTGTGCACGTAATTGTCTGCATCTAAGTAGCCTGTGTGGTTTATGAGGGGAAACATCTGTAACATCTGTGAGAGGCCTAAATCATGAACTTGAACATTTTTTCACAGTATAGTGGTTTAACGATAGCTGACTTTAATTGTAAATGCCATTGATTTTAGGAAAATTTGATTATCTGTCTTGTCTACCAGTTATCAAGACAACTGATCATGTGGCTCAGTACTCACTTTCAGCCTAGTCATTGTGTCTCCTTTTAAAACTTAGGAACATGTGCCCATGCCAGTAGCTACAGGCGTGATTATTTTAAGTCACTGTGATTATTGAATATTCCTTTAGAAGCCTAGGTCACTTAAAGTATGTTATTAATGAAAATGGCAAACTTTGCCTAGTATAAATCACTAGCTTTCTTTTTCCATGACTAGTAGAATCAAAAGAATTAGTAGGATTGTGTGTGCATGATCTAAGAGAAGTGTGTTTTTGAACTTTTCTTATTCTTTTTCAGTAAAGATGGCGACGATAAGAAAAGACCAGTGATTATTCACAGAGCTATTCTGGGATCTGTGGAGAGAATGATAGCTATTCTAGCAGAAAATTATGGAGGAAAATGGTATGTGGCACAAATGCAGTTCTAAGAAATGTTTAACAGCATAGCTGGAAAATTTAGATCCTCCCTAATGGCCCATAAATTATAATAATGCAGAATGATTTCCCTAGGGTTTTCTCAAAATTAGGTAAGATAACAAGAAAAGAAGTCTAATTTTACAGTCAGAATTGTGTATTGTTCTATTATTAGCTCATGGTTAGAAATTGAGTTTTATGAGATAACAATTGCAATTGCACATGTTTGTTTTGCATTTTACTTGTTCCTTTTGTCCTCAGAAATCATGCTATTGTACTGGGAAAATGTACAAATGGGCATATGTAAAGTAGTTACTTATACAGACATAAATTAGCATAGATATGCCAAGAATTTTTTTCATTAGTAAGTTGTTCTACTTCATCTTGAATTAGCTCTAAAGCTCTCTCTTCATTAATGGATCGAATGATTAAGGAAGAGTGAATTCTCACTTTCAAACACAGACTGTCCACCTAGTACTGTCAAGTTATATAAAAAACGAAAGTGAAAATTATGTGAAAATTTGTAATTTTGTTTAAAATTGTGAAATCACAAAGTGAACAGAAGGTCAAAGTTCTGCCTATGTCATTTTACTGGAATCAATTTATTTGCTATTTCATATGAATTGGCAATTATGAAGGTAACTTTATACAACATCCTTAACTTGAATAAGTATTTTTATGAAATAAAGAAAATAATATTGGGGAACATTTCCATGGATATGAATGAAAATGTAAAATAGACATTCATATTTTTTTTGTCATGCTTGCCAGGCCATTCTGGCTGTCTCCACGGCAGGTCATGGTTGTGCCTGTGGGACCTACTTCTGAGGAGTATGCACGGCAGGTGAGAGTAGAGCCTTTTGTAGCAAGCTATTTTAATACCTCCTTAAATAGCTGTCCTAGAACAAAGAATGAATGCTTTAATAATCTGGAAGTCATTTGCAGGTGAATTTTTCTGTACCTTCTAAAACTTGCTTCAACCTGAGAAAGGGAAATATAACTAAATATTTTGGGTTCTGTTACCATTACATAACTCATAACTAGTTGTGGGAAAAAATATTCTGTGCCACATGCCTTACATTCTAACAAATATTTCATTATAGAACCATCTGCTTAATGTAGGGGTAGACATATTCCCAGTGTCTATACTCTTGACTACATTACATTTGAGCAGGGTTGTTTTCTACTCGCCCCTCCTCCCCCTTTTTCTTTAGTGCAAGCATAAATGGTTTTCTTCCTTCACCTTTCTCCTTTTCTTCTTTCTGTGACTGAGTATGCATTTTTTGGCATTCAGCAGTGTAACTGTCTGAGGAGATTAGCAAATGTTTGATACGGATATTATATTGTATTCCTTCTAACAAGGAATTGTTAAGCCTTGAGGTCTTGTCATGCCCTTAAGGGTGTGTGCAGTTTTCTTCAAAAAACTTAATTGACTTCATTAAAACAACTGTTCATAACAGCAAAATTATGCACTTATGTGATTTATTGGAAGGATTAGAGTATGTACAAGATCACGTTGTAGAATATACACTAATGTTAAAGTAATTTTATTTTTTTTAGGTGTGCAGTGAGTTTTTTGAAGCAGGATTTATGTCAGATGTGGATCTAGATCAGAGCTGCACGTTAAACAAGAAAATTAGAAATGCACAGCTGGCTCAATATAACTTTATCTTAGGTAACTTCAGTATCTTATGTTTCTGAATATCATTTAAGTTTTAATGTTGAGTATAGAGTTTGCCTAGACTCACTTTGTAAAGTAAGTTGTCAGTTTAATATTGTTTCTGATGTGTCTTGCAGTGGTTGGAGAAAAGGAGAAAGCAAATAATGCTGTCAATGTGAGAACAAGAGACAACAAGGTTCATGGAGAAATTTCAGTATCTTCTGCTATTGAAAAACTAAAGAAATTTAAGAATTCACATATTCCAAATGCAGAAGAAGAATTCTAATGTTGCTGTTAGGAAAAAAAATATGTATTAGCTGCCCATGTGAAATAGTGTTGCTTTCCTCCTTTGCAGCAGTAATGCTCATCTGAAAGAATTTGCAGCTAATGGGTGCACAAAACAAGGAAATGTAGCAATGTTGGTGCTTGAAGAATAGCATGAGAATACAAATGCAACTGGTAATTCTTAACAATCCTGTGGGACTCCAACCTGTGGTAGTTGCAGAGGTTTTTCTTAAAAAAAAGTCTTACACTTGTATTAAAATATGTTTATTTGACTGTGTAAATGAATCAGAGCTGCACTAATTCAAGCAACAGGAGGCAGGGAAATGTACTGGCTGCTGCTACTGCTGCTGAACTACCTCAGTCACATAGCAGTTGCCTAACTGATGTGGCCTGAAATCCAAAGCTTCACCCGTGGGTTTCATTTTTTTTTCTAACTCCAAATTATGTCAAATATGTATTTTTGGAGTAGGAGGAAAATAGCTTCTCTGCTGAAAATCTCTGCATCTCTGTTGAAAATCTCAGTGAAAGAAGGCACTGAATGGGCTGGTGGGCTGTTTGCTATAAATGTGATTGCCAAGAATGAAGTTGAATTAACCACTATATCTGTGTGTGCAAAGTGCTTTATTTTTGCCTGTTTGCTGTTTGTTTGGCTGTTTAAAAACAAGCAAAAAAAAAACCCACTAAATTCACCTTTGGAAAACCTTTGCATGTAATTTATTGATTTGCTTGCTTGGGATACTGAGTGCTAAAAAGGTATGGGTGACATAATGTTCATTGTTTTTCATTTTAAGTATGATGGAATATAAATTGATTATATTTATCTGACTTAATTGTTTATGCTTATAAATGACTTAAAGTTAGTGATGCAAGCAATTGAATCTTTTTTTTTAGAACTGAGTTTTAACCATTATTTTTTTCACTTGCATATGCCCTTTCTTAGCAACAAGGCTGAGATCTTGCTCAGTGTTACTCAGTGATGTAAAGTATACAACTGTAGTTAATGATTCACGTATCACTGAAATGAAACAGAAGGTAGTTTGATACACAAATGTCCTACAAATACAAATCTACTGTTCCCTTTTGTCTGCCACTTGTGCAGACTTAAGTTCAGTGGGTCTATTTTTGGCATGGTGTTAGTCTTGTGAATCAATTTTTGCCAACTGATTATCAACAAATTAAAAAAAAATGAAGGAAGAAGTGCTGGGAAAGCTTTCTCTTCAACTCATAATGTGGGGTACCATTTTTAACAATATATTTTTGTGTGTGAAATCTCATGTTTTGTTTACCATACATAAAGTAAGATGTGTTTAGACTCCAGAATTAAAACCTTCATTTTTTTAAAAAAGTGAATTTCTAGGATTTTCAAATACAAGACTTCTTAGCACATATTTTTGTGGTAGCCATTTCAGCTTTCAGATAAACTGCAGCAGTGGCAGAGGTCACTGAAGGCTGTAAATTAAAGGAAGTAGTATAAATCCGTGCTCTGCAGGGTGACGTAGGTAGAGAAAAGGACAGGTACGTAAAGGAAGGGGAAAGAGAGCACTGTCCATGAGAGGTAGTCTGAAGTGCTAACCACCATCATGAGGATCTTGATGAATAAAATTTGAAAAGATTATAGTACTGGAAGAAGGGTCAGTAAAAAAGAAGCTATTTATTTTTTTAAATAAAATCTCCCCCTGCCCTGTGAGAGGGGGAGATGGTGGATCTGGTAACCGACTCAGTCAAATCTTTGTTATTTATTTATTTATTTTTTGCTCCTGCGGGCCCATTTTTGGTCAGCAGGTTCTTCCTCTACTTTGAGGCCATGGTCAAATGTGAGTGCAAGGGCAGGCCGGGGGCTGCCTGCGGCGCTGTGTCCCCTCGCTGTGCCATTTTCTCCGTCTTGTACCAGGGCGCGCATAAACCTCCAGCGCCTCGCTCCCCCTCCACGCTAATTCCCCTCACGGCGGCTGTGCCGGGGGTGCTGCAGCGGCCTCCCCGTCCCGAGGCGCTTCCCCCTCAGCCGCAGCCGCTCCTGCCTCGCCCCTCCCAGCCGCGGGCCTCGGCCTCGCCCCGTCACCGCCCCGCGGCGGGCAGGGCCGGGCCGTGCGGGGAGGCGGTGCGGACAAGATGGCGGCGCTGGCGGGGCTGCGGTCCCTGCGGCGGCTCGGCGGCCTCGCGCTCTTCTTGTCGCAGCTCTACGTCCTCTCTGGCCGCGGTGAGCCTGGTGCTGGCACCGCCTTGCTCCCAGCGCCCCGGGGCCGGGCGGCGGCGGGCGGGGGCGCCGGGCGGGGGCACGGCTCGCTGCGGGAGGCTGCGGGCTGCGGCCCTGCCCGCCGGTGGGGGCCGTGCTCCCGGCTGCCCTCAGCCCGGGGCCGAGCCGAGGAGGGTGCGGTGACCTCCCGCCGGGAACCGGGGGCTCCTGGGGCAGGGCGGCGGTAGCTTCCGCGGCGAGGGGCGAGGTGTGAGGGCAAAAGCTCTCCCCGGCACTGCGCGGGCGGCAGGGGCGCTGCCCCGGGCACGGCCCCGCAGCCGCGGTGGGCAGCCGGCCCCTCGCACTGCGCCATCGGGAGGCTTTGTTCGGCACCGCGTCAGCGTGAAGTAGGCTTGCTGGGCGATGTGTGTAGTCCTCCAGAGGGATGAGGCTGAGCTGAAACAAACGTGACTTGTCTGAAAGGAACGAATCAGTTCCAGTGCTCGTCTTAATGTGAATGTCCTGTGATTTGTAAAACAAGAAACCATATTTGTATGTATTTTCTTTGTCGTTATATTTTGCATTGTATTATGGAACCAGTATGCTGAAATCAAACTGTTTCTGATGGATTTTATTCTAAAAATATCATTTTTCTTTTTTTTTTTTTTTAGCAGGATCTTTGATGACCACGAAGCATTCACAGCCCCAATCTACGTTTGCAAAAAGTCTTACTTCAACAAGTACAAATACTCCCAATTTTAAGACAACAGGTACAATGTTATATTTTATTTTTTTATTTTTTTTTTGTTCTGTGGGCCGTCTTCCTCTGAGTCGTGAGTCCAGTACTAAAGTCCTTGGATTCTGTCTGAGAAACCTGTGCACTCAATCACGTGATTAAAAAACATTGTAGTGTTAACACATTAAGAATTACTTCTAAATGACATTAACAACTAATTTGGATGATATAATTAGGTTGTACATATAAAATATTACAGGTAGAAAATGGTTAGTTACACTGCCATTGTGGTTCATGTGTTTTACACTCATTTTGGATGGTAGAAGTTCTTGAAAGACTTACACATTCTGCAAGAAGTTGTTACTGTTCCTTAGCCAATGTAACTGCAGTTTTTGTAAATCATTGAAGAGCACATCTAGGTAACAGTGTTTCAGCCAGATAACAATTTAAGAGGTGATTTTGTGTATGAACACATACAAAGCTGTTAACTTAGTCCTGAACCAAAGGGAGGTTACACGTGTGGGCTTGTTTCTATGCCAAAACTGATTACTTCTGCTGAGAATTACCAGCTGAAAGACACTCCATGTTAACCCATGTTAAGCACTGTTCTGGTGTTGTACTGTATGGTGTTGCTGCACTGTCCTGCACAGAGCTTCTCAAGATCTTTGCAGGTTGCTCTGCTGTGTCCTGTGGATAACTTGGATTCTGTTCACTGTATAGTAAGGAAAACCTTGTGCACATTGTCAGTGCATATGTGTGTGTGTATATGTAGAGAGATTATATGATTTTTATTTTTTTTTAATTTTATTAATGTATTTTACCTTTCAGAAAGTACAGAAATTCCATCTTATGTGACTAAATGTCCTAGTAACGGACTTTGCAGTAGATTGCCACCAGACTGTATGACGTGTAACACAAACTATTCTTGTGTATATGGGAAGCCAGCCACTTTTGATTGCAAAGTCAAGCCACATGTTCACTGTGTTGTAAGTAACCTATTACTTTTAAACACAATTTTCATTAATTTAATTGAAGTGTGGCAAGTTGTCATAAAACAAATCTTTTTTAAAAAATTATTATTTTTTTTAAAGAGTTTGCTGAACTCTTACATAGGCAGATTAACAGTTTTGAAATACATTTAATCTGATTCAACTACAGGCTGTTGGTGGAGAGGCAGATCTCCCCTTCTCTGGGTTGTGTTTCTTGCATTGGATCTTTTTGTCATGCAGCCACATGACTGAGTTAAATCAGCTTGCTGACCAATGAAAACTGAATCATTTTGAGAATGGGGAGGCTAAATCAAAGGTACAAACTGATCTTAAGGATGAGACAGAACAAGTGAGAACAAGCTATTTGTCAGCAGCTTCGGTTAGATTAGAGGAAGCAATAATATTAAAACTGTGCTGAATACCTCTTTGTCAGCTTTCTCATGTTGATTTTCTATAGAACACGGAGGTAGTAAAGAGCGAGTAACTGCCATTTTGCTCAAAATGTCCGTCTATGAAATGTCATTTGATACTGAATGCTGACCTTTTTGTATTATTAATGAAGTGATAATATTGTCCTTCTGTAGGATCAGAATAACCATGAGCAGGAGAACTTTACAATTAACATGACATGCCAGTTTTGCTGGCAGCTTGCAACAACGGATTATGTATGTACCAATTCTACAAACTGCATGACGGTTTCTTGTCCACGACAGCGATACAATGCCACTTGTACAGTGCGGGATCACATTCATTGTTTAGGTAAGGCAGGGTAAAGAAGATTTTGTTCTAAAATGTCTTAACATTTTTATAGAGGGTCAACACAATGGTTGTTTATAGCAGTTACAGTATCTTGATTGGTCTATTTTTTCTATGGTTACATTTTAGTTTTTACTTTTAAAAGTGACACCTAATTGTATATGTTGTTTTTTAGGACTGATTGTATACCTTCATGTGAGAGAAATAGGTCTATTTTATTTTTGTCCCCTTCTATGAATCAAACTAATTTGGACAACATTAATAGAAGCAATTTCAAATGTCTCAGCAGGACAATTAAAAATGTCATGCTGATTTCCCCCAGGTAGTTAAATGTTTCCTGTTTATTTGTTCAATTACCTTGCATGTTCTCTGGTGTGAGAGAAAGATTGATGGAACAGGGGACTGTGGAGTATAGGCATTTTTAACAGTGCTTGTTTCAATTAGTGTCAACCCTTTTAGGCTCTTGTTAGAGAAATACAGTAAGCTTTTGCTTCACATGTCATGTTCTTACTCATTACGTGATCTTTGTCTGTTGCATTAAGGTTTGAACGTTTTCTAATGTTTAGGTAATCGAGTCTTTCCAAAGATGCTCTATTGCAACTGGACTGGAGGTTATAAGTGGTCTACTGCCTTGGCGCTAAGGTACACAAGAACTATTAGAGAACTTAAAGTTAAAATGTGTATTATTATAAACATACTATGTATAAAATCTTCAGTCTGCTTTTCTGCTCAGTGGGTGTTTTTAATGGTGTACTGAGTACCGCATAGTTAATATAGCCTGGTTTAGGGTTTGGAGGCGTATGATGCCAGAAGATTTCATTTACAATATTTGCTGTCTTAAGTAGAGCTTGAAAGAAAATATTTTTTTTACCCTATTTCTGTATCCAATGTACTTTCTCCAGTGCATGTGCAAATGCTTCTTAGGCTTCACAAGTGATTCTTTTTTTCTGAGTAGTGAGGACGTGTGTTCTTTTATTCTGTATGGTGTCAAATGAGGTATAATGCTCAGAAAATTCTGTACACTTTCGATGTTGCCACCCCTTTGTAATATGCTTAAAGTAATTAGGGCTGAAAATTAACCGAATTACTTCTTGGCATCTGAAATGAAAGCAGCTATTTCTGAATTTGATAGATACCACTGAGCTGTGTATAGTTGGCTTACACTTGTTAAGACTTCTTTACAAAGTGTTACAGCTAGAAGTGCTTTAAAAGGGAAGATTGTTGCATTTTTAAATTATTAGGGAAGAGACCAGTGTAGCAGTTTTGAAATAAACTGTTTAGGTGATTTTTGACGTATTAAGCCATTAGAGCACCACAATAGTGATTTGAAAGTAAATGAAGTTCTTTGCTCGTACTACCTTTTTCATTAAATTTTAGTACTTCAGAAATGATAAATTAGGTAGTAAGAGTCTGTGTTCCCTAAGACAAAGATATAATAACACTCTGATTAAGAACATGATCTAACACACTTTCCTTTATAGCAAGAGTTGTTCACTCTACCACCAGCTGGAGAAATTAATCACTGCACGAATACTGCATGGGGCCGAGTGTACCATTTGGTTCTGTGTTTCTATAGCTTGTGTGTTTGTTTGTTTAAGTTTCTGCCAGGTTAGAAAAGTAGAGAGACAGATTTTTATGTTTGAGAATTTTGGTTGTTATTGCTTGTCATGAATGACAAACTCAAGTCTCTGGATAATGTTAATTGGCTAAGAATGCTTTTTTATCCAAAAGCTTACTTGGTGACTCATCTCTTTTTGTACAAAAAATAAGTTTCTTGCACAATGTAAAACAGAACTATCATCAGTTTGTAGGTTGATCAGAAAGGTGCAACAGAAAAGAAGTACAGAGAAAAAAGTGTATCACAAAAATTGAGTTCAGCTAAAAATCATTAAATCCTGTTTTCGTTCCTATAGCATCACCCTTGGTGGATTTGGAGCAGATCGTTTCTATTTGGGCCAGTGGCGGGAAGGTCTGGGAAAACTCTTCAGCTTTGGTGGACTTGGAATATGGACACTAATTGATGTGCTACTCATTGGTGTGGGCTATGTGGGACCTGCAGATGGTTCTCTTTATATTTAAATGTAGATGCAACATGTTTCAGAGGGGAGTAATTGTGTGGAAAAGGCTCTAAGGAGAAGAACGTAGAAATTTGAGCCGTTGAGTTAGAACAAAGAACAGCTGTTCTTTTTATGTGCATATATTTTAATGTACAGTATCTGTACTTAGTTTGCCTTTAACTAAGGTAAAATAAAAGAGTGGATCACTAAGTTGACATTCATTTCCTTTCTTTTATGGACATGCTATTTTTCTATGAAAAAAGTTGAACAGTTAGCTGGATTCTGCACTGTTGAGCTTGGATGGTCTGTCAAGCATCAAAACAGATGTAAGCTACCTTGAATATCGAGTTGTTTACTTCATATTGTATCTCTGAGTTTAACTTACTTAAACATGTCAGTAATATATTTTTTTTGTATTTGTGGAAGGATAATTTCTTTGCCTAAGGTACTCTAGCAGTATGTAGAGCACCCTGTTTTGTGATCTTAATTACGTTTATCTCTGTTTTGGGGCATAGCAAGACATTTGCTTAGTGACTTGTTGACTGAAAACTGCGAGGTTATAGGATTACATTGCACTAACACTAAAATCTAAATATGAAATGAAATACCTTTTAGGATTATGCCAGGATGTCTGTATTTAGCTTGGGTTCGAGTGGAAGGTACTTTTATTCTTGTGCTAGCAAACTTGCAAGTTAATTACAAAAAAAATTAAGGGGAGGGGGTGGGGGAATATAACCAATATAATCCAGTTCAGACTCGTAGCGCTGCGTTTGGGGACGAAGTACCACGGTCAGGGCAGGGGCCGGGCCGAGTGCTGCGGGTGCTCCCGCCCGTCCCGGCGGCCCTCCGCCGCCGCTTGTCGCTTCTCTCGAATAAAGTGCAGCCGTACCGGCACCTCGCCTTCCTTGTCGTTCTTGGGGACTCGCCTCCTGCCGCGGCGCTGGGGCTGGAGGGGCCGGCCCCGGGGGCGGGCAGCCGCCGTGACACCGCCCCCCGGGCACCGCGCCGACATGGCGGCCGACCGGGAGCGGGAGCGGGACCGGGAGCGGGAGCTGCGCTTCTACCGGGAGCTGCCCAAAGTGGTGAGCGCCGGGCACCGGGGGCTCAGCGGGGGAGCGGCCGGCCTGGCGCTGCCCGCCCCTCAGCCGTGTGGGGCCGGCGGGCTCGGGCCGACCCACCGGGCCCCCCCTTCCCCTGCTCCCCTGTTCCCGTAGAGCTTTTCCGTAACGCCCTCTGCCGAGGCCCGCCGGTCCCTTGTCAGGCGCTGGCCGTGGTCGCCTCCCCGGCTCGCTGCGGCGCTCCCGGCCGTCCCTGTAGCACCGCCGGCTGAGCGTGCCCCTTGCTTCTCGCCCTGTTTTCGGCCGGGGCCTGCCCGCGATAAGGCCTTGCCCGAGGGGCGCGGTTGGGGCGCTCCACGGCCGCGCTATCGGCCGCACCACGCCGGGCTCCACAGGGCGGCCCGGCCCGCTCCTCCCCGTCAGACGCGGGCTGAGGGACCTGCCCTCGGCATCCAGCTGAGCTCCGCCGGGTGCTGGGCTTGTAAGGCTGCGGTAGGGTTGAACCTCTCGGTACGTGCCAGCTGCGGCTCCTGCTGGGCCGTTGGAGGGAGTCGCGCACCGCCACAGTTCGATAGGGTGATGTGAGCCCTTCTCTGCTTGTGGATTTCACTCTTCAGCAATCTGAAAAGTAATATCTTACAAAGCCAGAATTAAATCTTGAGAGAGTTACGTTTTCAAATTGCTTTCCATTCCAAACCTTCAAGAAGCATTTCATCAAGTTTTTCTTACCCCACTGAGAAGGGCGGGATGCCAGGTGGGTCTGTGTAGCGAGGCATATGCTTTGCAGACGGGTTTTGAACAAGTTGGGAGGGCACTAGGGAACTGTTTCATACATCAGGTGCCAAGAGATCATAAGGAGGAACAGAGATGAAGTGAGGAATGGAGTTGAGGATCTGGGGTTTGGATCTGTCAGTCAGGTTGACAAGAGAAAGTCAGGCAGAAATCAGTCTTAGGCAGCGGAGGGCAATTAGTCCAGGTGCTGTTAATGGGTTGAGACTGCATCTTGCTGGATTTCTGGTGTGAGTTAAGGCTTCAAAGTATCGAGAAAAAAAATAGTCGGGCAGATTAGCGCCAATTAGCTGGAGAGCTCTTTCCTAAGCTAGCTGTGCACCTGGTGAGGTCAGTGCTAACAACAGCCCTCTGAGTGAGAGACAGATATGACAGTCTTAGCTATACTTGTGCATGTGAAAGTGTGAGGAAGCAGTTGTTAGCCAAACGTGGAGATAATTGTTATTTTCCAACTTGGAGCGAAACAGTAATGTAAGATACAAGAACGCTAACACAAACAAGGTGTAGGAGCCCTACTTTTCACTTAAAAGAAACAAATCCATGATGTATTTCCCCCCCTAGGAACTTCATGCGCATTTGAATGGCTGTATCAGTTCTGCCACAATGAAGAAGCTTATGGCCCAGAAACCATACCTTCAGATCCAGAATGGAATGACTATGATTGACAAAGGGAAGAAAAGAACCTTAGATGAGTGAGTAGATACGTGTGTGTGAGAGATGAACATTTACCAAGTGTCTTTTAATTTAATTGAAAACAGAACTGTATGGCCTTGTATACTGACTGCAGAAAATATGTATTGAAGTCTTATTATAGTAAAATCTGTTTGATTTTTTCTAGTTGTATCTATCTAAGAGGTGACTTTAGATCACTTTTTGCAAACACATTTGTGAACAAAACGTAAATCTTGTGTCAATATTTTCTCTTGCTAAAGTACTGTTACCTTCTACAATCAAAAATCGCTTCTAAGATTGTCTTGATTGCCCTATAAGGGAAAATCCAACATGTAATTTAAGCTACAAATTGGTTAATTGAACACTGAGTATGTTTTCAAGATATAGGTGTCTTTTTTTCTTTGAATACTCATTTTTCTGTTCAATCTTTATTTTATTTTTTAACTTTTTATTTTAGATGTTTTCAGATGTTTCAGATCATCTATCAGATTACCACTAGGGCTGAAGATATTTTACTGGTAAGCTAATTAAGATTTAGCTTCAAACAAACAAGCAATATGCAAAGTCAAAATTGGTTGGTTTAACAGCATTGGTTTCCAAGTAACAATATCAACATTGTTCCCTTCAATTGGAAGTCAAATTTACTAGTGTAAGACACGTTAATTTTGAAATATGGGATTTTATATAACTTTTCAGTTTGATATATTTTTGAAAGCAGTGAGCTTCCAGTATGGTGGTCAGTATTACCACTCAGATGGTTAGACTGCTAGTGTCTTGAAAATGCGATGTCTGTTCATCGTTAGCAAAGCTTCAATTTACCACACCTTCCTTTATCTTCTTTGGCTCATTATATACCATGACTACATAACTAGGATGTTTACCATGGATTACAATATTGACAAGAAGAGTGGTTGTGTGATCACAACAGAGAAGAAAGTGGTGTAGTGTCCTCTTTCTTCCTCATGTAAAAGGACTTCTAGGAAGCCCGTTAGAAATTGGAGAAAGATGCAGTATCTGTGAAAGGGGTTATGAGTGTGCCAGCTGAGGAGTGCTCTTGTTCAGACGTGGAAATTCTCGTTTGTTGTAACTCTTTCTAGTGTCTGTGAGGGAACTGAAGGTACCTATCATGGGTAGTATTTTCAGGGACAGGGAGTGCTGGAAACACACGGGCCTGAACTTTTGTAAGTGTTTCATGCCAAAAGGTAAGTAGGTCTTTCTGTTGTAAAAGAGAATATAAACAATTATAAGGGTTACTTTCATGATGTTGAATATACTGTTTCTTATTCAGATAACTAAAGATGTTATTAAAGAATTTGCTGATGATGGTGTCAAGTATCTGGAATTAAGGAGCACTCCTAGAGAAGAAAAGTCCACAGGTATAGTCTGTTCTAGTTTTTAATTTTTAAGTCTGATGTACTATAAGACTTAGTTCAGATTATGCTAATAACAAGGAAGTCAAATTCAGTTGGTTCAATAAAAATTATTTTAAATATGAAAGCAAAGATTTAGTGAAGTAAAAACATGTCACTTCGCTATTAGATTTTCGGGGATGAAGAGGTGTTGGTTATAATTCCATTATCCAAGAATTTGGGTTATTCACTTCACTGTGACATCTGAATGTGCTAATATGTTTAATAGCTGATATATTTTATTTCTATTTCTCCATCTTTTATTTTGTTTTATATATAGTTTAACAGAAATGCATAAGAGAAGTCGTATTGCTACATTCTGATTCATAATAAGTTACTTTTCCTAGATGCTTTGGAGGAGGCTTAATCCAAATATATGTTCAAAGTTAAACTGTATTTAGAAATTGAATTAGAACCATGTAAATTAGAAAACTATGGAGTAAAATCAAAGATGCAAACTGAAACTAGAGAGTTGGGTCTGCGGCATAATAAAATTAATTCAAATATGTTGATTCCAAATGTGTACATGTGTTTGTAGGTATGACCAAAAGGATGTATGTTGAAACTATACTTGAGGGTATAAAGCAATGTAAAGAAGAAGGCTTGGATATAGATGTAAGGTAAATAAAGCACATGGAGTGCTTCTGCTTGAAGGTTTTGTTTAGTCTGATACTCAGTCATGGTTTGCAGAGAGATTTACAAATTAGTATAGAAAAGAAAACAGTGTCTAAACCAGATTAAGTTTAGTGATTTCTGTATATGTAATTTTTATTAGCATACAATTTGACTAATAAAAGCTTTTTTACAGAAAGTCACCTGTAAAATGGAATGGAAACATAATTCATATGGAATCCTTTTTTTTTTAATCTTCCTTTTATACTTTTAGAGAATAAAAGTGGATGCAACCTTTCAGCTCTAATACTGTTCAGTCTCTGCAATGTTTTCAGGAGCCGTGCTTTTGAAGGAAATTGCATTAAATAGTCTTTTTCAGGGCCTACGTTCATTGCAAGATTTTTATCGGAGTAGCTGCACAAGCAACCTGCAGTAAAGGAGAGGTAGTTAAAATTAACAGAAAGGTTTTACAAGATGTCAGTGGTTGCTTATGGGCAAAGAATCTGCATGGCTCTCTTATTTTTTCAGTAGCAAGCAATTAGATTTATTTGTGTAAGCTGAAGATTTTTCATTTTTCCTGTGTGCCTTTCTGAGAGGTTGCTCACCTGATGCTGCAGGCTGCAAAAGAGCAATGTATTGTTCCCTGCCCTCCCTCTCACCATGGCTGCTGCATTTCACAGGGTCATATCTTGATCTGATATCCCTCTGCATTTTGGTGCCTTCATTCCTTGAACAGTTTCTGTACAATTATTCTCTGTAGTCAACCATGAAGGAAGTGAAGTGCCATTTTTATTGGTATGAGATTTGCTGGTCTCTTGACACTACAACTTGTATTTTACCAGACATGTACGCTTATCTCCTAGATTATTGATAGCAATAAACAGAAGAGGTGGCCCGGCAGTTGCTAAGCAGACTGTTAAACTTGCTGAAGAATTCCTTCTTTCCACTGATGGAGTTGTAGTAGGACTTGATCTCAGTGGTGATCCGACTGTAAGTTTTTGTTCTGTTTTGATCTGTCCTTGAAGACAAATATTTAATATTGTGTAACAGCAAGCAGTTCCAAAAATACTTTGTTCCTTTAAGTTTTTGTCCTATGTTTGTTACTAGTTTGATT
Source organism: Anser brachyrhynchus (assembly GCF_964034855.1). Classification (NCBI taxonomy): domain Eukaryota; kingdom Metazoa; phylum Chordata; class Aves; order Anseriformes; family Anatidae; genus Anser; species Anser brachyrhynchus. The sequence goes on along the minus strand of NC_137706.1, from coordinate 5,437,070 downwards.
GACTTGCTCATAATTTTGATACCAGGTTAATCCCTGTTGCTATATGGGAGAAAGAATCCCTAAACAAAGGATTTGTAGATTTTAACACTGAAAAAAGAGCCTCTGAAAAGCAGCATTTATCTGGCACGTGTCTGTTAGTAAATTGTAGCTGCAGATTGACTGTGTTGAAGTAAATGAAATACTGTTTTGAGTTGACATTAGTATAAACTTTGTTTAGATGCAACATATACTCTTGGGTATTAAACAAGCAAAAAAAAAATAAATAAATTTGGGGATAGCTGTCAAATTGAAATGAAATAGCTGTAGGTAGCAGTTATGGAACCAGTATCAAAATCAAGACGGTTGACTTATCACTCACTGTTGAGCATCATCTGAATTACTGATGTTTGGCCAATTTGACTAAATTGTGCCCATATAGCAGAACGTTATCTGATGTGCTGTGATCAAAAATGGAATAACAACAAAAGAAAAATAATTCAATGTAGCTGTATTTGAATTATTTTTTCACATTGCTAGGCTGTTAAATCATATAACTAGAGGAGTTCTGTAGAACAAGATGTAGAATGATGATGTGTTTCTGTCTTCAAGGCAGGACGTGGTCAAGATTTTTTGGAACCCCTCTCAGAAGCAAAAAAAGCAGGTCTAAAGCTGGCATTACATCTTTCAGAGGTAAAAGTTTTATCTATTTTAATTCTCTGTAATTCCTATTTCATAAAAACCTTGATGAAACTAACATTAACTTCTGTGGATTTTGAACTTTCCATGAAAAACTGATGCCCTGTAGTTTGGGGCATTTTTGACAAAAGAAAACAATGAGAAATCTTCAGCAATCATTTGTGAATGAAAACTGTCAAAATGTTTCTTACTGTGTTATACCTGGTGGGGTGGAGGCAGGTGTGAATTTGAAAATTAGAAACACTCCAGGAGATTCACTGTTCTTTTTCTGGTATTTTATTAGAAGGCATGTATAGTAAAAGTCATGCAGTTTCATGAGTAAAATTTTACTTTCTATTTGCTCTGTTTATATCAGTAGAATGAGTTGAACTTCTCCGTACAATGTGGTGAATTGGTGGCTAAAATTTACTCTGAGACTGATAAACACTGAAAGCATTTTAATTCCTTCAAGAAATCAGACATGATATATGTTGCAACACATCTGTTTGTATCTATATATGCAGTTTGAGGCCTCCAAATATAGGTACTTCAGAGTTTCAATTAGTGATTTTCTGCTACATACCCTTTTAAAATTATAGAATATGCCGAGTTGGAAGGGACCCGCAAGGATCATCGAGCCCAACTCCTGGCACCACACAGGTCAATCCAAAAATCCAGACCATGTGACTTAAGTGCACAATCCAAACGCTTCTTAAACTCCGACAGGCTTGGTGATGGCTTCTTTGCTTTATAATTCAACGTTGGGAGTCACTTTCATGCACTTCTTCTTTCTTTAGAGGGTAGCAATGCAGACATTTACTCTAATTAACACTTTCATTTTGATTAGATATGGTGTGAAAATAGAACTTGAACTCGGTTGTAATTATTTAATATGCTATTTTATGCCGCATTGACAGAATGTAAAATATATCCTCTCTAGATTCCAAATCAAGAAGAGGAGACTAAAGTTCTCCTGGGCCTGCCTCCGGACAGAATTGGACATGGAACATTTCTCAACTCTGCAACAACTGGTTCAGAAGAATTAGTGCCACTTGTTAGACAGAATCATATACCTATTGGTAAGAAAAAAATGTTAAGAAATTACTTGGTAATCTCTGGACTTCAGAATATTGTGCTTACTGCTGATCTGAGTAACTGATTTGTCTTTGACCAGCTATGACTTAGGAAACAATTAACGTGGCAGTGTATGTGAGAGAATTACCTGTGCAAGTATACTGGTGACACTTGCATTTTTGATGTATTTGTAGTGGCAATTGATGTCTCAAATGAAAAGGAAACTAAATCATAACCCTTGGTTACTATGAAAAGGCTGTGTGGTATTTGTGTATCTGATTTGCAAGCTCCCGAAGTTTTACACACAGCCAGTAGTTAAGAAAAAAATGGCTACTGAACTTTCCTCAGAAAATCTTTCAAAATATTTAAAGCACTGAAAATTAAGGAAACAACAGTAGTTGATTTTAATATTCATTTAGGGATAGAAGCAAGTCTAGTGTGTCAAAACCATATAATTTTGTTTGACATATATCCTTGTTTCTTCTTTTTTTTGCCTTAGAACTTTGCATGACATCAAACATCAAAACTCAGACAGTACCTTCCTGTGACAAACACCATTTTGGATACTGGTACAACATGGGCCACCCTGCAGTGCTCTGTGTAAGTTTTTTTATTTTAACCATGTATTTATACCAAGAGCAAAACTGGTGTGAAATTGGAGAAATATATCTCCTTTTCTGGCTCAGAGCTTACTAAAAATTTGAGTTGTGGCAGCAACTAATCTGCTTACAGCAAGTCGTAATGTTCTGTTTGAGAAATGCTTGTAGTACAAATGGAAGTTCTTAATATTTATATAGAGAAAATTTCCTCTTTATAATAAGATCAGCAATATACGTAGTGACCATCTTAACTGTTTATATACTGATAGACTTCACTTAAACATATTGGTCCAACACTTGCTTTTAAGCTTGTGCTTACATGGGTATTAATTGTGTTGAATGATTTTGAGTGAAAATAGGGCAAATAACATATGAAAAAATAATCAACAGATGAAAGAACTGGAGGGCAATGTGAAAAATAGCAAAGTGAAACTGGTTTGTAATGTGTGGGCAAAACCCTTCTTGATGTAGAAGAACTAACTGAAACTTTTTGTTTGTTTCAATTCAACTCCAGACCGATGATAAAGGCGTATTTGCAACAGATCTATCGCAAGAATATGAGCTGGTTGCAAAAACATTTAATCTGACTCGATCGCAGATGTGGGATCTTTCCTATGAATCAATCAACTATATCTTTGCTTCAAGTGAAGTAAAATCAAAACTAAGGGAACAGTGGTGTAAACTGAAGCCAACTCTGTTTGGTTAATCAAAGTGTTGTTCTAATTTAGCTTAGTAAATAACTTTTTTTTAAAAAAAAAAAGAAAAAAGAAAGAAATCCCTAGCTTGGGCTTTTTGGCTTTTTTCAGACTTCAGGCTTAGAAATCCATTCCATAAATCATGCCTTTGCAAAAAGAACACAGACATGCATCCTTTGTTCGTGAGGACAGAAGTAAGCGTCCTTTCATAGTTGGGAAGAGCTCTCACTTAGTGATGAAAGTCCTAAATGTGTCATCAGGTGTTTTTTATCCATTTGATATGACATTCAAAACAAAATAACAACAACAACAAAAGTTAATTGGAATATGTCGTCGTACCAGAACCATTTGAGACTCAGATTAAGGTAAAGGCACGGTTGTTAGGGTTTAAAAGCTATCTGTTGGTAACATTATGCCAAGCAGTTTGGATATGTGGTGTGTGGATTTGTTTTTTGTATTGTTTTTAAGCAACTGATTGCATGGGAAAACAACTTCATGGAGAATGAAACATTTGTCTCAAGGGAATTTAATATTGCATCTGCTTTTATTGCAGTATATGTATAACTGAAACCTGCTGTGACTTGTCTGCTATACGAGGTGGTGCCTACTTGTGCAGTCAGTATTGATAGTATTTAGACAAAGATAAGAATCTTGAAAGCCTCAGCAAATTGTGACATCCTTGGGGCAAATGGTCTAATTCTTGAAATACTTTTTAGAATTTCTATTTGTTTCTTGTAAAGGGTAATAAAAATATCCTGCGTGTTTTCAAAACTACTTCAACTGTGCCTGCGTGTCTGTGTGACAGAAGCGTGTGTAACCTGCTGCAGGACTTTGTGAGCTCACCGGACAGTCTTGCTCTTCTCTGTGGCACCGTTTTTGTTCTGACAGCAGAGGGTGCTCGTTAGTTCAGGTAGCGGAAGGGTTCGCTGTGTGTCTGTATGCATCTGTATATCTATTTTATACTGAGATATCAAAGTAGATATTAACAACAGCATGCAATGGTATATAATACTACATATTCCTAGTTAGTGGAGGAAGTATCCCAAGAAAAGGTACAGTGTTCTGGATACACAGTGAAACAATGCTGTTGTATGTAATCTGGAGTTAGGGAATCGCTCTTCTGAAGGCTACATGTACTTACTTACCTGTTGCTTAGATACTTGCTGATGTGCTGTTAATCTAAACAAACAAGACAAAGGCCAAAAAAAAAAAAAAAAAAAGAAACTCTTGTATATAACAGTATTTATAATGTCTCTGCCAGTAATGGAAGTCAGGAGACAACTCAGAGGATTCTGTTCTGTGAAGTGAAGGGGAAAGAACGGAAATGTATTTGGGTGGCTACAGAATTATATGCTGAATTGATGGATTTCTGTACATAGATTTCTGTGTGTTACTACAATTATTGACACTGCAGAACATGCTTAGAGCAGAAATCCAAGTTGGAAAGGATATTGAGGTTTGGAATGAAGAATTGCCATTGGATTAGACCTTCCTCATGCACAGTGCACAAGTTATACATCAGAAACTAAAACCTTACTTTCTTAATATCACTGGGCTATTTTTCAGAAGTGTAACTTTTTGAACTAAAACTGCAGAGGAATCTGCTTTGGCTCCAGATAGAATAATAGTAATTTTAATTTAAGCATTTCTTGCCAAGCCTAATTATTAAATCCAGAGTTAGGTGAAATAACCAGTGTTTAGTGAGATAACACTGTTTTAGTGGTACAGTATTGCATAACAATGACTGACATAGACTGAAGGATCACCACTTAAGTAATAGGGCAGAAAACACTACTTAGTGAATGCAGTGTAAATTCTGAGAAACTATTTCTAGGATTTCATATGGTATAGATCAGCTCAGCTTATTTTTGAAGTAAAAGAAATAGACTGAGTTAATATTTAGTTTATTTCCATCTGATTATATGAGATAACACAGAACAGTCTTCAATGCTCAGTCTTTACTCACATCACAGGAAAATAAACATTTTGGTCCTATTAAACAACTCTCTGGGGAGATATGCAAGCAGAGAGCAACTGCTCACTGTAGCATGTTTCTCTGTTTCTCTTGAGACAAACTCAGAAAGTCTTCAAAACTTATGTTCCTTATGATTTGACTGGTAACATATGACAGCTTATCATAATACAACAGCTAAACAGTAAGCATGTACATCTTGCTCCTCAGGTTTGCAAATAGTGTAATTATATTAATGATTTTAGATGCCTGTTTCAGTGTTTAGCCATTTCACACTAATAGAAATAATGTGGATAAGGGTATTGTATTAGGTAAGTGCATAAGATGATTAAGGGATTGGAGCATCTCTCATATTGGAGGGGGAGAGAGCTGGGGCTGTTTAGATTGGAGAAAGCTCAGGGTGGATCTCATCAGTATATTTAAGTATCTGATGGGAAGGAATAAAGATGTAGCCAGGCTCTTATCAGTGTTGCCTAGTAAAAGGAAAGGGGGTAAAAACTGAAACATTGAAATTCTACCTGAACATAAGGAAATGTTTTTTTTTTATTGTGTGGGTGTTTGAACACTGGAACAGGTTGCCCAGAGAGGCTGGGGAGTCTCTATTCTTACAGATATTCAAAACCCAACTGGACGTGGTGCTAACTGACCTGCTGTAGCTGACCGTGCTTCAGCAGGAGAGGTGCACTGGACAGTCTCCAGAGATGCCTTCCAACATCAACTATTCCGTGAAGTGAAAATACAAATGTACAAATGATGAAGTCTCCATATAAATATAAAATATTTAAAAATTAAATACTTAACTCAGTCAATCAAGTGACAGTCTTTCACCAGGCTTGAACAAAAGCAATTGGCTGACTTGTGGAATTATTCTGAAATAACGATTTATTCATTCTTCATGGCTTTCCTTCTTTCACATCCGCTATGGAATCCTTTAGTGCCATCAGGACCTTTAGGCAGCCGCAGCACCCCTACAGGTAGACCATCTGCATTTTGTATTTTCCGAGCTAACATGGGGCTAGTGCCTGGACTCTTCTCTTGCGTTACAGTTTGAGCTTTTCTTCGCTGTACCCAGGGGCTACCAGATGGAGTGATACTGCTATCTGAAGAATAATCTGTACATTTCCTTGGAATTTCAGGGCTAGTACTTGGATTAAGTTTGCTGTCTTCAGCCAGCGGCGACTTTTTGGTTACTTTTCTTAGAGAAGATGGACTATTCCAAGGACTTGATCTGGGTGACACATTAGGACTCAAATGGTTGTTTGGGTGAATGACAGGACTCAACTTATTTGTAGTACTTGTTGCAGTACTTTTACGTCCTGACAGTGGTGATGCAGGATTACTCTCTGGGTCAGAAGAGCTATTTGCTGAAGATTCATCACCAAGAAACTGAAGTTCCTCAACTCTCTTGTTAAGAGATTTAACCTTCTTAAAATTCTTGCTGGTGTCCTCATCATGGTTCTTGTCTTTAGGAACCTTTTTCTTTGGAGGTTTCATGCCTATTAGGACAACTTTCATGCCAGTCTCTTTCTTTTCAGCACACATGAAGTCATGAGCACGTACAGCAGCATCTACTTCTTCAAATTCTATAACTGCACATACCTGTGTTCCCACTTGGGTGTACTGGTTGCTGAACCTCCTGATATCAGGTGGTAGATCCCTACCAGGCTTGATAATCCGAACCGAAGAAATTACACCAAAAGTTACAAAGGCTTTGAGGAGATGCTCCATTACCTTTTCTTGCATGCATCCATTTTCTTGTTGTTTGTTAAGACCCTGCAGTTCAGAAATCATGTGGATATCATACACGAGTAACATTCTGGTAGGAAGGTTTTCACCGGGAAACACCGGAACTGGAGTATTTCTTCTAACCTTTCTGTTATCATCATTGAGCTCAAGAGTTTCTGAGTACTTCAGTGCATAGGCTGTGGTTCGCCAGTCACGGGTAAGATGTTTCACCTTGAAGACAAACTTAGGTTAAGCAGTACAATGATTGAACCCACATAAACATCATAAAGAAATCCAAGGCAGGTGCCTTCCAGTCAACAAACTTTGTGACATTGGTTGATAGATACCTTTTACTACTCTGTTTTTAGTATCACCATACTTTTGCAAAGGTCAAATTTACCTTCCCTTCTCAGAGACAAGAAAGTAACTTTGCCAGCATTACTTAGTTACTCATGCATAGCTTAAAGTAACCATCACATCAAAACTGAGTTAGCCCCTCAGAGAGCAGATGAAGACTGTGGAACTGCCTCTATAAAGTAAGGTATTTTCATACCTTTCTATTTTTTTTCCTTTAAGATTTGTCAGGCTTACACAAAGGACTTAAAGTCTAAATGAGTTAACTTACCTTCTTAAAAGAAGTGAGGAGTTTAACACTGACATAGCCCATTTTATTTCTTCTCACATGCTTTAGAAGAAAGGCATCTTTCTCAAGGTTCTCATCTGAGAAGTAGTATTCAATCTGTGCTATTAACTTCTGGATCAGGTCATTGTCTGGTGGTTTCCAGTTCTGGTCAAAGTCGTCATCATGTTCCCCACCACTGGAAAACAGTCAAATAATTGGATTACCAGAGCTTCATCTCATATTAGTGGAGTAAAAAAAATAAATCTGTCAAAATGAAAAAACATAGCCATAATGTTGATTCCAGCTTCTTTTATATGTAGGCACTGAATAGGTATAGCCCTATCCAGCTGAGGCAGGAGGCCAGCTCCTGATGATGCTTTCCAGTCAGCATAAAGAATCCTGAGCTCCTTCCAAAAGCTGAGCTCAGTGTAGAACAATGAGATGTGTACTAATGCCTTGAAAATGCTGCCAACTCCAATCCTACACCAAAACAGACATGCAGGTGCACGAGAGCTTAGTGCTATACAAAGGTCCCCCAGTGACAGTGGTTCATTTGTCAATATGAACATGGTAACATTTCTGTGCTTCATGAGTAAATATCACATAACAGAGAATTAATATTCCAAATTGATGCAATGGTATTTTCTCAAACATCTGCACTGCATGAATGCATTTGGTACCAGGAGCCAGTACCCAGAGAGTAAGACAGAGCGACAGGACCATTGCACTTACAGATCACTTCCATGTTGACCGAGGAACTTCACTGGCAGTTTATGCACAGACTGAAACTCTTTGCAGGTCTCAGAGTAAGGACTTTGGTGCAGTAGCAGCTCACGTACCATACCTCAGAACAGCTGTATATGCACACACATGTGCAGGTTGTTAAGATGTCATTCATCTTTGCTGTCTCCCCCTCCCATCCTGTTACCTAGGTATGTGCAAAGTGGAGCACTGCTGAGATGCCTAGCCTGAAAAAAGATCTTGCAACCAGGGAATTGAGCCAAACTTTTTGCCACATCCAGTTACAGCAGCGTGTTTGTTTCTGGAATACAAATGACCATTTAAACTGTCATCTAGCACTGAGGCAAGACGTTCACCCACAGCCACAGATGTTGCTGTAACTATGATGCACAAATCTATCTTAAGGCAGGGCTGTTTTTTTTTTTTTTTTTTAAGCTGTTAGCAGCCAAGTTTTGCTTTGGGACCATCACAAAAGTTTCTATTCAGAAAAATGTACTGTTCTCCCTAGATCCTATAAATCATGTAATTGATGTTCGTATGGTCTCCTGTGTACCTCAGCAACAAAAAGGAGGAGCCACACATTTTCTCATAAGTGCTTTTTGCAGAGCTTCTGAAATCATTAAAAAAGAAGGAGCAGGCATTGTAGCAGGGTCCTCCGAGGGCAATCCTGTAGGTGGGTGAAGGCTACTGAATCACCTTGCCTTTTGCAGTTTGTCCTGGAGACAAACTGTAGACTGCGATCTTAGCGCAGACTGACCTGCTGCCCGCCACCATGCTTGCCGTGCGCCTGACAATGCTGCTCCCCGCCATGGGATCTGCACAGTGAATGTGCCCCCACTCATGACAAGTTATTGCAGTTGTCTGAGACCTGGCTCTTTGAGGCTAACAAGTTATTTACTTTTTAAGTTTTTTTCCCTGATAGGGCAATGCATCAGCTGTACACAGATAGATAGTCACACAATTCTAGAAATATCCTTGTTAAAATCTCTCTGGCCACTTAATGGGGTATGGTTCCAAGGAATGACAATAGTGAGAGAGAAAAAAAAATACGAATTTCAGTTCTTTGAAAATGCTGGAAGTGGAGGGTAACAGATAAATTTATTAAGATAGTAAAATATGTTTAATGGTGTGCTGCTGGTGCTGATTTTAGACAGAAGAAAAACAAGGTTAAGTGTTTCTTTTTCATTCATGCTATTCTCTAACCTCACTACCTCTCATTTTCCGTTCACTACCAATTCAGAGCTCGTGTGTGCACAAGAAATTCAGAATGTCAGCGTTTTACCATATCCATACTCTGCTGAGAAAAACTTACCTTAAATTCAGGATGGAGCTTACAAATTTTACAGGTTTTATTAGTACAGATATTTGCAGGTATTTAGAAGGTTCAGATGGAAAGAAAATGGAGCATCATGCTTGGGAAAAAAAGGAAAACGAACTGCATCAGTTCCATTCTTACTCACAGCGTTAACACTGAATCAGGGTGAAACATCTCATTTCACCTCTCTAAAATATTAAATGTTGGTCAGTCAGAACTAGACACCATTTCTATATTTGGCAAACAGTTCAGCTTTCACAAAATTTCACAGCAGCCCTCATTAAGTGCTGTACTGGGAGTTTCACCTCCTCCAATTGTAGAAATTTGTAATTAGCTCCATACTAACTCATAGTAATAATCAACTGGTAGTACCTCCAAGGCATCAACTCCAAAATTAATGCAAAGATAGTTTACGAATCAGTATCAGTCAATACTGAGAAAACAGGTGCCTAGTAGTTAGTCACACCTTTCATTTACTTATTTAGTTAGAGCTTTGTGAAAGATACACTGTTAGTCATGCAAGAAAATTAACATATCTGCATGGATTTGGAACTTTAAATGTCAAAACTCAAAAACAATGTATTAAATTGGATAGAGCCTAACATTTGGACAAGCTTTTGCTGAGTCTTGAAAAGAAACGGTATTGTATTAAAAAGCACAACAAACAGCATTATACTGACATTCCAACAGTGCAATCACTCAAGGCAGTGGAAATCTGTTAACAGAAACCAGTGCATACAATATCAGGTGCCTACTAATGGGACAGGTGGCAGCATCAATCGTTAAATCTCAATTTCTGTTGAAAAACATTTTGACAGATGTCATCATAAAAAACATCCACCTTTGAAGGTCAGATTCTTCCTGAGTCTGGTTGTATGCAAAAGAAATCTAAGTTGGGCAAGAATAATTTTACTTTATGCACAGGAGAGAAACTTGTTTCTTATAAACACTCAGAAGATTTTTCTGAAGTGCCTGGCAGCTAAGGGGCTGAGGACTGAATGTCAAAAATACTTGGAGACCTCACCAAGAACTGTAGTGTCTTGACTGTGAGGAATTGGCTTTCAATTTTCAAGTTATAAAGCCTAGAATCTGAGAAAAAAATATAAAAATCTAACATCTCCTAGCTTAGCTTGACTGCAGTGGTTCACTCTCAGAGGCTTTAGACCAGCCCTGACAATTTTTGTGAATGCATGGGTGAATCATGTCCCAGCAGATACCACATTCCCAAACGAAATCCTTAGCTAAGGTTACATGCAAACGGCAGAAGCGTGTGTGAACTTCACTCACCCAGTCTTGTGGTAGAGCCTTTGCAGTTCTGTCCATTGCATTATCTCTAGCCTTTCCTGGATCAGGAAGAGGCCGTTTACAAAAAGGGCACCTCCACAAGAACTGAGTATAGATCAGCTTTGTCTGCAAACATTTTTGAAGATAGTGCCTACTGGAGAGGATTAAATAAGTGGCATTTAAGAGTTATCTATTATGTGTTACAAAGCTTGAAAAAATACCCATACCTTTCTTAGTGTATGTCAGGGCTAAATGTTCTTACACCTACAGAACAAGCTTATGTTAAAATTTAATAGTGATGTTTCAATTTTAATACTGTTATTACAGTGGCCTTACAGTTATATCCAGTTTTAATGCTATATGAACTCCTTAGAACAGCCTGTCCACAGTGCTTTGTGCTAGTTTTAGCAAGAATCACACCACTCAATAAGTGCAAAGCAAGTGTGCACACCAAAATCACTTTCTGCTCACCTGCTAGGTACATAGCATGTAGTTGACAACCTTGGCAACTGAAGAAAATCCCCCATCCCCAGCTACACCTCTATGAATTAAAATAATGCATGGCAATTCATGCTGAGTAAACGTTAGGATATGAAGTTAGAGAACTGATTAGAAACAATTGCTTTTAGAACAGAGCACTGAACTTCACGTTACAGTACCTGAATCTGTGCATGACTGAATTACACCTGCAGCTCTAGTACAAAACACGAGAGGAACTACAAATAGCCCTACAAATAGCTTTATTTATCTCCCTGCAACGTCCTGGCACAGAAGTCCTGAATGCTCCTTTCACAAGCAAGCACTTCTGGGAGCCGTCAAAGCAGCATCGGGCATCAATACTAATTCCCGCAGTTTGCTTTTAAATACAGAAAACACTAATGGCATTATCAAGCGGTCAGGTGTAGAGTAGATTACGAAGTGGTAACTATTTCTGCACGTAGACTGTTCAGTTTGGGTCCAAAGCCCCAGACCAGGTCTGCTGGTTCACGTCCCACCAAGGAAAATCCATACAGCGCCATGCCAAAACACAGCCCAGCAAACTTTCCAATGCCAAAGCACCCCCACGACGGCAGCCCAGACCCCCCCAGCCCACCCCACCACCCCGGCCCCCTCCCGCAGGAGGGGGGATGGCAGCACCGGGGCGGCCCGGCCCGAGGGGCCTCGCCCGGCGGCTACCGGCCGGGAAGGGGTCCCCGCGCCCGCCCCCGCCGCCGTTGCCTCAGCCGCAGCAAGCGGCGGGTGCCGGCGGCAGCCCCGCGGGGAGAGGCCCCCTCCGGCCCCGTCCCGTCCCTCCCGGCCCCGCCGGGCTCACCTGGCCCCGCAGCGCCCCGCGTCCTCCTCGCTGCAGCCCCCGCCGCCCTCCTCCGCCTCCGCCACCCGCCGCGGGCCGCTCCCCGCTGCCGCCTCCGGGCCGGGGGGCTCAGCCCAGGGCTCCGCCGCCTCGAGGCCGCCGACGCCGCCCGGCCGCGGCTGGGCCATGGCGCTGGGCGCCGCAGAGCGACGGGGCCGCGCCCGCAGCGCAGCTGCCACGGCTGCTGCCGCCCCCCCGCCCCGCTCCGCTCCGTTCCCCGCCCCCGGGCTGCCGGCCGGCCCCTGCCCGCCCCGGGGCGGCGAGAGCGGGGAGCGGGGCCCGGCTGCTCGGCCCCGCGTGCGGCGGCGTCGCTGCGCCCTCGGCCCTCCGGGAAATTCAGCGAGGTTGAGCGGGGAGCTGCACACAACGCGAGCGGAGGGCGAGGCCCGGTGCGTTGTGTTGTGCAGAGCACCGCTCTGTAACGGTGCGGGGTGTGAAGCAGTAACTACATCCCCCGGGACGTTACTCTGATGCAGAGCCCCCTTGTCCGAAACACATCCTTAACTTTGAAGTTAAGTCTGTTCCACTGTATTTCAGTATTTCTACTACTGGAGTAACATGTACGTTCTCACTACTAAATTCTAAGTGATTCCAGATGTCCGTGTAAATACTCATTCCTCAGCCAGGGAAGATGTTTCTTCCTGCTAAATGGAGGTAAGGTCTTTAAGACCCCGCCCCGTTTGCTGTTTGTCTCTGGTGTTCATCTCAGTTGTACTCCACCATATTGCTCCAACATTTTCTTCTGAAAAATTCGGACTGGCAAAAGGTCAGCTTGCACTCAGGGGCCCACTCTCATCGTGACAAACAGTCCCCGTGAGTCAGAGCTGCTGGCATCGAACATAATGAAACGACCGCTCTGCCGCTGTGGCTTTGGCTTATTTTTAACATGCCTTAAGGGATGAAATATTTTGTTTATGAAATACGCTAACCTGCCTCATGAGCCAAACCTCTGTTCTCTGCTAACGGAACAGCATTTTGTTCTGAGGCTTGGGTAGGGCGTCATCATGCTATTGATTTCAGTGGGAGCCGAAAAGAAAACACAAACACATTCTAGGAAAGAGCGAGTACAGGGGTTGTGGCTCTGGGTTTGCATTTAAGGCCAGGCAGCTGCTTGCCTCCCTGAGCGGAACAAGGCGTGAGCAAAGAACCAGTTTGTGCTCCGGCTAACCAGAGGGACCTGGGAGAGGAACGTCCCAGTTTATCTGACGATTCCTTCTGTCAGGGTTAGAGACATTCTAATCTGTTAAAATTAGAAGATCAGTTTTCCTGCTTGCCCGGCGGTCGATGCACAGAATGGCTTCGCTGGTGCTTAGCTTGTTTTCTGAGCAGTCCTACTATCCTTGTCACCTCCTGCGCAAATTAATATGTTATTGATATTGAGATAATTGGTGTGGATGTGGCCATTTCAAACGTTGTGTTGATGTGACCATCGTTGAAACTACCTGACCATTTATTTATTTATTTTTAATATAGCAGCGATCTATAATGATCAATTACCAGTAGAGATGAATCAGTGCTTGCAACGGAGAACTTAAAACCAGGAGTAACGGAGGTAAGTCCCCTGGAGGGGACCCCACGTCTCAGCTGAGCTCCTGATGCACAGGATTACAGTCCTGTGAGCCTCTCTTGTGCGAAGCTCTCACAAATTTCTTACGGCACATGCCTTGTTGGCACAGGATTCCAAACTAAATATTTACTTATTTTGTAGTTAAAAAAAAAAAAAAAAAAAAAGAGTGCGCCTGGGCAGCAGAAGCTGGCGAGCCCGGGTAGCCGAGGTGCCTGAGCCACCGGTTCCCGTCACACAGCCGCTGCCAGGCGAGGCTCCAGAAACGTATTTACATTTATATGCAGAGTAGGTGCCCGACTCCACAGACTGACTCCCGAAACAAACAAACAAACCGTTCCAATTCCCGAACCAAGCCCGTACTAAAGCCTCCCGCGCTGCTCAGCGACGGGGGCAGGGCTCCGGCGGGCTCTGACAGGGCCGCGCCTCAGGGAGCCGCCCGCGGGCGGGGACAGGGGCGCAGCCACTGCCCGCCTCCCCGCCCCGGCCCTCAGCGCCCTCGGCGGGCGGAGCGGGCCGGAAGCGGCGGTTGCCGCGGTAACGGCGGGGCGATCTCCGCGAGGGGCGGCGGCCGGCGGCAGGCGAGGCGAGGCGGCGCGGCGGGCTGAGATGGTGCCCAGCAAGTGCCGGCCCGCCAGGGGTTCGCGGGCCGCGCCCGGCCCGGTGGGTGCCGCCGCGGAGGGGGCGGGCGGCGCGGTGAGGGGCGGCGGCCGTGTCCCCTCAGGGCGGCGGTGTCTGGGCTGTGAGGCGCCTCCGTCAGGCGGCGGGGCCGCGGCTGAGGGCGCGGAGCCCCCCGCGGGCAGCCCCGCGAGGCCGGTGCCGGGGCGGGGGCCCGGCCGTCCCCGCGGGGTGCCCGGCTTGGCGGGGCTCGGTGCTGGGGAAGGCGGCGTCAGCCGCTCGGTTCGGTGCTGGTGGCGGGCGTTTGGTCCTTCAGCGGGTAAGTGGGGCGTTTTGGCGTATACAGCCCCGTCAAAGAGGGCAACAAGCAATAAAAGGGCGTTCTCGTATTTATATGTACGCACTCGTTTTCTTCACAACAAAGCATCCCCGTTAAAGTCACCCTTTTGGTGTTTATAAAACCGAGCGTGACTTAGTTTTATTTAACGCTATGACAAAATAATATTATTCATAATAATTTTGAAAGGTAGTTCCTTTTATTGCCAGACTGTAGTGCTGAAGGTACCTTTCTTGAGGGAAAAACATACTCCTTAAGCTTGATGTATTGTTGCATGTTTTTGACAAATATTCCCTTTTTATCTTCTTCTGATTTGCAGGTTAATAATTGTGGTCTTCAGCTGGTTATCCAGACCTCCTCCATACCTGATAAAAACAAACCAGTAATTACTATTTTTTTTTTTACTTTAATAGCTATATTAAATAACGTTCTTTTATGATATAGCCATGTTTGTATGCTTTCAGTTAGGAATTGTCTTTTCAGTACAAATATGTTGATTTCTAATTTATTACCCATTGTATCTGATACCCTTTTCAAGATGCCTTTCATTCTAGTGAAGATGTGTAAAGACACTAGGATGTACCATAGCCTGCCACAAATTTAATATACGTTCTTATGATTCCATCTGTACTTTTTTCCTTCCCCTAATTGCAATAGTCCTATCATGTAGTGTTTTTTTTTTCCCTCTCCTTAATCAGTTGTAGAAGAATGAGTTGGTAACGTCCATGTTTTCATTTTGGTTTCTAAAAGTGAATTCTAAGTGATCATATCTTATTAGAATGAATGTTCTTCATAAATACAGAGCAGATTTATGTTTTGAAGCATTCCCAGAGTGTCCTGAGAACTGTATTTGTTTGTAAGGTTGTGTTTGTCTGTGTAAAGACACTTTTTGCATTTGAAGACTTCAACCTTTGTTTTACACGTTTTGTTACAGTTTGAATTCAGGATAAATAAAGAGCAGTCATCTTTCCACAATAGACTTCTGCAGCATGATCTGGAAAAAAACTATTCAGGAAGGCAAGGTGATATTCAATAGGGTTTGTTTGTTGGTTTTTTGTTTGTTTTGTGTCTTTAATCTCTTTTTTTTTTATTAACGAGGCAGTAAAGAAAGACTATGTGATGATTAGAAAATATGATTCTCTTTCATATGTGACATTTTTTCCTAACTGACTATATCATAACCTGAAGCTCCGATCCCTCTGTTGCCTAGTGCAGATTTTTTTTTCACTGTTTTTTGCCCTCTTTCTGTTTATGGAAGAACATCCTTTTTTTTTTTTACCTAAAAAGCCACAATCTTAATCCCTCTGAAGCCACACAGTTCTGTACCATAACCTGTAATTGGATGTTTAGCATTTTAATATATATAGACAAAATTAGTTTCTAGGATGGGAACCTAATCTGAAGAGAGTTTTCCTATTGTGTGCTTCTTGCTTTGAAAAGCAAGATACATGGTGCTATCACTGGTAACTGGTGAACCTTGGAAGAGCTTTGACACACAACGCTTCTTGCTATACTGCTGCTGTTTGCCTGTCATATGCCAACAGTGATGGGTTAGAATAGGAGATGAGTTTAATTATAATGGCGCTGAGGTATCTGAGGCACTTCTTTATTCCAGTAAATAATAAAGACCAGCAGATGTTTAGAGTGGGTTGATTTTTAGGGCTTTTATTAGGGCAATATATTTTATTATGGAGTAAACTTAAGCTCTGCAATTTTGTTTTGTTCCCTCTCAGGAGACCCGAGAGTATTAAGCCCTTTGGTGCGTAATAAGCAGATCTATCTTCCAGTGCCATCCAATCTGACTGAACTTTCTGGGTTGGAGTTGAAGCAAGATACAGGTTCTTTATCAGGATTTGTGGAGTCGTCTATACATACAAAATCCAGATCGCGACAAAGCAGTCAGGGTATTAGTTCACAGGCTTCAGGTAACAGTGACATCGTTCTCACTAGTTTTTTACTTATTTTTATTACTATTATTTAAACGGTATCTAACTGAAAAGTTATGACCTGTAAGATGGTTTTTTTTTTGGCTGTCAGGTTGTATAATTAAACAGGAAATGTTGTCTACTGTTTCCTTGGAATATTAAGAGAGGTCAATAGACAATTGTCAGGAAACTGCTAGAAATATCTTTCAAGCTATAATATAGGCATTTAAATAGGCTTTTTATATATCCTTCTGTAACAAAAGGACAGTGATAAGAATCTTTCATGTATATCTTTAGGAGGATGACATTAAAAGAAAAAAGTTACCGTTAAGTACTTTTTTTCCTTACATTTATTGGCTTTAAAACTTGAGACAGAACTCAAGGACAACAATGTTAATTGTTTATTTTCATTCTTAATGATTTTATTTTCCCTAGCAATTATTTTCACGTTGAAGGATACATAGAGAATACTGATTGTTATACACTGTTTTGCTAGAGTAGCTAGTAATAAAAAGTCAGACAGGACCACTGAGAAGGTTCTAAATCAAATTAAACATCAACAAATTGTTTTACTTAGCTATTTTTTTCTATTGGCATGTTTTAAACAATGTGGAACTTGCTTTCTATAGTAGTAAAGAAATTAAACTTTGCTTAGTGAAGAATACATGTTTTTCCCATTAAAATGTTTGATTTGTTAAAAAATAAATAAAAATGGCAAACATGTTGAAGATGAGCCCATGTTTTTGTGATGGTGTACATGCACAATGATCTATTTTTGACCAGTATTTTTCAGTGGATTGTTTTGCAAATAAGCCAAAATTTGTGACCACATTGCTGATTTACTTTTCAGGTATCTTTAGTCATTTTCCCTTTCCCCTTATATTAACAGAATGAATAAAGTTGGTTAGTTTTGTAAATATGTTTTAAAGGGTTGACTGTTTCTTCCTTGATAATGTAGTGAAGTATAATAGCAGTTATTACTAGGTACTGCATGCACTTGCCTTTGAAAGAATTTCCATTTGTTTCTGGCTCAGTGGGACTCTTTCAATGTTTTGATGCTTTAGTTTTTAGTTCGATCAACATCTACTTGATCTGTGTCTTTAAAATTCATCTTAATATAGATAATATCTTCTTTAAGTTGAGATTTTGAAATTGAGACACTAGTATGCAATCTTAAGACAGCATTGGGTAATTCTAATCAAACCAAAAACATCTACAAGCTATCTGCTTACAACAAATTATTTTCAGAAAAAATCTGTCACAAACAAGCCAAATGGACATAAGTTTGCAAGAGGATGTAGAGGGATGTACCTGTAAGCTAAAAATGACAGGAAAGGCAACTGATATCCAGAGTTCTGAATGCAGGCAAAATACACTGTGATGTGTTGCTTAATTATTTTTTTAATAAGAAATACAGTTCTGCTTTTACTTTCTGTAGTTAATGAAATGATTTGGCAGAGAAGTAGTTCATATGTTCTCTTAATGATTTTCTGACAGAAAACACAAATTTTGGGAGCAGTTCATCAATAACATTTCCTATATTGCAACGTACCACTGAAGAAAAAATACTGAACTCTGATAGACTGACCCTTGAAAGGTGAGAAGGTTCTGGAGTATGTGCACTGTAGCTTGCTGCTCTTGTGTAGTGGTCTCAAGTGATGAGTATTCCGGTAATGTCTGTGTTGTTTGGTTGGTTGGTTTTCGTTTTGTTTGCTTTATTTTTGAGAGAGGGACCATGTCCCATTGGGCAATTCTGTATGAGTCTCCTTGTATTAAAAATTCAGAGTGGTGAATACATCCATACAGCAGTTACCTGAAGCACATAAGGTTTTCATTTTAAACTAAGGAGGTAGTTTAGAAGTTTCCTTTTTTACTTTTCACAGTAACACTTACTGTTTCATGTATTTATAGGTCAAATGTCAAGTTGAATAAGCGAAAGAAAAAGTGGATAGACATGATACATTTTGAATTCTAATCTAAATGGGTTGCGTACGTGGCATCTGACTAAAGCATTGGTATGCTGTATCTGTTCAAATTTTAGTGTGGTCCAACATGAAATCTTGATGTAATTGCTATATAACAAGCAAATCTCTATGAAGACAAGCTTCAAGAAATTTTTGAAAGCTCTTCTGCTATATTTTCATACTATTTTTTTTCTACAGTAAGCAGTTACTTCCTTATTCCATGCTTGTTTAACTAGCAAAGCTGAACACCTTAATACTACCTTAAGTTAATATATTTTCCTCAGTTCAGTTGGCGTGGGGGAATAGAAGGTGGATTACAGATTTGTTACTGACATCATGTTTTGTTCTTTGTTCCAGGCAAAAGCTGACAGTGTGCCCAATAATTGATGGGGAAGATCATCTTCGCCTCTTGAATTTTCAACATAACTTCATAACCCGGATCCAAAATATTTCAAATCTACACCATCTTGTTTTCTTAGATTTATATGATAACCAGATAGAGGAAATAAGTGGTCTTTCTACTCTGAGATCCCTAAGAGTCCTTTTGTTGGGGAAGAACAGGTAAAAATAACAAAACTCATTTTAAGCAGCCTGCTTCTTTACGGTGCAGTATCTGTGATCTATCACTGCAGCTGTTGCAGGGTTTTCAGATTGTGATGTTGGCTGTGAGACCAATGAGCTGACTTGTTTTAACTGGCTTTTTTGGGTTGCTGTCCTTGTGACACACATTTTTTCTGAGATGTGGAGTTCAACTCTTTCTTCCAGAGTGTTTTAACTGATGCTGAGTATTCCCCAGCTTGGGGTTTTTACGTTGCTGGCAACTATCTATGATGTTGAAGGAATGACTGCACAGTTATTGCACTGCTTGATGCATATTGGCAAGTCTCAACTAGCAGTCTGACAGCGAGTAAAAATTTAAAATGGACATAGTTTCTGTGGATTTTTTTTTTCCCTTTTACCAATAAAACACTAATTGCAGAACTTGGGTAACCTGTAGTAGTGCAGTATTTTACTTGAAGTCATGCCTTTTATATTAGAAATCTCATCTGTAGATAATAATTCTGTTTATAGCAAACTGTTGGGGTGTGGGGTGATAATTCCAAGTTGCTTTAAGGACTAATTTTTCAAATTGCGTCTACAACGTACTGTATAGTTTGCTTACTTAGTGGTGTTGTTTGGAGATAGATGTGAGGAGATGTGTAAATGATTTCAAGTCAGGCATAGCTGCTAGCAAAGACTTTATTTTCAGCTTGATCTGTAGATGATCTTTAAATCTTGAAGGAAATGCATGATGTATGTAATATTTGATGTAATCGGCCGGTAGATGGTGCTGTTGACATAACCTAGGTTTGTCATCTGAGAAAACAGGGCAGGACAGAACAGTGTTAAGATGGTCAAGGTGGAGAAGAAATTATGCCAAATTTTGAAGTCTATATTGTCTAGAAAGGACCAATGGCTTTCAGATTTTTATTCTCATTTCTTCTAACAAACTCTCAAAACCTTTGTCACTATAGCATTGCTTTAAACAGGTTTGGGAATATATTTTTGTCAATAATGGTGTTTCTTGTTTAGGTATTTGCATAGGTTGTATGTTGACTTCGTTTTCTAGTGGTGCAAATCTTCCTTCCCCTTTCATTTTCCTAGAGGAGTGAAGGGCATATTGCTACTACTGCATTATTGACAGTCAGAAAGAAATGTTATATTCTAAGGCATACTCCTCCATTTATTCATTTTGAGTGGGTGAAAGGTCTGTTGTTCTTCCATTCCTATCGGCTGGCTAGGTTTTCGTTAGGTGGACAAGATACATTTAATCTAATGTGAGAAATAATTTGTCATCATTTAAATGTTTCAGAATAAAGAAGATCTCAAATCTGGAGAACCTAAAAAATCTTGATGTTTTAGACCTTCATGGAAATCAGGTACAGTGCAATAAGTTGATTATTTAAGTTAGTTGTGTAGACATAATGCATTTCCAGTGTCCTTTGTCAAACGATTGCTTTTTGAAAGGGAACCAATAGCAAATTTTTCAGCTCTTGAGGTCACAGGAATCAGTGAATTACAAAAAGGTGGTATGATGTTACTTTGATTTTTGATATCAACTCTTGTACTTTCCGCATTGTACTTCTGGAAAATTACATTTTCTTAAATGTTGCATAAGCTAAGTATAGCAGCGCTCGCTCACACCTATGGAGTAGTCATCTAGCATAAATAGTTACGTTGCAGTTAAAGTAAACCAGAAGTCATAGAAGAATTTAAGTTCCCATTGATTGTTGCATTGTCTCTAAATGAAGACTTGGAACTTCTCTTCCATTAATTAGTTATCTTTTCTGTTCCTTTCCAGTTTAGTTATGCAAGTTTTGATATTAACACTCTATTAATGCTATTTTCCTACTAGTTGAACAATTTGTAATGTAAAACACTAGTCTGCCATACATATTAACTCATTTTGAACATGTGACGAAGAGAGAAATGAGTTTGAGGCATAATGCTCAACTATACTAGTGCCTTGTTTTTAAGTCTGGTTTTATTTTTTTTTTGTTCATTTATTTAATAACAAATAGAGGGTCTCTGTGGTTTAACTTTATTAAGATTTGTAGGACCTTTTATTAGGGCAGCCTTCTGTCTTACATTGTATTTCTATATATCAAATTTCTTGAACCTGCTTCAGCTGCAGTATTGTATTTGGGAACATCAAAAGATGTATTCCGGAATGTTGCATTTAAACAACAGATCAGTGGAATTAAAAATGAAGTGTTCACACGTAGTTAATATGGTGGATTCCAGTCAGTGTTCTGTTGATATAATGTCCTCTCGCCAATGTACACAATTTTTTTCTTTAATTCAGGAGAGAGTAATGAGAATCAACAGTGTGGAAACAGAGTATCACACTTGTCTGTCAAAATGAAATATAATAGAAAATATGATTTGCGTTATATTAACAAGCTGTTCATAAATCTGTTTCCTTAAATTGCTTGTGGCATTACGCTGTACCCAGTTCCCACAGGAAGGTCAAAAAATGTAAGTCTGGTCAGTTTTACAATTTGGAGCCAGTTATGGGCAGCAGTTTTCCCTTATCAGAATGATCTTCATTCCAAGTAGAAGACATAATGATGCTTCTGCAGTGTGTATCACTTGTGTCTTCTTTTCTCATAACCATGGAAAAGTATAATTCTTTCTTGGCGTAAGTAAGTGTCTGGTATAGTATGAATATGTGTATGTGCTGTGTGAATATGGGATTTCCTCTGGGCTGCAGTGTCTGTTACTCTAGCACTTTCTGTAACTGTGAAACACACTTTGAATTACTTAGAGCATGACTGAAAAGACAGCAACATTATTTCTTATGCTTGCAGATATTTTTATGGTACTTTTGCCTTCATTTTACATTCAAACTGTTTCTTACAAATGTGAGAAATTATTTAATGTTGTGTGCATGGGAAACATTCTCAATCAAGCACAAAAGTTTAAGGTTATTCTCTAGAAAAGATAAGTTTTCTTTGTGATACATCTGTGGCTTATTGCTGGGAATACTTTTAGGATTTTATGTGATGTCATTGGGCCGCAATGTAAAATTCATACTGCAGAAGGCAGTGCTCAGCCTTGCATAGTTGTTTTTGCATTTATTTTTGATTTCTTCAGAAATACAAAAACACAATTTTAAATGAATGCAAAGCCAGTTGTGTTATAAGAACTATCATTGCAGTTAATGTGTGGAGGGGATTTCGATGCTGAACTCTCCAGGAAGAAATAATATTTTTGTTTTTTTTAAGAAAGCTATCAATAAACTAAAATTTGGATGTGTTTTTATTCCTGAATGTTGTCTATGCAATGAGAATATTGTTGTGTAGATTGTAATTGGCCTAAAATGAGATGAAATATAAATGGGATATGTTATACGCTATGAAATGAGCCAGCCTCATCTCTATTCCTAGGAAAGGGATGGAAAAAGTAGTTCTGGAAACCATTTCCAGAATGTGCTAAGGGAAAGAAAGTGACCAGAAGTAGTCAGCATGGATTCACCTAGGGGAGATCATACCTGATCAGCACGATGACATTTGACAGTGTCTCCCATCACATCTTGACAGACAAAATGATGATATTTTGGGCTAGATTGACGGACAGTGAGATGCAGTAAACTCTAGAGGTTGATACTGGGCCAGGATTTTTAACACCTTCCTTGATGACATGGGAGGGGTGGCACAGAGTGCAAATTTGAAGATGATACAAACCTGGAAGGAGAGCTTTATACAGGCGATGATTGTGCCACCGTTCAGTGAGATCTTGACAAGCTAGAGAAATGGGCTGAGAGAAGTCCCTTGAAATTCAAGAAAGGGAAATGCGAAGTCCTGCACTTGGGGAGTCATAAACCCCTACACCAGTACAGGCTGGCGGGTCACAAGCTGAAAAGCAGCCCTGTAGTAGGGAACCCAGGGGACCACCAGCACCATGGGCCTAGTTCGGAAGAGTATTGGCAGCGGGCTGAGGGAGGTGATCCTGATTCTTCCTTTCTGCATGGTGCTGGTGAGGCACCTCCGAGCTGCTGGGCTCCCCAGTGCAAGACAGACGTGCGCTTGATGGAGCAGTTCTAGCAAAGAGTTGCAAATCTGTTGAGGCAACTGGAGCATCTGAGGAGAGGCTGAGAGAGCTGAGATTGCTGTGCCTGGAGAAGAGGAGGCTCAGGGAGTTCTGTGGCCATGTGTATAAATACCTGCTGGGAGGGGGTGAACAAGGCGGAGCCAGACTTATCTCGGTGGTGTCCAGCAAAAGGACGAGTCATTGGTCACAAACTGAAGGACAGGAAATTTGCTCAAACTTTAAGAAAAATATTTCTGTCGGGGCCAAACACAGGAGAAGGTTGCCCAGACAGTTTGTGGAATCTCCATCTGTGAAGGCAGCCTAAACCTGACTGGACGTGGTCCTGCACATCCTGCTGTGCTGGTCCTTGCGTTGGGCAGGCTCGCACCGGAGGTCGCTTCTGACCTCAGCTGATTTCTCTGTTTCTGTGGCTAGTGTTACTTCAGACTGAATTCGCTATCTTTGTTTTCTGTTTTCCCTTTGTAGTGAGAGGGGAAATGGAAGAAGGAAAAAAAGAAAATAAAGAAGAGGAACTCTTTTGAGGATGCTAGTAAAGTTACAAATAATTACGTATTGTAAAAATATTCCCTGTAAAGCCACAAAAAGCCTCTCTGTTGTATGAATGAAAACTGCTGTGGAACTAAGCTGTAGTGCATTGAATCAACATCCCATTACTGTCCTCATTGAAAGGCATTCAGTGTTTGGGGTTAGGATAGAAGTGTTTTTGTGGTTTTGATGTTCATAAATCCCACACGTTGGATGGAACTAGGCAGCAGATCTGTTGGCCTTCAGAGCATTTCCTGTGCAGTATGCTCTGATTGCTTCTATTCTTCTGTTATGTTACTGCTGGAGAGTAAAGGTTCTTCATGAATCATTTTTTAGAACAAGTATTTGTGATTTATTTTTTGAGAAGTAACATGGTGGAGTTTTCTTCAAGTTTGTTGATTTGTCTTTTATTTTTACACCGTTGTCCTCTGAGGGTCATATTTATATAGGTACTAGAATAGTAGTCTATTTTACAGCGTTTTTGTCTATGTATTAATGTATATAGTAGCTCCACCTTGACTGGGTTTTTGCCTTTTGAAGTGTGTTAGTTAACAGAAGATGGGGACACATCTTTTTTTTTTTTTTTTTGAACTAAAGACAGTTCTGTTAAGGGGGATAGTATCTGCTGAGCAGTCTTCATCACATTAGAGTATTAGCTGAATGTTGCTTGCATACAGTGTATTTGAGATGTAAATTAACATAGTGATTCTAATAGCAGCAGCTTTTTTCTATAGACAATGGGGGAGAGACAGGAGGTGTTAGGGTCTATCTAGACAAGATTTCTTGTTGATATTTATGGAGTAGTAACAGTTAAGAGGGAAGCCAGATTTTTGGTTTATTCTTAGTCCACTTCTCCCTCTTTTTGGATATTAAGTCAATCCCATAGATGGAATGCAGATTAAGCTTCTAAGCCTGCAGTGTCTTCAAGAGATTAGAGGTGAGGAGAAGCAGAAAGAGGAAAATGTCTTGGAAAATACTTTGATTTATTTGTGTGCAGGATATTTTGGCTAATAGGTTTGGTCTGAACTTCGAGGCTGTCCTGCTGCCAAGTGAGAAATTCCATGAGAACTGGATGTGCTTTAAAACACTGAGATGAAGCATTCCACAATGCTTAATGCTTTACCTTGTGTGACTTATTTCTCAAATCAAGTCTTTAAAGGCATTGCTTCTTTAAGAAAATCCTTTCATATAATAAATATCTGAAATAAGGTTCTAAAAAAATTAAAATCAGGGTAGCATGTAATGAAACATTGCATTTACTGTCTCTATGCCTTACAAAAAGGACAAAATATGAATTCCTCTGTCATATTATTGTTCTTTGTCAGCTTTCTTACATTATTTAGTAAGGCTATTAATTTTTATACTGCCTGGTAAAAAATTCTAAGATGCAGTATCTTAACGTCTTCTTAAATTTCTGTACGGATACTCCATTTCTTTGATCATCAACACACTAATATGAACTCTATAGTATTCATGATGTTCATGTACATGTGTGTGATTCAGAGCCTGCACACAGTTGTATGCATGGTATGCTGAAGACACTACTACTACTATGTAATTTCTAAATAAACATTTAATTTCTAAATACTGTGTTTCTGAGCACTATGAATAGTCTTTGGAAAGAACACTGGTGGTTGATGATCATTTCTGTCACGGTGAATAGTATGAATGGTATGCGTTCCATATAAATGCTTTTAAAACCTTTATTTTAGGTAGATTTACAAAGGACTTTACGCTGTCTTCCGTTAAATTACTTTGATTAAAATTTTCTAAGTTCTAAGGAAGTCAGAACTTGACTAACTGTATCTAGAATGAAATTTGTTCTTTAATACTTAAAAAAAAAAAAAAATCAGTAATTTGTTTTTCTTTTTTAATTATTTTCATTGCCAAAAGTTCAAGGATATAAGTTAAGGAAAAAGGGGAGGGGAAAAAGGCAACTTGATTTTTTTCCCCAGAAATGGGCTTGCTTTGAATAATCCCAAAAAATACACATTAAAAGATGAAACTTGTGCAGTTATTGATGAGTGATTATGTGCTGCATAACAATCTCTTCTGAAATGAATGCATTTCATAGCTAAGTATTCAAGCATACAAGCAAATGAGAACAAACAAGAAAACAGAATAGTGTTCAATGTTTACAAGTCTTTGAAGTTTACATATTTGAAAAAGCAACTAAAATGGCTAATAATAGTCCTCAGTCATAATTAATAGAAAACTATTTAAAATATATGAAAATTGCTTTTTGGTAAAAACAAATATTTAATAATAATCACCTCTAAAAAGAGGTGATAATGCTTGCTACCTAATACATACAGTGTAATGACACTGGGTGTATTTTCATGCACACGTGCGTGATTGAAAATAGAGAAAACCCAACAGAGTTAGTCTTAAAACTGAACAAAGTGATTAACAGTATCTCTATAAATTGTTGATGAAATCATTCTTTGTAATAGCAGCAAAATGCCAAGATTAATATTCTGCATAGTGACATGCTGCAATTCTAGCTAAACAGACATCTGCAGAGGTCTGTGCTCTTCATGCTAACCATCTGCTCTTGGCTTTGCTTTTACAAGTCTTTCATACTGAATATATTGTTCTAGACAATAGTGTCTTTTGTTCCTTTAGGTTTAATATTTTTGTATTCTGCTCATTTTTATTTTCTGCATGTAATATACACAAATAATGCCTAATAGTTTAATTAGCAGTTCAATCAAAAAGTGATTTACTGTTATTTAATTGTTTTTCCTATCTACTTTCCCATACTTGTTATGGGAAAAATTGCGGTAATACTTTATATAGCAGCATATTGAAGTCATACACGTGTATGTGTGTGTGTATATATATGCACACACATATGTATGAAAATTGTTAGCAACATTGTGTTTGGAAACTGTTACATAACAGTTGCATTAGCTGTCCTCCCATTCCAGGAGCTACGCATTTTCAGGAAACTGGCATGGCAGAGTTGTGGTGGTCCGTATCATCAGAAGGCCCATTATCACTGGGAAGGTGTATGCCACCAGGCTCTCTCTTGCTTGCCTGCATCTAATAGCTGTTGGCAGCTTTGCAGAGGAATAGCGTGCCTGAGTACAGGGTGTTGCTGAAGGGAGCTTATGGTGGTCCTGCAGATAGAGCAGCTGATCCTTGTAATTAAAAGGAAATTCACCACCGTTGGTAGCTTTATGTACTCTACCCTTAGATGCACTGCCACACAGAGTATTTTCCACAGGAAACCTGCTGCCTTCTTCCTGCCTTATAATGTGGGTTACAATAAGATGATATGAGTATCCTCCTGTGCAGTGGCAATGGTTTATCATCTCCATGATACATTACTGTATGCAAGTCCTCCATAAATGAATGGATAGGTTCAGGACAACAGATCCCAGATGACTCTGAGAGATAAATATCTGGATAGAGATGACTGAGTTGACTAGTCTGAGAAATACAAGCAGCAGGGAAGAAAAAAAAAGTCAGCTTGTATAAACAGAGCAATAATTAATGTCTTTGTAAAACACAGTTGCATCTCCAGAAGCCAAAATTAAAAGTAAAGGGTAGTAGCCACTGTTATTTGATGTGTTTTTTCTCTTCTTCGATGGCACCTGTATTTTCAAAATAAGTTGTCAAGAATAAAAACAAATGTAGGGCCAGCTGCTTGTTCTTTGTAGTTTAGTCACTTTGTTTGAAGCCATGAGTTGGCAAAAACTGTTGGGGACTGTCAGACAAACATGCCGTGTATCTGAAAGAAGGATGCTGCTGCTTTCTTGTCTAATTTTTTTTTGAATATGTTTTGCTGAGTACAGCAGTGCTGTATGGTTAGAAAGATATTACTGTTGTGAATACTAGTACTCAGTCTCCAGCAGACTGTAGCTTGTTTTCAACAATTTATGGCATTATTATCAAGGTTTAGAAAAATACATAAGCACATTATTAAGTTGCTTGGTTTTGTCTGTATATGTTTAAAAAATGTATGCACTACATATATCCATTTTATATCTATATAAAACACAGTATGCATGTTTATAATTATACTTCTTTCACAGATTACTAAAATGGAAAACATCAACCATTTGAGTGAATTGCGAGTATTAAACCTTGCCAGAAACCTACTGTCCATTGTAGAAAATCTTAATGGACTGGATTCTCTCACAGAGCTCAACCTTCGTCATAATCAAGTCTCTGCCATAGTAAGGAACAAAACCTCTCATCTTCTTTCCTCCCTTCTTTCATCTCTTACAGGAGTGCACTATTACTAGAACTTGTTAAAAACATATCAGCATTTCAGATTTTTCAAATCTTGCATTTTCCCACTCTTTTGATTGTTATTTTTTCCTTAGTACTCAATTTTACATCATGAAGGTGAAAATATGTTGTTCTTGTGTTATTTTGTGTAAATTTGATGGCTTGTATTGATAGAAATCTTGGTAGCTCATAATATTCCCCCAGGGCAAAAGATTTGGATGCTTTGTGGTTCTAACATAAACATTTAGAGACTCTTCTTCCATACATGTTTGCCCCCAGAAACATACCCTCTTCTCATAATTTCTGTAGCTCAGCTAAGCAGTCAGACCATCTTAAACTTCATCTCTTTATGTATATTTCTGGGTCAAAAGCAGAGAAAATACTGAAGTAAAATTTTCCAAGTAAAGCTCCAAGTTAGCATTATAAAATCCATTATGCTTTAAAGGATAAAGTTTGTCATTCAGCATTTTATGATGTATAGTTCAGGTATGGCAATTCGATTATTTCAACAAGCACTTTTTAAGTAGACTTACCACATTATTTAACTAGGTGCATTTTTTCAGGCCCTCAATTGTTTAAGTACTTGGTCTTCTATTGCTGCTGAGCTATCACTTCCTCAAATTTTTGCTACTTGCCATATATTAAACTTATTTTTTTTACTCTTGCAAAACAAGAAATTTCTGCTAATTTCTAACTCAACCACTGTACCTCCCTCCCACACCATTTACATTACTGAGATTCTCTTCCTTGCTTGTAGCTGCTGCCTTCTCACCCTCTCTCATGTGTAGCTCATGCTTTCTCCTTACCTCCTCTCTCATAAATGCAGAGTTAGCTCTCCATGACAGTGAAATTAGTGAGTTACAGGCTTGGACTCTGTTCTTATATCTCAGTGTTTTATTCATTCCTGGCTGGAGACAGTGTTTCAGAAGATGTTCTGCTCAGGGATGTACCTTCTTTTGTGTATAATATAAAATTGTTTGTTACCCGGGATAAATTGTAATAGAATGGTGTTTTGGTTGTGTGTTGTGGTTTGTGGGTGGCTGTTTCTGTTTCACTTTTGTTTTGTTTTCTTTTTAATTGGATGGAATGCGATGTAGACATGTCACAAGTTGAAGGGAGGGCTGTAGATTTTATTTGTGGCTAAAATCAAGGTAGTGAGTGAGCCCTATGCCACTCCCATGTGCCCTAAGTAATGGTTTTATGTCCACTAGTTGCAAGCTGGAGCATACTCCGTAGTAGGATAAGGAGACGCACATTTAAAACCGAAGGGTTCGGTGCACAGTTTGAATTTGCATGGATTGCTACAAACTGTGCTGTCTGGCTGTTAGGGGTTTTTATTTCAAAAATAAATTACGATACTACTTTTAAGTTTCATCTTACTAATATCTTGAGGTATTTCAAGGTTTTCTACTAAGTTCGGTTGTGGCATACATTAAATTCAGTTACTCATTCTGAAAACCTGTTCCTTCTTAAAAAATTCAATTGCAAATGTGACAGAGTCCTTCAGATCATTCTCTGCCAGAGCAGCTGCTGTTGTTAGGTAGTGCCGATTGCACTGCAGTATTGCACTTCAGAAGCCTTACTACAACATGGCCACTTTTTTAAAGTGTATTTATCCTGCAGTTAAATGCTGAGACAGCACCTTGGCGGCTTTCCCAAAAGCCTGTTCAGAAACCAGCAGCAGCCTCATCCTCTTTCCTTTAACATCATTTGCTTTGCAAGTGATGCAGCTTGTTCTGCAGGGTATATATCTGCACTGAAACACTCCCTTGCAGTCTGCATTAGGGAGAAATGGATCTGCCTCTTCAACAGAAATCAATGTTGCAGCAAGGTTATAGTATATAGAAATGAAAGTATTTCATCAGGCAAAGTAGAAAGGTTCAAAAGATGTTATCCTTCAGCTGCTGAATTTATGCCTCTGTCTCTCCTTCTAGAAAGATGTGGATACTTTGCCCCGTCTCCAGCGTCTGTTCCTCAGCTTCAACAATATATCTAGGTAAGGAGAAGAGCAGTTTGTTTCCTATCAGTAAATTGGAGTATCCTCTTATAGCTGTATTTCATTAAAATTTAAACGCTATGAATGCGGATGCTGTTTTTAAACATATCAGATAGCATAATCAAGCCGTTATGTATTTTCTGCTTTAAGCATAAATTCTTTTAACCCTTTGCATTTAAATGTGGCGCTATGGGGATTCTACCACAAAACTTGCATTTTTAATTTAAAAATGACTGTATTCTTTCTGATGATGCTGAAAATTAAAAATAGCTTTTTTAATATGTTGTTTTACTGTTCAACTAAATTTCTGATAAAGCAGAAGGCACGGTATCGCACAAGGCATATTACATTTATCATAAAATCACTGTATTTATGGAGTTACACAAATGGCTGGATCAGATTCTGCTTGTGATGATAAGATTATATCATGCTTGTATTTTACTTGTACATATATTAATCAAGTGTGAAAGGTATATTCCTGTCTGTTACTTTTCAAACCAGAAGGCAGAAACAGAACAGCTCAACTTTCAATGCAGGGTTTCTATTATTTCTAGTAGCTAAGTACATTTTGGTATAAATAAGAAAGTTAGTCTACAATGTTTATATTTGTGTGGTTTTTTTGAAGTCAGCATTTCTACTGGTGCCAATATTAAAATAATAAAATCAAAGCAAATGTGCCTACATCATCTTCAGTTTATCATGTGTTTACCTTTATTCTTTAATCATTCCCATCCTTCTTTGCTGCTTAGAATCAAATAATTTAATCTGAGATCAGGAAAGATGCCCGGCATTCTAATTACTGAAAATAATGTTCTTGTGGTACCTATTTTCTCTGTAAAATGTTAGACTTAATGTGAGCTTTAATTATAATAGCTATTTGAATATTTTAAGCTGACCTGCATTATGTATTTTGCAGACAGTTCCAACCTACTTGTCTATGTTCCTTAGACTCTTAAAGTACCAATGCAGTGGATCTCCCTGAATGCTCACGGGTATTAAGCATTCAAAAAAACTGGAGACAAACTGCAGAAATGGCTAATATACTCTTCCCTTAATTCACCTGCTACACTTTTTATTTCATGTTTGAAATTGCCATAATAAAGAAAAGGGGTTGGTATTTTGCTTCACTTATATAATTTCCGGGTTTGGAACATGCCTTTTGTTTCTGTTGTTTTTCCAAAATAAATAAATAAATATGTCTTAGCCTGGCAAGAACAACGAGGGGACTGCAGTAGTTGGCTCCTTTGCCATCTGGGAGCATCACTGCAGTCAGTGGAACTTCTGTATGTTTTCATATACTTGGTTTAATTTGTGTAGCTTTCTCACATTGATATTTTTGCAGTATTCAAGGAAGGAAAAACGTTTTGCTCTTTTTGTTCATTTTTAAAGTAGATTTCTTAAAATTCATGTAATCAGTAACTTGCTAGTATCCTATCATTTATTCATTGGGGCTTCAATTAAACTGTTGATAGATCTAGTCTTAGCTTTCAGGTAAGGTAGAAATACTTAACTCAAACACTTGTGCAAATATCTAATTTGGTTTTAATTTGTAATTAGAATAGGTATAAAAATCTTAATGTCCAATGAAGACATTGTTATAAAATCTACATACACGTGTAAGTAGCTAGGCGAATGGATCAGTTTAACTTATTTGCCAGTCATTATTAACAAAAATAATAATAATAAAAAAAATGACTAGATTTGGCTTATGTTTTTGTAGAAATGACATTCCATCAAATTCAGCAGTTGGAAAAACCAAAAAATCTTATTGCTCCCTCAATTTGAGTTATGTAGTAGATATGTCTCCTAACAGGTAAATGTTTAAACATGGAAGTACGTTCTTGACCCATATGTGTCTGATACTTGGCTTGATAAACTGTTTGAACTGACTGAAGGTGTTACGTGCAACCATAATACTAGTGAATGGCTGTGCTATGTCTGACCCTTACTGCACCACTTTTAAAATGGTTTAGGGTATTTTTTTACTCACTCACATGCATTTACTATGGGCCACATGGTAATTTTAAAATTATTTTTTATATTTATATAAAATATATTTCTGTTTTTTATTTTTATATTTTTATCTTTCTTTTAGACAATCAATTAGTTACAGATATTCTGATCTCTACATTCGTGTGTAGAGAAAATCTGCAAATTGAAACATGTAGCAGAGTACATTGCCAAAACCTGTATATGTTTATATTAGTGGTTCATTAAAATATTAAAAGTAGCATTCTTGAGGTAATGCTCTCATATAAAGGTTTACTGCTTCCTGTTTTTGGTAGGAAGAATTCTTGAGTCTTACATCAGTACATACTGACATGAATTAAAATTGCAATAAAAGATTCAGAAATGCCTTCTTAAAATTTTCAGTATTTAAGACATGAGTCTGTCATGGGTTTTGTCACTTTTTCCCCCATCCTGCTTCAGAGGAGGCCTCAGATTGCTGCTGAGCTTTTAGTTAAGAATAGATGTGTTAGTAAGGTAATCCTAGAACCATCTAGTTTGGAAGAGACCTCCAAGATCACCTAGTCCAACCTCTGACCTAACACTAACAAGTCCTCCACTAAACCATATCACTAAGGGCTACATCTAAATGTCTTTTAAAGACCTCTAGGGAGGGTGACTCAACCACTTCCCTGGGCAGCCCATTCCAATGCCTAACAACCCTTTCAGTAAAGAAGTTCTTCCTAATATCCAACCTAAACCTCCCCTGGTGCAACTTTCGCCCATTCCCCCTCGTCCTGTCACCAGGCACGTGGGAGAACAGACCAACCCCCACCTCGCTACAGCCTCCTTTAAGGTACCTGTAGAGAGCGATAAGGTCGCCCCTGAGCCTCCTCTTCTCCAGGCTGAACAATCCCAGCTCCCTCAGCCGCTCCTTGTAAGACTCGTTGTCCAGACAAAATGCTGCAGAAGTTGAATCAAATCTGAAACAAAAGCCGTCCCATTTCTGTCTTCATCACAGAAGAATTTAGTTGTTACAATGCAAGGCTTTCATACTTTGTCTGCTGATAATATGTATCTCTAGAACTGGTTATAAAGAAGAGAGAAAACCCTTTGAATTTCTCCTGTGGTACTGGGAAGAGAATACAGAAACTGTTTGCTTCAGGGAAGGTGTGCCACCGAGATTCAGAAAGAGTTGTTACTGCTCACATTTCTTAATGTGAAGCTAGAAAAGACTGTTTTTTGAAATCTTAGAAACAAAACATGTTTTCACTGTCACACAGCTCTCCAGGTCAGTGTTCTGTTGTGTTTTTTTTTAAATTTAGTAAAGAAGGCTTTGTAGCCATATGGAAAAAGTTAGGTGCCAGCTCAAAGGACATGTAATTGTTTTTCTTCAATCGGTTACTGAATTGGAAACCTGGGAGAAGGAATGTTCTTAGTCTAATCAAAACAAGAAAAAAATATTTTCCTCAGTGGAATGAAAATTTCTAAATACATTGTTATACATGTGAATGAAAGCAATACAGGAAAGAAAGGTTAACTGTGGTGATGTCTGTTTTCATCAGTAGCTTAGTGATTAGAAACATGGGACAGTCCAGTTTCTCTTTAAATGTTTTTTGAACATGCAGTTTCCTCTGAGAGTTCTACCAGACTGCAGTGAGTGTGTTGCCTTCCTTCTCCAGAGCTTTTCCACTTTGCAGAACATGGTTTAAAGAAGTCATTGATGTAAATGTACAGAGCATGTCTTCCTCAGTAAGCAGGCTCTACCAGAAGGCCAGTGTTTCCATACTACTTATGCCTACTAAATGTGTAGCCATGAACACACACGCTGCGGAGGTTGAACACACACCAGCATACAGCAGAATACCCTGCTGCTTAGTCCAGGAGTCCAAGCCACATTCTAATATGGGGCTGGGAGAATGGGTATGTGTCCTCTCTGACAGAGGGGAAAATTGGCTGTAGTACTCTTACATCTTGTGTGCATGCTCAAGCTGATCCATGTGGTGAAACTGAAAACACTGAAAAAACACTTTGCTAAGGTAGCCCAAATTCTCATTTATCTTCTGTTGCTGAAACTACCGGAGGTAAATCCTTCTAGGAAGAAAGAAGGAAAGGGCAGGAGAGGTGGTTTCCGCAGTTGGGAAGATGAATTCCAATGGGAATTCAGTTATTCTTTCTTCTAAAATGTCTGAGTTTGCTTTACTAACTAATGTGATGCGTCAGTTGGGAAAATCATCATCTAGCTTTGGGGCATATTGAATAGGTATTTTAAGTACTATGTCAGCACGATCATCCAAAAAAGTGGTTAAACAAGCTGTTTTATGGAAAGGAAATAAGATCACACAAAAATAAAAAATGGAAGATGATAATCAGACTTTTCTTTTAAACCCCGGGTATAAAACAGCCAATTGTTCACATTTGCTAAGTGCCTTCACTGCCTTCACCAGAAGCTGTGTATTGTTCATTTTCCATTAGTCCTTATGTTGTTTTAACACACCAAATGATAGTAGTACTTCTGACTTCATTGCCATTTTTCTATTTTATCCATTGAATATATCATGTAGAAGTTACTTGTATGCTGTACCGTGTTTGGGGTTTTGTTTGTTTTTGAAACATTTATTGGGTTGTTTTATTTACTCCTGCGAGCTTATGTTGGTGTCCAGATCCTTAAAACATCCAGACCTTTATTTCAGCAGCTTGAGACCGATTGGCGTATGGTAGTTGGGTGGTTTTTTTGGTTTTGTTTTCTAAATTATTATTTTCCCACTTAGTTTCCACGTTAAAAAAATATATATTTTATCTAACCCCTAGAAACTTTTAGGGACGTGTCATTTTAAATGTGGTATTTTTGTACATCTAAAGCCCTTTGTGGCTGAATATTAGTCCTCAGCAAATTATTGTATGGGTGTTTGTTGGAAAGTTGAGTGATACCAATGACAGTTGACATTTTATTCATCAGCAGTCTCTAATATGAGCATTTTTACTGCATATGATTTCTGAGCCTGAATTCCGGGTATTCTTAAGGTTTGGTGTACTTCCAAGTATTAGTGGAGGAATTTTCTTGCTACCAAGAACGGTGAGAACTATAATCAGTTGATGCAATCAGTAAGATAGCTTTTTTAAAAATACTTGGACACTAATTCTGTATTTTCCAGTTCAGAAACAGTTATTAATTCAGAACTTAAACATTTGTTCATCTAGTAAAATGATCTTCTTAGCGTGTATTTTGTGATCATCATTGATTTGTCATTCTCAGATTTTTTTAAATGTCATACTCAGAAGTACTGAGCCCAGTTGCTTCATACTTTCCGTCTGAGCCTACTAAACTTCATAATGCAGACTCAGTTGTTGAGGGTCAAAGTGCGTAAGGGTGGGTGCACGGTTATTTGTGCACTGTAATAATTTTGCTAAAAAGTATTGGGGATTTATACTTGTATGACTGTTCAGTTTCTTTTGCAAGTTAAATAATTATCCGTTGTTTAAGAGCACTGTTTATCTGGGTCAGATGCCTTCTTTACACCTTTCATCTTCAGTAAAAGGAACAAGATACAGGCTGTATGTCTCTAAATACATTTTGCACAGGCCAGTTATTTTTGTCAGGAAACCAAATCAAATGTCTTAAAAAGACAACGCACTCATATTTGTAGACTGAACTCAGAAAAATAGATCTATTTTAAAGATGATATGATGGTTTTATAGTTTTTATTCCAATATTTGATGATGCCACAAACACCCAGAAACATTTTTTTTTACTTTTTTTTTTTTTCATTTTACATTTTCTGTGGTGTTCATGCTGGTTTTGGTGACTAATGTGTATTATTTTTGGAATGTGAGTTGATAGGCATTCTATTTTATTATTCTTAGGTGAACCTATATTCTTTTAGCTAACAAGTGCTTATTCTGAATCTCTTCGTATCTGTATATGGAGAGATTAAAACAGCAGCACCTGTTGCTAATTAAAGTTACTTTTAATTTGATTTATCATATGCAATATGATGTGTGGATTTTTTTGAGTACAGGTAAACATTAGTATTCTATCCTTAAATAAAATATTCCATCTCTTCATTATTAATAATGTATGGCATTAAAACTTTAAACTTTTTTGGTTACAGTTTTGAGGATATTCTGTGCCTTGCTGATTCCTCATCTTTGTCAGATATCACCCTTGATGGCAATCCAATAGCTCAGGAGACATGGTACAAACACACTGTTCTCCATCATATGATGCAGCTCCGACAGCTAGATATGAAGAGAATCACAGTAAGAAATTTCTATTTTCATCAGACTTACTAGTTCCTTAAATTTAGGAGTAAAATGTAGGGTTTTATGTGTCTGTGTAGGAAAAAAGTTACTTATTTAGTATGGAATTGAATTGTACATAGACATGCTAATATTTAAAACTTTAACCTTTTTCCTTTCTTGCAGTATTATATAAGGGTCCACTTCTTTATTTCATTTTAAAAATATTTATTTTTAAATAATCAAACTCTTTCACTTAGTAAATACCATGTGATAGAATTGCCAAGTGACATGAGAAACTGCAAAGCTTTTTGTTAGCGCTCCCTCAACATATTCTTTACTGGTTTGCCGTATAGCTGAGGAGGAACAGGGTATTCCTTCCAAAGCATTAACCTGTTTACACTGAAACTGACATTATTTCTATTATTTTTGGTCTGTTACCCTAAGGAAACTTGGTGATCGCACTGTTTCTGTGTTTGTCTGCATTTCTGCATTCGTTGCCTAACCTACTCCTTTAATTTCTGAATTTGGTGGTCCATTTCAAGTAACACTGATAAGGAAGAGAGGCCGTGCAGACAACTTACTACAGACTTCTGGAAAATATGCACCAAGGTAGAGGATGAAGGGAAATTGTCAGGAAGGCCATGCCATTAAGTCATCCATGTTGTTTCTTAATCTGGGAATAGCGATGCTAATTTTTCTGTGTCTACTAAAGTTATGTGTACCACAGTCATCTTACAAGATAAATCTGAACAACAGGAAGATAACGTCACTAAGGCACATGGTTTAGTGATGGGGCTCTGTAGGGTTAGGTTGATGGTTGGACTTGATGATCTTTTCCAACCCAAATGACTCTGATTCTATAACAAATGTAACATACTTAACTAATAGTGTTGTCTTTCTTGACCAAGTGCTGATAAATATTCCTTGTTTTAAATGCTTATTTGCTTTGTACGAAGGCTCTACTGCATTATAAATTGCACCTATTGTTTTGGCATCTATCCTGTTGTCCTGCAGCCAATCCACTGAGTATAGAAGAGAGTCAGTTATGATGTAAAATATCACATGTATGAGGAAAACATGAATTTTAGTAATAAAGTACTTCGGGCTATTAGAATTTTACTATCAGTATCTAAAATACTATTTGTTCCCAGGTATCCCGTGGGTAGTTTTTTTTCTTTTGTGAGTTTATACTGCCTAATTGCTTTGCTTTTCAAAAGAGTGTTTTCTCAGTATTATTCCAGCAACTTGAGTCATGTAAAGAAAATGTCTTTTTTTCTTCTCTTCCTTATTGAGAAGAGACAGATCCTGGTAGAACTCTGTGATGGAAAAACTGTGGAAAGAGCTCTAATCCCTTTTTAGACTATATGGGATCTGTAGGGGAAAAAGTTATTTGAAATGCACAGCCTTGGGAAAAGCTTAATCTGAGTTCACACCTTATTAAACATAAGAGGATCAACCAACAAGACAAAAAGCCATAGAAAACCAGGCTTCACCAGTCGTGCTGCTCATAAAACTACTTGTAAAAAGAATGTGTTTTGCATTCTTTTTATTTGCCTTCTGGTTTTTGGGCCTTGAAAACTTGTTTTTAAAACTTTCCTTCATGTAGAGGGGCCTGTATGATTTTTTCCAATAAAAACTGTGTTACCCAGATAATCATATGAGTTAAGAAACAGGGGTTTTTAAGAAAACTAACAAGTATCATGAGGTTTGTGATAAAATTAGAGAGTTGGCAATGCCAAATCCAGCTATTCTGTCTAGTAATGTCAGCCATAGGGACAAATGTAACTTGATGGGGAAGTACAAGTACGGTATTGGGTATATGCTTTTACTTGCTTGATTAGTATACCTAAGCTAATACATATAGAGGATCTTTTATTCATTAGCCTGAAGTGCATCCAGACCATTTCTAACTTGAGCATTCATTGCTTTGTGTTGCAAAGAACTGAGAGCTGGACTAGGATGTATGTTCTGTCTAACTAGGAATTCTTCACTAATGGTTTCAGAAGCTCTTCTAGTTGAGAAACGAGGTTTACACAGTTGCTATTCTGCTTTTAACTTTAACTTTTCTTTTACTTGCTGGCTTCACTGGGCTAAGAAAACTATTTTAAGAAAGAAAATATCCTTTACAGTTTATTCTAAAGTTTGTAAAAGACTTTGAAGCCTTATTCATACTGGTTTTCAGGAATACACACACACTGGTGCCAGGCGTTTTCTAGAGATTCTCTGGAGAAAGGGGTACATCAGAGGAAAATGTCTGGTGTTAACTGCCATAGGAACTGTTAAGAAACATATAGCTGCTGCAAATATCAGACTGTACTTTCAACACAATATTTTTGGATTGTAATTGTTATAGTATTTCTTAAGTTGGAGCAGATTTGCTTTTATTCAAGGGATTGTATCATATTATGACATCTTATTAATCTTCCCATGAGGAAGTTGGTGTTTTCTCTTGCCATCTCATTACTAAGCTGTTGGTAAGTACAAATTTTAAGCTATTAAACCACTGAGGCATGGACCCAAAGAATCATTGGTAGTGAAATCAGTGGGGCTTAGTCACCTGTAACAAGTTTGGGCTTTGCATATATATGAAAAAACTTACTGTAAAACTGTAAACACGTATTTGTTGTCTACATTAAAAGTTGATTTCCAGCTGAAAAAACGCATCCACTTTATATTACATATCTAAGGCATCAACTTAATGGGAATCTTTAGCTTTCTCAAACTTTGATAGATCAGTATTCGCCTAAAAATTTAATTTCTTTCCTTTTAAAACAAGATGCTTCTGTAACTTCTTGTTTCTTATTCATTTTTGTGGATTGTAATCCTATCCTTTAAGTAAGGTCTTGAGGAAAATATGAGAAGTTGATACTAAAAATAATAATAATAATAAAAAAACACATATATCTAATTGTCATATGTCACTTAAAGAATAGTCAGAAATTTTGTGTTTTTTTCCATATGAAGTTTCTGGTAGAAATACAACTTACATTCTTACTCTTTGTTCTTCTTTTTAAAATAGACTGTGTGGTATATGTAACAAAAAAAAAAGTCTGCCTTCTGTGAGTATAAGCAGAATTTTTTTTAAGTGTAGTAGTTTGGTTTCTTTCTGCCCTGAAAGCTTAAATGTGTATTCCAGACCATTCTTCATATTATTCTCTTTTTTTTTTTATTAGCTACAGTAGTTTATATCATGTATACTATGACTACTTCTAATCTATAGTAAAATTATTAGAAT
Source organism: Anser brachyrhynchus (assembly GCF_964034855.1). Lineage (NCBI taxonomy): Eukaryota > Metazoa > Chordata > Aves > Anseriformes > Anatidae > Anser > Anser brachyrhynchus. The sequence continues at coordinate 5,397,853 of NC_137706.1, read as the reverse complement.
AATTTCAAAGTAGCTGTAGTGTGGAAATGTAATCCTGCATTCATTGTGTGCTAATGTACCTTTCTCTCCTGTGACTTAAATGGCATCATTTGGTGGAATTAACTTGTTTGGATAATAGCAAAACAGTAGTGAGGAAGAATGTGTATGTTCCACTGTACTCTGTTCAGGATCTTTCTCAGGTCTTGCTGGATGTTACCTCTTGAAAGACTGGTTGCACAGTGAGAAGTTTGGCCAAAATCTCTGGTGTTATACTTGTGGTAGAGCTCATGTGGCAGCAGGGGGAGCTCTCACTATGCCAAAGGTACAGGCAGTTACCTTACAGCTCTAATGGAAAATGTTATAAGGGTGATAATAGCTTTAATATGCCTTTTTATTTTTTCGTTCTGTCACTGCTGTAGCTTCACACTGAAAATGTAAACCTGCAGTCTCAGAATCTCGTTAATGTTTTATGCTTTGCAGAAAGCGAGGCTTATGCTTGGGGGCAGGCTGGGTGGGTGGATGAAGAAGGAAGAAGCCATCTTCCTAGCCATTTAGTAAGTTCTTAAATGGCAAGTGGAGAACTAGTAAATGGAGGAGATTGTAGTGTAAAAGAGAACATCCAAGTCTGTTTGTAATGGTCTGGCACTTTGGCCTTCAGGAAAAACATCCCCCCTTGTCCAACATGGAGCTCAGAGGTTTGTTTTCTTCTGTGGCCAGAGTATTAGCAGACTCCTTAGCGTGATGACTCTTTCCTGGCAGGCTACTACAGTAGGAACCTTGACTTCTTCCACAGATGCCCAGGATGCTTATTTGCACCCCCCTCCAGCTGGGATTTAATTTTATCAAAGGTGTACTGGAAATCCTGTGTCAGTAGTGGGTCCTAACAATCTGGAATTAGGATTGAATTTAGGAAAGAGTGCAAAATGATTTTGGACCATTTTGAGTGGATGACAGACCTGTCAGCAGCTCTTTAACAATTTAATGATATCCTTTATGTTAGCCTAACAATTTCTTTTGAACACTGAAAAAGAGAAGACATGGAAGATAGGAATTAAAATAGCTTTAGTTCATCTGGGAATTGTCGAAAGTTCACAAAGTTGTGGACAATAGCAGCAGAATAATGAGCAGAGACAAAAATGGAGATGGAAAGACTCTCAAATGCTGGAGCTAAAAGAGAAGAGTGGGTGATAGAACTGCATTGTGGCAAGATTATTAAAAGCTTTGTTTTATAACCTTTCTGGGGTTTGTTTATTTTTCTGTGTTTTGTTTGTTTGTTTCTTCAAGATTAGTTGCACATGTTGTGTGTGGGTAATCAAGAAATGTATATAGACTTGATTCTGGTAAAAAGTGGATTTGACCCTTGACCTTCATGTTTCCTCTATCATTTGGCCTTTATGAATCCTGAGTAAAACTAGGTTGTTCTTGCTGTTGTTGTTTTAGACAAAGCTCATTTCTTTTGTAAAAGTTTGTAACAGAAGTAGTATTTTTTAAAGGCCTGTAATTAGGATAAACTCTTGATCAAGGCAAGAAGTCTGACTCCTGTTGGAACAGTGTTTGTGTTTGTTCATTTCATTCTTTGCATTGAGTCAGTGTGTAAGGAAAAGTATGGGACTGACTTGAATGTTGTCAGTAGATCCCCATGTAAGGCAGATAGTGTCATAACATATAGATTTGGGGCTGGGTTAGGCAGAGACTTTGAGATGGAAGGTAGAGTGAGAAGGAATATTTGCAGAGGCTGTGAGAAAACTGAATTAGGGAAGTTTGTGGATGTTTGTCTGAAAACTTGAAGGAAAAAATGAAGTTGTTCTGCAAGAAGGAGAGTTAAGGCTCATTTCTTACAGATTAGTATCACTTTATTTGGTAACTCACATTCTTCAGTGTGAAAGACAACAGTATTTCAGTTAGTTTGGAGCTGAGTATGTGAAGTCTGGCCACCTGTTTTCTGCCAAATAGAACAGATAACTTCTTCATTCTCTCCCTAGGTGAGAAACTAGCTTACATTTATGTTCTTTCTATATAGCATTTTTATATAATCAACCATTCAGGGAAAAAACAAAACAAAAAACAACAACAAGAAGAACAAAAAAAAAACAGCGTAATTTGAGACCTCTAAACATACTTTAAGATATTTTAATGTGTTCAGTGTGTTCAAAAGCTGTTAGAGAAGATGAAGACACTGAGTTTGGTGAGAGGGGAAAAGAACCAAACTTGGCTTTAGGAAGCCATGTTAAAAGCAAAAATGCAACATCAAATGAAGATGCTTAAATAGAAAGCTAAAAATCAACTTTAACCCACTTTTCTATTGAATAGTATCACTAACAGATAAGACTTTTAAAACTTAAGACTTTTTTCATTTTTTTGAAGTAAATGCTAACTTAGTACACTTTAATGCGTAAATGAGATGAATAGCTGTCATGAGAATCATGCTTATCATTCTTAACATTCTGCCTCATATCTTGAGGAACAGTATTTTTATTGTGTGCTGTTAGTTATACATTCATGCTCGTGGCATATGCCTGCATGGTTTTTATAAATGATTTTCTCAGCCTCACCCTAAACCTTCCCTTTCAGGTATTGGGCTTCGTTATGTGATATTCTGTAGTACTGGGGTCTATAAACCCTTCTATATCTGCATAGGTGTATTTTTTTTTTTAATTTATTGTTGATCCTTATTTAAGTAGGAACACGGAGGAGTGAACTCCTAAGGTCCCTTCTTACTTGAATTATTCGGTAATTCTATGGCACCAGACCCTTGGCTGCCGACAGAACCTAATCCTCAGAAGGACAGATGCTTCTTTTAGGGTGAAAAAATAAAACCTCATACCTTAAACTGAATTAAGTTGAATATGTACATGAGGTCAGAGTCATAAAACAGTTGTGCAGTTTTTTAATTACCTTTATGATTGATGTCAGAATCTGTGGTGCGTCATTGGTCTTCAGGGGGCTGTATGCAGATAAGTGTACACCTGCTATGTTTCCCTGACTAATTATACTTTGGAAATTATTTTCTTAAAATGTAGTAGTAATGCTAAGTATCAGGTTCCCTTTTTAGCCTTCTAGTAGGCTTTTATCCCTGTGCTTAGGGGTTCTTACAGTTCTGTAAGCATAGTATGTTTTATTTGTATCAAAACTTTGACATATCAATATGTCTTAATGGTTTATGATGTTTTCTGTTCACTTTTGTTTGTTAAAGCTCTTAACACGTAACTTTCTGGAAAGTGGAAGTGAAAAGCCTAGGATAGGAGCTTTCTATTTTGAGGGAAACCAAAACACTTTCTGTATGTTCTTGGAAGGTACTTTAATACAAACACCCAAATGGCATATGAAGTAAATCAAAATAAGTTCAAGTATGCTTCCTAAATATTTGTGTTGGAAGAACTCTACACTTTTTACTTCATAGTGAACATTTCTTTTGTTACTTGGAAAAAACATGTTCTAAAAATACTGTGCTGTGAGAATGTTTAGACTTCTGTAAACAGGGAGCATTCAACCTAATATGGCTATATTGCAGGAGTAAATTGCAATACCAGGAAAGCTAAACATCTTCACTTCCTTGGCTGTCATTATTTAGGAATAAATGGCTTTCTTCTTGAACATGAATAGGTAATAATTTTGACAAGAAATAATGCTTGTGTACTGTAGCTAACTAACTTTGATACCTTTGATAACTTTGATCATTGTATTCTGCTTCCAAAGGATAACTTTTCCTCAGTCTTTAACAGAACTTGAGGAGAACAATTTTAGATCATGATTTAGGTATAAAGGGAAATCGGCTCACTATCTCTGTTTATTTTCTTACCAAAAAACCCTACTAATTAGAGAAAATACTCAAAAAATACAAAGAATATAATGGATTGTCATATTTGAAAATGTTTTAGTTGTTTTACAGATCATGTGCTTTACATTTTTCAAAGGACTGTAAAATATTTTTGTAAATAGCTTTGCCTTCAGCATTTCTATTTGAATAATTCCTTTTATATTTCTTGATTTGTTTGTAAATATGATTTTTATTATTTTAATATTAAAACATTTAATATTAAAATAGTACAATCATATAAACATTAAAATTGTATTCAAATCACCAACACAAAGAACTACATTAATAATTAGTATTAATTAATAATGCTTTTCAGAGTCTGGTAAATTCATACTATTATAAATTTATCATTTTTTTCGTCCAGGAAGAAGAAAGACGCATGGCATCTGTTGCAGCAAGGAAAGAAGAAGAAAGGAAACGTGAAAGTCATAAACAAAGCTTGATTAAGGTATTTTCTATGGCTGTTCTAAGCCTAACTAAAATTAGATAAATCTACTGTAAACTAGTTTACATTAATATTCTATAACTTAATATTTTTGCTGTATTTCTTAGTTCTCCCAATGTATCTCTATCTTTTAAAACTTTTTTTTTACAGCTTACACAGTTCACTCTACATCTGAAATTCTTCAGTGAACTATTCAAGTTACCCTTTACCAAAAAAAAAACCAACAACAATAACAAAAAACCACAATTGCATGTGCATGTGCTAACATATGTGAAAGGATGGCAAACTTCATTTTTTCAAATCTAGAGATAAAGTAAAACCAAGAGACTTTGCAGTGATTTCAGATTCCTTGAACTTGGTCTTCCCCATCAGGTGAGTGCTGACATAAAGGGTTTTCTGAAGTAGCTTTTCCTTCATTCTTTCCTGTTGAAGTTATTCCTCTCTGTGGAAAAAGCTAAGCAGTTATCAGAGCAACAGCTAGACTCCAGCTGTCTTCTTTTTTCAGAGGAACACTTATGTACCGTACCTACAGGCCTGGTTAATGCTTTTATGTATGAGATGGAATATCTCCAACAGGGGAGACAGAGGCACGCTCCAGAATACTCTTACAGGCCAGTGACTAAATGACCAACACTTGCTAGTAGGAGACCAGCGTTCAAGGACATAAGAATATCAGCATTTTCTTTATTCTGTGAATGTGTTCCCAAATCATTTTTTTCTTTTAATAGGAATGCCTTTTAAACTTCTTTGTCGTCCAATAATGGTTATACAAAAATCTCTTCTAATTTGGCAAACTGAAAAAAATAATCATGTATCCATGTTACTAAGTTGTCTAGGTAAAAGCATATTTCATCAAGGGAGTTAGACTAAAAGCAGTTGCAAGAGGCTGTATGAGGAAGTGTAGCAAATATACCTTTTAAATTTTCAGAATTATGTACAACCAGAATGTTAACAACAGATTAAATGCTGTTTGTTAAAAAGAGCCAAATGTATGAATGGAAAAAAGAATTCCATGTGTACTGCACAAGAATGTATGTTTGCATTCAAGAATTTTTTGATTCTTTTGTTTTACAAAAGAAAAAACAAAAACTAAAAATTCAACAAAACAGTCTTAGAAACACTTTTTTTTTTTTTAAACAGTGCTCTTTAATGTAAGATACAGATAAATTTAAAGTCTACTTGGGTTTGAAGTTTTGGTGCCAGGTCTCAGTAACCCAAAGAAATGGGAAATGAGTAAATAATATTTATACATGATGTTGCTTTAGGCTTTTGACAAGCTAACTGGACTGAAAGAAAGTTTGTGTGTGTTTGTAGTTCATGTTCTTAACCACTGATGTAATGTTTCCTTGTAGTAGGGGGATTGTTTGCCTTGGTGGCATAGATTACTCAGTGCATTTTGCCAATGGAAACTTCCTTTACGGGGAAAAAAGACAAAAAAAAAAATCACTTTTAACTTACAATGCCTTTACTCAGTTTTCAACTTTAAAATGAAGGTTTTGTTGCTTAATTGAGGTTTCTTCTCATCTTCAAATAGTTAAGTGGCCTAAATGTCAAATGACAGTATATTTTGCATGATTCAGTGAGGTCATTTATCTTTTTCTGTAGTAAATATGTTCATATGTTCTTGTGTGTTTGTTTTTTGTTGTTGTTGTTTGTTTTCCTTGCTTTCTTTTTTCTTCCCTGTTTCACACATTTGAAATGAATGGAACAAATCTGCTAATAGATATAATATCCAGTGGCAAAAATCTCTAGGTATAGGATTTTAATCATAGTTATTTCTGAAGAAAATATTTAGAGAATCTTATTCTGGAATGTCAGTGGTTGTCACTTTCCTCCAAACTTTTGTAAACTGTCTGCAGTGTAGACGACATCATGAGCATTCATTTTCTAGCAAGTAATTAGCTGTACAGTGGCTCACTTTATGAGGAGACCCTCACCCTCTTATACGGAATTTACCTAATGTGACTAAAAGAAAATTCGGACATTTCAACTTCCTCTTCAATGATATGGAACCTTTCCATCACTGACGTGTATTTTTGTGGGACACATGGTGTTATATAACCAGATAACATAATGACTCTTTAGGCAAACTGAGTTTGAAACAGCAGAATTTTTAACTCTTTAAAATAAAATACTTTTAGTAGAAGAAAAACGTTAAAGCAGTTTCCATGTATTTTGTGTCATTGTTACAAGCCATTATGGACGTGATTTTTATCATAATTGGAAGTCTAGTGGATTTATCTCTGCGCTATCAATCATTAAAACCGATCTTGATATTTATTCTTTAATGAATACAGTAGTTTACAGCATGAGGGATTTATATGTTCGTATTAAATATTTTACTGTGAAATATTTATATGCAGTTGCTCTTAATTTGCAAATCTCAGTATTAATTTTAAGGAAATACCTAGGCTGCGTAGTCACAGATTATAAAATGCTCACTTTTTTTTGTTAATGTTTCCCTTTTTTAAAGGAAGATGTTCATTTGTAAAGCTTTATACTTCCCACCTCTAACACAGACCAGCATTGTGAGGAATGTTCTTAGTGAACTCAAGTACAGTGATATCTGCAATTTGCCTAATGTGAAAGGAATTAAGTAAAAGCATAATGTTAACAGTCCCATGTTGCTTTTATAGATTAAATTTAGGAGCTTAGAGAGTATAGGTCAAACTTAATATATCAGAAAGTGTTAATTTCAAACCATAAAATCAGACTTACTCTTGTCCGCTGCCTTTCTCCATAGGCATATCAAATAAATATTCTTTTTTCTATTTGAAAAAGGAGGCTGTAATACAGCTGTGTGTTTTGCATTGATTTGCCCTGTTCTGTGGGAGGTGTAGTACAAGCAGCTCCAGATAGTCAAAGACAGACTTGTGTGGTTAACCAAATCAACTAGTTTAAACTTACTGTTAGACAGCTTACATCTTTATTAAGTTACTTGTTTGTTATTGCAAATTTTGTGAAAACGTTATTCCCTTGCAGTTACGCAGAATAGTGCTAGAGTGACACGTTGGTTTAAATGTGAACCAGTACTTCTTTCTTCAATTTAAAATATCAACCACGTTTTGATTAAGCAACATATTTATGTTGGATCAAACAAGTGAGTTGATACTGCAGTGTCATAATTTACTATGACTTTTGTTTCAGGAAAAGAAACGGTTAACAATTTGTAATATTGCTCGCCAGTGGGAGATACAGCAGAATCGAACAGCTCTTGTGGCTTCTTTAAACCAAGATAAAGATAATGAACCCTGTCAGATCAATGGCAGTACTGCATATGTGTTTCCCGAAGAAAGCAGGTATTTTATTCAGAAATAATTCTTTCTGTTCATGTCTTAAGTTCATGTTATCAGCTCTGAGATCTTGCTATTTCATGATCAAAAAGTAAAACATCTTTTGCAGTATGAATTTTGTGAAGTAATTACAAAATTAATATATCCAAAATCATGCTGAAAAGATTTTTAGTTTAGTAATAGTCAACAGGTATCACCATAAAAACTAATATATACTTAGTCAACTAGCTACTGTTACATTACTAAAGAAGTTGGCGCTAAATTTTTGTGATTTTGCTAAATAAGGGAGGTTTTCATGTTTACAAGAAATGTTTAATATGAATTCTTGAGCCTGCTTAAGGCCATTCATTTCCTTGACAGCTTAGACTTTTACCTTTATTGCCAACAATTGTAATTTCAGTGTATATGAAGAGGTTTTGTAAACTGAGTCTTGAATTTATGTTCTCGGTTTGAACAGCAAGATCTCCTACTGGACTGCTTTCTTCAAATACCCTTGCTGTTTCAGCAAAAACAGTTCTTTGACATAGACTTAGTTTTATTTTTCACTTGATGTTGCCTGAGATGATATCTGTATTGTTAGCTTAAAAAAAAAAAGTTACATTTTATTTTTACTTTTTAAAGTAAATTTAGAAAAGTTTCAAAGTAACATTGGTGTTTCTTTAAGTTTCTATTTAAGGAATTAAATCCTTATGGTGGAAGGATTATAGTCTAACTAGACCTCTGGAAAACTGTATGCACATATAATTCACACTTGAAATCAATAGGTATATCTGTTTGAGATAGAGATATATCTAATGATATCAATAGGTACGTATATCTAAATGAAATTTCAAATTCCTCATTGACACTGGTTAAACCAATTTATGATTGCTGTTAGATTTCTTTGAAAAGTATAATCTATTAAAAGTATAATCATTTGGTCTTTCACAAAGGTTAAATTAATCCATCTAAAACTTCAGTCTAGATGATAATTCAGTTACTTAAAACAAAACCCTTAAGTGCACCAACTATCTAATGTGTTTATCAATACAGTCAATGTTCTAATTGTATTATTTCTATGATACACTCATTGGTTTACTACTTTGCATCTAAAAGGTAGCTACCTGGCACTCCGCATAATTGAAAAACTAAATACAGAACTTAGTGGATGAAGTTTATCTTGCATTGGCTAAAACCGAACTAACACATTTTCAACCTGGTAAGCTCAGGCAAAAGCCTGAAAAATAGTCTGCAGAAATTTAATAGCAAGTACAGATTCCTACTGTGTCTGATCAACACGGGAAACATCAAGTGCAGTCAGGAAGTCTCTCTTTCACAAACAGAATCAATCTGAGGTTCAATCTACTATTGACTAGATCTGGCTTTTATCTACGCTCAAGTGCAACATCTTTCTGAAACTTTTTTTCTTGACATTTTTAAACTGCTATACTCCTTCTTGTTCTTCTTGTTTCTGAAGCTTTCCCCCCAGCCATATGCAGTCTCTGCTTTTTTGCCTTCTTCACAGTTTAATTACACAGTTAGTAATCATCCCCTCCGATCAAGACAATGTAACTACAGTAGCTGGAGCATTAATCTGTTAATGAACAGATTTTCATTGCTTGAGAAATCACACTTTAAAGTAAAATATTAAGGCTCTTTCCACGGAGTCATAGGACAGATCTTGCTGCAAAGCTGTCTTTGCTTATGCTGGATACAGTGACTTAAAGTTGGTATATTCCAAGTAGTTTCCTGACTGAATGTTATGACTTTTGTCAAATCTAAAATAATAAAACATAATGCATAACATCAGTTTCCAGGTTCTTGTGGAAGTGTTTGTAGTTTGATTTGTAGAATGCATTTTGGAAGTCAAAGTAGTTACTTTCGAAAATTAACCCCCCCCCCCCCCCCAAATTTTTAACGACATAAACAATGTGTTTTATTTGCATATATACTCATAATACTCTTAGGCAATTTCATTCTGTGTTCTGAATTGGAGAGGTAGGTTTGGAATTTTTTCTTTTTCATGAAAGGGTAGAGAAATGAAAGTGTGATACGAATGTTTATCAATGACTTAGATTAGTTTAAAGAGATAAATGAAGACATGGCAATGTGTGTTAAAGTAAAGAGGGCTTAGACAACATTGCTGTCTTTTTGCCATGTAGCCCATGATGCTGTTTTACTCCTGATAGGTTAAAATTGACATGGACCTCCTAATATGCTATATAGTAGTAAAGAATTTTGGAACACTTTCAACATGAGCAACTAAGCAATAAAATGGCAGGTGAAAGTCAGCATGGATAAGTAATTATATATTCATGTGTGAATTAATGGGCTCCCGAATAACCATTTCCAGTCAAGGGTGAACTTCTGGAAGGTATCGTCAAGAAAACATCTGCTCAGTGATCGTTAATAGTCAAAAAAGCAAAATACATTAAATATATTAGGAAGGTTGTAAAGAACAAAACAGTAACCATCACTACACAGCTTTCTAAACCAGTAGTTTGTGCTCATCTTGAATTCTTTGTGCATTTCAGGTCTGCTCAGCTGAATGTGTTCTGTGAAAGTAAGATGCAATGAGATGAGAGTTGAGAATACCTGGATCTATTGTTTAATTTAAAAATCAATCTTCTGAATTGGGAAGCTCAAGTTAATTTAAAATAAATGTGTAATAATCCTTATTAATTAACGATTAAACAAGGATGACAAGATTATTTTCATCTCAAAGCAGACTAATGAATCCTGATAGTGTGACGTAAGGGTTTTAACTAAGAAGTGATACTGTTGTTAAGAATGCAAGTAATTGTTCAGCACTCTGAATAGCTTTATCCTTGGTTGGTTTTAATAACTGTCTGATCTTAACGGGCTGGATCCTACTGTGCTTACTCATGTTGTAACTTTTACAGTTTATATAGAGAACAGAATCTGAAGGTGGCTTTGCTTAGATAAGTGACATAGGTTGAAGTTGATTTTAGATAGCTAAAACAAGTTAACATTCTGAGGTAAAATCTTTAAACAGGTTATTAAAAATGAACGACATTTTTTGGGCTCTCCAACCCTAATACACAAAGTCTTTCCACTGAAGCAGTAGAGCTGCTGTAATATTACTTGAAGAAAAGAGGATTTTCTAGCCCTTAACATTTTTGAACCAGACTGGGTAGTGAAAATGAATGAATGCTGTGAATGGCAACCATATTTGACAGGTCAGATTTTAGTAAATGAAAAGACCATCGTTCAATAGAAATGGCTTTACTGCTGTGAAACAATCTAACTTATATTACTGCATTTTTATTTCCTCCACAGGTCTCTTGATACAATATTGAGCAGTGCTGTACAAGGCTTGTCTGTTCTTGATTCTCATTTGGTGGAAGTGGAAGGAGACACTCTTTACTTGTATGGTTCTGGAGCACTGGAGTGCCTGGATCGAAACTGGAGTGTTCAAACAGCTGGATCTGTTGTCACAGTCTCCTTTATGTTCATGGAATTTGATGAAATTGTTCAAGTGTTAACAAAACTGAGGTTAAAATTTCCTAATTCTGTGGTAAGAATGGCTCAATGTCATCTGTGTGAACAGCTGTGGACTATTTATTTTGCAATGGAACCTTAGTTTGGCAGTCACCCTCAACTGTTTTTATGTAAATAGATACTTTTGTGAATTACATTGATTTTATCCTATAATGTTTTGTTTAATTTGACACTTTTTAAATACAAGACAGATTCTCAAACAGAATGGTTGTTTTCTTTTCAGGCTAGTAATTATTTCCCATAGTTGACCTATCTGATTCTTTGAGAAAAACTGATGTAGAAACATGGTATTGTTTTTCTACAATATTACAGATTGATAGTATCAGGAGACTTTTGTTTGTATTGTAAGTTCAAAGAGCAAATAGCTGATAGGGTAGAAGAGAGAGGTAAAATTCAAAGGTAATAGCTGGTTAAATCAGTGCAACTCTTGGAATTCTTCACTTCTTGATGAAGCAAAACAACATCATGAGAACTTTTTAGTTAATTTTTTTTCTTGGACTTGTAAATCTTTAGCTTTGAAGCAAATAATAAAGTAGTGATGGCATACATAAATTAGCTTGTCAGTCAGATGATATGCCTGCTTAGCTCCCTACTTCTTTTTAAGTATAATACTACGTAATGGTTTCATTGAGATAAATGAGTTTGTGGGGAACTTGTTTCGTTCAAAAACTTGTTAGGGATAGCAGAATCTCAGCTAGATTTCTTTATCTTCACCATCAATTTTTCCTCTTACCCCCAGTGTGCTGCTGTGTAGATGAATTTACCATGCTCATAGGGACACTGCTGTATGGCACTGTTCAAAGAAACAGCAGACTTTAATGCCAGCTTGTGACAGTCAGAAACAGAATATTTAAAATACTGTACTGATTTTTGCATGAACGTTGTATTTGTTTGCAGAATTGAAGTAAATCTTGCTCAAGCAGTACCACTCTTTTTGTAACATGAAAACGATAGTGTTGTTACTAAAGGGTTTATAAATTGCTTGGGGGTTTGTAATGTTGACATTTTAAAATATATGTAATACACCGTTTAGTTGATACATCGATGTTTTTTCTCCCCAAAGACTGTAGATGAAGTGAGCTCAGTTGTGTAGTCAGACCTAAAGACTTTAAGTTTGAAAGTGATTTGTGTTGAACAGAGTAGGAATTGTTATGTTCACTCATTAGTGATTTCCTTACTTAATTTACTGTGCTTTGAACTTTTTTTTAAAGCACCTGAAGTTTAAGGAGACAAATCTTGTGACACTGAAGCAATTCAATGCATTAGGCCAGGTGCATCACATTGAACAGTTAACAGTTGATCCTCAGGGAAATCCAGTCGTCAGTTTTACTTTGTGGAAATATTATGTTCTGTTTAGACTGAACCATCTTAATCTACAGAAGATAAATGGAATTGAGGTAAGACATTGTTGCTTCTTTCTTACTACTGGTCTTACAAGATAAGTTAACGTTGTTTTTAAAAATGCAAGTGAATCACTAGTAGAATGAGCAGAATGATGACAGTGTCATTTCAATATTATGGAAAAAAAAGTGCATTCTATCACATAACTTATTGTACTATGCATTTGTTAAGTAACTGCACTGTTACAATTAGAAAAGCAGAGAAAATGCTTTGTTTTTTATTAAAATGTGGTATTGTTTCAGATGCTTTCAATAGCAAACAGTAGTTCAAACTTCCACCTGAGTGACAGATACACCTAAGGGGAAAACTTTTTATTATAATTTTAGAATATGCTTTTAAAAATTTAAAGAACTGTTAGGTTTTACTTTTGATTTTAAGAAGCAGTATTCTATTATGCTATATTCAAAAGGATTAGAATGCTAACATTGAATACAAGTGCAGAAATGTGCTTTTGACAGACTATCTAGTAGCTTACAGTGTATTACTTATATTTTTCCAGTGTTATGTGATATAGCTAAAATCAACTTTTCTTTTAGTATACTGAAGAAAAGTGTCTCAAAAAGAATTTTTTTCCTTTTTGCTTTGTACAAGACCATTAGTTTTTAAGAAGAAAGTTCTCTGAGACATGCTGTTTGAAGTTTTCCTAGTGATAGTAATCTTGGATTAATCAAAAAAAAAAAAAAAGCTGTCAAGGTTTGAAGTTACTAAACTTCACAAAATTCTCTACACCAAGTGCTATGGCACGCAATATAACAGATGCATTACAGTGATTGAGTTGGTGCCTGTTTTCCTAGCGTACTGAACTTGGAAAGAGGCACGTGTAATAGGCTGACATTGATGTGATATTACTGTTACAATCTTTTTGTGAGTAATGGAGCAAAGCATGTACTGCAGTAAGATAGAGAACATAAATTTCTATGAACTCAAGAGTGAATTTAGTATTAGTGTTTCTGTTGACCTTGACTTTGTGCTTCTCTTAACTTAAATAAAAATCACGTATTTCTCTGGCCAACATCTTTCTGTCTGTAATGCCCTTTGTTTCCCTCACTGCCTTCTGCACTCTGTTTTAGACCTTGCTACTGCTAATAGACTGTTTAGCAAGGTCTTCTACTCTTAGACAACTAAATAAGGTTTATTTCATTTGAAGTGACAATGAGCAAAACTAATCACTGTGAAAACAACATTGAATTCATGTGTCTGATTTCCTGAGCTATGTTTTCTGTAGTGAATTTCTCCTTGCCTTTTGGTGTTGCAGTATATGTCAGGCCAAAGATTTGTTGTATTGTCTATAAACATTAAACAGGAATATGATAAGATTACATTAGTTTGAATCAATTTAATTTTATTCACATGCTTTTTTTGTTCTGTATTATGCAAATATTTGAAAGTTCTTAGTAAGTATTGTGATTTAAAAATGGGTTGCTTGCCAAAAATATCTTAAGATGTACAGAAATTAAATTTGATCCAGAAGTGAAGAAGTCGTTGAATGAGTTTCATTGGACTGTGTTGTCCATGTCAGATTTAAGTGATCATAAAGATTCCTTGTGCAGTCAATGGAAATCCAGGGGTCTAGAAATTTTGCCAACAAACTTTTGGCAGTTCAAAGCAGTTCATAATTTGGCCCTAAGGACAGAAGAAACACAGACCATGGTCTCTAGAATGTACTAGCTAAGGCAAACAAAAAGCAGTAACAAAAATCAACCAAACAACAAAACCTTCAACATGCTTTATCCAAACAGAAATGTGTAAAATTCATCGTGAAAAACTTTCAGCCATTGAAAGTATGTTAAAGGGACATCTTTGTTGTAATTTTGATACAACAGTATGGATCACATTTAGAGAAGTACAATGGAGGAAGGTAAACTTTGTAGGCTTGAGAAACACCACCATTTATCTCTTTTATTTGCTTTTATTTTTATATATATAAATATATACACACTTCTTTTAAAATAAATCTTTTCTGTGATGCTGCCAAAATCAGAGACCATAAATTTAAGTATATTTAAAGTACTAGTAGAAGCAAATCTAAGTTTTGAAGATATGCCTGGAATATGTCTTCATGCGGTGTTTTGTATAACTTTTCAGTTAATTCTGAATGCACGTATGAAATATGAATGTGCCAATTTTCTAACTTCTCTCTTTCTCTCAATTTTATTTTTCCTCACAGGTTACTCAAAACGATACAGTAATGGCGGAAAGACTCTTTGGCATTCTGGCATATGTAGCATCTTCTGAGCTGCCACATTATCGCATGCTTTCGTTATTTGGAGAATCTAGGTAAAATTAGTTCTTAAGATATAGGAAGGAATACGGAGGCTTTGTTTTTTTTTGAATAATACAGTCACTGACTGAAATGGCAACAGGTATTTCTGAGAGAATGAAGTTTTCTTGTTTAGCTTGTTTTATTTCTCTGTTAAAATTTCTGAACATTGAGTTCCTTTTTTTTGCAGAAAATCTAGTTCTGTTCTGTTGCTTCAGCTTGAAGAACTATGTTTGTTAAACTATAGATTTCTTAAAACTGAAATGGGATTTCTCTCTGAATGAAACATTGTCACTTCGGTAATATGCTGTTATAGCAGATACAACTTCATTTTGTTCTAAGTACTATCCTGTTGACATTTCAGAGAAACTGTACGGAAGCAAAATGAACTAAACTGGAATTTGTCTGGAATGTATTGTTTGAATTCTTTTCCACGCTGTCATGATAAATTCTTTCTAGGTAAAAAGATACAAATTCCACAAATAACTTAGGAAAGGTAGGTGTCCTGAGTACTGCAGTAATATTAGCACTTCCTGATTCATGAAGACAGATGTTCTCAGAGGTTGTAGGAAGTCTCCGAAGAAAGATGATAGGAACATGCGTACAAATTCACTGCATGTTTAATTCTCCAATTGGGCTGATATTGGTGAGGATTTATGTAGTTTCACAATGAATACACTTTTTTTTTTTGCAGTTATTTCAAAGTGGATGACTATAACAGTTAACAGATTTATGGGTTGATGCTGTAAGAAAAAAGGTGCTTAAAAACTTTCTAGTTTTCTATAGATACTTAGTAAAATTTAAGCTGCAAGGATTCCTATTTAGGATGTGAAATATGATACATGTCAAAATGTCAGTTGTGTGGAAGCAAATTAACTGAAGACTATTTAGTCATCTGTATATTTTGAGTAACTTGATGCAATAAACTTGAAAGCTCATAAATGATATGATCAAAGGGAGAAGAGGGGGAAAAAAAAACTCGTCATCACTAGAGACATCTGCACTTAAAAAAAAATAGTAAATCCAATGATTAAAACTGTAAATCTTTATTTTCTTTCCACAGAATGAAGCAATTCCATGATCTGCTGGAGGGAAAGGGAAAGAAATCTGGGGTTGGAATTGAGGAAAGTAGTGATAACAGGAGAGCTGGAGGAGAAAGCACAGCTCGAGCAATGTTGAATTATACAGCAAAGAATGTTCATATGGAAAAGCTTGAGGTAAGTATGTCATTATAAAATAATTTCTTCCTCTATTATGTATATATTTGACTACTACTCATGGAATTTGTGTATCAAATTTCAGTTGTGCTATTTAGAATGATGGTTTTAAAATAACACTGCTTGCCATATTTACATGTATGATCAAACATTTCATCTAACTAATCTCTTCTAGATAACTGGAAAATGGTCAGTTTGTGTCTTTTAAAGAAGTGGTTCCTGAGAGGTACCACAATCTGATAAAAACACATTGTCACCTGAAAGCATTACATTGGTAATGAAATGTGCATACCTTAGGGAAATATCAGAAGTGAACACATCTTTGTTTTACAAAGAATTGCACATTAGGATTTTTTTTATGGAAGTTGGAAAGTATGTCCCAAAATGAATCGGTGAAAAATACCTTCAGACAAGACTTGAAATAGCACAGCGTCTAGCAATAAAGAAGTTCCCTAGCTTTTAAATGAGTTACAGGGAAGGAAATATATAGAAAATGTACTCACTTTAATTAAGTTGCAAACTGGTTTGTTTCAGACAAGAGCATCAGTCACTCTTGTTTCAATTTATGTTCCTAATCTACATCTTCTGCTTGGTCAGAGGGAAATTGTTTCCAGGGAGAACATGCTTCTTTCAGCCACTATCTCCTTTCTGAGCAATCATGAGTTATAGTTGTGTGCATCCTGCTTCCCACATTTGTCCCATCGTTTGCTCTTTTATTATATTGAAATATATAAAACCTCTGGTGCCAGAAATTTAATCAAGTTCAGTAAACACTGAATTCAGTTATTGCATTGTGGTTTTATTATCTCGGATACATAACATTGAAAAGAGTGTCAGCATGTGTGTAAATTAGCAGTAAACTAACTTGATAAATACTGCCAGATAAGTAAACTTAGCAAACTTAAGTTAGCAGTAAACTGACATAGTAAATGTGGTTGAATGGTTTTTTTTGCTAAACATGACAGGTTAGGTTCATTGATAAATATTTTGTTTGTTTGTTTTGTTTCAGGTAAAAGAGCTGGAAAGCATTTTTTTTTTTTTTGCTTTATCACTCATTTAAAAAAATAAATCTGTTTTGATGGCCCAAAGCAGGAGCTAACATTTTACTAGTCCCATAAATCAAAGTAGTTAGATATTTAGCAGCAATATAACTGTTTTAAGCTTATTATGGCATTTTATAGAAACACTACAGAAACAGGGATTAATGCATTTTGACTAAAATGCAGAGCCAGTAGTTTCATGAAGTGTGTTTCATTTATTTTCTATTATGAAATTATTTTTAAAGCTTTGGGTTACTTCAGTACCTAATATATAGTACATGTTATGAATAATGCACTTGCCAGAGTCCATCAGGGAAACTATGAAAGGGATGCTACATACTGGCTTACTTTTCTGTGTGACAATATGCTTGGTTCTTGTTAGGTCAGGTCGATAAATATATACTTTCCAACTGTTGTAGTGTAATCAAGAAAATCTAGGAAGGGAAGGGAAGGAAGGAAGGTAAGTCTGGTGCTTTGAAACTTCTGTAAACTTTTCACTGCTGTCCCAGAAAGCAAAAACACATAAAATTGTAGTGCTGCTAAAAGGTACTTACACAACTACTTAAAAGTTGATTTTTGGATAAATTAATTAATCAACAATAGTATGAATATTATTAATACAATAAGATTGTTACATAAGCTTAAGAAGACCCTGGGTTGTGCAGTATAAAACTATCAGAGAAAAGTGTTGCTCTTCCCGTGTTAATCACTGTTTTTTTTTTTTGTTTGTTTTGTTTGTTTTAATTCATTAAACTTCTGTGGATGTTTTTTGAATTTGATCTTGTTTGACCTTTTCTTCCTTTCTCTTATACAACTTATAATGAATGGTTTCTCCCATACAGGAAATCAAGGAAAGAAAAACATTTTGCCAAACATATGTGGAGAACTTAGTGAAAGAAGCTGTGGACATCCATATGAAAAATGAGTCCTTGCAGAAGCTCTGGCCTCAAATGTTCATTGAGCTTGTCAGAGATGCAGTGATAGAAATACGCAATAAAAATTCCTACATGAAACTCTGCTTACAGAGGATTGCTGATCAAAAACAGTAGAGTCAAGGCCTGTTGTCTTGCAGGCTTTTGGTTTCAGTATTTATTGTATGATGTTTCACAAATTTAAAATGATAGAATATAAAATTACTGTCTGTATGGAATAATTTATTTTTTTTAGCCCCCAGAAGTGTTATCTTTAAATCTTAATTAACTCTGTCATCTTAGCTTTCTTGATAGTGTTCAATTAAAAGTTGACCTGCATAAAACTTTGACAGTGATTTCCTGGCTACAATGAAGAGACTGCATAGAAATAACTTGGTGATGGTGATTATGCCATATGTCACTAAGTTTGTGTTTGGTTTTTTTTCCTGCTACCCTTGCTTCTGTAGTGCTATACCATTGATGATAAGGAATAAATTTACAATCTGTTTGCCATATTTTTTTTATTGAACACTTCCTCATTGTCAACTTTTTGACTATTCCCTGCTGTTTAAAAAAAAACCAAAAAAACAGAACACGAATAGTAGCAGATTTTTTTATGATCAAAAAGTAATAAATTATTGTTTTTATACCCCGAGCTTTATGAATATTTTATATGATTTAGTTTGTCAGGTGATAGAACACGTTTTCAGATCGATTCCATGACAGTTCTCAGTATATCAACATTTAACGAACCTATTTCTCAATTGAACAAATTGCCCAAACTTGATTTCAAGTTTTTTTCGTTACTTTTATTGTTGTTAGTTTGTGTGAATTGTTATACATAAAAAAGGAATTTAGGGTATACCTACTTAAGCTTTATTTTTATTCTTTTATAATTTGTTAATAGTACTTGTTTATTGACTATTAAATGCTTAATGGGGTGGGTGGGTTTGAATTAAGGTCAAATGAACTAAAATGTATGCATTCAATTTAGTAAGGAAACTGATGAATGTTATTTGTAATCACTGGCACCTGTTTTGTTTCTGTGGCTGCGTGAGAATTTCTGTTATCAATAAAAACAAATTCTTCACTTTTGCCCTTCACAGATACTTTAAAGAAGTACTGTATGCAAAGAAAAGTCTTCTCCTTAATGGTGCATGAAGAGATGAGATTCAGCCTGCCCTCAAAATCAACAGTGAATGGATAGAAACAGATTCTGTAGTCCAGTGAAGTATAGTGCAAACACCTTACTAGCTTCTGCCCAGAAATTGAATTTAGGAACTATTGGCAAGTCCAGCTGATTCCCGTAGCTAGTGTTTATACGTGTGTAGAAAGTTGTTCCATTTAAATTGAAGTTTTGAATTCCATTGTGTCTTAAGTAAAAGAATCAAGAACCTTCGTTATTCTTTTACTTGATTCAAATTGGTCTAAATTGACTGAAGCTCATTTATAGAAAATAAGTATTCATAAACCAAAGCAAACATGTTGTAAGGGTTTATATGACTCAAAATGAACATTATTTTTCCACTCTATGTGGATAAGACTTTCTGGCAAAGCAGAGGTGCAAATTCAGTTCCATAAGGTTCTATGTCCTGAAAGGAGCCTAGAGTCAATAGCAGGAGTCAGGTCACAGCTATCTCGGAATATGGTCTATTTGCATTTGGGTCAAGCTGCTGTATCTAATTTGTCAGAAGGAATCTATTTGCAGAGCATGTTACAGGTTAACAATGGCATGCATACTGTTAAACGTAACTTTCAAATACTCTTGGTTTGGCTTATGGTGAATGTAATCTTCAAAAGCATACTTGCAGATAGCTGTTTTTCAGTATTTACAGAATTGAATGGAGGTTAAATCACTTAAATTTAATGAAATGTTGGAAGTCCTAAAGAAACTGCTCCAGCAGCCGATAGAATTTAACAGAAACAATCACCCCTCCAGGCTTTTTGAGCAGTTTAATGGAATTTCTAATAAGATGAATGTATTTGATAGGATTGCTTTATTTTTTTTTCCATTGGAAAATAGCTCTGTCAAGTTTTATGCTGCATTTTATTAAGGGAGCATATTAAGTCCCCACAAAAAAATGGTGCATATGTGAGAGAGTTTGCAGTATAGTAATACAGTCAGTATACAGATGATCTTGCAATAGTTTTTTGGATCCATCAGTTCCTTTACATCATTTCTGTGCAAGGGGGCGGGTAGAGCAATTCCAGCTTCTACATGGGGACAAAAACCTCAGCAGCTGTGTGAAAGTGCAAAACTCTCCTGATGTAGCCAGAGCAGATGGGCCCCTTTTGAATCACATTCAGCAGCAATAAAACACTGGAAAAATGTTTTAAGAAGGGTGGATAGGTCTAGAAGAACAGGAAGTTATCCATGGGAAAATCTGGAGTAAAGCCAGACTTGATACTGAGGCTTTAGAAGTATAATCCTGATTGGAGGCTTTAAGGTAGGATCATGAAAACAACTGAGTGAAATAAGTAAGAGGGTATCAACTGTGAATTGTATGAACATCTCCTTAGAGCACTCGGTGTTCCCAGTAGAGAGTGAATGCTGCCAGTTGGGACTTTTTTCTCTACTAGCAGCTTTTTTTTGTGACAGGATTGTTTAAATCGATGGAGGGAGGGTAGGTTGGCAGCTATTATAAATGAAGAAAATAATATTGGGCTGCAAGCTTTCTGTTACATAGAACCAGTAGGGACAAAAGTCTTCACAATTTTTCTAAATCTTTTAAGGAAAGAAGTGAATGAGGGACTAAAGTGGTATTAGACCCAAGAGTACATAGAATTCTAAACAGCAGGTGATTTTAAAACTGTTAGCATGCTATATATAGTTTGTGTACCAAATTTATTCATACAGATTTGTGCGATAACTGTAGTTGCTTATTAATGAATATCAGAATACCTACAAAGATGGTGTGATCAGCAGATTCCTACAGAATCTGAAACTTAAATACTACATATATAAACTTGCCATGGTAACAGGTATAAACTGAGGAGTTAAAATAGCCATTGACTTAGAAGCTGGTGACCTTTTAATAAAAATTTCCAGTATGAGAACAGCTGTTTTCCTGCTTCCAAAGCCTCTAAATGCTGCATAAATCCAAATGTGAATGTCCTCAATATTTCATGGATATCCCATTGAAAATGGACCCTTGTGATCCCCTCACATAGCCTGACTTTGTGTACAAGCCAGGAGGAATAATTGTAAAATCTATATATGTTAATTAGAAATCATCTTAATAGAAAAGATACAATTCTGACTTATAAATCTTTTTGAAAACTTTTCCATTAAGTTTTGGATTATTTATAAACTTTCCTTGTTTTCTGAGACAAATTTCCTCTGTTTCCAACCAAGGGCAGAT
Source organism: Anser brachyrhynchus (assembly GCF_964034855.1). Classification (NCBI taxonomy): domain Eukaryota; kingdom Metazoa; phylum Chordata; class Aves; order Anseriformes; family Anatidae; genus Anser; species Anser brachyrhynchus. The sequence goes on along the minus strand of NC_137706.1, from coordinate 5,376,627 downwards.
AATGATGTATCTTTCTTTTTACTCAGTTTTGGTTTAGCTGTGTCATGCATGAAGGCCCCATTATGTCATTCTGAGTCATTTTTTATTCTGCAGCTGAAATTTGGCCTTTAGTAAGTAGAGTGATGAAGAGCTATATTTCATACACTTTTTTTGATATAGGATCTGAAAAAGTAACGCAGTTGCAGATAAGCCACCACAGTGGAACAAAGGCAGATGTCATTCACTTGGTGCAAACCAAAAGCTGATCCTGTCAGTTTTGTGGAAGAAAAGTTGCTGAGAAGAGGTTTTATCAGATCCCAGTAAAGTAAGTAGAACTGCTTTACTGGCTAGGGCCAAATGTTAAACACGAGTCCTAAAATAACTGAAAACTTACTGTTTTCTGGTCTGGGTAGAACTGTGATTAAAAAAAAAAAAGTCAAGTATCTTGTTCTACTGCTACAAAGAGCTATACTTTTATCATGTAAACTCTAATAATATCAGTGATGATAATGTTAACCTGTTTAAACAGTGATCATCTGCAAATTAAGTTAGGATGATCTGCAAACATCAGTGAGTCCACAGTTTTATGCATACAGTCTGCAAATTTAGGACTATTTTTTCTCTTATCAGAGCTGTCAGCTGTAAAAATGACCAACATTGATGCTTTCTGTTGCTGCTATTTATCATAGTAACAACACAATTAACTGCTTTTGTTTAGCTAGTTTATTTAAAGAAGCTGAAGCAAATGCTTGCTAGTTCATATTAAGCAACATGCACGAAGATGTAATTTAGATTGAGAGGTTGGCAGTCATATTCAAAATCAAAGTAACTGCAATTTGTTTAGGTTCTACAGGCTACATGAATATTTCTGTTCCCAAATCACAAACTTCGTCTTGAAGTTCAATTTCAGTGAAATTTCCTCTTTAGTTCAAAGTGGTGCCATCAGTCTTCTGGGGATTTGTAAGACTTGGTGCTTTGTTACACACAAGGAGTGGGAAAAGAAGAGAATAGCTATCACTTAGCTCTATGGTGTGATAAAATTGTTTTTATTCAGAAGTGAATATAAGCTGGTTTTGTACACTAGAACATAGAGAGTGTAGGTTACACACACCTAAGACATTCTTACAAAAGGCTAGTTAGTATTTGCTTACGCATAACTACAGACATCACTTCAGGACTGAATTTTCTTGTACCTGAGCTAAAATGAAATCTATAGGGCTATTTATGCAATCTGAGGATTCATTGTTGGCCAGCTTTGCTAGGCTTCTACTATCAGGGGAAAAAAGATAAGCTTATCTGGAGAAACTCTTCTCTCTTACTGTGCTGAAAACAGCCTTTGTCTACAAGCTGTGTACTGGACTTCATATGCCATACTTGTGTATATATTGTACTTTTTTTTTCAGTTATAGATGGATGGCTGTATTGCAAGTGGAAACATACTTGATTGACAAAAGTACACTGAGCATAGGAAAGCAGAAAACTGCAGGTTAGAATATTTATACCAAATCCAGTGTTACAAATATCCATGTCCCTATTAAATGTGTTTGTACAAAGCAGCTCCTATATTCCTTCATGTGTTGACTTGAGGAAACCTTTACACGTAAATATTTTTTCCAACTTTTTGGAAGATATAAACCAATGGCTTCATGATTGCTCATTGATTTAACAGTATAAAATATTGCGATGAAGCTAGCAAGATGAGGTTTCTTGGTGCTGTAAACTGTTGGTTAACAGGATTGCAATGCTTAATCCCACCTCTAGTTGCTGTCTCCCTCATTAGGCAGATGCCTCCATACTAAGGGAAAATCTTGTATGTGATCTTTATTCTCATTATATCATGTGTACATGTCAGTCCATCTAATACATGATTATAGATGTGTTATTGGAAGTTTTATTATCTAGTATAATGCTACATCTGTAAATGTGTCACTTCTGGTTTGAAACAAGCTATTCCTTTCACTTTGGGATGTCCATATTAGACAATCAAAAGTTGAAATGCTGTTGTTAGCAGTACTTCATTTTATACCTAACAGGTCTAGAATTTTACATGAACCAGACCACAGACAAGTTTATTCTTTCTGGAATACTAGACATGGATAACACAAACAGCGCTAACCTTTTCAAAGGAGTGAGAATGATAACTAAAGAATCAAGGTAACAAAAACTTGATGCGTTTATATGTAGTATTGAACATTTAACGCTTAAGCATGGGAGAAGATAGCCTGGAATCACATATGGTTTCCATCTGTTTATAGTATACCATTAGACAAGAGATTGTAAAGTTAATTCAAACTACAGTGGTGGAGAAATGGGGACTATGAACTTGTCTTTTGCATTACTAGCACACAGTCTAGACACCTTACGCAGTTTTGCGAGGAGCGGTGGTATTGAAATAATTTACACTTCGTGAAGGAAATCATACCTGTATGTAGGGAAGCCATTACTTTCCAGTAATAAAAAATTGATTAGCTAGTACGATACACTTAGAAATTAAATTGGGAGACAGTGCATGGGTTTGTGTTGTATATGGGTGTGTAGCACGTTTGCAGGCTGTTTGCATTAGGTTCCAGTGACCTATGTTTTCTAGTGAAGTAAAGAAATAACACTGAAGAGTTATGAAAGAAGCAGAGAGCATAGAGTATAGCTTTCTTCCACTTCCTAACTCAGCACTGAAAATGCAATATTAATTTTCCTCCAACTGTCATATCCTGAATAAAGTATGTTAAAGCTGTCAGTGTCATTTGACTATGAAGCTTTTGTGCAAGTCTACAAAAGATAGTCTCTAGTGAAATGTTACTTAAATTCCAAAGACGTTAACTGCAATAAAACGTAAACATTCTGTTTTATAATCTAAGAGAGTGTGGGCTGACTTCTCAGCTTAGAGAAGAGAACATCTGAGGAAATACTGAAGGGAAAGGAAGGTTGTGGTAAGTGCAGTTGGATTAAAGACCAAATAGTGTAGAGAATATTTGTTAAAATGATTTTTGTGTGCCGGAGACTGCATGAACACATAGAAATTGGAATACATGAAGACATAGCAACAGAAATAACCATTCCCTTAAAGACATGAGCGTGAAAGCCTCTATCTGATGTTGTGTCAATCTCTTGGTTTAAAACAACCAAATGAACAAGCCTAATAATTTTTTGACATTGCAATTGTTGTGATTTAACCCTAGCAGGCAGCTCAGCCCCACATAGCTGCTCACTCACTCTCCCCACGTGCCATGGGGGAGAGAATCAGACAAGTAAAAGTGAGAAAATTTGTGGGTTGAGATGGAGACAGTTTACTAGGTAAAGCAAAAGCTGCGCGTGCAAGCAAAACAAAATCAGGAATTCATTTGCTACATGCCAACAGCAGGCAGGTGTTTAACCATTTCCAGGAAAGCAGGGTCCACCAGGCGTAATAGTTACACGTGTTTGGGTAGACAAACGCCATCCCTCCAAATGTCCCCTCTTCTGTCCCATTTCTGTTGTATTGCAGAGCAGGACACCGCATGGCATGGGCCATCCCTTTGGGCAGCCTGGTTCAGCTGTCCTGGGTCTGTCCCCCCCAGCTGCTGGGGCACCCCCAGGCCCCTCCCTGGCAGGGCAGCACCAGGAGCAGGAAGGGCCTTGGCTCGCTGCTCAGCAACAACTGAAACGTTGGTGTGTTGTCACCACTGTTTTCATCAAAAATGCAAAACACCTTTATATGAGCCTCTACAGAGAACATTAACTCTATTCCAGTCAAAACCAAGACAGCACTGAACAACTAAAAGGCTATATTTCATTTTTTCAACATGTCTTCAGAGGTTTTATTTCTTTTTTTGTCATGAGTAATTATCTGATGACTACATGAGCAGAAATGTATACTGTACATTCCACAGTTATAAAAATGCTAATTGGTTTACTACAGTTGAGTCCTTCATTATCCTGAGGATGTGTGTCTAGATTAAGAAGTAATCAGCAAAGCAAAATGCTTATTTTTATTCCCTCTTGCTTTTTAAAACAAGATACTCAGTATTTACTATTGTGCATAAATCTGGAAATTTATAGCCATTTTCCTATGTGAATTGTCAAAATATAATTATTGATGCTTAACTCCATCTATTGCATATTACCATTATACAGCTAAGCACTTTAGAACATGCTTAGTTCTTAATTGCGTATGCGAATATTTCCATTTTTCATTAGGATTTTCCTAGACTATGACTCATAATAGCTAGAAACACCTTTCATTTTTGGCCTGAAACAAGAAGCATAAGGTTAAAGACAATATATTAATTAAGCTTAAGTTTATTACTTTGGATCAGATCCTTTTTTAATCTTATTTTGAAACCTACTATTATGGGTTTAATTGTAATGAGTGTATTGTCTGAGACAAATCGTGATGTAACCAGAGTTACATTTGAATTGTTCCAAGCATTTGAAGTCAAAGGCATTCTTACTTATAAATTATTTTCATCTATTACTGTAAATTATGATCTGTTCTTAACATGAGCAATTTAATCTCCTACAATAATGAAGGTCTCTGCAATATGCTATTCAATCTTTGATGATGAAATGCAAAGTGGAGTACTTTTTAGAGTACTGGAATATTCCTAAGCATTAGTAAACATCTGAAGTCACAAGGAGGCAAAATATAAGGGTGGAAATAAAAATGGAAATTGATTGGTTAATGAAGATATGGTTTTGGTTTTTTTTTTCTTAATTGAAAAGTGAGTGATCTAGGTCTCCACCCTTCTCTCCTCCAGTGCAGCTGTGAACTGCACTTAATATTAAAGATGCTGCAAATAGAATCCAAATGCTATTCATTGTATTTGTAGATTAAATTTATAGAGGACTAGCAGTTTCCATGATCCATGGAGTTGTTTATGAAGTTTTAATTATTTTGTATTATTTCAGTGTTTTCATACATCTCTTTTTCAGATGCAAGATTTAAATGCGAGCTGGTGGGCTCCTGGAAATCCTAAAAGGTATTTGAATTAATTTATGTTCTTATGTAGGGTCCATAATCAAAAAAGCAGTATCTAAACTGGTTAACTTGTGTGAGAGGAAGTCATGGTTCTGTTGAAGTTGTTGCAACATTCCCACTGATTTGAGTGACTAGATTTTCTCTCGTGGCCTTGTATGCAAGATGTGAGTTGTTCTAACCTAATATTTTATATCTATGGTGATAACATCCATGCCTCAGTTAGTCAGACAGATTCTGCAGTAGTTAAAAGAAAACAGACAATTCTACAGTGTGAAACATTTGATTTGTTTTAGGTGTCCTTCTCTGTAAAGCACTTTGTTATTTTTTTCCTCCTCTATGAAGATAATTTAGGCGTTTATCCAGATGTCAATGCCTGCAGAAGTGTTGTGTCACTACCAGTTGTTGTATGCATCCCTTTCATACAAATAAAACCAATGTTTTCTTACATGATAGTAGCAGCTCACTTCATAATTAACAAGCATCTGCTCACTTTGATTTAGGTTAAAATTTCAGTGTTCTGGATTTCTAACATGAGGTGTGTACTCCGAGTCATGCTAGACTTCAGTGAAATCTAGACCAGTAGGTACTTTTGTCACTTGGAAGTGGCCCCAAGGTCTGGCACACAGGTTCTGTCCCTTGTGATTTCGGAATACGTATATTGCCAAAGAAAGGACAATGTCATGGTCACTTTCCTGGTGGATTGAGGAGAAGAATGTGAATTAGGGTACATATAGGTAGTAGCTAACTGTTTCTTCACTTGGGTCACTACAAGAATATACAGATGTGAATAAAAAAAGTGTTCCGAAGTATATTAAAAGTGCTGGGTGACAAGCTAGGAATGCATGGGTTGTATTTGCTGTTTTGCCATAAATTTATCTTTCTGAAGTTGTCCCTTTTCTCTGGTGGTGAGCTGATGGGTTGCAAGGCAGCTGCTCTCTCATATATAGTTGTTGCTGGGCAACTACAAAGGAAGTAAGACATTTGCAGATAATACCAGTACCAGTATTTTCCGAATTATTGAAAAGAATTTTTTGTATGTTCTCCAGAGTGCTATTCACAGTATTTTAAGTTTGAAATGAAAGAAAAATTAAGTGGTCTGCGTCTGTAGACACAGTGGGTTACATTGGTTAAAAATGACTTCAGAGATGCTTAGGACACTTCAGCTTTGTTGTTACAAATTTTTAAATTGCATGAGTCTTGATCTCATTGCTGGGTGGAGAAGAGATGAAAAAAGGAACCACAACAAAAGGTTTTCTGAGAAAGTTGTATTGATGATTTGCTCTTTCTTTGTTGGTACTGAACTTTTCCTTTGCTTGATGCTGCCAGCTGTAGGCTCACTCTCAGGGATTAGAGGCCTGAGTAGCTGTACCAGAAAAATAATTTAATTGATGTAGGTGTGCTCAGGGCAGTTTCCGGATTTGATCAACATATATTGTCTATCTATAATTAATCATTTATTTTCCCATCTTCCATTAATGCCTCACTTTGACAAGCTTTGTTGTGTTGCAGGAACAAAGTGATGTTCCAACAATGCATATCTCAGTATGCGATCTATGAATGTGTTTGAGGTCTTCCAGCATAACAGATGAGTTTCAGTTCTGAAGCTTCTCGTATTAAGGAATACTGAGATATATGTGCTGACTCACTACTGACTGGCTCTCATTTTTTATTCCAGAGATACCTGGGATCATAAAATGTGTTCATCAAACTTATCCAAAATGATATTTAAATAAGGCCATAGGATAAAAAGCAGTGCTTTGGAGAGGATCATCCCCTGATGGCCTAAATCTTAGCAACAGCAAAAGCACAACAAAAATGCTTGCATTAGATATCTGGTAATGAGCTAACAAAGGTGTTAAGGCAGCCAGGTGTCGTGCATCTCATCTGCAGTGTATGTTAAATATTGGGCAGCTATGGAGAGCAAGGCAGCCTTATGTATTTTTAGACGCGTGAGAATTGTTATGGTTAAGCCAGATTATTTATTTCACTTGCTATACTCCCCTTTGGGGGCTTTCACATTCCCTACACTTTATTTTCAAGCTCCAGTGTACTCTGTTATTTAAGGAAAATATTGTCAACACTGCTTGTAACTTCAGTGCTTTGTCCAACAGAAGGCAGGCACAGGCAACTTTTTCCTTTTCCCTATCATACAGAGGGAGTCTAGTGGCCAAGAAGAATAAAGCCTTGGGGTAGGGACACCTAACAATGTGGAGTGAAATAGTTCTAGCACATGTAGGTTCAATTGGATTTTTTTTTTCTCCTCCTGGCACTGTCCCCTTGCAAAGGGAGGTGTACTTGGCAGGCACAAATGAAAACTTAATTAACTAGCACTTTCACCTGTAACAGTCACAGGTCAAGGATTGCCTGGATTTTGTACATTCATTTTTAAACTAGTCTGTTTTATGTTCTAGGGAGGATTCATGCCTCTTTCTTTATTGCTCACCGTGTCTATAGAATGAGAGGAATTTTCAATAAATAAAATGCACTGTAAGTAGGTATTTGTGTGCTTATATGCTGAATATTTAACGTTTATTTGAAATGTTTGCTGATGTAGAGGAGTCCTTGGCTGTGTGTTCTTTCGTACACATTTGGGGTTTTCATTTTCAGCCCACTTTTGTTTCAAAATGCAATCAATTCAGTGATTCCTAATCAGAAGCATTTGGAAATCTAGAACAGGATTGCCAAGTCCTTGGCTTTTGGTCTTGCAGTATTTTATTTTTTATGGCAATTTACAATGTAGCTAAAAATCTTGGAAAACTTTATGTTCTTGGAATGTTGCCTTTACCAGCTCAATTAAAAATTATTTCAAAATTTCATCCAAGAATTTTCACCTATTTATGACAAAGCTCTAAAGGAATTATTTCCTTTACCGTTCAAAAGACAGTTTTGTTACGTGCTTAAGGCTAGTTCTTCTGTAAGGTGTACTTTTCTCAGAAAGACTTACAGATCATTCTGGAGATTAACTCAGTGAGTATAACTGTTTATGTTTTTTTTTTCTTTTTTCTTTTTTTAGTTTTAAGTTAAACTATCATAATCTCAGATGCTTTTTGGCTTTCCTTCATTCTAGCATTGTGTGAAATCTGTCTTCACATTAGAGCTTGAAGGTACGACATCTGTCTGGCAGGAATCTGCCAGGAATATTGGGATCATAATTTGGCTATATCAAACTGTGTCTTACGAGGGTGATCTACTACAAGCCAAGAATACCGGTTAATTGTACACAGCAGAACTGAGCAGATATGTCTCTTGTGTGTAGTTTGTTTACCGTGGGCCAATAAGATTTTTTGTTGTTGTTGTTGTTTTGTTTTTTGTTTGTTTGTTTTTTGAAGGAGGGAAGCTTTGAACTAAAGTGTGTTGAAGTTAACTCCATGTAAACTTAAGCTGTGAATTGGGTGGCAGACATTTCACAAATAGTTTTCAGAAAATTCAAGCTGCTTTTTGGAAATTTTTAGTGATTTTTACTTAGCTTAACTAAAGTCTTATTTTAGAACAGTTGAACTGTTGATTCCTGTACTATAATGTTGTCACAAATCAAAGGCTGGATGTGGGGCTGTAGCTGTATGCTGTGGACATGTGTTTGCTCGCTTTTACTTGACCAGGACAAAGCAAACGGAAGTGAAATACACCTTAAATTACTGGGATTGATGGAGAATTTGCATCTACTTCCAGATCTAAGTGACTGCATTAGTAGCAAATATTATCATTGTTCCCAAGAGGTACTTGGAAAGGCCTTGGATGCTTGCAGTGCATCTGGAAGGTTACGCTCACCTTTGATCACATGCAGATGAAGGAACTAGGGATTTTTTTTTTTTCCTGGAATGGAGATCAGGAGCAAACCAGCTCAAAATCTGTAGTTTAGGTCTTCCTGGTTTCACCTCTTTGCAATTGTTTTGGGAAGGGGAACAAGATTGGAAGAGTGGCAAAAATGGAGGAGTGCAAGCTATGAAACTGGGAGGGACTATGATGATAATCTGAAGTTGAGAAATAAGCTTTTTAGAAGGGCTCCTTGGAACGTGGGGAATTGGGCAAATCAGCTGCCTCTGGTACATTGGGCTGTGGACCTGGGGAATGCCTGGGGAATGCACTGCAATTGAGTGAAATAGTGGGCTAGACACAAGGAAGAGTGAGTTGTGAGCAAGGACTGCAAGTTTGATTTCAGACCTGAACAGCTTGGCAGGTCTCAGTAATTTTCGGTGGGAAATATGTGTACCCCAACCTCAATGAATGTTCATCTTTTTCTCATAACATTCTTTTAACTGTTCTCTTTGGTAGCTCTCCCAATTCATTCCAGAAGGCGGGTTTCTGCAGACTATGTATTAAAACAGGATGCCTCTGCCATGTGTCGGGTCAGTGATTTAGGTCTCTTGTGAGTATTTTCTACTATTTTATTCACTCTAGGAACTATTAGTAATCACTTTATGAAATTGTAAAGAGTTGCTGAATCATACAAATTTCTGTCTCAGTGCAGAAAAGGTAGGCCGGAGCTTCAAACCTAAGAGAACCCTTTACAGATACTTTCTGAGCAGTGTTGATAATCTTTTCTGTATGATGTCTCTTTCTTGCTACTCTGCCAGAAACATTGCCAACATCATGTCGTATGAAAGCCAGTAATAGTGCAAATTTTCATACATTTCTTTGGCACTAGTCATCTTTTTTTCATCTTTTTTTTATCTTTTTTTTTTTTCTTTTCTCTAGAGGGAGCAGTTATTTGCTCAATAGCATCAAAAGGTTAACATGTTTCTTGAAAAACTTTTTCACAGAACTATTCTGTGTTACAGCAGATAAGCTCAAGAGAAATTCAAGGTACATGAATTGTTCTGTTGGGGCAGCTTATTCTCATCTGCTGCCTTTGTTGGAAAGGTGGCAGATCACTTCTACAAAGCTACAGGATGTCAGCTAAGATAATATACCCCCAGTCCTAGTTCAAAAATCTCTCATCTTTCAACGGACAACTCATCTTTTAATGTTGCCTGGTAGATCATTTTCTAACCTGCCAGTAGACCAGGGCTCATTGTCTTCCTCATAAGTGGGATTTAAGAGGACATGTTTGCAGAATCTGTGCAAGTCAAAGGTCAGAACTGGAGACAGCATCTCAGATCTGAGAAGACTCCTAAACAGTCATTCAGGTAGAAGTGGCTTGAAAAATCAAATACCAACATGCACAGAATCCTCAAACTGGCCTAAAATATCTCTTAAATGGACCATTTACTTTACAGAAAATGGTACTGTTACTCCATTATGCCTCTCCCAGATTTTTAAGAAAACCAAAAATTAAACGTATTTTCTCTGGCAGGACCTGAGCTTTAGACTGTAGATCAAACAGGTTGAAACATTTTTCTGGCCTCTTTTTTTTTTTTTTCTTCAACTAAGCTTTTTTTTTTTTTTTGATTGATTCTTTTAGACTCTCATCAACATCTACTCATATTTCAGTGTGGTCTGGCCAACAGTCTTGATACAGAGACAAAAATCTTCAGTATTGGTTAACCAAGCTAGTAAGAGGTGCATATTTTCATCCTGAAGCATGGGGTTGTCCTTGCAATATGTTATAGGTGTTTTGTCTCAAGTTTTTTGGCAGTTTCCAACACTAAGTATTTAGATGCTAATTCATTGGCTTTGACCTCTGTTAGCTCTTCTTTTCTGGAGCTGCAACTAAATCAATGTCCAACAAGTAGCAACATTAATCCTAATTCCTCTAATGTACCTGCATGCAAGAGGGAATGGCATTAGGAATAGTTACTTAAATCACGTTGCAGCTGTCTTTGATTCTGCAAAGCTCTGTCTTTAAAACTGTACTGCTGGGGAATGCAGCTGGTTTTTGCATTGCTAAAAATTGGCTGACTTACCAGCAGCATCCAGTCTTTCTTGGATGCTTCATGAAACATCATGATAAAAATACAGCACTGCTAGTGCTTCTGCTTTTATTATTAGTGGAGGTGCAAGTAATAAAAATAATTCTTACTCTCAGAAAAACTTGTGCATAGACAATACTGCAGAAAATTCCTTACTGTCAGTGTCTCGTTTTCTTTATCTATGATCTGCAATTGAAAAGAGCCAGGATGTTTCCATATAGATAAATCTCTGAGACTTCCATGATGTTCCCCTGAGTCTCAGCTTTGATACTCTTTCTTTAAAGAAACTTAGGCCTTAGCTGTTTTAGTAGCAGAGAAAACCTCAAAAATGTGAAGTTGAATGTAGGGGATGCAGACACAAGTCTGCACAGAGCTTGTAATAATAACAATGGGAGGTGTGAACTGCTGCCTTTATCTCTATTGGGTGTTAGTTCAAATATTCAGCAGTGGTGTCTAATTGTGTATATTAAGTACTTCATTTCTTATGTTAGAAAAAAAGACAAGAGGCCAGAGAGGCTTCTGCTTGTCCAAGTTTTTTTTTTTTGTTGTTTGTTTTAAACAACAGCAATAACAACAACAAAAACATGAAAAACACCAAGCTTTAGAAGTCCATCAATAAGCCATGGAGGAATGAGAACAAAAAGCATGGCTGCTAGAGTTTTGGCAGCTCTCAGAAGTGTAGTTTATCCTGTAGGTGGAAATCCTACCATCCTTCATCTCTGTTCATACTATGACTAACATTAAGCAGGAAAGCACTAAAACATTTCCAAAATGAAGCCACTCCTTCCTGAGCACTTCCTGGTTTGTTTGTTTTTCCACCTTTGTGTCTATCATCTTCCTCAGTCCTCTTTCTGTTAATAAACTCTGTTTTGAACCGGAGCGAACAGGACTACACTCACCAGACAGTGGATATAGGAGGTGAGAATGTGAAAACAAGCTTTTTCAGGAAGGAAAAATTTCACCCACGTCACTTTACCACTTCGTTTGGGTCCTGTGCTGCAGGGGATTCTTTAACTTCAGTGAGTTAATGACTCAGTGGATGTTTCAGTGGAAGTGTTCAATTTTGGGGGGATGTGTATATATATATATATACTTTAATATTGGAAGAGTTCTGTTGGTAGTGTTAATTTAAAAACAAACAGCCATGTAGCAGTTTAGGGCCATACTGTGTTATATGCACGTGCATTCTCCAAAAAGCTGCTCACCCAAAGCAGGGTTTGAAGGTCAGCAATGTATTTTAACTATAAAGTAGGGGTTAGGTACCTTTGTAAACCTTGGTTTCTGCAACATGCTACAGAGTTAGTGTTCTATTACTAGGAGCACAACAGCATTAGTCAATTAGAAGTGTTAAAAAGCAGAACAAATAACATTGCTTACCTGTCATCCATCGCGTTTGGAATAACAGCATTTTTCTAGTGTTGGGAGTCATAACTGTTCTAAAGATGCTCACAAATCAAGCCCAACAAATACTTAATTTCACATTTCCTGAAAATTGGTTGTTTTATATTTTGCAGAATTACATATAACTTTATCTGAATCCTTAAAATATTATTTTAAAGTTTTATACGTTATACACTACTTACCACACCAAAGCTGTTCCTACCCATAGAGTAGTCTGCGGGTGATTTCCATAGCTGTACAAACTAGTTAGCTCCTTATGTTTGTGTGGTGCTTTTTTTGCGTTTTACTTTTCTAGAAGCAAATATGTTAAAGTGCATAAATGTACTTCCCTGAATCTCATTCTCTGTTTTTATTAAGTGTTTCATTTTGTGCATATAGTTTTGTCTCACTCCATGGCCTTTCTCAGTATGTAATATTTATCAGAAGCCTTGCAAACTAAAAAATCTGAACAAAGGACATTTACCCTGCATTATCTACTGCAGCAACTGCTGTGCTTTGATCATATTTGTTAAGAGTCGACTACCTATACGCTTGTTTTATGTATTGGATAAATGCAGTCATTCTGAAGTCACCTTTGGATCAGTCTCACATTGAAACTGTCCCTGTAAGAACAAGAACTGCTCTGTAGGAGGAAACTATAAAATGGTCCACACACCCACAATTTTTAAGTGAAAGATCACATTTCAAAATGGTGAAAATTCAGGCTGAAATCTGTTTGGTTTTGTTATTGTTTTTTAAATCCAATTTTTATTTGTCTCTTCAGGCATGAAGCCTCTACATTTAAAAGAGCTAGAGAGAGAAAATCTTTAAGCTAGAAAGACTAGATTTTAGCATAGAAATTGAGAAGGTGACAAAAAGGTCCTTCTGTCTTCCTTCTCTCAGAAACTGAGAGATTAATACTTATCTCGTAGGTGTTTGCACATTCATAATTTTCTTTAACCTATATCTCAAATAATTATAAGAAGCAGTAGTCGGCAACAAAAAGGAACTGCAGTTGTATGTTTCCTGGTGTCACACATTCTAGGGCAACCTGGGTCTGTCTTATAAAGAAGTAGGTCACAATGCTAAACAATTCATCTCATACCAGAAATCTTCGCTGGACACTTAATTGTTTAGTAGGCATCGCTAATCTTTTATTAGGTAGAAGCATTGGAACTTCATCTTATGATTTTATGAATCAGCCAGAGCTGGTTGTGTCTGGTATTTTATATACATCAATTATAAACATTTCTGTTTACTTTTTTCATTGACAAGTAGAAATATAACGAGTGCATTTTTTTTTAACACAGATCTGAGGGGGCTTTCATGTTTTACTGTTGTTTACCTACAATTAGGAATAATAACCCTTTTACTGTTTCATTAAATGCCATTTTACAATTTTTGTAAGGAAAAATCCTACAAACATAATTATTTCTATAACATTTAATTTCTGTAGTCTATACTTTATTTTTCCTAAAGTGATAAATTCTAGTACTGACAAAAAATACATTTCACCCTAGAGATATTCTCTGTCCCTGATATCTATGAGGATATTGTGAAATTGTCTGATGGGAAGTATACTCCATTAAGTTCTATTTATTCTTCAAATGTCAGTATAATTGCTTTTTAAATACATTGTTGAAATTACTGTAGAATTCTATTTTAAATAATAAATCTTCCCCCATTTTTGTCACTATTGTTTTTCACAGAAGTAAGTGCTAAATGAAATGTTGCCGTAAATATTAATATAACTCATCTGTTTATACTTGGGTCACATTCCAGCAAAGGATGCATGCGAATGTTGGTCAAGCACATGCTTAAATACTGCAGTAAGTCCTTATCACTGAGCCTGATGTTGTATGTGTTTTTGTGATAGGACCTTGCTAGTGATAGTGGTAAGAATTTAGTCTTTTCCATCAGTGAGATTATGGTTGCGTTCTTCACCCTTTCCAGGTGGGGAGGATGTATAGATTTCTTCTACTTATTTTCAAATTTGAAACCACGGAAGTGGAAACATTCTCTTCCTTGGTGGTGTTGGAGTGTGCTCCATTTCCTAAATCTACTCGCAGTGGAAGGCGAAACATTTGTGTTTAGAACCAGGGGCCAATCAATTGCAGAGTTTAATAAGCTAATACAGGGTTGTTAAACAGACATATGAAAGGCTTTTTAGGACATTGGAATAAACTCAGAAAACCAGAGCATGAGCTGAAAGAATGAGGAAAACTAGTTTTGCCGTGGCACATGAAACCACACAACAGAAAGATGATGGTGTGTACTCTGCTGAAGCCATCACAGTTTTCTTGCAGACAAGTATGAGGATTTTAATGTGTAGACTTGCATCATTCTACTGTTTATTCTCTTTGGATAAGAAGCCCTTCTATTTGTCATCCCTTTTTGCTCCAGCGTACTTTGTGAATCTCTCTTGAAAATCCATCACCAAATTTGTAGCAATGTCTTCCATGAAACCACAAATTAGGGCACACAAAAAAATGAAGTCTGTGCATCTGATCACTGTGTTTCACTTGTTTAAGGCTGGTAGCTGGGTGAAAAATACAGGACCTTGTAAATTTTTGTCTTCAGGTTGATTTGCTTAGCAGTATCTCCCTCAGTTCTTTGTTGATTTTTAACTTCCTGGTATTTTTCGTTCCAGAACTCTTACCTGAAAAGTTCCAAGCAAATTTTCAAAGAGAAAATGTTTAAGAAATGTATGTGTAGTTTTACAGGAAGCTTCAAAAATTAATTAGATTCATATACTGTCCATTTGGACAACTAGTAACTGAGTAATATCTCCAGTTCTTGAAGTAGCAGGTACATCAGCAGCACGGTAACTTAAAAACCTGTAACTACACGTGTACATGAACACATGTGATCTTCTTAAGGGCCCTGCCCCAAGAGTAAAACAACAAGTTCGTCTTTGCAAAGACTGCAAGATTAGATATTTGATGTGAACTAAAAATAGATTGTCAGTTCTGAAATACTGAGGACAGTTCCATAGATTTTAAACTCATTGACATAAACTAACCTCTTTGCAGCACTGTGGATGTGCTGTCCTGCTTTGTCAGCTGAAATGTGACAAGGAGTATGACCTGCCCTTCCCACTTCATTGTTTTCATCCATTGTTTCCTGTTCTCTGCAGTCGTAAGTTTCAGGTAAACCCTGCTGCATTTTTCCTGTTGCTAGACATGAAATTTACTATACTAGATAAATGTATCTTCATTTTATTTTTTATTTTATTCCTTCATTCAAAAATTGCTCACTTGTTTGCTGTCACTTACAAAGAGCAAAAGTTCACAGGGTTTGGAGAATTCTGTTCCATTTGTTTTCTTTGTGTCTTAGGGAACCTTCAGAATGTTCTCTAGTTTTTTGTTATTGTGGTTGCGTTTTTGTTTTGGTTTTGTTTTGGTTTGGTTTTGTTTTGTTTGTTTGTTTTAAATGAAGCAAAGAAAGAAGAAAGTGTGTGTGTGGGGGGGGAGAAGTTGTGTGTAGATAAGTCCAGATTTGGTAAGAAATGGAATTTGATTTGATTCTAAGAAGTTAAAAATATTTTCCCCTTGACTCTTAAAATATTCTTTTAGCTTTTCACATGTATTAATGCGCTTTTAAAGAGAACAGACATTGTGGTGTGTTTAATGGTACTATATTAATGTCTTTTCCATGTCTTTTTATAAGTTCTGCTGTCTTATAAAACTTGAGATTTTTTACTGGGGGGGGGGGAGTAAGGAACTAAGTAAAAAGCTTTTTATTTTTTTTTTTTATTTTTTACATGCTTGGAACGTTTTGTTCAACAGCATGCACGTCTGTGTGATTTCACTGCCTGCTGCCTAGGCCATGGCAGGTTCTCTGAAAATCTTGATTCCATTCAGGAGGAAGCTGTCCAAGAGCACTGGGAGCAGGGCTAAAGGCAGTCTATGAACATATGGGAGCAAAACATCAGTAAGCTTTTGGAACTCTTCTTTGGAAGGGCTTGAACGCTCCAAATGCTAGACTTGGGGATGAAATATGACTCAGACCACTAATCTCAGTAAGAACCAAGGAAATGGAAAATAAATTATGTGGGAGACTTATGTGCAATTAAAAATTTAGTGGTAACTTTTTTCTTTTTTCAACAAAACATTGTATTGCTCAGAGCCAAGCAATATTTCAGGTAACTGCCAAAGATTTACAGAGCGTTTTTCTTGGCACTGGGTAGTAGATTATTATTGTTATTCTCATGTATAGTGACAGTTGTTCCTAACACCAAGAGTCCTATTGCAACTACTATTCTTGTTGGTTGAGATAGGACAAAGATTGGACCAACATCAGAGATGAAATGAAGAGAGGCAAAAAAAATCACTGTTTGAATCTGGCATTCTCCTGCAAGAGATGCACAAGAAGGTAGAGAATATAAACGATTTTCTTGTATTTAGAGTATCTTATTGAAGTGAGATGTGAGAGCTGAATCCAGTCTCTCCTAATGGTAGAATTTGTACTTTAAATGTTGGTAATGCTCATGATAATATCCTACTAGTTTTAGCGGAATAGTAGTAAAGTGAGCATGTGGAGACTGTAAGTCAAGAGTAAACTGCTATGACTGCTGCAAGTGTTAGCATGAGGCATTCCAGAAGCTATGCTCATGAGATACTTGTGACTTGCCTGTAAGGTAACTTCAGCTGTCCATCCATATCCTACAGTTCCAGTTGTCTTACACCTGAAGTATCACAATATTTAGACTTTCAAGTCCAGACTCGGAGAATTACTTTTAAATAAACTTGTTGTTCAAGATAATTATGTGGCTGTTGTTCCATACTCAAACCTTACATGCAGTTGCCAATAATTATGAAATCTTCATCTTTGTCAAAACAGGCAGTTCTTCACATAGAATTCTACTTGATCTTTTATAGAGATACCAGTATTTACTACTGCTGGTACAATTCACAAAGATGTGATAATACTTAGTGAAACAAGCTAATCATTTAAGAATAATGTCTAAAAAAAAAATTCCTTATACTCATAGTCTGGATCAGCTAGATAAAGTTGTTTTTTTTTTTTTTCCCATTCTGAGGAAGTACTAATTCAAGTGTGACAGCAAAACTGGAATGAACTTGCTTGAGTTAGGCTTATTCTCAAGACTCAACTGAATGAATTTAATTTTAGTATCAGATACTATTTTTTTTCTGCTGACTCAGTGACAGGGCCCTGAGCAACCTCATCCAGTGTGAGTGAGCCATGCCCAGAACAGGTGTTGAATTAGATGATCTCCTGAGGTCTCTAAATTACTCTGTATTGTCAGGGGGAGCAGAATTAGATTCCCACTTGTATTTTCCTGTCTTAAAATCCCTGTTATTAGTCTTTCTAGTCAATCACTTTCAAGACTTAAGCTGATGTAAAAAAAGAGGTTAAGCAATTCAAAACCTTTTTTTTTTTTTTTTTTAAATCTTGCAGTAAAAGTTCTTCCTGCTTGCATTCCCCCAGAATAACTTACCTATCACTAGTGGATTTTTAAAATGTATGAATAATCACTATCTCAATTTCATTAATTTCACCATGGTTTTTTCGTTACTGTTGTCACTGAACTTGAAAATAGCCAAGCAGCTGTGACAGATTTGGGTAAGGAAGCTAATTTGGCATTCCTTCATTCTCCATGTGTGTTCTAACTTCAGTGTGTGCTGTTTTTTTTTTTATTTATTATTTGTCATGGTACACTTGTTTCATACAATGCCATGTGCTGAAGAGAGAAAGCTTTATAAGAAGAGAAAATCCACATCAAGCTTGAAGCTTGAACTGGCTTCAGGTTTTCTGGTTGCTACATACTCCCAATGATAATTTAGGATTGTAGGTTTCATGCTCTTGCAAGTCAACAGTTTCTTTAAAACTCCCAGTCAATGTTTTCATTGAGCAAAATACCAAGGAACAGGACAAGTTTGACTTACTTTCTAATAAAAACGCTTTTTGAAAGTTTTGGGACACAGCAATGTATTCATTTCAGGTGCAAGCTTATCATCACTTGAGATGTCCTGATTCTGCTAAAGCTGTCACCACTGTGGTACTGCGTACCTGAGAAGTTCTTAGTTGGGAGCTTTTTTTCAGTGTCAATTAAGCTTGTTTAGAATCTACTAGGAGAAGAGAGACAGAAATAGTGATTACTCTGATCATAGGATGCTTGTCTACAGTGCTTTTCTTGTAGAATCACAGCAGCAGTCTTAGAAATGTATGGGATTCCTTAGAAAGTTTCCCTAGTGGAGAGAGTGTTCTTGCAGGGCAGGGACTCGGTGCAGTAACAGGAAATCTAAGGCTCCAAGAAACCGTGGAGTGAACACTCCTGCAAATCCTCCACTATAAAACTACAAGAGTGGGGCAGGGGAAACACCTTTGTCAGGTTGTGAAAGCCAAAAATCAACTTCCATTTTTCTCACATTGAAACATGGGGGAATAATTCCATGTTGTGGCTAATTGGATATATGATCTGATCTTTGTTTTGATTCTCTTCCCCCTGCCAAATCAAATCAAAACAAAACAAAACTTGTGTCCATTTTGGGGGCACAAAATTAATTCTGGTGTTAAAACACACTGCTTTAGAAACCTAGGGAAAAGCCATGGGTCAGCAGGAGGTGCAAAAGCTGTCCCTGGACCACTGCTTTGCCAGCTGGGGCTGAGCTGTTGTGGCTGGGCCATGGGGAGGCAGGCATGGTCCTGGGGGCTCTGCAGAGCCCTTTGGGGAAAGTTGTTTGCCTGGTGGCTCCTCTTGCACCCTGCCTTCCAAAGGGAAGTAATAAGTTGTCCTGGAACAACTGAAAAATAAAATTACAGAATGCTTTGTGCTGTTTGGTTTGGTGAAAACTGTGTGAAAAGGATGATGATTGGTTATGGTGCTCACCTAAATCTTGAGTCACCCAGGTTCACCTTCCAGAGAGTTAGGTGCACTGTTCAGTCTTTCTGTGCCATGTTTTCCAAGACTTAAGAAGAGTAAGAATATCCTGCCTGTGGCTCTTTCTACTTAGCTTACCCTGGGCTATCAGCTGTTAGAGACTCCATTTTTCACTTTTCTTTTGGTACTGGTCTGGCATTACAGGTCTTGGTGGTCTTTCTCAGGGCTCCTAGGAGCTGCTGTTACACTACCACTACTTCTAATTTTTTAAAAGTTCTCCAAAAACTTGAGCTAATGTAGAATATCTGGTTGTGTAGCTTTTTTACTGAT
The DNA here is from genome assembly GCF_964034855.1 of Anser brachyrhynchus. Lineage (NCBI taxonomy): Eukaryota > Metazoa > Chordata > Aves > Anseriformes > Anatidae > Anser > Anser brachyrhynchus. The sequence goes on along the minus strand of NC_137706.1, from coordinate 5,357,291 downwards.
TGCTTACAGGTCAGAAACATCTGAAGAAAATGTCTGATTGCATTCCAGTTAGTGAACAGATGTCTCTCTCTTGGAAAGTCTGTCTCTGCCAACTGGACTCTTTCCCTAGCAGTTTCATCAGCTAAGCAAGATATAAGCATCCTCTTCCTGGTTACATACATAAGGAAAAATTGTGTTTGACCTCTTAACAGCGGAGTGAAACCTTGGAAAAGGACAGAAACCAGTGTATTTTCTAAAGGTTAATACAAGAGAAATGTCCCTTAGTCTGATGAATGTAGTTGTGCATTCTGAACATATAATCCTGTAGCATATTAAGTCACTGTAAAATGTCATGTATCCTTGATCCAGCAGCTGACAGAGATACTTTGACTAGATTTGTAGCAAAGTTTTTTTTATTCTGGGAAAACCAAAGTAAGACGACTCTGGTACAAACCTGCAGTTCTGCAGGATGTGGAGGGCTTTATGAATGTGTTGTGACTTGGTGTACTAAAAAGAATTATTCTGTAATAGGCTGTTATACATTTTGGATAAACTCAGTAGATGAATTAGTGGATGTTCTGGGGCAAAATGAAATTGTTGGAATCAAAACTGTATAAGAATTGATCAGAGATCTAGAGTGTTTCTGTACTTGACAGTGAATGCTTATCTTTGCTCAATCTACTGTGTTCACTGATGTTTTCTTCAAAGTTTGGAAAAGAGATTTTTTTTTTTTCCCAGTGTAACATGTTACAATTCGTAAAGTAAGTCTTTATGTGAAGATCCAGGGTTCCTTTGGATTTTTGCTGAAGGTGTTGGAAAAGCATTTGGGTGGGATTTATTTCTTTTATGTGTCTCTCTTACCACTGAACCATTCTTAAGCAGGGTTTTTCCACAGTTATTTCTGTGTTTTGTGGTGTGTGTGTGTGTTTTTTTTTTCACCTCTTGGCATGGGGAACAGAGGCTTTTCTCTTGGCTTTTGGAGGAAGCAATTTCTGGTGTGCCTATCTCAGTAATCCTGATGTGATCATACTCTGTCTCGTTGTTTCTTGATTAGAAACATGGGTGTACATAGAAATGTTAGGAGGAAAGACACACTAGATCCTCAAACTCAATCTCTGCAATTGTAGAAAAATGTATAAAAGACATAGTCTAGAAAGAGATCTAGAACATCTACTCCACATGGCCATTGCACATGACGCCACAAAACCCACGTCACCCTCTGAATTTATATCCATAGCTGAAATTCAAAAGCCATAGCTGTAATGTGCAGGATTAAAGCAGAGAGGCCAGGGACACTGCCAACGTATTAATTGTAGTGTCCACCTCTCTTACAACTCCCTGCTGCTGGAATAGGATCTGAGTGGGTGGGTGCTTTTAGGCATTCTCATGATTTCTGCCCACATACCTCAACTGTCACCCTGGGGACCACCTGAAATGGAGGAACAAAGGTCTGTGAAACTTCGGTTCTTTGAAATAATAGTGTTTTATTATTCAGATGTATGCAGATTTCTCAGGGTTTTTGTTAATTTCTCTGGATATCTGAAAGAGGTCTTCCTGAAACATTTAACATTGAAGAGGTCCTCTTGAAATATTTACTGGATTGCTTGGGTACAGAGTCCTTACACAAATACCGGCCTCTGAAAATTTGTAAAGGATGTATATACAGATCTCTGTTCAGTCACAGACATGCAGGTGAGTGATAAGTCAGAAGACAAGCCAAATATATCACTATTTCAGATAAGGGAACTGTAGGGCTTGCATGTGTCTCTGACTTGTATTCAGGAAAGCTGAAAACTGTAAATGAAAAAGTCATGAAAGAAATACTGAAAGGAATATACTGGTGCTAGGTTTAGGATTTAGCTCCCTGAAACCAGGCACATGCATTTGCATGAGAATTAATATATATAACCAGCATTAGAAATAGCTGCTTCTGCCAGATGGCTGCCAGCTATTGGGCCCTGGCTTGCTGATATATAGCATGTGGGGTACACGTAATAACCTGCTGAGTTTAGCTGGGAGGAGAGTCTGGTTGTTTCATTGTTGTTGTTTAATAATTGTTGTGATCACATCCAGAACGATAGTCAGAGCCCATGCCAAGCAGTGTACGACACAAAATGATCTTTGATTGTGAATGCAGATTGGCTTGTGTCTAAGTACAAATTCTCAGAAGGTTTGCCTGCTCATGGGGCTTTAAATTCTAATTTCAAAGGCTTTTCCATACCATGTTAGCATGAACATAACCAGAACATATGACATTAACGAAAGGAAGGGAAAAATGTGAGTTTAAAATATGCTTCATGAGCTTGCGTAGGCCATATCATCACCATCAGCAAAAATATATAAATCTAGACTATTCAGAAATCTGGCCTTGTGTTTCATTCACCTCTTTTCAAACCTTTGAGAGACACAATGACTTCCAGTGGAAATTATTCCAGAAAGTTCCATGGCAAGATGACTTTGCCTGGTATTTACGAATTACACAAGCTTAATATTTGGCAAGAAAAAAAAAATCTATACTAGGAAAATTATCTCTTGCTGATATTAAGTGTCAGCAATACTGCAGCTGAATCACGGGTGCATGTGGGTTAGCTGCCAGCATACTCAAGGACAAAGTCTGTTCAGAACCATTTGGGAACTGACATTAATCTGGCATGTTCTGCAGTTAGCTTGTGCTTACATGCAGTTCTACACTCTGAACCAGTAATAAATAGTTTCTCCAATGTGACCTAGGATAGAGAGACCTATCAGAAAATACCACGACAAGAAAGTCACCTGAAATCCAAGGAGTAAAGCAAGACATTTGTTAATGCATCTGCAGAGCAATTTCATAGTCCTGTTGCCTAACAGGAAACCAGTGAAGCAGCTGCTGAGGGAGTGATTGCCATTATACCTTCTGTGGAAGCAAAATTTATTTCTCTAAAGTGTTAAAATAATCATATTGAGACTTCCTTTAAATGTTCAGTTTGTCAGGAATGGAAATATGTTTTGACAATCTGAGTGTAAACCTGAGCAGAACATTACTTTTCGTAAATGCTGCATTGTATGATAAATAAAGTGAAGATCTAGGGTACAGGATGCAGGCAAATGACAGTGAATTGAATAACTGATGTTTGAAGGAATATATCAAGATTAGGTTTGATGGCTGTTTTGAACTTGATTTCTGTGGACATTGTGAAGAAATTGATGGAAGAAAATTGAATGGGCAGAGGGTTGACATTTGGCTTATAGGCTTTAAAAATGCTTTGTGAAATTCACAGTACTAGAGAAGACTGCAAAAGACCTCGGTAAAGAAAGTGAAGTCACAGGCTCAGGCAACATGATGACAGACGGACTGCTGGTCAAATGCTCAGTATCATGCTACTGAAGGAATAATTTCAGCCAGCCAGTCATAAATTCACTGTAAAGCTCAGGAAAAAGACTAAATATCATTGTAAACGACTCAATGAAATTACCTACTCAATATGAAGCAGTGAAACAGTAAAACAATGAACCAATAAAACTCGTCACCATCAGATGTTAGTGAGGCCAAAAGAACTGCTGAATTTTTGAGCCCTCCTCTGAAGCACTATTGCTTCAACTAGGTTGGCTCTGCTATTGAGAAACTTGCACTAATTTCCAGGCACCGGGATTTGATTCACTGGTGCTAAGCGTACTGATCAATGTGGGTGTTTGGTTGCAATTTATTAAGACGGTGTTGATTTTTATTTTTTGTAAGGGTTCTGTGAGGAAAATGATTTCTGTTCACTCCTGCTAGAGTGAAGTGGAGGCTAAAGACTGTATTTATTAGAGGTTTGTGGGATATAGTATCTGACTTCAGCTTGTCTCAGAGTTGAACAGTTTTCCTCCCTGCTTGGTGTACGCGTTCACAGATACAGCGAGAGCATATTATTGACAGAAAGCTGTCATTTGCTGGGTTGAATTACAGACAGTCAGGGTAAGGATTCTTTGCTGCTTAGGTTCTTGAAAGGCTTGAGACCATTAACATTCCTAGAATTGCATGTATTATAAATCAGCATAGCAAGATTAGAGGTGAAAAAAACATGGGTATGTATTTGTCTTCATTCACTGATGTATGTTAAGTTCCAGTTGCAAAGTGTGCCAAAGCAATAAAGTGCCAGTGCTCTCCACAGGCAGTTGGATTTGTGTTCTGATGGGCAGCACAAAGTTCCCTGGTGTCCGTGATTGCCCTGTCGTGCTTCTTACGTTGGCCAAAATTAAAAGGAGAGGAGGTAAATGAAATAAGATATGTTTATAGCTTCTCTTGCTCTTAGCTGCTTCAGAAACTCTGCAATGCTGTCACACAGTATGTTTTTCTGACTTGGGCAAAAGGAACATGAGTAAGCCAAAATAAGAACATACTACAAGTTATTTATTTCTCAGTGTCACAGAATAAAAAGGGTCAATGTGTAATTTTTTCTAAAATTCTGGTGTGATCACAATCAGGTATGTCGTTCTTATTTGGTAACTACTCAATACTAAGATAGGAAAAAGCCATGTTAAATGCGTAAGAAAATAAACCAATATTTTGGAGTTTCTATAAGGTCTAAATATGTTTCTTTCATCATCTAATAGTTAAGGTGCTTTCTCAAAAAGCTAAATTCTCTGAGAGGGAACAAAAATTCTATCCTTCAATAATGCTTTCAAATACCTAGAAGACTATTGCAAAATAGAAAAGAATATCGTATTTTCCCATTTTGATAGGCAGGAAAAGAATTAAAGGACTCTAATTGCAATAAGAGAAATTCTGTTTAGAATTGGCTAATGCCTGGTTAGGGATAATGTACAGCTGGGAGACTGTAAAACCTCTATCAGTTTTGATTTTAAGAATAATCCTAACAGGGATCTGTCAGGTAGATCTGATCTTGCTGGGGGGCAGAAGACGAGAAGCCCCTAGAGTCCCGGCCCTTAGTATTTTCTGTGATTCTGGGATTACAAGATTCATGGTTTCTTTGGATTTGTTCACTCAACCTATTTTTGAAGCAGAATTATTGGATGATTTAATAACATAGGGGCAAGTGAAGACACTGGAGAGAGAAGTAATCATAAACGTAAGGAGATTAAAAGAGTTATAGCCATTTTAATTAAATATAAGAAATACAGTGTGATTGTAAGGACAGCGTAGAAATAGTTTAGTCTGCATTTAGGTGCCAGAATGTCTGCACGTAAGCTTTGGAGTTGTTACTTCTTTTTGCCGTCCACAGCTGATGCTTACTAACTCCAGCTGTGACAAACTTCTCTCCTTAGATTAATGACATCTAGACAAATTCCTGGAAGGAGGTGAATTTGGACATGAATTGAGCATCTGTTGAAGATGAGGAAAAGAGTCAGTCAGCCTAAAATGTGGGGTAGTTTTACAGGCAAAATTAAAAGGTTACTCCTGTTCTCTGAGACTTAAAAATAATATGCTGTAGAGAAGCAATTTGTGTGGGCAGAGGAACGGCCTACCTCCATCACTCTTTTCTGTCAGTGACTTTTATTATGTGCCTGAGTCGGGCATAATGCTGCACAATTTACAGTGGTACTGAGAGGACAGCTTGGTGACTTAAGCTCCTGTAGTGTTATTGCTCTTTGGGGATGTTGCAAAAAAAAAAATATATATATATTCTCTCAGATCACATTTCAGGGTGTAGTTTGTTATATAACAATCTTCAAAGGGTATTATTTTTGTATTAGAGGACTTGAGAAAGAATTTCTGGCTTGAACATAAAGTCCATGCTATTTTTGATCAGCTTTATCTTCACACATCATAACTTTGATAACAAGTCATGGTACATGAAAAATGGGTGACTTGCATACTTGGCCAATGCTTTCGAAAGTCTCATTAGAGCTGTGGGACTTGACAACAAGCTCCGTATCTCCTATTACATCGTAGCTGTGACTAAAGGATAGGTGATGCTGCTTCTGCCCTGATTGTTCAACTTTTCTGTCACCATTCATTAGGAGTTAAATGAGCACATTATTGACTGGTAAAGCAGTGTACTGGCACCAAAACCAGAGAGTTGGATTTGGAAACAGACCTGGTGAAATGTAGTTACTGACAACAGCAGGTTTTAAAAGTATTTTTTATTTACTTACGTTACGTAAAACAATGAAAAAGAAAACACACACAAAAAAGAAAACAACAACAACACTGTAAAATCGCAAGAATTGTAGACTCAAAAGTTTTCATGTTTCTGGGTCATATGAGAGTGAGCGCTCACAGCCATGAGGAGAACAGGGAGGGTAAAGGAATGACTATTTGAGTAAATATAGAGAAGGGAGTGTGAGTGAGCTAGAGTTGGCACTCACATTCATTTTGTGGGCCAGCACTGGCAACGTACCATAGTGGGTGAAAATGTTGCAGCAGTTTATCATGTAAACAACAAAACAGCCCAGATTTATCTAATCAGCTTTTCATGATAAAATAAGTCCAGGCTCCCTTTTTCCAAAACTAAAAGAGTTGCAGCAATGGCAAGATTAGGAGTAGTGTGTATGTGTGTGCATGTGTGTTAAATATGTATGAATACATTTTATTTTTCTTAAAGCATTTTCCTTCATGAGAAAGTAGACATTGAAAAAAGCATAAGGAAACGTAGGAGTAAGAAATGGGGACTGCTTCAGCAAGAGTTAACCATTAATGTTGGTGCCCTGGAAAGCTTTCAACATCTAGGAACTTATTTTTTTCCCTATGTCAAACTGGGTGGTTGTTGCTCAAGATGAGCTGGCAGAAGCTTTCTAGGCAGCATCAGACCTTGGACGAAAATGTGTCCATGGGAAATGAAGTAGGGGAAGAGGCTGCTACAGATTTGTTCTGTCACATATGTTTGATTGACTTACTGTTTAATTTATCCTTCAGCACTTAGGGGACTGCAGTTCTCATCTACTTCTTGGTGCTCTGGCATTTCTGGAGACAGAGGTGTGTGGTTGTCATCGATACATATCTGGATCATGACTCACCTTGTTACACTACAGCTGGGCTTTGTAAGTGCTCGTTTTTCCCATGACATGCTGCTATGTGCTTTGAGCCAAGCAAAATGGTGTAGGCAGGTGTGAATGTCTTCAATAGGACACCTTTGTAGCCTTCTATGTTATAGAAGGGAGTAGAAGAATCTTTTTTATGTTACTTAGTCTAGGGGAGACTTCTTTCTTCTCACTCCATCTGCTGTCACTTTCAGCTCTTCTATCTTCCTCAATAGAAAAAAGCCCTTTGATAAATATTCCTGGCCTTGTTATCCTGTCATGAAGAGAAGCGTGAGAGTGCTTAGTGTCAATGTGGGATTCTCACAACCCTGTGCATTGCCTTAAGGATTTAAAATGTCAGATTTTGTGTGTTTATAAAAGTTACTAATTGTGTTGTGAATGTAACAGATGTTAGCTACTCCTCAGAATACCATGGAAAAGTTCTCTTGCTCTCTTTTGAGCTAAGGTGCCCTTCCT